>NC_067291.1:2074279-2745779 GCF_020740795.1 Apus apus | reverse complement strand
CCCAGCCTAAAGCACCAAGTCTGGAGGCAGTCACCTCCTGGAAGTGGCTGAGGGAAAGCATAAGAGGACAAGGCAAGAGCAGAGGTGAGCCAACCCACACACACAGTCCATGGAGAAAGGGATTAACTGCAGCCAACACCAAGGCAAGAGGGGGCACATCAAGGTCAACAGCACACACTGATTTTTGTCAATAATTCAGCATGCTGGGTTAGACCATGACTGCAGAGGGGCTGCAATGGAGGGGACACTTCTACCCAAGCAGAGGGAATGGCAGTGATGAGTGGGAAGGCACCCCTGAATAGGACCACAGCACTACAGGGTGCTGGGCACTGGGGAGACTGGCACACTCACTGGAAAGCACAAGTGGCACATGCTCACATACCTGCAGGATCTTTTCAGAAAGCTCATTAATACCAACCACACTCCTGCAAATCCAGCTTGTAGGAATTTACAGCCACTATAACTACCTCCTGCAGCACAAGGAGGCTCACATTAGACATTTGAACACTTGGCTGCTGACACCAGCCCAGAGAAGTGTCCAGGATCCCTGGTGCAAACCAACTGCTTCTCCCCATGCAACCCCTGCCAAAGCAGGGTGCCAGCAGCACCAGCCAGCCCAGGCACTCCAGGAGCACCCTTACTCAAAGGATTGCTCCAAATACCCCAGCTAAGAACAGATTGCTGCTCCTCTGCAGCTTCAGGGAGACCTCCCATGCCTCCCAGCAGAGCCAAGACCCTGCAGCTCCCTTGTCTTTGGGAGCCACGTGCTTGAAAGGAATCAACAGGGGACAATTTCTGACTTCAGTTTGTGAAGCAGGTCAGATTGGTGGGTCATGAATTGTCTCCTCTGGCCTTTAAACGTGCAACAGGTTGCATTCAGAAGTCTTGTACTCCTCTGAAAGATTAGCCATAAGCCTGGAGGGCTGCCCATAGCAAGGGATCCTACTACCTCAACCCAAAGTCTGTGCAACAGACCCTCAGGTGAACATGTTGCAGGGTGCACACCTGATGAGCTGTGGAGAAGCTGAAGTCACAGCCAAGGCCAGTTACAGGAATAGAATTGGCTCAGACT
This sequence comes from Apus apus, assembly GCF_020740795.1. Classification (NCBI taxonomy): domain Eukaryota; kingdom Metazoa; phylum Chordata; class Aves; order Apodiformes; family Apodidae; genus Apus; species Apus apus. The sequence continues at coordinate 2,744,707 of NC_067291.1, read as the reverse complement.
GAGCAAATGTAACTTTCCATTGCTTTGCAACCAGCCATCCATCCTGCAGGCCAGCTGGCTGCTATGGAAGGGCACCTCCCATCCATTTCAAGTGTCCTGATAATACTGATGCTTCCTTTGCAAGACCAGCTCAAGAAGGCTTGGGAGAATTATTATCCAAAGCCAGGTAGCTGGACTTGACCCAAATCCTAGGCAAGTGATTAAAATGATTGGCATTTTTTTGGAAAGAAAACTGCTGTGCTGTACCTGTCATCCATCTTCAGAAAACTATTAACAGCACAATCACAGAACTGGACATACCTCTAAGGCTGCATAAGCCCATAAGTGCTTGCAGACTGGTGAATCTCATCCTCACCTGCAGCCCTGGGACCAGCCACCCCCAAAATTTACTTCTTTGACAAAAAGCCTCCTCTTGAGCATCAGATTACCACACCTGGGTTACATGTTTAGTCTATTCTGGCCAGGAACAGATTGTGACAAAGTTGCCTTTGCTTAGGATCTGGTTTCAGGTCCTATACAGGCCCTATTGCTCCTACAGGATAGAGTAACACTGCCAGCCAGGAACAAGGTGTCATTGTTCCCCTTTGACTACTATGCTAAAAATCAAGTTTCTTTTCTTTCAGAGCTAAGAGAAAGAAAGGCAGCAGCACTTACATGTGAGCAGAGCACAGAAGCAGCTATTGAATGACACCAACCAGACCCCAGGCTCTCCCCATGGCAGCTCCCAGCCCCACCATCTCCCAAGCCCTCCCCACCTCTCCAACATCCCTCCCATGACTGCTCCACACTGGGACAAGGGCTGCTTTCCCAGGCAGGGCAGAAGGAGCAGGGGATGCCACTCCCAGGCACATCAGAGTCTCAGGCCAGCTTTCCTGCACCCCAGGGCAGGAGACCCCACTCTCTCTCTTCTGGGTTCAATGTCAGAGCTCAAAACTCAGCTTTCAATCCATTAAAAATGAAGGGAGCAAAGATCAGGATAAGCCCTGCCCATTTGGTGAACAAGCACAGCCCCAACAGCCCACACCTACTTGCTTCAGTTTGACCACATTGCCCCAGGGACTGACCACTGAGGCTTTACAGACTGGGGACATCATGTGGCCTTGGGTTATTTTGTGTGTCCTTGCCCTTGGAGAACACAATATGCAGGAATCCCTGGGGAACTGCAGGAGGTGACACAGTTTTATGCCCTGCACCAACCTGTGCCAAATGCTCAGCTGGGGCACCAGCATGGAACCTGCCAAACTTGCTTCACTGAGAACTTGAGCTGTGCTGAGATGGGGATCCTAAACAGGGTAAAATCTGCATTTAATATCTATTATCCTAACATCTTCCCATCTGTCCACTTCCCTCACATGCCTGTAACTACAGCATGCCAGGGCTGCCTGATATCAGTGGCACTTTAATTTCATTATTCCCAACTTACTTAGAACAATTAGGAGGCAATGAGCACACACCAAGGGCCAGGATGCACTTGAATTGAATCCAAGGGTTACCACAGTATCACAGGAGACCTTCAGATGGAATTATCAGCCCTCCAAAAAAACTTAAATAAAAAGGAAGGCAATCCCCAACAGGAGGATAAGGTAGTTCTTGGTCCTATAGGTCCCTTTTTAATTTGAAATCAGCTGACAGAAATAAAAAGATTATATTTCTCATTTGATTAAGTGAAAAAACAGCATCTCAGGTCAGAAGACAAAGATAGATGCTTTGGCTAGGAATCTGGCTGGAGAAATGATCAGGGAGCAAGGCAGGGATTCCCGAGAGCTTGATTACCTAATCCCACTGCAGGTAAGCAAGGTTTGCCATTCACTTTTTTGGGAGGAGAGGTAGAAAAACTTAAGTTTTGGAAATACTAACCAGAAAGGCAAAGCAAAAAGTAAGCTGCTTCTCTCTAGTGATTTCTGCTGGATGGTAGGAACACTGCACAAAGCCAGCCAGCCTGCAGCCTGTCTTCCCAACGTCCCCATTTCATGTAAGGCAGGTGAGGTGCCAAAGGAGGGGACAGCTCCTCACTGCATTTAGCCACATGCCCACGCTCCTCCCGCACAGGCTCTTCAAATGCCTGCCTGCGTGAGAAAAGCAATGGCCTATTTTCTTCTGAGCAGCTCAGTACAGCCTCCACCTTGGAGCACAGCACACACAGGTCTTATTTAGGATGCTTCAGACACATCCGGAGGGGACTTTTGGAACAGTCTGCTGAAAGAGAAAACTGAGTGGGCAACCTGAGTCACTTCATTGCTTATAGAAGTATGCACAGCATCTTCCATTTGAGCAAAACTCAGCACAGCTCCTGTTGACTCTGGGGACCAGAGGAAAGTGCATCTCCTCCAGCACACTGCACTGATGCAGAATAACTGCACACAACCTTTCTCATCCAGACTCACCAAAAGAGGGCTCATTCCCTGCAGCTATGAGCCAAACCTCTGACCCTGGCAACTCCTCCACAGTGCAGGAAGGGCTGAGAGCTGTTCTAATCTGCTCTGATGGGCAAGGGCTGTGGAGATTAGCTTCCTCCCAAGGAGGAGAAAGCAGAGCAAGGAGAGAGGGGAGTGCGCATGTGTCTGTGTGTGCCCTGAAGAGATATTATTACAGCTGGCTGCAATACTCTGCTCTGAACTCACTGCCAAAGATCCTGACTCACACAGACAAATCAGCTCAGCACCATCCGCTGCACGTGGGAAACAGAGGAGATAAACACAGGAGGAGAAAAACTCCAGGAGTTACTGGAGACCCTGCTCTGGAGCCAAAATAGACTCCACCTTTGCCTGGAGCCCTGTCCTCAAGGAAGTCACTTTGAGCTGTCAAGCAAGAGCCTCTCTGCAAAGATCCCCACATGCTAAGGCTGAAGAGGGTCACTGTGAGGCAAGAACATGCCCTGCATAGGAGACCCCTTGCATTACCTTTCCTCATTAATGCTGAGAAAATGTGCTGGTTTGTGCCTCTAAAGCACAGAGCTTCTGCCCATCTACCCACCAGGTCACACAGGCCTGAACCACTATCCACACCTAGGAGAGGACAGCCACTGTGTCCTCCCTGTGCTCGCCCAGTCTCACCTTTCTGTCAAGACTGGTCACACAACACCACACAATCTCAACAACAAGGTGCCTGTTGGGGGTTCAGATGCCCTGAGCCAGCTGGGAAAAAAGCCCTTGTCATTACAGCTACAAGCACTTTCACCTCTCTCCATCAGGGTATTTATTTTCCATGAGATAAAAGCCACAAAGTGCCATCCAGCACAGGCAATGTTACTTCACAGGACTTCTGATACCATCAGCAACCACATGCACAGCAGCTCTCCAGGATGGCAGGGCAGGGGGTTCATAGGAATGCTAAAATATTAACTGTTAATAAGATGCATTTTCAAATGTCACCAAGTTATGATCTATCAATCTCACACAGAAGCTTGATTTTTTTCTATATAATATTAATTTGTCACTTACATATTCTGAGAACTGCAGGTTGAACAAGTGCCTTTACACTAAAATTAAGAATTATGATTATTAACTGCTAGGGGCTCAAACCAGCAAAGGTGCTGAAGAGCCAACCCAGAAAAACCAGTAGTGGCTTAACAGCCTGCTGAGAGCACCCACAAGCTTGAGCACCTTGGTGCAGTGGTGTGGGACAGGGTCACAGGGCTCCCCACAGAGCAGGCTCTGCTCTCAGGGTAACATCCTGGCCCAGGAACAGCCTTGAAGAAGCAGACTGGGGTGCAGCCAGAAACATGAGGCAAGTCCTACCCTGAATCAGAGAAAACGCAGGGAAGAAAGCATTTCCAAGCCCACACAACACAGAGCTAAGGCCTGACAGTCCCTCCACTCCCAGCTGCTGAGGGGGATCTGACACATGGCCAGGGTGCTGATGACACCCCCTAGACTGGCTAATACCCTTACAAGCACCTGCAATTCCTCATGGAGGTCACTCCAAATCTGGGAACATGATACTGGTAGGAACTCTAGAGGCAAGTTGTCTAGCAAAAGGTTTTTACAAGAGTTTAAAACGCTCCAATGGGACTTTGGCCAAATATTTTAGATCCCTTTTAAAAACAAGGCTGATCTATAGTCACTTCTAATGATCCCATTGACTGTTTTTCACTGAGTGCTAACAGAGACAAGTTGTCTCCGTTAGACCACTATATCATGGCTGAGAGCATCAAGAGGGGAAGATGATGGGCTTGGAGAGGAAGAACATCCTTCCTTTGCTCCACTTCAGCTGCTAAGAGGCATGCCAGAGCTCTCTGAATAGCATTACATTAGTGCTGCATAAAAGCCATAAAGCCCTAAACCAACACATTACATATTTACTGAACTACAAGTCACACAAAAGACTGTCCCCAGGACACCACATGAGGACTTGAAATAGCAAAGGCAAGAGCTGTAAACAGCAGCAGGCTGGGCAGACATCCACATGGCTGGGGTGAGGGGGCACACGAGCGCTGGGCAAGCAGGAGCGTGGCTGTGGGGAGCTGAAGGGATAAGCCAGCCACGACATTCAACCACAGGAAGTAGCATAAAACACTCCACCTCCTCTGCCAGAAACTTGGGCAAGCCCCAAACATTGGGCCGGGAGTCTACAGAGACATCAGCATCCAGGCAAGGAATGCAGCAGCCAGAGCAAAACCCGCTGCTGTGCCAGTGCACGGCCCTGGCTGCTGCCCTGCCTGGCACCGAGCCACCATTTCCCCTGCTCCTTTCTTTTCACTTCTAGCACCTTACAAATTTTCACTCCTAAGCTCAATGAACTCTCATTTCCAAATGCCTCTTTAGCCCACAGAAAAGGGAACTGCATAAAGAGCTGTAAGATATTTTCCAATAACTGTCATTGTGGCACAGGGCTGACACAGAGCCCTCGGTGGCAAATCATCATGACAGTTTTTGTGGGATGAAATAAGTGGTTTTTAAAAGACCTTTTTCTCTCTTTGCTCCCAACATCTGGCAGGCATACAGCACATTTCCATATCCAGGCATATGGCAAGTTCACTGGGCCCTGCTCTGTCATCACAGAGGTCCACCAAATGTACCCTGGCTGGAGAGGTGAGGTCCCCACCAGCTGGTGGCAGAGGACAAGCCAACAGATGTGTCATGACAGAGGTGAACTGCAGGAGGCCAGAGACAGATGAGAGACTTCCCTTGCACTAATGTTGGAGAAGTTGAGTCAGAGAACTTCTGGATGCATGTTTCCCCATGCCCTCAAAGGATAGATCTGTTAAATCAGCACAACTCTGCAGGAGAGCTTTGCCCTTACTGGCATGGAGAAGAGGCTCAGCTCCCACCTCATAGGGGAGCTGCCAGAAGGGTACAGAAAAGCCGGGTGCACATCTGACTCTAAATGCACCCTCAGCTGCTGGCAATCTGGGATGAGCCAGAGCCCCTTGCACCCACAGCAGGACCAAGCACTCTTCAGGAGGCCTATGGTCCCTGCCTGCCACTGCTGTGACACCCAGGGCACAAATCCAAAGCACAACACAGAATCAACCCAAGCCAGGTATCCATCTGGCCAGTTCCCTGCTGCTGGGATCATGGCAGGAACCTGCTAGCAAAACTCAAAACACCCCAACAACAGAGGCATCTCTCCCTCCACAAAGATAAAAAGCAAAACCCACTTTCTGAGGACTCCTTCTGGAGAAGGATTTCTCCAACACAGCTTGCAGAGGTGCAACCATTGCCCAAACTCACACCTGCAAAGCTCACCACTGACTCAAGAGCACAGCTGAGAGTATTTACTCCACACAAGCCAGTCAAAAGCCCCCTGGCCCCTGCACCCAAGCACACAACCCAGAAGTAGCATGCAAGGGATCTCATGCCTGAGAAGTTTTGCAAGTTATTATGTCACACCAAAAAAGGTCTGACCTTTTCAATATTCTGTATTTTTATTGGCTGTCCATTTCCCCTCAGCCTTCACAAGCCCATTAGTGCTGCACAACCCTGAAAAAGTTAGGGACACTGAGGCTGAGCAGAGCTACTCTCAGAAAGGCCCTTACAGCTGGACAGGAACACTTCTCAGCTGACACAGGCTGCAAACCAGGACCTATTTCCCAAGAACCTTCCCAAGGCAGGGCTCCTGCCACAGGGTCCCTGGGGTAGCAGTGACCTGCACTGCAGGCACATCTGCTCCCACCTAAACTGGCTGTTGCCACAGGAGGACCTGCTCACAGAAGGGGCTTGGTACAGATACTTACAGTAAATACCCCACAAGGCAGGAGAGCACAAGCCTGGGCTGTGCTCCTGCACCACAGATCCCAGCACAGGTCAGAGAAGAGACTGCAGAAATGGTCCCAACAGTGTGACAGAGAGCCCCAAGGCTCCTCACAGGTGCTGAGGGCAGGGAGAGGAACAAGAACATCTCCCAGAGCCTCTGGCACACTGCAATAGGGAAAGCAACTACCCTGGGCAATTACCACTCATCTTTAGTGGGCATAGGAGGAGACTGACTGGAGTCCAGGCCTCCCCTGGGGCATTCAGGGGAGTGAAAGGAAAACTCAGCCCTGCTAGCAGGCTGTAAGGGAGGCAGACTGTGCCACCAGGCAGGGAGAGCACACACACAGCAGCTTCACCCACAGCCTCCTGAGCAACCACAGCCCAGCCAGCCATCTTACATGAAGTTAGAACATGAACCACCACTCTACACTCCCCCCCCCCAAAAAAAAAAACACCAAACCTGACAGCCCCTCACCCCCTAGCTGGCTGCAGACAGGAGAAAGACCAGCCCCAGGAGTTCACCTTCCCCCCAGGCACAGGTTCAACCCCCAGGAGGACCCCACAATGTCCTCAGCAAGGCTACAGATCCCAAACAAGTCCATGGCTGGAGAACACACAAACTCAATCTGACTCTCCAAGCTGGTCCTCAACACAACCTGAATCACGAGCACAGCACACTCAAAAAACCTCACTTCGCAGATACACACTGGGAACACCAAGCAGGGAGCTGCTAACAGGGAGGTGGTAGGAAAGCCAACTCCTTTCCAGAGCCCACTATGCAGGGTCTTACTCACCAGGTGGCTTCAGAAACACGTCCCCTGGAGCATGAGGGTGCAGCAAGGGCTGGCTGCCCTCTCGGGGAAGGCAGGTCAGGAGCAGTGGGAGCCCTCCCTGATGGAGCACAGGCCCATAGCTGCAAACACAGGTAGGTGCTGCAGCCAAGTCCATCAGCAGCAACAAACGAGGTCCTGGAGCCCTCCAGACAGCAAACTGGAACATAGCTGGAGACACATCCACCCACACTGAAGCTCAAGAGACAAATGAAGGAGCCAGCCCTGAGCTTAAATACAGCTCCCAGCCACAGCTGGAGGGGCTGAGGCAGGGCTCCAGGTGAGGCTGCCTAAGGCAATTAAAGCTTTAAGCAATTAGCTTGCCTCACGACAGCTGGGCTCTTCATGTCCACCTTGTCTTCTCCACATGGCAGCAGACAACCACGTTTTGGAAGCACGGCCACGCAACACCAGGGAGCAGCTGAGCTGCTGAGGGGGCGGCAGGGCAAGGCTGCTGCCACCCCTGAGGCGCGGGGGCTGCTGCCCCAGTCCCCAGACTGGTTTTGGGGCCATTTCCCAGTACCTCCAGCAGCACAGTTGCTGCTGGGGGCTGTGGGGGCAGCCGCTGTGAGGAGAGGGGGCAGCGCGCGCCGGCTCTGGCCGGTTCCGACCGGTTCCGACAGGTTCCGACCGGTTCCAGCCGGCTTGGGCAGGCTCCCCCCACGCCCCTCAGCAGGAAGGGTCTCCCAGATCTGGCCCCTGATGGTTTATTTGTTCATAAATGTTCAAAAGAGGGGGGTAAACGCTCTTTTGCAGGCAATTGCAGAGCAAGCAGTGCCAGGGAGAAGAGAGGCAGGCACTTGGGCATGGGTGAGGGGCACCTGATAAGCTTCTCCTGGGCCAGTATGAAAACACACCCGGAGAAACGCCAGCATGGAGGCAGAAATCACCAAGGACAGAAATAAAGGAGCAATGCCCCAGGAGAGAGCAGGGAGGAGGGGGCAAAGCCACCCGGCAGGGGTGCTGGAGCCCCTTGTGATGAACACCAAGGGTTAAAAACTGCAACAGCTCCTTTCTGGGAAACGGAAAATATCACAGCTCTGGCAACACGTACTCAGATTTTTTTCTAAAATAATGTCAGATTTTTAGAGTGGGTTTTGTTTTTTGGGGTTTTTATATTTTATTTTTTAATGGAGCTGAGCAAAGAAGTACATTGACATTAGTGACAGATGGGATGGAAAAAAATTTGTTTGGAAAAAGTATCTTCTTTTGAGTCACATATATGCAGGAAAGAAAACAACCCCTTTGGTGTGTCCCCCCCCTCCAAGGGTAAGCTGTAACATGGCAGCAAAGAGCAGAATGGTGCCGGGCTGCAGGGATGGACCCTTCAGGTCAACAGAGGCCCAAGCTGGGAGGTGCAGAAGCAGGGGGTTTGCCTCACAAAAAAAGGCATTTTTCTTCTTCCGTGGCAGGCAGGGCAGGCAAACTGGTCCCTGTTAAACCCGTGTGGCCTTGCTCAGGAAAGGCTGTATCAGCCCTGCAGCCTCCTGGCTATGGCAAGTCCTGGGAGCCACCTGGTCACCTCCTTCTTGGCTGTACTTGGGCCAAGCCCAGCCCTCAGCCCAGGAACCCCAGCAGCCCTTGGACAGCATCTGACGTGTTATCTCAGAGCAGAGATGGGCTTTGCAAGAGCTTTGCTCAGACTGCAGAGACCAGGAACATTAGAGACCTGGGGAAGATGGGCTTTATGGTGGAAAGCAGAGCTGAGCCAGGAGTGGTGTTTGCCCAGTGAAGGCATGGAGAAGTGAGGAATGAGAGGCAGGAGAAGGGCCGGGAGGAAGAGCTGGGCAGGGGAGGGAATTACAAAGTGTTTGCCCTTGTGGTGAAACCGGTTGGAGATGAACTCCCACTGCTGCTGTTTTGACAGCCCAAACACACTCGCTCGCACAATATCTCTGTCTTGTTAAAGGTAATTACAGTTCTTCCTGTGTAATGAGATGGTTTTTAAAGGCCATTCAAAAGAAATTTTCTATAATGAGGTTAAGGGTTTTATGGTGTTATACATCAAGGGAGCTGGTAATTGGTCAGATCCATGCAGCATCCTGAAGCAGGGAGATAGGTTCTGTGAATAATAGGCTAGCACAGAGTGCAGAGTCTCCAAAATGTTTTGCTTCTGCAGAGGAGGGAGAATAAAAGTGGAGGAAGAAGGGGAAAAAAAAAGAAAGAATGGAAAAGGGAAGAGTCAGATGCTCTGAGCTCTTGTAGGACTATGGTGGCTTCTGTGTTGCTTTGGGTGGGTTTTGAGGAGCTTCATGAGAGAGAAAGGACCAGGGTGTGTGTAGCGGGTCCCAGAGGAGAGTGTTTCTGCTCTGGGTGGGCAATGCTGCACTGCTGGTCAGTGCAGGGTGGCAGCTGGCTGGGTCCTGGGCTGGCAGCAGGGAGAGGGCAGGCAGGGGCTGCCTGCACGACCCAGCATGGCTGTGAGATCTGGCTGAGCCAGACTTGCACGCCACCCCCACCTGCTCCATCTGGAGGGAGGAAGAGCAGGAAGCTTTGGCCATGCAGGACTCTCCCCACTGCGCACACAGGCACAACTGTGGAGGGATGGATGCCATGTGGGTGAGGTATAAACTGATCCTGCCTCTTACTTCCCTCCAAGTCCCAGGTCCCTCCCTTGGCCTGTAAAGGAAAAGCCCCTGCAGACCTATCACCCAACCCTCAGATCAAGCCTTTCCCCACCAGATCACTCCATGGGTATTATGGCTGTTGCTTCTCTTCTGCTCCCTCTGCATGTCTCTGCTCTTCCAGGGCTGCCCAGCAGCAGGATCATTATTCCCATATGTTTAGTGGCAGCTCCCCAGCACTGCTGCTGAAGGCCTGCAGCATTTCTCCATATTTAGAAGCAGCTGATGGTGGCTGAGACACTGCTGTGGGTGAGCAACAGGGAGCTGAGCTCCAAGAGCGGCTATTTTCGTGCCACCCCCAACCTGCGAGCTCTTGGGATCTCCAGCCCACTTGTTTGTGCTGAAGAGGCAGGAGTGGCAGTGGAGAGACAAGTACCTGAACTCTGGGAGGCTTAAGTGCTCGTCTGATTGAAAAATCAGCCTCTAGAGGCATGGAGGTTCACCCACCGCTTGTGCTGGCAGTGCTGAAGGACTCGGACGAGTGTGCTGGTGATGGCAGGGGAGGATGCTCTTTGCATTACTCCCACCTCTTCTGTGAGGATTGCTGGCTCTGGTGGTTAGGGGGAATGACTGAATCCCAGCCTCCCTAAATTTTCCCTCAGCACATCAGCTGAACCTGCTATGAACTTAAAAGATGTTTGAGTAGGGGCTTAATTTGTTTGTTTTAGTTCTCCCGAGGTTTATGAGCCCATACGTTTGCTTTATAGTCTGCGGCTTGCTCTTAGCAACAGCCAGGCCCAAGCTTTGGATCATCATCTCATGTCTCAGTGGGGCAGTAGAACAGACTTCCCAAGGGACGGACTCAACGCTAGGATGTGTGGGGCTGGAGTTGAAGTCCTGTGAAAACCTGGCACAGCTGAAGGTGGGAATTTGCAGCAAATTCTGCAAAATCCTGAGCAGACGCAGCTTTGCGCTGCAGCTGGAGGAGGTGCCACCGCTGTCAGCCACAAAGGACACAGCCTCAGGACTCAGCCCCCTGATTTGGCTCTGCTGCCTTATTCCCATGTGAGCATTTGGGTGCTTTTCACCTCTGTCTCCTACTGCAAATTGCACAACACCTGCTGGACCCTCAGGAAACAGTTTAATGGCTGGAACTAACAGCTCCCACTTGGCTGAGGCAGCTGGCAGAGGCTGGAGCATGAACGCCTCTGGTGACCTCATTAGTGGGCACCACGGAGGGTGTGTAACAAAGGGGCACATCTCATTTCCAGAGACAGTGACACCTCGTGTTTGAACACCTGTAAATTCCACACTGAGCAACAAACCACACACCAGCTCTCACATCTCAGCATGGAGCAGGGCTCCCCACTGTGGGGCAGGCAGCACCAGGCAGGGCTGTGCCCCACATGGGATACATCAGCTTTGGGGAGCAAGCATGAGCCTTCTCCAACTGCTTCTCCATCACCCTGCACAGGGCAGGGTAGTCCTGTGCTCTGCAGGGCTGAGTCAGAAGGAAAGGGGCTTTCCCTGGAACCACCAGCTTCCTGCTCCCGTCAGCATGCAGAAGGAGAGGAAACATTTCCCAAGCCCTGGGTTTCAAACCACACTAAGTGCATTTTGCAAGATGCCACCAGTCACTGGGTAACGTACATTACTCACCTTATTCTGCCTGAGGAGCTGCATTTAATACCTTGCCCATTTATGTTTTTTAAAGACCAATTAAATATTAAAGGCATGTATCAAGGTTGAACACTGCAGTGAGTGCAACAGCTCGGGTGCCAGTGGTGCCAGCAGTGTGGTTTCAGCAGGGAGGTGGAAGAGGGACAGTGGGTTTCTGAGCTGCTCTGCCCTGCACTGAGCCAGCCGTGCAGAGCACAGTGGGGACACAGGTGACCTGGGGGACTTGGAAGGGGACACTACCACCCTTTCCAGCTCCAGCTCTCTGCTTTGGACCTGAGCTAGGCAGGCCCAGAGAGCTGAGACTGTCTGCGAGGTGTCTGCTCACAGGCTGTGTCTCCACCCAGGATGTGAAAGTTCCTAATCAGGTACTAAAACCTTTCTCTACTCTGCTTTGGAAACCTGAAATCACAGCCACTGCTTGAATAGAGCTGGTTTGGGAATTTGTCAACTCAATGTTTTCATCAGTAAATACCAGTTTGTTGAAATTCAAGCCTTTCAAAAAGGGATCAATTGTGACAAATTACCCATTTCACAAAAATTCTAGGGAAAAAAGCTCAGAAGGTCAAAAAAGTCCCATTTTTGACACATTTGAAATGAAAGAAAATCAATTTTTAGGTTAATAAATCTAAGGTAATTTATAGTTTTGCAAAAAAAGAACTAGAAATGAAAAGCAACTATCAAAATGTTTTTAAAATTATCTTTTAAAAAACCCTTTTCAGTGGAATCAAAAGGGGTTTTTTTCAATTTTTTTATTTTTTTTTTCTTTTACTCCTATTGGAATTTTGCATCTCTGCTCCTGTTGCTGGTGGGAGCTCATTTCTTTTCTGTCTCAGGAACAGCAGGGGTGGGCAGACACTCCCTCAGCCAGCTCAGGCCTTGCTAACATGACCTCAGATGGATTATCACTGTTACTGGTGTTACAACAAGTGCCAGAGGCCTCTGCTAAGCTCCACTGCCCAGGAGGCTCTGGGTGAGCATGTCTGCAGACATCCATCCTGCTCCTCCTTCCAGGGCTTGCCCTGCTACCCAGGGTGACCCATCAGATCAGCTGTCACCCACGCAAGCTGATGGCAGGATGCAGGGGTGCAGGTTACAGCTGAGAGGAAGGGGTCCCTCCAGAGCCCAGAGGTGTCTGGCTGTTCCCTGGTCCAGCAAACCCCAGACAGATGGAGGGGCAGCAAGTCCTTGAGTGCAGAGCAGCTGAGAGTGCCAAGAGGGGAGCACAGGTGAGGGGAACACTGCCCTGGCCTTCTTCATCCCCTCAGCCTGGCTGGAGGCAGTTGTGTCCCCACAGATCTGCAGCATCAAACACTGGGACCACACATGGGAAAACAAGACCTCTCCCTTGGGCAGCATAAAACCTGCCAGCCTGGAAAGTCTTCTCCTGTTCAATATGACACCCCTATGACACTTTGGTGTGGACAGCTTCCTCGTGGCCATCCCAGCAGGGCCACATGCCACCACCAGTGTCCCCAGCTCCCAGTGCCTGTGCTTCGGGGTGGGCTGTGCTGGGGCTGCCTGGGGCTCAGCGTGCAGGTGGGCACATGCTTTGCCACAGACATCTGTGCAAAGAGAAAGGCAGCAGAGAGGGAAAATATGCTGATAGAAATAAACGAGGCTGAGATAATGAAGCCACATCCAACATTTCCAGCGATGAGTAACAGGCAGGCAGATCAAACAGGCACTCTGGTAGGGGTAGGAGTGGGAGAAGGAGCCAGCCGGTCCCCTCCCTCTCCCTGCACGCTTCTTCCCCCCCTCTCTCTCTTCCTCCCTTGCCCTCCTCCCCCTGCATAAATCTTTCATCCAGAATAACATCTCTCTTCATAAGGACAGAAAGAATTAAATATTTCACGAGACTGCAGTCAATCTTGCAGGCCCCTTCTGTTGACATTTCAAACATGTATTTGACATTGTGTTCTCATTCCCCCCACGGTAGAGCAGCATGCTCTGCAGAAAGCCCACTACCCTCTGCAGGGAGGGGATGCTGTGGGCTGTCCAAGCCACCCTAATGGGAAATGAGAAGAAGAGAGCTGCTCTGTACCACCCTGCGTCCCCCACCACGCACCCTGAGGGCCCCACTGCACAGCAGGGCAGCTGCAGTCCAGGCTGCTTTGCCAGCACGGTGGGAAACATCCTCCCAAGGCTAGAGGGAGAGCCCCAGAGCTGTGCCAACAGGGTTATGTTCCCAGGGCTCCTTGCCCAAAGGCTGGGGAACCCTCATCCCTGCCCAAGAAAAAAAAGGGAGAAGAAAGATGAAGGGACATTCCTTCCTCAGCACCAACATATCCAAGTATCTCTCAAAACACGTAAGCCATCCTCCGTAGCTTCCCGGGTGCCAGAAACCCCAGCTGCTCTCTGTGCTGCTGCCAAAAGCTCCAGCGTTCCTCTCACATACCAGGAGCCAAAGATCCACAGCATGTGGGGAGTTCAAAGCAGGGCTGGACGGGGCTGGGTGACATGTCCCCACAAGCCAGCAGCACAGCACACCCTGACTGCAGCATGTCACAGCAGGCCGCAAGGATGCTGGCTCCCAGCTGTCACCCCCTGCTAGTGCTTCTCTGGCACTGCCTTTGATCCCCACAGCCCTTCTGTGTCCTCTCTGGAGGGGGAAAAATGGCAGCACCAACACTGATTTCTCTTCTGCAATGAATCACAGAATCATCAAGGTTAGAAATGATCTTCAAGATCATCAAGTCCAACCATCCACCCTACAACGCCTAACTGCTAAACCATCAAGACGAGGGCAAGGAGACTCTTTGCAGCAGAGACATGAGGTAATGTTTCCAAAGCAGAAGGAAGACCACATCTTATCCCCAAAGTCCCACCTGCAACCCAAGGCATCCACTGACCCTTCCACTCCTTGAGCCTCACAGAGAACCATTGTCTGGAGAAACTGGGAGAGTCAGAAGTGATTACATGGAGGGACCCTGACCCTGACTGCATTTATTACCCCACATTCCAGCCCTGGGTCCCAGGATGCAGCTTGGGGGCTCATGGTGTCTGCAAGGAACGTTACTGCTCTGCAGCCACAGAAGCAAATAGCTGCAGACTGGAGCAAGAATGAAGGTTCAGAGTTCTTCAGGAACACTGGATGGATTCACAGAGCCTTCTCCTATTTAATGAGGTTTTACAAATTGTTTCCATGGTTCTACAGTTCCTGCGGTGTGTCAGCTGAACTAAATCCCTTCCTTCTCTTTAAGTTCTGTATTTAAAGATTAATCTCCTTGTTAAAATATTTCCAAATTCCTAATAAAATTACAGAACTAAGATTTTCATCTACTTCTACCCCTCTCACTCAAACTCCTACCATAAACTTTTGAGTCCTGTTTAGACCAGCAGAGATTGATGTTTGTAGATCAAAAGGAAAGACTGATGATCACCAGTATTTCCCCTAGAAACACCCACAACCCACAGAAGCTCATGTAATGAGATTCAAAGGCTCCAAGTCAAAGCTGGCCAATTGCAAGCTGGAAAGCAGCTACCACTGTTCATCAGCAAAGGAAATGGTGTTAACAGATTTCTACCAAGGAGCACACTCATCTGCCCCATGGGACCTTTCAGCCCAAAGCTGAGTTTCTAAATGCAAAGCTGTTGTCCTGGGGATGCCAGTGGGGACCCTGGCTGGAGCAGCAGCACCAGGACCCCCCACCCACTACATGCCTTTCCCTGGGCTGCCAGAGATGGCAGGTCCAAAACAGCCACAGCCTGTCCCCAAAGCCTGGGTGGAAGCCCTGCAGCGAGCACTGTGCAGAGAGGGGTTAGTCTGGAGTACTGTGTTCAATTCTGGAGCCCCCAATATAAGAAGGACATGGAGCTCCTGGAGAAGGTCCAGAGAAAGGACACAAAGATGAGCTGAAATCTGGAGCAGCTCTGCTCTGGAGACAGGCTGGGAGTTGGGGTGTTCAGCCTGGAGAAGAGAAGGCTCCAGGGAGACCTTAGAGCACCTTCCAGTGCCTGAAGGGGCTCCAGGAAAGGGAGGGGATGGGGAGGGACTTGGGACAAGGGCAGGGAGGGATGGAATGAGAGGGAAGGGTTTCAAGATGGAAGAGGGGAAATTGAGATATTAGGAAGAAATTCTTTAGTGTGAGGGTGGTGGGATACTTGAACAGGTTGCCCAGTCTTGTGGAAGCTCCAGCCCTGGCAGTGTTGAAGGGCAGGTTGGATGGGGCTTGGAGCAACCTGGTCTAGTGGGAGGTTTCCCTGCCCATGGAGGATTGGATCTAGATGATCTTTAAGGTCCCTTCCAGCCCAAACCATTCCATGATTCTACGATTCTATCACATTGCTGCAAAATCCTTCCTTGCAATGTAAGATAATTATTCTCTTCCTGGAGCTCTAATGCCAGCAGAAATCAAAGTGTTTATGTGCCTGTTCTCTTCCCTGCTAATTTTTGCTTTGTCAAAGCTACTGGGAAGTATTTCTTATGACTGACAAAAGCAGTGGAATTTATGAATAGGCAAATTAAGAATAAAGACGGATGATAGAAGTCTGTTGATAAAAAAGCTGAATAATTCAGTTGAGGATCAGTTACTCGAGTCGATTCCCTCAGAATTTGAATGAAATCATTTTTTACTTAAAGTAAGTTTGTCTTTTGGTTTGAAAACCTGCGAGCCGGAAAGCAACATATTTGCATTTTGCTTTCCAATACATAAACTGGGACTTCATTTTGTAGGCTTTCTTGTTGAATAATCTGCTCTAATTTAATTGGAATTTGAACCCTATAAAAAGCATTTTCTACTTACTTTTCTACTGATCTTGGGTATTGAGATTTTGTGATCTGAAAAAGCAATACGTTTGTGTGTTCATTGTCATACTCAGAGGAGCTTCATTATTTTTGCCTTTTCTGCTGAATAATCTGATGAATCTAAAATGCAGCTTTGACTTAGCTCCTTATTGATATTTTTATTTTTAAATGTTATGATAAGAAGAGCAATTTGTTTGTATTTTCTGCTGGGAAGTGTTTTGTATTGAGTAACAGGGGGGCTGATTTGGTCAATGTTTACAGGGGTAACTAAGTCAACAGAATTACTCATACAATTAGCTTTACCTGGCCCTTATAGCCAGATATTGAAAGCCATTCAAAATGGGTGTCTATGGGGCAAGTGAAGAGGGTGTAGACACCTAATCTTTCTCAGCTCCTCTCTCCATCTTTAGGTGCCTAAGTACCTTTAGAACTCCAGCCCAGTGTTCATAATTCAGTAGAAAATGGGACAGGTTGGAAAAAAGAATCCAGTTTGGATTTGGCTCTGGCTGCCCCAGCAAAGCCACTTGCTCCTGCTTGGCTTGGACCAAGCAATCCCAGGGCACAGGGACAACCCTGCTGGGTCTGCACAAGGGAACTGAGCCAAGAAACTCCATGTCAGGAGCCTGATGTGTGCTACTGAGGCTACAGCTCTCCTGGGACATCTGTAAGGGTCACACATCCAACAAAATTGCACCACACTGAACTCAAGACCAGGACCCAGACCCAGCAAAACTGAAGTCAAGCAAAGGCACACACCAAAATCCCTCTGCTGGTCTGGGCCAACATCTGTAGAGGGAAAACCAGTCGTGTCTCATCTATCAGTCTCACTAAGCCAGGCCCTGGACGTAAACCCTGCCATGGCTTGTTGTGCCTAATTACTGCCAGGGTAAGTACAACCTGGCACATCATTTAATCACAGCAGCAATCATAAGAGATTAAAATAAATGTAGATATGTAATAATCACTCAGCCCTGGGTTATCAATAATACAAGAGCAGCTTGTGAGAGAGCAGAAGAGTGAATGAGTCTGTAGCCTGCTCCTGCTCTGCACCAGCTGATCATCATTCACAGCAGCACAAACACTGCTGCCCAGGAATGGTGGCAGCTTCCTGCTTGGAAACAAAATGGACAGCAGGAGTGCTGGGGGGAACAGAGCACTTCATTGGGTGTACCAACAGAACTGGATTCATATAAGACAGTGATCTTTTGAGCAATGTCTGGGTAAAATATCACCAAGAGGACAGGGAAGCTCCACTGACTGTGAAATAATTCCAAAGGGTAATGTCATAATTTTGGTATCCCCGCTGTCCCGTGGGTGTTATTTTCACCAATCCTGTCAGCAAAACAAAGACATGCAACACGACAGAGCAAACTCACTGCATCAGAGCCTTGCTGGCTGATGTCCTGCAGCCAGGCTGTCACACTGCTGGGCACGTGGAC
Organism: Apus apus; assembly: GCF_020740795.1. NCBI lineage: Eukaryota > Metazoa > Chordata > Aves > Apodiformes > Apodidae > Apus > Apus apus. The sequence continues at coordinate 2,727,256 of NC_067291.1, read as the reverse complement.
ACCTGGGGCTCAGCTGCTCCCGTGGTGGGAGGTGGGACCATGGGACCAGGGAGCATGGCCCTGGCAGGCACTGGAGATGCATGGGGCTGTGAACTGGCAAAGGGCACTGGCTGGATTAGTCAGATGCTGAGAGCTCTGTGGCACAACCTCCATTGAGGTTGAAAGAAGAAAAGACAGATTTGGCTGCCTTAGAAGCAGCCACAGATCTCCCTGATCTGAGCAGAAGTGATGCCACCATTCTGCAGGGCACAATTTGATTTTGAGAGGTTAGGAGTTCAATGCCAACCCTTCATACATGCATAATCCCCCACTTAACTACAGGTGGCCATGTGCTGGTGTGGCTCCTGTGTAGCAGGAGCAGCCCAGGACACACATACAGCTCTCACTGGATGCAAATCCATGCCAGGCCTGTGCCAAGCCTTCCGACACCCCTGGCCAGTACTGTGCCAGTGACATCCCCCTCTCACCAAACACCAGTGCAAAGCCTTCCTGCGAGCCCCTAAGCTTACAGGTCTGCTTGTTCCCTTCACATTCACTTTTCTGTCACCCCGTTTTGAAAACCAGAGCTGAGTTGCAAGGGGTAAGGGGAGGAGACCCTCCTGCTGCATCCCCCATGCCCCAACCACCGCCCTGCAACCCATCCTGACATAACCCAACAGGACAGTCCTGCCTGCAAGCTGTGTCCCCTGTGTCCAGGCGTGAGAGAGAGGCTCGGGGTGTAAGGAACCATGTAGTCTGTATGGATTCCATGTGTGTCCCTGGCTCAGGGTGTAAGGAACCACGTAGTCAGTATGGATTCCATGTGTCCCTGGCTCGGGGTGTAAGGAACCATGTAGTCAGTATGGATTCCATGTGTGTCCCTGGCACACAGGAGGCACACAAGTCTGTGTAAGACCCTGCAGCAGAAAGCCCGTGCTTCAGACTTCAGTCAGTAAGCAGATGGCTCCCCAGCACTATCATTTTACAACATTACAGCTTCTGCCCTGCTCACGCAGTAAACATTTTCTGGCTCATTGCATGAAAAAAAGGTGGCTACTGTGGCTTCGCAAAATTATACATTTCCTACATTATCTATTTATCGAATACTTTTGGGGTGGAGGGAGGGGAGAGTGCTTCTATTTTTGATTTACATCCTCAGGACACAGATTTTGCCCTGGATCCCAGTGGGCTTTTGTTTCTTGTTTGCCTCTTTCCAAATTGTTAAAGCTCTGTCACTCTTTGCGGGGAAGCGGGAGATGGAAGGCTGTTATGCAGACATCAAGGGGTTGGGATTGCATGCTGGTAAACATGAGAGCAAGAGGGATTTCTGACGGCATTAGAAACCACAAGATATCTGCAGATGTAAGTGTTCCTGGAGGCAGAGGGTCTGGCTGTTAGTGGAGCAATTAGACCTGGTGTTATTGCCAGCCCCGCCGCTGCCCTGTGACTCACCGCCAAGGAGCAACCGGTGCCCGTGTCCCCACCACCCGTCGGCAGCAACCCCACAGCACGGGGGGCATCCCTGGATCCCACCTTCCAGCCAAGACACCACTCACTTCACCTGAGCCTTACAAGCCAGGGAAAAGGGGAGAGAGATGATCTGGAGGATATGGCACGGTGCCTTGCTTTACATGTACTGCAATTACCGTGCTGGCATTTTCCCTGTGTTCGGAATAAAAATGTCAATAAGGAACAAGTTATTAAACCAGCAAGAGAGTGGAAATGGCAAAAGCTCTCAGAGGGGGTCTGGGCATTACTGCAAATGCAGCCTGGTCCTGCTGTCCCTGGCTCTGAGGATAGGGCTTGCTCTATGTGGCTATGTCACTCTCTTCAGCACCTAAGACTGACCCATCTGGGGGTCCCCAGTCCAGCAAGGCACTGAAATACTGGGGTGAGCCCAGCAGGGAGCCCTGGAGATGGCTGGGGACTGGAGCACGTGGTGTACAAGGAGCAGTTGGCTTTTCAGCCTCCAGGTAAGATCTTATAGCCTTCCTTTACTCCCCACAATCCCAAGGCTGCACCAGTAATTGTATTTTTCTCTTTTTAAAGAGATTTTCAGTCTTTCATACTTGCTTTTTCCTTTCCAAGCTTTTTCTTGGTGCCCTGCTGAGCTTTCTGCCTCCACCAGCACTGCCAGAGACCCCCTCAGCAAGAAACATTTCCAAAGAAGCAAAAGCAATTCCCCACTATTGCTCAACCTCGGGGCTCCCATGACGAGCAAGGGTCTTGGCAAAGGGCACCCCTGGCACTGCAGATGCCAGAGGAGACCCCACCAGGGTGCAGGAGGGGGATGACGAGGGAGAGGGATCCTCACAGCCAGAGGTAGGAATGTTTTCTTGCACAGAGCCCAGTGGGCAGGATGAGGGCAGAGGCTGAGGGCAGAGGTCTGGGTGCCAGCTGTGCATGGCAGCAATTACAGCAGGGCCCAAGGAGGCAGGGCAAGTGGGGCACCCGTGGCACCCTCCTGACTGGGAGCAGAGGAACAGCCCCGAACACACCTCTGCTCTCCAGCACCTACAGAGTCTCCCGCTCCCTGTTATCAATTATCAAAGCAAAACAACACACAGAAGAAGAAACAAACCTCCAGGAATTAATTAATGATTCATGCTGGAGCCTTGGCAAACCTCACTTTACAGAAGTTCAAAGCAGGAACAATAAGTATTTGGCAAGGAGGAGGCCAGCAGCTCGTGCCTGGCAGCATGTGGTGGGGAGCACTGGCAGCTTCGCTCTGCCCAGAACCATGAGGGGCCACTGGGAATGGCACCACTGGCAACGGCACCACCAGGAATGGCACTGCTGGGCCACCCCCACTGAGCTGCCACGTCCTGCCTGACCCATCAGCCCAGCTAGGAGTAAAAGGGAAGCAGAGAAGCACATGGTTGCTGCCAACGTGAAAGAGGTGGCTGTGCGTGCCCTGCCTGCTGGAGACACAGTGTGTCCTCGGCCCCACGCCAGCAGGCACCTGTGCCCTCCCAAAAACCTGGGCCTGGGCAACTCTAGCTCTGCATCCTGGCGACTGAGGATAATGAGAGATTTTTTAATGCAATTCATGGATGTCATAGGACATGGTCTCTTGAGTCTAGAGCAAATGAGGCTTGGATAATTGGTGTTAAAACACATATATCAGTGAGATTCCCCCCTCCCCTCAACAGAGTAGGAGGCTGGAACGTGCTGTCAACTGATACCATACAAATGTGTTTGGCTATTTGCTGGCAGCAACTTCCAACCAAGTTCTGGTGGGAAGCCTCTGCCAGGCAGCCCTGCAATCCTATCAGCAAACAAGCTGTCATTTGTTTTTGAAAAAAGGTGCCTGGAAAGCAGTTGTATCCCTCTGTGCATGCACAAACACACACAGCCCTGCTCACGTGTGTGGGCAATGAGCAGCCAGAGGGTTGGGCACCCTGAGCTCAGTCTGCAGCTCTGCTTCCCTTTGGCTCAAGTTGGGGGCTTTCTGGGGGTGCAAAGGTGGCTTTGATCTGTGGCATCCCAAGACATGTTAAGAATGGTGAGGGAAGAGTGATCCTCTGCTTGACACACTGCCAGAGGGACATGCCACCTCTCAGCACAGGACACGGGCCTCCAGAGACATCACCCCAGGATGGTCAGGTCAAAGCTATAAATCTTCCTCTATGTAATCTCAGCAGCACCTCCAAACACCAAACTAGGACATACTGCTCCCCCAGCCTTCCCAGGCCTGCTCCAGGGACTCAGGTGTCCCTTTTGCACATGTAACCAAAAAGCTGCAAATTTGTCAGAAACTGTAATATCCTAGTGCCACTGCTAAATAAAAAGTTTTGCTCTGCATTGAACTCAATGAATCAAAATCACCCGCAGAACAGGACTCAGGAAAAACCCAAACCCTCACATATCACTGGGAAACATTCAGGCATTTTGCTGCAGTAAGGGAAAAAGTAGTTCATTTCTCAAACACAAACTATAACAAAATGGTAAATATAACCTGGATATTAAATTAAAACATAAAAGTCAAAACACGTCAAATCAAAGAGATCCAGTTGAATTTCCTGGACACTGTCAACAGTGGGAAGTCAGAATGATTTGCTTCAATACTCTCCTACCTGAATGTTTGCTTTATGGCTACACACTGATTCTGAGAATGCAGCCTGATTTTAAAATGCATTTTCCAATGGAAAATTTTATCCCTGGTACCAGCTGCCTCCATTTCCAGAGCTTGGGTGCAAAGACCTGCCTGAGCAAATATGCAGGGGATGGAGGTGGTGTCCCTCCAGCATGAGGTCCCCAGCAGAGAGGGACCAAGCTGCAGCCTTGAGATGCCTCCCCAAGCTTGGTGGGTGCAGGACCAGGGAAGGGGCAGAGGCAGAGCAGCTCCTGCCTGTGAGACTTAATGAGTGGGAAAGCATTACCCTGGGTTATTAAGCATTTGTGTATGGGTTTGGAAATTGTAGTCGTGTCACCCCATTATAATTATGGATAAGCACAACGGGGGCCATTGGAGCACAACAGAGTGTGAGGGGGGAAAGAGAGGGCCCTGTTCTCTTCCCCATTCTCTCCTGGCACTCACTGGGAACAATGGAGACGGTGATGGGCAGCCTGAGCCATCAGCTGTGCACTGGGGCAGCTCAGCCAACCAGCTCTGGGTGCTCCTGGCTTGCCAAAAATGAGCTGGCCCAAAGCCAGGCTACTCCTAGCCAAACACCCTAAGGGCTCCCTGGGGATAAATCACTCCTGATGGCAAAAGTGGGAATCAAACCCTGGCTGAGCCTGGTCCCCAGCTGCCACCAGGCACTTGCAGAGATAGGGCTCTGCAGATGTATTGGTAGGGCTCCAGCCCCTGGGAGCCAAACCTCAGCATTGAAGCCTGTTAAAAAACCCAAGGTGGGTGGAACAGAGTAGCCGTGGCCTCGTATTATTACTCTGCGACCCTGGATTCCTGCAGCAGTGGAAGGGTAGCAGGGAGACATGCCAGTCTCCAAGACCACTCAGTGAAGCTTCAGCACTTCATTAGGCAGCCACGGAGCCTGACAAAGCCCTGCTCTCCCCTCCTGGGCAGCAGTGCCAAGGGCAGCGGGCCAGGGTTGGGGTGCAGAGAGCCTGGGGTGCTGCTGCTGCTACCAAGAGGGGACCAGAGCATGGGTGTGCCAAGCCCCCCTGCTCAGCAGGGCTCACCAAAGGACATGGTTGTGCTCAGCCCTGTGGAGACTGGGGCTGGCTGCCTTCTGCAGGGCCAGGGCTTCCCCAGGGCCCTGGCCACAGCCTGCCTCCCCCTGTGGAGGAGCAGAAGCTAATGTATACAGCACCTTCCAGTCAAGAGTTAAAGAGCAGCTGAGAGGCAGCTCCGTGGCTGTCTGCCAAGTGATGCAAGCAGTACTTTCATAATTCAACAGGCAATAAACTACTCCAGCAAGGTGAGCCCAGCAGCCTGTCATGGGGAAGGAATCTTAAGAGCAGGGGTAGCACCTGAATCCTCAAGCACACAGGACTGTGTGTGCAGGCAAAGTGGAGGGGAAGCACAGACGCCCTGCGAGCAACCTGCAGAACTCGCTGCTACAGGAGGTGGTAAAAGCAGGTGCTTCTTTCAAGGATTAGATGGTATTGATATGAATGAGAACAGTAAATAGAGTTGGACGAATGAAGGCAGCCACGTGGAAAGTCCTCAGCCCATATGGGCTAGGGTGAATAGCTGGAAAGAAGATTTATCTAAGATCTGCCACTTTCTGTTAGACTCGTAGCACAGTGCATGTTCTCCTGTGCCGGAGGTTCATCTGCTCCAGCTGCCAGTGAAATGGAGACAGGATGCCTTCCTGAGGGACTCCTCCAGCTCTGCCACAAGTTGTTGGACTCCAGAGCACCTGTGCGAGCAGCAGGGAACAGGGTTTCTCTGGATGTCATTCCTGCCAAGCATGATTAGAGGTCCTGGATTCTGCAGCATCTCACAATGGCATTTAGCTGTTCCAGCCTCAGGAGCTGCTGAGGGCTTGGGAACAGCCTGGGTCTCACTTGGTGGCCTGCCAGACCCATCCACCATGTTCCTCTCTTCTCCACAGGGAACCTTGCCCTTGCAGGTCTGCTGACCAGCCAGCAACAGGGCATGAGGTGCAGTGGTGACAGCAGAGGAAAGAAAGTGGCAGCTGGAAACCACTATTTAGAAGCAGCCCAGACTAGGAAGCCCAAGAGCCTGACACTGCCCAGCCAAGGGATGTTCAGAGGCAGCACAGCAGTGTGCAAATGCTTACTGTGTTTATACCTCAGAGCACCCCAGTGGGGGTGACATCTGCCTGGTCACTGCACAGGGACACAGCCCAGCCTGCTGGAAGCCAAGTCCTGCCCAGGGAAATGGGGAAGCACTGGGAGAGCCTGGGCAGCACAAGGAGGGTTAACTCACAGCCATGGGAGCAGAAAATGAGGTTCCAGTTATTAGTTGATTTATTGGTCTGTCCTCAATTGGCACTCAGGACTCAGAAGAAAATGTTCCACTCCAAAGCATTAAGCATCTTCAAAGAGCAGAAGCATTAAAAATTGAAATCATAAAATAGACATGTAAATATAGCAGAGGTAAAGGGGGTAGCAAGGAGAGGAGTGGAGCAGAGCCAGCCCCAGCTGAGTCTGTGGGGCAGGGAAAGGGCTGTACTGGGGGGCTGCAGCTGAGCTTGGGGGCTGCAGCTGTGCTGGGGGGCTGCAGTTGGGGCAGGCTGGGGCAGCTGTGGCCCCCCAGGTTGGGGGAACACCTGGGGAAGCACTGGGTGGCTTCACAGTATGACTGCCCTGCTCACCTTGCTCTGCAGGCACACAGGCACTGGGGGGAGCAGGTCCCCTCACCTCCCTCCCCCGGCCTGTACCCCAAAGCCTGCAGGCCCTCATACCCATGGCTTCCCCATCTCCCCTGCCAGACTCTCCCAAGAGACCTCAAACATGGCAAGAGAGGGGCACTGCTGCTGCAATGCCAGCAGCTGCCATTTGGAGGGGTTTAAGGCATGAAAATCCAATGGCAGGCGGTGCCTCAGCGTGCATGTCACAGGTGGGGACTTGTGCAGCCCCTCTCCCTGTTTACAGGATTTTCAGAGCTCCCCACAGAGGTATTGAGCCTTGCTACTGCCTCACAGGAGGGTGTAGATGCTCAGCCACTTTTCAAAACCACATCAGACTATGCTCAAGGGGGTTGAACCTCCACATGCAAGAAATAAACCCCTTCAAGAACTAACAAACCAGCTAAGAGTTTAAACACCAACCAGCTGAACACCAACAGCCATGCAAGCTCCTAACCTTCAAAACCTCTAGAAGGACAACCAGCATCTTGGAAAGGTCTCCGGCAAGGACCTGGGGAATTGTCATGTCCCCCAGAGTCCTGGAGTCACAGAATCACAGAATTGGGAGAGTTGGAAGGGACCTCTGGAAATCACCTAGTCCAGCTTCCTGGCCAAAGCAGGATCACCTAGAACACATTCCACAGGACTGCACCCAAGCAGGTTTGGAATATCTCCAGAGAAGGTGACTCCACAACCCTCTAGGCAGCCCGTTCCAGTGCCCTGTCACCCTCATAGTAAATACATTTTTTCTTATATTTAAAGGGAACTCCTCTGTTCCAGCTGGTGCTCATTGCCCTTTGTCCTGTCCCTGGGCACTACTAGGGCTCCACAGGGTGATCAAGAGGGACCATCACCCCTGCCCTTCCCCACGCTCTGGCACAAACCCAGCTCTCTTGGCACCCATACCTGCTTTTCCCCATCGCACGTTTTTCGTTGATGTTGCTTCATTTTTTTTTCTCTTTTTTTTTTTTTTTTTTTCTTAATTGGGAGCTTGTTAATTATCCCGATCCTTTGCAGAGGAAATAAACAGCAATTAGAGAAATAAGTGGTATTTTTATTCCCTGGCACTCTCGCAGCGCTTCCCGACGCCTCCCATCCACGGCTCCCACACGGGCACATGTTGCTGCCTGCTCCAGCACGGCTGCCCCAGCTCTCTCCCCCGCCTGTTCCCAGGAGCAGGGAACTGTGGTGGTGGGCTGCCTTGCCCTCCCCCCCCGGGTAGGAAGCGTTACTGTGTGAAAGCAGCAGGCTGTCCCGCTGTAATCTGTTTGAAAAGGCATCAATTGCTGCGAAAAAAAAACCCCAGTCTTCCTGCACAACAGAAGGTTAGCGTGTTTAAAAGAGAGCACTGGAACTGTTTTTATTAATCAGAACTGCTATAAAGAAAGCACTTTAATTAACATAATTATCCCGTTTGAGAGAAGCAACCCGCACCTCACAGATACTTTTCAAACTAAGGATGCGGGCTGTCACTGTCGGTCATAATTAAGCAAAACAAGCTGCTTTTCCTTGCTGTAAGTCTCCTTCCTCCCCTCCACACACTTCTCCTTTCCTATCCCACCCTCTGCAAGCCGAGTGGAGGCAGCATCATGCCACGGGGGGTGGCAGGGTCCCCCACATCCCCATCCCTGCATCCCTACCTCCAGCACAGACCAGTCAGGGTTAAGCTCCATCCTAGCCAGCGGTGCCAACTCTGGGCACAAAACAAGCTGCAAACAGGCAACCAAGGAGGTGGAGGTAGCAGCAAGAAACCCCACAAGATTTGTAGGATACTGTTTCCAGCACGGTCAACAGATGAAAGGTTTAGTCTCGTTGAAAAAGACAAAAAGAGAAAGCATAAAAAGCCTGGCTCTGGGCTGCCCGCCAGCGGGGAGAGAAAGGAGCAGGGCAGGGGAATAAAAGCAGGCACAGGCAGGCAGACCTGTGGGCCTGGGTTGCTCCCAGAATCCCAGAGCCAAGCTGGACCTCAGAGGGCAGTGAGCCACCAGGAGCTGCAGTCTCCATCCACAGCCCTCCTCCTCCCTTTATGCTTCCTCCTGACATAGTGACAGGCTCCCGTGGCACATCCCTGCCTACCCTTTGCCCTCACCATTGGTGTCCCCCATGCCAGTGGCAAGATGGACACACAGGCTACACAAAGCAATCAGATGTCACCTCCAAACCCATGTTTCGTCCCACCAAGATGTCCTGGGGCAGAACCTTGGCCAAAGGCAAGATCTTCAGCAACCAGCCAAAGTCCTTTTAACGGCAGCACCAGGCAGTATTTTAACAGGTATTTCAACAGGTATTCCACTATTTTGCTGCTAACATCTCACCTTACTGTGCAGTCAAATAGACTGGTAACAATTAGCACTCTTCATTAAAATCTCTTTTACAGGATGGCCCTGAAGTTGCACAGCATCCCTGGAGGTGCCAGGGTCACAGCAGAAGGACCCAAGTCATCACACTGAGCACTCAGCAGTGTGTCCCTGTGGGGATGAGAGCTCCTATCCTGCCCACGGTGGCACCCAAAGGTTTTCAAAATAAGAATTTGTAGGGTTTTTTTGTTTGTTTCTTTTCTTTTCTTTTCTTTTTTGCACGATTTCCTTAAGAAAACAAGGTCTGTGCAATCACGTGCTCAACATGTTGTCTGGCTCCCCTAATTGCTCTCCAACTCAGCAGTCAAATTCAACAGTGTGTGAGTGACAGCTGGAAATCTCAAAGTTATTACATTCCTGGAGGTTTCATGAAAATAGGTAGTTGGATAGAGAGGGAAGGCCTTCCTCAGCACAGCTGAGCCAGGCTGAGTCTTGTGAGGCTCTGGAGCATCCACATGGGAGAAAGGAAGAACATAAAAGCCCCGATGATGCAGGGAAAAGGCTGAATCAGAGGATACATCTTGCCAGATATTGAAATTAGTCAATCTTAAGGTATTAGCCCCTGGAAAAGCAACCTTCTGTAGTGCTGATTGGCGTGTTAACAACCTGTTTCCAAACAAGAAATGCAATTTCCATGGGAAATTCAGTTTTTCCTGGCGGAAGAATTAAGATATTCAGGACAAAAAAAAACAAACCCAACACGCTTTTCTATTTTGGGTCAACACAGACTGACACATTTCAGGTGACTGAAAAAACAACACAGCTTGGCTCCAATTCAACAAAACCTTCAATCATGTCCCTGCTCCACATTTCCCCTCATCTCCCTGGGCTGGAGATGGACTCCACGTGCCGCGTAGGCACATGAAGGTCCCCAGGCAAGCAATGGGATACAACCCAAACATCCCTCTTGTAGCAGCTGGATGTTTCTCTTGCATTTTTGTATTCAACAAAGAAGAGCTGTAAGTTTCTGTTCCTTGGTTTTACCCTGGAATGTAAAGGTCCCACCAAGTCCATTTGCCTAGGAGCTATGGAAAGCACAGAAGCAAGCTCTGCTGGGCAGGGGTCGGTCACTATGGCTGCAGGCAGCCCTGGAGAGAGGGCTTGGGCTGGGATGAGGACACGGAGCAAAAGGAGAACATGGGAGCAGAGCAGAGCCTCCAGCTTAATGCTGAGAGGATTTCCTTGGTGCAGGCTATGAAGCACCCACTTAGAGGTGTCTCAAGACCTACTTGTAACACCAAATAAAAATACTTCTGGTGCTGAATCGAGAGAGCTGGGAAGGAGGTTTCCAAAACTGGGTTCTCTCCCTGCCTGCGCAGAGGATGGGGTTGTGACACCCTGGAGAAGCTGTTTGTAGGTCTCTGTTTTCAGGCTACCAGATAGACAGCCTCACCTCCCCTCAACCAGGGCATCTGCCTTCCCCGAGCTCCCAGTCTGATATAAGTAGGACTCCTTGCTGGAAGGACTGGGGCTGGTGGCAACCAACTCAGGGCAGCTCTCCCAGCCCGTCCCAACCCTCTGCTGCCCTGTGGCCAGCCAGGAGTCCAGTGGCCTCCAGGGAGCCTCTCCCCAGGCAGCCTCTGCTCACAGTCTAAAGCTGCAGCAAGATGAAGCAATGCTCATCAAGGCCTTGCAGGGGAGATGCTAATGAGCACTGAGCAGAGGGTGAGAAGAGCCCTTAATTGCTTTAGCTCTGCTGCCAGAGCTGCTGAACGTCCCCAAGCCCCATCCAGCCACATGGCACATGAGCAGCTGGGGAGAGATGGACTCTGAGCTACTGCCCCACCACTTGGGGCAGGATGGAAAACTGGCAGTCAAGTCATGCTGGTTCCCTCTCTGAGCTGAGAGGGCCTATCCCACATGGCTCTGGAATCACGGAGCCCACTGGGATGGGATGCTCTCTTGCTCTACCTGAGCAGGAGCAGGAGACCACACCAAGCACTCCTGCCCACGTCCCCCACAAGTTTATGCCTTGGTTGCATAAATAAGTCACGCACCAGATTTTTATACTGAGAACTGCTCTGAGTTTGTGTAACTCTCTGATTTTTTTTAATTTCTTTTTTTTTATGCAGCCAGGAAATGAAGCCATAAAAATATATGTGTAAAAATAATTCTTTTCCTCAGCTATACAGCCATGTGAGTGGTGCTTTTTGTGCTGTCCTGCCTTTCCATCCTTGCGTCCTGCCTTTCCATCCTTGCGTGCTGCTCCACCACACACGGGGACATTTTTTATGGTGACAGCCTCCTGCTCCCCCTGGGGGAAATGTGGTTTAATTTTTAGTGTAACCTTAAAAAGGAGACTAGCAAAGCATCTCTCCCATAAATTTTGTAAGTGACATTTACTTCTCGGTGCATTATCATTAGTGATGGACAAATCTTGAGTTTAGGGTTTTGGTTCAGAGGAGCAGCCATCTCCTGACAGCTCTGCTGGGATGAGGAGGTGGTTGCTCAGGCTCAGCTCAGGCACTGCCTGGAGGATCTCCCCAGGCTGAGCCCCTCTCTCCTTCCAAGACCACAGGGCTTGACTAGTGATAGGACAAGAGGAAATGGGATCAAGTTGTGCCAGGGGAGGATATTAGCAAAAATTTCTTCACTGAGAAAGTGGTGAGTCCTTGGAAGAGGCTGCCCAGGGAGGTGATGGAGTCCCCATGTCTATGGAAGCTCCCCCTCCAGCCCCGGGTATCAGCAGTAACACAGCAACACCTCCTACCCAAGCTCAGCCCATAAAAGCGTCCCTGGCAGGCTCAGATCCCTGCCCATCCTGGCTGGACTATAATGGAGTTTGCTTTAAGAGCACAATAGATCTTCCTGGTGACCAAATTCAGCTCCCTGCTACCCGTAAGCCTGCCAAGTTTCAATGTGAATACACATAAAAGATCTCAACAGCTGGGTGTTTAATTACAAGGACTAGAAATCAGGCTCCACAGTGTCATATCGGGTTACTCCAGCTCCCTTGAGCTGGCTTCAGAGCTTGCAAGACCAGCCCCCTGGGAGGCTGACGTTTCCAGCTCTGCCCAAAATTGCGGAGGCTCAAGGAAACACAAACGATGCCAAACCCAAAAAGGCAGAACTAAGGAGCCTGGGCAGGTGCTTGCAGCAAAGCCCCCTCCAAAACGTGGCTGCAGGGGGTTTGCATCACTGGGTGAAAGGGCAGAACTGTTATTCGTGCCTGGCTAGAGGAAAATACAAGATGCCACTAAAATCCACATCATCCCCACAGATCCTACATGAGACCACACAACAGGAGATGCCATGAACCTGCCTTGAAGCTGTTCTACAAAGCTCGGTGGGGAACGGCTCAGCAACGTCTCCCAGTGCCACCAGGGACACGGTGGGGTCCCCTGCTCTTCCAAGGCATGGGGCAGGACATGGGGCAGGGCACGGACAGTCCCCCGAGGCTCTGCAGGGTAGTGCCTCCCTGGCACTCCCTGCCCACCCGCAGCCTCTGCTGCCACCCTGATTTACTGACTAGACCCAAAGAAACACCTCCAGTTCCTTGGCACCAAGAAAAGGTTGAATGAAGGAGCCAAAAACACAGGGCTGTTAGCAGATAGCTCATTACAGAAATGTAATTTATAGCACAATTATTTGCACTTAGGAAAAGACAGGCAGCAAATTCCTGGGTGTCAGCCCTGCCATGGCAGGTCCTGGAGTGTTGACCTGCTGCTGGTACACGGGGATCTACAGAGATGTTTAATTTGAATGTTTAGGGAGGAGGTCCTTCAGAAACTTGAGTCCGGAAAGGCCTGGACACCTCCACAGCAATCCCCACAGAGAGTGGCAAAATGCATCACAGTTGGCTTTACCCTGGCTCTGGCAGTGGCTGAAGACTGGAAAAGCCTTTTCTTTGGGCAGACAAGTGCTTTCCTCTGCCTGAGGTGGCTCAGCATCCCCAGGCCATGCCATGTGCTCCCAGGGATGCCTCTCTCTGCCTTGCCTGGAGCAATGTCCCAGCTCTTTCCCAGCCAAGGGGACAGCAAAGGTTGAGCAGAGCCCCCAATAGCTGCCCCCAGCCAGACACCAGCAGCAGCTCCTGCCCTGCCCCAGCACCAGCACCAGCTCCTGCCCTGCCCCAGCAGCAACTCAGCTGCTTCATGAGACCTGGCACTGATCCTCACTCATCCACCTCAGATAAACCCAAGCTAAAGGCATCTCATGGTGTTGCCCGACAGAGCTGCTCCCTGCTGGCAGACCCTGAGGAGCACAGCCTGCCCCCTCTCCCTCTCCCCTCTCCATAGACACTTTGGCTGTTATTTCCCAGGCTGTTGAATCATTCTTCACAAAGGCATCACCACACACCTCTAACTCCCCACACAACATCTCAGCTACTCCCTGGCTCCTCCCCACACCCAGCCAGGGGTACAAGCCAGCAGCACTCGTGTTTTGGCAGAAGGGTGCCCACAAAGCCTTGGCCTTTGCCCTGACTTAAAAACCTTAGACAGTATGAACAGAATAAGGCAACCTGGTGAAGGAGGCAGCCTCAGCAAGGCTGAGCCATGCCAACTGCCAGGACCCAACCCCAGTGCCAGCAGGGTGACTGGTGGCACCCCTGGGAGCACTCTCCCCCACAGCAGAGGCTCACTCTGAGCCCACAGCCAAGCCAAGAGCAGTAATTCTTTCTCTGCCTTGACCAAAGGCTGCATCATACCCCACAGGCTGCCAGGGGAGTCAAAACAAGGATGAACATCAGGTCAGACATGTCTCCTGCTCATAGCCATGCACACATCTGCCCCTTCCGAGAGCTTGAAACAGCCTCACAAGCATAGCCCCAAAACCCACTCTAAAGCAGTGGTTGAGAAGGGAGGAAAAACCCACGGTCAGAGTGACAGGCTGCAAGGTCTGAGGATGATGCTCAGCCTGAGCCTTCTGCCCCCTCTTGCTCAGCTGTCCACAACTGACCTCTTGTGGGCCAGAGACCCCATTGCCAGCACACGTTGAGACCCCAAGTACTGCCTCCTCCTTCCCAAAACACTGTGATTTTTGGATGCCAGCTTGCTGTGGGCACAAGGGAGCCCACTGTCCTTGTGATTTAAGATTTAAAGTTTTAACAAAAGCAATTTACTGTTTTGTCTGGGAGAGCTGCTAGGAGCACCAGCAGCTCAATTTCTATTGATAACTCTTCCCTAAAAACATGGGACCAGTCCTTCCCACGACAGCACAACATGGGCAATGCAGAGCCTCAGATCACAAAGTCCAACAGTTTCTTCTGGGCCACAAGGGAGAAACACACATCAGACAACATCTCTGGACAGAGACGTTGTGAAACCCTCAGAGAACAGCGGGCAGAGCAGGTTTCTAGCCTCTTCCAGCAGCCTGGAGCCTGCTGGAGCACACTATCAGTCACCACACAGAGCTTTGTTTTCCTGACTCTGATTATGCATCCCAAAGCCAAGCATCTGCTCATGGCTGTGTTGTCAGCAGTCACCCTGCGTACTCCAGGAGCAGCCCCAGAGGACCTCTTCCAAGGTGCTCCCATCGACCACGGAGGGGACAAAGCAAGCAGGGAGCAGATGACGAACGTGCAACTTTCCCGTCACAGAGGGACTGCTGGGACTTGCTGGAAGGCATCCAATTAGTTAACAAGCACTCCAGAGCTAAGGCTGCTCTGGAATCAGTAATTAATTGCTACAAGACGAACAAGAGTGAATATGGTGGAGGAATCCGTGTCTGTCCCAGGGATGGACCTCGGAAAAGAGGGCCTGCTCAGCCAAACCCATATTGAAATGGAGAAGAGCAGCTGGCAACAAGCAAGCAGGACGATTTGGATCCCAGTAAGATCTGCATCCCCCTGTGCAACATCAGGAGCAAACAGCACAACCGGCACCCATCCCAGTTGTCTTGTAGCAGGAGCTGGTGGAGCTGACGCTGCCAGCGCTGGAGCGGGCCCTGCGCGGCGGTGCCAGCCCGGCGCTGAACGCTTTGCTTCTGGCCAGCAGCGCTGCAGTCATTAAGCACACAGGACATGTCTGCCTGGCCAGGCACCTCCTGCTTCCACCATCCACAAACACCACAGTCCTGGAATAATTTCTTCACAGCCATTTTCCTCATTAGGCTCCTGCTCCAGGTTCCTCAGCATCCTCCAGCGCAGGAGGATACACCCGCTCGCCGGTAGCTCAGAGGAGTTAGGCTGTCACCAGCAGCATCAGCCCTCCTGGATGCAAGCAACATCTTGCCAGGTTCTCCTGGTTATAAATCAACACTGAGCTCTGGGAAGGAGGAGAAGACCTCTTCCTAAGGTTTCTGCTCCCAGCCCTCACAGCTCCACAGCACCGGCCGCCTCTCCGGAGCGTGTTCCCACGCGGCAGGAGCTGCGGAGCGGCTCTGCATCCCAGCCCCTGTGATAAATTAGCCAGAGATCCAGGCATTTCGGTGCAGCTGCCTCATCCTCTGCTGGCACGACAATGTGATTAATTTTGGGTGCAGGAGAAACTCATTTTTCAGAGGCACGTGATGAAGACGTGGGCTGCAGGGGCGTGAAGTGAGCTCTGGGGTGCATGGAAAGCGGGAGCAGAGGCAAAAGGCAGGGGGCTGGGAAGGAGAGTGAGGAGCCAGGCCTGGAGCATCTCCCAGGAACGTTGTTTGCCACGTTGGCTTGCAATTAAGCCTGCTGGGAGAGAAGAGCCCCCGCGTGGGAAGAGAGCTTTTATCTCTGCTAACACACATGGTTGCGTCTGGGGAGAGATGTGCAATGGGAGGGGTGTAAGAGGATCAGGGAGAAGCAGCCATGAGCCAATTACTGGGCTTCAGGAGAGGCAATTCTACCACCACTGCCACTTCTCCCCCTGCTGCCCCCTCCTCCAGGCTATTTTCCACCTTCTCCTCTTTTCTGGGAACTGGCAGATTCCATCCTTCCTGTCCTCACTCCTCAGCTACTTGATCCTCACTGCTAGCCAGAGCTGCTCATGGCAGAATCACCTGGGAAGGCAGAGATGCACATTTGCTTCCCAACATAACACAGCCCTGACATGGAAAAGTCAGCCAGTGGGTTCATCCATTCCTTGACTGGAGTTTCTCTGTGTGCTGGAACAATTATGTCCCTTCCCACCCAAGACATGCTATGATTCTATAATTCTAAATGTATCTCAGCCAATTTTCACACGGTGGTGATTTAACGGCGCTGGCACGTGGGCCCCTGCTGGGGGCTGGCTCCTGGCTCCCCTGGACTCTTCCACCTGCCTGGGGAGCAGCACTGCTGCTCCAGCACCACACCATGTTTAGCACCAGCACATTCTAAACGAGGAGACAAAAATTCTATTGCACTTACCAGAGCTGAAATCTTGCCAGGACCTGCTGGCGAGGCAAGGAACCTGGAAAGGAGCAGAGAAAGATGCGGTTCAGTGGGTTGGCTGTTGGCAGCAGTGGGCATTAAAAGAGGCTGACAGGGAAGTGCTGGCCTTGCACCAGCCTTGCAGGGCTGGGATAGGGCCTGTTCTGCTGTGGCAGCACCAAGCACAGCCCTGCAGGGCACAAACTGCTCCATAAACCCCAGCTGCCCCCTCCGGCTGCCCCAAGCAGCAGTCTTGCCCTGCAGGAAAGTTTGACATGAGCCTTAGATGAGATGCCTACATAATTAGCACTGGCTAAAGCCCTGGGCACCACCAGACTTGCTCAGAGACAGACCCTCCTGCTTGTATGCTCAGCCACAGCATCCAGGTGCACACATACTGCCTCTGGAGCTGGCCAGATTGTCCCAGCACCCAACAGGCTCCCACAAAGCAGCCTAAAGGTGCTGAAGCCTAAAGCAGAGAAACCAACCCTTCCTTGCATGTGTGCCCCCCAGCCAGCACGCTCGGGTACGGCTGCGGCACTGCGAGCGGGAGGGAGGTGACCTCTGCTTGTGCTGTGTCAGGGCCACCTAAACTCATCAGGGCCACCTAAATTAACCCAACCCTGCTCACCATCCTTGCCAGGTGCTCAGCCAGCACTGGCAGGGCTGCACACGGTAGGAATTTGCCAAGGGATTAAAGAGCACATTGGCTCCATCTTGGTATGAAAGCAGGGCTGCCCCACTGCCGCCCCCCCCTCCCAGTGCCTCCTCAGCTCCTGGAGCACTCCCTGCAAATCTACACTAAGGAGTCACGACAACATGCCTGGGAAACCATAAATATCTGTGAAAAATCTCTCCATAAATCCAAGGGAAGGCAAGTTTATGGCACTTTCTTTGGAGATTTCTCCAGGTGTTCCCTATTAAGCCATTGTGCTTGTTCGCGTAAGTATTCCTCAGACAATAAAGTCTTTGCCACCATCAGTTATCAGCTCTGCAAACAGGAGCAGCACCAGGCACAGGGTGTGTGAACACCCAGCTGTAAAGATGAGGGACTGGGCTCCTCAAGTGACCAGCTCCTGGGGGGGGACACGGTGCTTTAAATCCTTTAAATCAGCCACAACCACCAACAGATTTTGTTTGCTCGGGGCTGTGCCAGGTCCCTGGACACTGTACCAGTGTCCACAGCCCCTTCTGCACACAGAGAACTATGGTGGCTTCTCAGAAGTAGGGATAGGTTTGACCCAGAGGTCCACACAGCCAAGGGACACCCCTGGCCAGGGTCCAGTGCCCAGCATTGTTGTGCTTCTTTAGAAAAAAAAACAACAAAGAAATTAAAACTGAAAAGCCACCTAACTCCTAGACCAAACATTCAGCAGCTCTCAGCCTGAGCAGCTCCAGCAAGGCTGCCCAGGTTAATTGCCAGGAGAGCATGTTGTATTTCAGCTATGACATTTCTTTGCATGTTTAATGTATCCTTATCATGACTTCCATGTACTTCCACGTGTAGATGGGTGGGAGACAGGAGGAAATGGCTACCAGGTCTCATTCTAGCTTGAAATTCTGAGCCTGTCCTCCACTGAGTGCAATTACTGTGTATATGACTCCTGTAATCTGGCTAATACTGTTAAGTATACTGGAGATTAAGGGATTTTGGGCTGCAAAGTCCATTTCATCCATCCAGGCCTGTGCAAGGGAATATGAGCAGGAAAAAAGTCTCGCAGAAGCTGCTGGTCCGAGCAGGGCCTGGCCTGCAGGTGACTGTCCCAGCACGTTCCCTTGCTGCTGAGGACCAACCTGCATGTGGCTCTCAGCTCTGTGTGGGGCTGCTGTGGGGCAGGGTGTCTGGAGCTGCTGGGGCACCTGCAGCCACAGCCCCAGGGCTCGCCCTTCACCTGCAGCTCCCAAACCCAGCGTGCCACCCTCAGGGATGGTCCTGACACTGTGGCTGGCACTGCCATCATGTCCCCGCAGCGCTGATCCCTCCCAGGAGCTGCGTGCCAGGGCCATGGTGAAGGACTTCAGTTGTCACAGTGCCTGCCCAGGAGCAGAGTAACAAACCACCACATGCAGCCCTCATGCCCAAGGAAGCCTCAAAAATCACCCTCCTATGGAATCAGCATCCTTCCCTGTGGCAGAGTGGGCACAGCCAGAGCCTGGCCACCACTCCTGCCCAGGGGGAAAGCTACAGTGAGCTCCCTCCTCCTCTTCCAAGCTGAGCTCCATGAAGCAGAGAAGATACAGGGCTGTTCTGTGAGCATGGATGAGCAAAGCAGAGCAAGGAGATGGCTTTAAGTAGTAAAAGCTGCCCTTACATTATGAGCTCAGACACAGCCTTGTATATCCCCAAGCAGCAGAGCAGCCATCTCTGCTTTGATTTAAAGTGGAGCATCTCCCTCAGCATCACCAGCGGGACAGCAGCAAATAACCTCATTTTCCTCTATTTTGTCCCTTTTGCCACCTGTCGTGTGCCAGAGGTCCCAGGGCTGCACTCCAGAGCTGCAAACCCCAGCTCCCTGTGCTCCTGGGGCTCACAGCCACGATGTGCTGGGGCAGCCCCTGGCTCTGGCTGTGCTCCCCTCCCCGTGCAGCCCTGACACCCTGCCAGGGCCAGCTGTGGCAGGTGGGGATGCTGGGGAGATGCTCCTCCTCCATGCTGGGATGCAGATGAGCCAGCTCAGAGCCAGGGAAATGAGAACCTGCCGGGGCGTAAAGCCAGTTCACCGCCCATTAACTCCCTGCAAACCTGACGCTCTCTAGGCTTATCTTCCTCTGCCACCACGTCCCCTCACCCCCCTTCTCCTCCTCCCAGGCTAATGGGCTTTTTGGACATGGAGACACCTTCATAGGTGCCCTTGGCTGTGCTTGGAAGCCTGTAAATGACAGTGCAGCAGCACCTGTGGGGAGGTCTGATGGGAGACATCCCCAGCACCCCTCGGACATCCTCCCAGCACCCATGGGTGATGGGGTTGCCAAACACTCCCTTGCTCTTGCAGATTTAATGTCAGGCTCCAAACATTAATTTTTACGGCGTCATATATCCAGCACCAACCCACGCTGTCAGGAGATACCCCAAAGCTATCAACACATCTGGATGCAAATGACTGTTTAAACACCCCACACAGTCTTGTGCATACGGGATAGATTTACTGTCACTTCTTGTAAAACCAGGAGGGATAAAACCAAACAGCTGAGCAGTACTGTCTGCTGGGCAGGAGGGGAGCAACGACCAGCATAGCTCAAGGGCTTTGGCTAAAGAGGGAGCTCCCGAATAAACACCAGTGAGGCTCAACATGAGGCATCTTTACTTACAGCTCTTGCCTGAACAGCAAATTTGACCTGCGAGCCCTCCTGACCTGTGGCAGCCCAGCAGAGCACCAGCTGGGTTTTGAATCAGCACTTTTTCTGAAATCAGTCAGATTTCAGTGGTCCTTCACTACAGGGCAGGCAGGCCCCTGTGCCCACCGGTGCTGCCCAGCATCAGCAGAAATGCTGCCCCAGGAGGTTCAGTGTGTTCCTCAGATGAACAAGGGATGAAAATTCCTGGTAGTGGAGCACAGGGTGAAACTGTCTGAGAAGCAGCTCCTGCTCCTTCAGTGCCCCCTCATTTCTCTAGCAAGACCTGAGTTGTCTGCTCCCTGCCTTTTTCCCCCAGGAACTAAGTCCATGGGCTTGCAGCCCTGGCTCGTCAGATGAGAAAGTTCACCTCTTCTGCAGAGAACAGCTATTTTACATAAGAAATTGAGCTCACCCCAAATCTCATTTTTCCATCAGAAACCATCTGCCTAGGAAATTTGTGTCCAGCCCTTTCTACCAAGCGTCACAGCTTCCTACTGGAGGAAGGGTTTTGGAACAGCAGAGCATTCCTCAGGACAGCAGATGAATGTCAGATCAGAGTTAGTGGCTGGAGGCTGAACCTAGACAAGCCCAGACTGAAAATAAAGCACAGTTGCTGGACAGTCCCAAGTACTATTGCAGCTGCTAAGTTAGGAGCACAAGGAATATTGTGTTTTCAGCTATCTCAAGGGGAAGAGAGGCTGCTCCTCCAAAAGAGGTGCTATAAGTTTGCTCACAAGCAACATCCAGGAGTGACAACTGTCCCCAGAGGAACCTGGGGATACGAGCAGTGGAGGGGCTGGTTTCCACCAGTGCTGTGGATGGGGCCAGTGGAGCTGGGACATGGTGCTAGGAGATACAACATGGTCACCGTGGTCTTGGCTGTGGCACCAACCTTCACCACCAGCCTTTGCTGCAGCTCAGCAAGCCACACCCATGTCCACATTTACCCGCCTTCCACCTCCAGCAGTGCTAAGGCTTTTGGGATGGGAGAAGAAAAGCATTCCCAAGCCCATCCAACCCACCTACAAGAGCTCATAGCATGGTAGTGTCATTCCCAGCTCTGTAACCATAACCCCTGCAGCACCTCCCAGCCCTCCTCAAACTCCCTTTAATTGCAGCTCCCAGGTTTTATCCTTCAAAACCACAACAGGCGGGGTTAAAAACAAGACATGACAAACAATCCAAGGAAAAAATTACAGCAGCCCTTGAAACCTCAGTCTATGTTTTAAAGGGAGGGATAGAGGTAAGGCAAGAAAGCCAGTGTAAAGCCTCATTACCATCAGAAATCCTCTCTCCCTGCCCTTACCTCCCTGTTCATTTCCATATCACAGGGGACACAATACCTTTCTTCTCTTGGAAAATGTCCCATTTTTCCAGAGACACTAGTCTCTCCACTCCCAGCACCAGCTTACAGAGCAGGGGAACAAAAGCTGGGCTCACACTTGCTCTGGCAGGCGGTGCAGGGGTGTGAGTCTCCAGGCCTTTATTGCCCTCTCAGGAACATTTTTTATCAGCATTATTATTAGTCTACTTTATCTCCCTTTTTTTTTTTCCCCCCTTAGCTTCAAGATCCTTTAGTCAGTCAAATTATACTCAGAGTAGCAGAAGCAGCAGAAAATAAAGCATTATAAGGGGTTCAGCAAGTTATTTTCATCTCAAGGAGCCTGTAAGAAAGGTTGACAAGTCTTTATTCTGCTCTTACGGGATAATCTGTAGGTTCCCAGCTGATATGGGGGAAAAAAATTAAAAGCATCAGAAGAAATTACAGGAAGAAGTAAAACCCAGGTCTCTGCATAAATTGAACTAATGTGCACCTTGGCTGACAGCTGAAGGCACTGGAGGGTGAAATGTCAGCACATGGAAGGGAAGGGGTGGCTGTGGGGTCTGGGAAGAGCTGGGCAGAGGGTGCTGGGTGCAGGCAAGAGGGTCCCTCAGCCTCCTCTAGCTGGTCTTTTCTCCTGCTAAGTGGACCTGTGACACCTTCCCAGTCCAAAACATCACTGCCACAGCAGACAGAGGAAGGAGGGAAAGCAAAAGCAGCTCAGACGTGGAGCAGCATCTCCCCTGGAGCCCTGGGTCACTGGATTCGTCCTGCTCCCCATCTGGCTGCTCCGATAAAAGCTACAAACATCAAGTCAGGCACAGCAACATCTTTCTGCAAAGACTTTGCCATGTGGCTTTGCCATGTGCAGTGTGGGGCCCTCAGAGCTACCAGCACCCACCTGGCAAGCACCAAACACAGGGCCAGGGTGCTGAGGAGGGGCCAGGACCACAGGGCACTGTGCAGCAGGGAGAAAAGAGGGGGAAGCATCAGCTCCTCTCCCTGCTGCCAGCCCGCGGGGATCAGAGATGGACACACGAGGTGCTAGGATCAGAGATGGACATATGAGGTGCTGGGATCAGAGATGGACACACGAGGTGCTGGGATCAGAGACGGACACACAAGGTGCTGGATGGCTGCAGACAGGCCAAGGCAGCAGGGTCCTGAGCAGCACAAAAAGGTGCAGGAGGGCATTTGAGGTGCAAGGCAGCCTTCGTCCCACAGCAGGGGAACAGGGTCCCCTCTGCCCAGGCTGGGGGCTGAAGCAGCCCCCTCCCAGTGAGGCCCCGTGCCTCTCTGGCGGTTCGGTGCTGAGGTGGTGCTGTCACCAGTGATTGATGGCATGGGTTCAGGAGGAAATAAATTCCCAGGCTTTTGCAGGAGGTGAACTGGGGGGTGTATCCATCCTAAGGATACTTAATGAATGTGCCACAGCCCGCAAATTGGCAGCAGATACATCTCTGCAGCCAGCACTCCCCATGCTGTTCCTTGTGAGGTTCAGGCACAATTTAACAGCTTCTTATTTATTTTATTTATGTTACTCAGGCCCTGGCAGTGTCTCTATTGGCCCAGTCCAACAAGAGCCCCAAGGCAGGCATCTGCATTTGCTCTTCCCTTCCTGCTTCTCATCCCTCACCCACCCTGGAGGGGGCAATACACAATCACCTGCCCCAGGGCCACTCCGGGGACACAATCTGGTGTTTGCCCAGAAAAGGTGCAGTTTGGGCACCTTGAAACATCTTAAGCCTTATATATGGGCTTCAGCTCAGCTCTTCAAGCCAAGGGAGAGAACAGTGCAGGATGACTAGAGCCATGGTGAGCACTGGCACAGCACTGGGGCAACTGCTGCTGCCACCCACGCTGCCCTGACACCAGGTTCTGGGTCACATCTGCGGAACTCGAAGCCAAATAAAATAAGGACCTTACAAAAGACACACTTGCAAGGCAGACTTTGGAAAGTCTCAGCTTTTATGTAGTAGACCTTCATTTTCAAGGCAAGAAAAACGGCAATCAGTTCTGCTGCATGGCTTGGCTTTCCTTTTCCCTCTTCCCCTTAGAGGGCAGGAAAAAAAAAAAGAAAAGCAGCAAAGAACAGCAGAGACCCAGCTGACCTTTCTGGCTAAGAGACCTTGTCTGAGTCACTGGATGGTAACAATGAATGAAATGCCAGTGCCCTGCCTTATAAATACCAGCTTCCTCTTGGGGTGAAATGCCAGCTTTCGAACACGGAAATGCTGCAAAGAAAATGTCACCCTCCCCAAGGTGTGAAATGCCAGGCTGCTGCAAGCACCCAGGCTCACCCAGGGGACACAGCCAGGCTGCTGCCAGCTCCCAGGCTCAGCCAGGGGACACAGCCAGGCTGCTGCCAGCTCCCAGGCTCAGCCAGGGGACACAGCCAGGCTGCTGCCAGCTCCCAGCTCTCCTCCTGTCAGGGGCCTGCTCCAAAGCTCACCAAAGGCAACAGGTCTTTCATGTGGGCCAGCCAGAGCATCAGTCCTCCAGCATTATCTCGAGCAGCACAGCAGTCAGCAGTTCAGCAAAGCTGCCTTTGAGATTTGGGGGTATTTTTCTTCCCTTTTCCAATGGCAACAAGATTTGTCAGTGAGGCCGGCGAACCAAATGAATCACATTTAAAGATTTTTTTCGGCTCAAACCAAAACAGTAATTTCCAGTTTTCCCAGCTAAATGGAAAAACAATTGAGTATAAGAAGATTTTGCCATCTAAAGAGTTTATCACAACCTAAACTCCTAGCTCTTAGTGAGCACTCTTGTTGCTGGGTTTAATCCTATTTATTTAACACAGGAAATCATCCAACATACTGTCCTTGCGAGGAGAAACGCTTCCGTGAAGCTGGCAATATTTGCAACATCTCCCCTGCCTTTCCCAGGGCCAAGCTGGATAAAAGTTTGGCTTAATCCAAACCCACCTTTTTCAGCAGCTCATCCTTCCTTTTCTCTCACTGTCCTCCTGCCCCAGCTCCTCTGGTACCAAAGCCCTGGCACCAAACCTGCGCCAGGTCAGGGCAGCAAAGTAGGATGGACAACACCCCACTTGGGGAGACCACCAGGACCCCAAGGACCATCTCTGGGAGCTGTAGGGCTGTGTTAATACAACCAAACCTTTCTACCTGACAAAACTACATTGGGAAATGAATGAAGTTGCTTTTTGCCCTAAGGGAATTGGAGCCGTTCTCTTCCCCCACACTTTTTTTTTCCTTCCCCCATAAATGTGTGAAATAGTTTTACCACCCTTTTTTTTTTTCCTTCCAGTTACTCCTCCTCCCCTCAGATCTTGCCCTTCCTGGCATTTGAAAATAGCTCACGAAAAGGAGGAGGAAGGAGGGAGGGGAATAAAAGGAAATGTGTGGGGATGCTAAATGGATGGGGAGAAAAGGAAAAAATACAAGCAGAGTGAAAACACATGTTTTTCAAAGCAAATCATGAATGGCAGATTGCTGCACCTGTTCTGGGGAATAGGCTACTCATTTGTCAAGTTTGGGAAGGCTCTTTGCATCCATTTGTTAGGTAATGCCTGGGAAGAAATGGGCACAGGTACACCTGCCTGCACCTGCCTCACACAAAGGCAGCCATTTCTAACCAGGTGCTGAGGCTGCACCAAGGCAATGTGACCTTCCTGGGAAGCCAAATACCCTTCATTATTAGAGCTGGTTGGAAACCCTCTGGCTAAAGGGGTTTTCTCCTTGCACAACAGTTATGGCTGGATCTGAAATGCAGAACATGACGGCTTTGATAACTTGTCGGCTGAGCACAGGCACAGCCCCAGCCCCAGGCTGCAGCTCTGCCCAGCAGCCACGGGACGTGCAGGACCCAGCTGGCATGGCAAGGGGAAGAGGAAGGGTCTCAGCTCCCTCTGACACCCAGCTCTGACTCAGAGGGGCTGAGGTTTGAAGGGCTCCTTTCAGCGGCCAGTGCCAGGCTGGTAACCAACGCTGAAGTCAGCTCCAGGTGCTGGTTTCACGCCCAGCCCCTCTCCCTGCCTTGCAAGCAGGAGGCAGGAAGCAGTTTTAAAGCATCAGCCTCTGTATGCCTGGCATCCAGGGCTTTCCCCCAAAGGCTTCTCTGTAACGGGTTTAATCCTTGACCCGGAGTGATGCTGCCCTGTCAGAGGTCCCTGGGGAGACAGACTCCCGGTTCCCCTCTGGCTTCCCGACCACGGAAACACGGCCAGCCAGGCTGGTGACCCTGGCAGCATCAGAGCTGTGCTGCCCCACACAGCAAACTTCCTCCTGGCCTTGTCAGGGCTGCCCATGTGAGAAGAGGGAGGGATGCCCACTTCCACCTCCTTCCTGTTCCTGCCATTTGGGCAGCAGCTCAGAGGCCAAAGGGATGATTTCCAGCTCTTTTCTTCAAAAAATCCCCAACAGCCTAATTCATTGCAAAGCAACCACTTCATGTCTGGCATGGAAGGGACCTGGGGATTTATGTTAGTGGTGACACAGAGGGGAATGGGTGGCTGGAGTGGCAGCAGGAGGGCTGGCAGGGGCAGGCGTTGCCAGCACAGCTGCTGTCACAGCCCCAGGCAGAGATCCCCCAAGGAGCACATCTCCACTGCCAAGTCCAAAGGATGCTTCCCTCCCCAGTCAGGAGTGTGGCACATGCTCCTCGCCTGGCAAGCAGCAGGAGCCAAGAGAGAAACTACATCTCAGCATGTGTCATATCGGTGCCTGCACGTGCCAGGAAAGCCGGGCTGGGCTGAGCATCATGGCAGTGGCAGCGCTGGGCAGAGCCTGGCTGCTCTGGGCCACCTTCAGCCCAAACAAGAGTTTCCCCACGTCCCTCATGGGTGAAAGCAGCAAGGCCCTGCCACCACATGCAGCTCCCTTGGGAGCTGAGAAGGGATCAGCTGACCAAGGCTGACGGGCAGTGATGCCCCAGCCCAACAAGCAGCAAAGGGTGCCTGCTGGAGCCGAGTAGGACCATCCTGAGATGGCAGTGAGGTCCTGAGCATTTCTCCACCTGAAAGCCTGAGCCCAGCAATCCGCTTCATTCCTTGGGAGATGCCACCCTGCAGCACTCCCTCTTCCCACCCTCCCACAGGGACACGCACTTTTTCCAGCTGAGCTGAGGAACAAATAAGTCACCACCCCCTCCAAGTAGGTGGGTTGGCGATGGCTGAGGAGAAGATGCTTTATGTTTGGCAATAGTCCAGGGAGCTAACTCAGCAAAGCCCACTGACAGGCAGCACAGCCACCCTTTCCAATAATAGCACTGCACGGCATGCAGATCACTCTTGCTCAAGAGATCTCCAAGGGCTTAGTGAGAACTTCATAATATCCCCCTTTCCAGCACATGGGAACGCTGCTTGCAAAGCTAATCATTTTCTAGTGCGTCTTCATTAGCCTTTAATCACTCTGCTTCTGGCCTCCTGCATCTCCACAGCTGCTGGAGGCCCCAGGCCAGATCCTGCTCATAGGCACAGCGGTGTAAATGTGTTTACCCACAGCTGGAAGCACAGTGCTGGATGTTACACGGGTGTCTGGGCGCGCTCTCAGATGCTCGCCAGCGCATCGCTTCCTTCACCTCTGAGGTGACAACAAGCCTGCAAGACGCCCACAGCCCACCACACCAATGTATCCTGGGTCTGACACAGTTCCTCCTCAAGGATCCCTCTTTTTAGCTCCAGCAGCCCACACAGTCCTGTAGCTCTCGAGGTCTGCAGAAATCTCTCGTCACCTGAGCTCACAAGTCATTTCAACTATGAAGCCTGGAAATAAGAGGCAGCACCTTTCCCCTGCACATCCCTTCATGCCACAGGCCAAGAGGCAAATGCTCTTGATGTGCCCAGAACCTTGATGTACCTGGAAGCACTAGAAACCTCCCCAGGTTTCAACACAGAGTCACAAGTGTTTTAGCTTGGCTGAAATGGCTTTTTCCCAGGAAATAAAGTTTTGACTGATGTCTTCCAGCCAGCTGGAAAGGACCACGGTGCCTGCCAGCACTTTCCTCGCCTGGATGTTCCCCAGAGGTGTGGAGCACACCTGGCACAAGCACAAACCAGCATCCAACCTGGCTGGGAGGTGACCTGCTGCAAAGCTGGCAGTCCAGCCTGACAACACTGTGCAGAGAAAGACAGGGGGGTTTCCCTACTCCACAGCTCCCAGCACAGGAACAGTCCTTCTGTGCTTCTCATCTGGGATGTAACGCGGCGGGGAGGGATGAGGGTCCCAGTCCAACCCAGCTCTCCCACTGCTACCAGGGCTGGATGCAGGGCTGGTGACAGGGACTGAGCAGCAGCTTGGCAGCAGGAGGGATGTGCTGGCAGGGCCAGGCTTGCCAGCCCGCAGGATGCCACAGGGGATCTGGGAAGGGAAGGAAGATCTGAGCAGGCACATCGCCACCCGGCTCCCTCTCTAACGAGGGACAGGAGCAACCTGTGGTTAACAAAGAGGTGCCAGATGAAAGCAGCTCCATCCCCAGGATCTTGTTATTATTTCACAGATGCTTCTCACATACCTTTTCTTTACTGTTATTTTTCTGAGGTCTCTCTTTGCTCTAGATAAATGGTGCCTCAGTGGCTGCAGGCAGTGGGTGGTAGGGAAGGAAAGGAAGCTCCTGGGGGCTGCAGCCCCAGCTGACCCTGGCCCCAGCACGGCCAGACCCTGCCCCAGCACACATACTCCATCACTGAGGATGCTCAAACATACCAAGCAGCAGCTGCTGACAGCAAATACCCAGCACGGGACCTCAGCCTACCTCGCCAGCCACTTCTGCCCACTGCCAGCAGGACAGGTTTCACAATGGCTGGCTTCTCTGGGAATTGCTGCAAAATCCCAGTGTGATAAAGCACCACTGAAGAGCAAACTGTCATGACCCAGCCTTTACCTCTGCCTCCAGGCATGATCGCCATAAGACCATTTGAAATCCAGGCTGAGGAGATCTTGCCCAGCCTGCCCCAAATCTGGCAGGCAAAAAGAAAAGCCTCCTGCCTTGAATAACTAAAGCTACTAAATGGCAGCCAGCCATGACTCTTTCCTTCTTTGCAAAGCAGCCCTGACCAGGACAGCCTCAACCAGGGTCACAGGGCAAAGGAACCGTGCAGGGATGGGTTGTCCTCCTGCTGTGACCTGGCCCTTGGCCTCCCCTAAACCCTGACCCAGCTTTCCAGGGTTAGCACAACAACAGGCCGACAAGCGAAGGCAGGAAGGGGGAAAGGAAAAGGATTAAAAATAGACTCCAGTTTTCTTTCAACTACTGTAAAAGAAAAGGTCCTGCAGCAACCATTGCTGAACCAAAAAGCACGCCCGCATCTCGGGCCACGAGGCAGCCCAACAGCAGATGTATTTTTCAATAACAGATTTGTTAATATTGCAGGCTCCTGCTCTTGACCTGCTTTTCCAGCTCTGGCTAATTGCTTCTCCCTGTTCCCTTGCCCAGCAGAGAGGGGTCTCACTCCACCAGCCCCACACATCCCCTCCTTCACACTGTGTCCCTGCTAGGTGTCCCTAGGAGCATCTCCATGCCCCTCTGTGCTGCTATCAGTGGGTACTGAGACAGCTCCAAGTCCAGTGCAGCTGCTCCACCCAGGGTCAGCAACATGGTACCAACAACCCGGCAAGCCAAGGTCAGTAAGACACAGATCATCTAGGATTTGGAAAAAAAATAAAGGTGAGAAAGTTTCCAGCTTCACAAGCCCAACGGCGGGTGGCAAAGGGAATTCATTTCCCCCTAATAAGAGACAACTACACTTCCTTAACTCAAACTCTCTCATTAATCACCTTTGCATCACCTATGCCTGCCTCATTGCCACCAAGCCATGATAATATATGATGAATACCCATTCATCCCTCAGCTTCCCAATCAGTAAAGATGTACAGGGCTGTGGGAAAGGATTTACCCTGACACCCAGCTCCCAGCACAACAAGGCTAATTCAGACCTGCTGTTGAGCCAAACCCTTCTTCCTCCTCTCTTCTCCTCTTATTTTAAATAAATAAAACTAGCGTTGGGCTTGGCAGTTAGATGCAGCAGGCAGCTGCAGGCAGAACACCTTGGGATGGAGTGAATGCTTCTCCTCTCCTGCCTGCTCTTCTGCCCATGATGCCTGGCAAGAGCTGCTACCATTGGGTACCTACCCCAGGTCCTGCAGGGAGGCTGCACTGAAGCACCATGTCCTGCCAGCACCTGCCCACAGCACTTTGGGGTTCTAAAAAGCAGCACAAGAGACACCAACATGCAGGGGCACCTTGGCAGCCAGGTCTTGATGCAGACAATAGCCCTTCTTGGTCGCTTCTGTGTTGTCTTTGCCATCCCTCATGTTTCCCAAACACGCTGTATTTTATTGCGGTTATATGCAAAGCGCTGCCTCTGCTGCCCACGCAGCAGTCGATTTTGCAGCAGGGCCCTGTTTGTTTGAGATTTGCTCTTGCAAGGAGGGGAGGAGGGAGAGGCAGGCGGCTCTGCGAGGGGGCATGAGGCCAGATCCTGCCATTTAAAAAAAATGAAAGGAACTGGAATCAGTTCCTAATTAATTAACAGGGACTTCAACATTGAGAGATGCAGAACGCAGAGCAGAAGAAAGGAAGGCAAAAATCCCTGGCTGTTGGACACGTTTCCTCTGGTAGAAAAGCTGTTCAGACGATTTTGGAAGCAGGCAGTGAGGAGCAGGCAGAGGAGTGGCACCTCCATGGGGTGCCTGCCTGCACTTGGCCCTCCAGCCCAGCCTGTCGGTGACAGGAGGGACAGTGCCCACCATCAAAGGAGTGACACCAGAGTGAGCTGCCTGCAAAAGTCCCCAGGGCTCTCTGGCTTGCTGGGAGAGGAAATATCAAACCTGTCTGGAAATCAAACAGCAGCGTTGGGAACAGAGGGAAGAAAAAAATAAAAAGAAAAGACAGGAAAATGAAACCTAAGCTGACACTCTTTGTAATTGAAAACATCCAATACGGAGAATCATCAGCCCCAGAGCACGTCCCCTGGGGGGGGTACACGTTTCCTCATCCTGCACTGGAAATCCAAAGTGACTCAGACCCTGGAGCAGCTTCCCCAGCTGCTGCCAGCCATCAGAGAGAGCCTGAGACAACCATGGCCACTGCTCCCTGGCTGCAGGTTTCTGGTGACAGGCTCCAAAGAGTGCAGCTGCAGCGTGTGCCATCCCAAATGCCTGGGGATATGAAGGACATGGAACTCCTGCTGGGAAGAGTGGTGCGGGCAGCCTCTGGGTATCCCACCAGCAGCAGGAGTGAGGTGACAACTCCTGGTATAAATCGAGCCCCACTGCTGGAAGAAATCTTCCCTGCTTCTACCACAAAAGGCCCTATGGAGCCCAAACCTCATGCTCCAGCCTTATGACACTGTCCCCTCTGGAGCTTCAGAGTGCTTCTCTGCCTGCTCACTGTGATGGGCAAAGACACAGGAACCTCAGACACAGCAGACACAGATGAAAACCAGCCCAAAAAAATGGAGGATGCAGATTTCATGGCTTGCTAATCCCTCATTTGAAAGCATTGCATTATCCCAAATATTAAAGGAAGCCATGTTAAAAAAGATTACAAAACAGGTGTTAAAATTGGAAAGGGGATGCTGCTTCTCCGCTCATCTTCGCAGCCATCTCTTGCTGACTCCCAAGATGAAGCTGTAATTTAAAAATACTCCCATGGGCTTGTCAGGCAGTGTGGACACAGGACCTCCAGCAACGTGCACTTCCACCAGTTAAAAACCCATCCAGGATCTGGGACTCACAGGCAACAGAAACCAGGCAGGTAGAAACAGAGAGCAAGGCCAGAGGGGACCAGGGAACAGGATGGGTGCTCACATCCGTTGAGGCTCCCCTACTCCAGTCTGCCCAGTTTGGGGCAGATGCCTCCAGGGCAGAGCAGTGTGGCATCACCGAGCACACAAGACACAGAGACCTCCTGAAGGCTTCCCAAGCCCACGAAGGAAAAGGATGGGAGCTTTTACATGCGACATGGAATTTTCCACCCTGACCTACCAGTGACACACACCCAGAGGGCTCACGTTGGGGCTGGACCCAAGTGTAAGGAGCTGGCTGCAAGGGAGGGGTTCAGAGCCACTGTCCCCAGGCCACCACTTGTGGCTCCATCTCCACGTGCCCACAGCCACCACTGCAGCGTGGGCGACGGCGGAGGACGCACTGCGGGCACCCGCCAGAGCTGGTGCCTCGTCCTCCCTACCCAGCTCCATCCCAGGCAAGACAGTGGAATTAAGTGCAAGTTATAATTAAGACTGGATGTTTGAAGAGAAACATAATCTCCGTTCCGTGGGATTCGCCGGCACAACAGTAATTAACGTCTCATTAACATTTGCCTAATTAAGCAGTTTATGAAAGTGGGTAGATTTGCATACTGCTCCACTTCAGCTTCAGTGCATCCAGCTTTATCCAAGCACCAGAGTTAACCCTTCCAGGACATTCCCAAAGCCCCACAAGACCTCCCAGCCTCTCCCTGTGACACCACAAGCTGCCAGGCTGTGCATCTCACTGCGTGGTGCTACCCAGCACTGGGTAAAATATCTCCTCTCCATTGCCTCTTCTCCAGATAAACCCATCCAGAGCCCTCCAAACATTGGTCATCTATTTTTAAAGCCCTCAGCTGGCTGAAATGCATTCCCCCTGATTCTCAACACGTTCATCAGAGCAGCAAAAAAGGCTTGTAAGAGTTTCTGAAGACAGGCAGAAATATTTCCTGAAACATTTTGTGCTATACCCATTTCCTCATGTTCTTTAATGTTTAAAAGCAGCAACTTCAAAATTAAAGAGACACTCCAAATTCTAAATGCCAGATTAAAAGCAGGATGCAACAAGATGGCTCAGTGGCTTCCAAAAAAATTTTGATATAGGAACCATGTCACTCTCTTTTAGGGTCATTCCCTCATCAAGAGGAAAGGAAAACCAATGACAAGCCCTAAGTGCTCAGCTGATGTCCTGTCCCTCCTGGGGAGAGCAGGGACCAGGACCCCCATTCCCATGTGGATTCTGGAGGAATGAGGAATGCCTGATGCAGACCATCAAGTAAGACACATCCCACATGGAGCCCCTTAGCAATAATTCACTTGAAGTGCTGGACATAACGTTTTCCGCTGTTAATACCGGCTTTCTCTTCTGGTGTTGGATTAGTGAAGCTGCTGCATCCATCATGCGCTTAAAAATACCACGTGCAAACTTGCCTCCCCCCTCTGCAACCTCCCGCTGGGGGGGAGAAACGAGCTCTCCAGTTAGTGGTTAATGCTTGGAGTCAAGATGCAAGTTTGCAGCAAATACAGTGGGAGAGAAAAATTCATGACACAGCCTTTCATCGAAAATCAATAAAGCCCAGACCTGCCTGTAATATACACACTCAATTTACTCCCTGCCTGGCTTGCTGCATCTTCACCCCCAGCCCTCTCGGATCACTCCAGGTCCTTGCTGGAGGATGCAGTGCCCCTGCCCACCTCTCCCATCTGGGTCACGGCACCAGTGCCACCAGAGACACATTAGTGTGGCATTGTCACCCCCCTGAGCCTGGCAGTCCCAGGCTGGGGGCTCTTCCCAGCCCCTAGCGACCCACGTGCTCCCATGGCTGCGATCCAGCACTCACAGCATCCTGCCCTGTGGTGTGGCCAGGAGTGGGAGTCCAGCTGCACCATCGCATGGCAAAGGACATTTCAAAGTCTTCTTCCACCTCAGCACCTGTGCCCTCTTCTCCCTCAGGAAAGAGCGGTGCTGGGCTCCACTGGGGACATACTCCTGATTTCCACTTGAAAAATCACAGCCTTGAAAGCACATCTTAATTTTCCCCTTGTCCCAGCAGCCAACAAAATCCTCCTGGAAGTGGTGATGGACTGAGCCAAGCTGGGGCACCCTCCAGCCCCATCTGAACCCAACCCATGGACCCTGTCCTACCCTTCCTTCTCCTCTGAGACCTCTGCCAAGCACCCAAAATTGCTGCAGGTTTAGGTGTTAATCTCTGCTTTGAACCTTTTTTTTTTCCTCCCCTCCCAAATCTCCCAGCTGAGGCAGGAAACACTCTCAGAAGTGGGGAGCTAGCCCTGCACTTCGCCTGCACCCAGCTGAAAGGGGACCCTGAAATCCTGGGGAGATGGAGGAGCAGCTGCTCCCTCTGGGTGCTGGAGTCGCATCCCTTGGGCAACTCTCCTGCAGCCAAACATGCCCTGACTCCAGAGTGAGAGGCTGGTGCTCACCCAGCCCTGCGGCAGCTGCCTTTGACAAGGGCAGGCTGGCCTGGCAGCAAGTGGAGCAGCCCCCGGGGGTGGGGGGGAGGTCTGGGCTGTGCTGGGAGGGAAGCGGGTTGGGGTCTGGGGGCTCTGCCTTTATGCCAGGCTCTGCAGCACAGCCTGACCTACTTCCTCCAGCAACACAGCAGCAGCACAGGGTTTCTTATCCTCTCTAACACGTACAGACATCTTCTTATAGACCCTCAGTGAGATCTCAGTGGGGCTGGCCAAGGCCCCCTCCCTGCCACCTCGCAGCATGGGCCGTCCCCTCCCTTGCTGTCTCTGAATGGAAGCCCTCCTGTCCCGACCCTTCCCCGAAAAATTCACGGCACATCTCAGCCAGGAGAAGGATTTATTGATCGTCTTATCTGTGTCTAATCCTAGCCGGGGCGCCACGCTAAACGAAGGCAGCTAAATAACATGCCTTCCTGCAAGGTCTCTGTGTCGAGAGCAGCTGGCTGCTAGTGAGGTGCAGCAAAGCAGGGAGCAGCCCCCTGGGACCCCCAACACACCTGCACAGGGGAGACCAGCCGAGCACGGCAAAGACATTGAAGCAAGGGTTAACATGCCGTGCTGCAAACACCCATCTGAAGCTGGGGGCAGGGGTGGGGGGACAAACCAAACCCAAACCACTCCATCTAATGGAGGGTAAGCAGTTTAAATATGGTTTCTCTGCAGTTCAGGAAGCCCTAATTCCAGCCATGACCTGAATCGCTTTAAAGAGAGAAGGGAGCGGGGGCAGGCAGGGAAGGAGGGGGGAGAGCCAGAAATGCCGGGGATGCTAATTTGTCCCCGTTCCCTCTTTGCAGAGCTACAACCAGGAGAAAAAGCATCTGTTACAGGGAAGAGACCCCATGCAGAAGAGATCCGATGGTGTGTGCTCACAGAAATCCCTCTGTTAGCCAGCCAGGTCTGAAAGGAGCAGGTAGGATGAGGGATGCTGCCATCTTCACCAGGAGAGCCCAGCAGCAGAGCACTGGGCCACCTCCTCAGCACCCATCAGGCAGCAAAGTTTGCTCCAGCCCACCAAGGAACAAGGGGGGGAGAAGGGGAGGCTGGAGCAAGCTCAGCCCAAACACAGTGCAGCCGTATCCAGGTCAGCTGGTGAGAGCCTGTCAGGAAGAGCAGGCTCGGGCTATAAAAAGCTTTTGCAAGATGCTGGGAGCATCCTAGAGCAGTGAGGAAGAGGTGGGGTGGCCCTGTCCTTGACGCCAGGGGTGCCAGGGTGACGATGGGCTGCAGAGGATGGTGCTGGCCACATGGGACCATGAGCAAGTGCCCTTCTCCCTGGGATTTCCAAAGTAATGATCCATAAGACAGCACTGACTAAGAGTTACTGCTGGTTTTCCAAAGGGAGATGGGGTGTGGAGGAAGCAGGGATGAGACTGCCAACAGGGCAGGGTAGGAGAGATGCAGCGTGGCACCTGCAGCCCTGCACTAAGGAGGAGGAATCACCAGCCCTGCACCCACCAACGTGTGGCAGGAGCAGCAGTGGTCCTGCAGCAGGGAGGTGCCACAAGGACTACCAGCTCAGAACCCCACTCTCCATGGGAGCTGTCACCCTGGGCACACTGGAACGCA
This sequence comes from Apus apus, assembly GCF_020740795.1. Classification (NCBI taxonomy): domain Eukaryota; kingdom Metazoa; phylum Chordata; class Aves; order Apodiformes; family Apodidae; genus Apus; species Apus apus. The sequence goes on along the minus strand of NC_067291.1, from coordinate 2,692,446 downwards.
GACAAGTCACCCACCTGACAAGCCTGGCACCCCTGCGAGCCTGTTCCTGGACAAGGCACATGCAGGTGGCCTTTTCTTCAGCTCGGCGTGGCCCCAAACCCACACACCACTGGAGAGAGGCAGGGCTGCCCTGGGAGTGGATCCCAAGCTGTTCCCACCCTGCTGAGCTCCTGTCACCCTATGCCATCACGTCTCCATCACTCTCCCAAGGAAAATCACAAATCTGGCCCCAGCCCCTCCTTGGAGATCTGAGCTTTGCCCTACCCCATGCCAAGCACTGCAGAGCAAAGGGTTAAGGGGGAGGGAGTGGCTGGGAGGCCTGGTCCCCACCCTGTGCCCCCTGACAGGACCCTCTTGGGCAGCCTTTGCTGCAGCCCCTTGGCCCCAACTTTGCCAGAGCCTGGAAGGGCACACAGGGAGCTGTCAGCCTCCATCATGACTCACACAGTCATTTCTCCCTTCAAGCCAGAAAAAAAATGTAATGGAAAAATAAAAATCAGCCAACTGGTTGAAAAATTGGAGATAAATAGGAGAGGAGACAGAGGCAGCTAATGAGGTCCCCAGCCCTGGTGAGAGGAGCAAGGAGAGCACAGGTGCTGCTCCCACTGGGTGCAAGGAGCACACGAGGGATGGAGCTGCCTGGTACAGTCCCAGCACAGCCAGTGGGGACCCCCAGGAGCCCCCAGCCTTGGGCCAGGAACCCTGGCAGCCCTTGGGCAGCATCCACACAGTCAGCTTAGCAAAGGGATGGCAAGGTACTCCACCCCATGGAAACCTGACCATTTTGCAGGGAGGAGACCAGTAACGCCTCCCAGAGTTCTTTTGCTGCCCCCTCTCCAAAACACTCCTGAATTTAGCATTGCTTAGCTGGGGAGGAAGTCAGAGCCCCCAGTTTGACCCCACACAGCCCCCCAGCTCACCCCACAGCTGAGCCACCCGTCACCCTAAGGATGGAAAAAACAAGAAAAGTCAAAACCCCCTTCATTCTTACAGTTAAAATCAAATGTGTCACTTTGGTAACAGATTAGCCTGCCTCTCTGGCAGAAATAGCTCTCTTAAAATATATGTTTTTTGTGGTTTTTTTGGTTGCCTTTCCTAAATGAGTTCAAGAATGGGGAGGTTTGAAAGTCCCTGTGGACAGTGAGGCTTTCTGCTCCCTTCCCTGCACCCAGCAAGGTAATTATCTGTCAGGAGCCCAGCTCTGCGATGCCTGGTTACACTGCTAATTAGCAGGAACGAGCCAGTCCTCCAGGGCACCCTGGGTCCATCCCCATCTCTCTCTGCCTTCCTCCTCACCCTGGTGCACACAGCAGAAGAGCATCTTGCGTCTAGTGCCGCAGCTGGGAGGGCCTTGTCCTCCTCCCTTGGATGCCAGAGGTGAAAACATTCCCCTGCCCACCCAAGGGATGAGGGACAGAGGACAGAAGAACCCCAGAAACTTATCCATTGCCAAGAAGTTGCTCCTTGCCAGGAGACTACCTGGAGGATGAGAACACGGTGGAGAGGACTACTTCTGCTGGTACCAAGAAACTTAAAGTTCAGAATTTAGAGCCTGCTTCAGCCTCTTCTGGGAGGGATGCTTAGGAAGCAGAGGCCTCCCAGGAAGTCTCCTCTTCCCAAAAAGGAGAGACAAAAAGTCCTGAGGTTGGGGACATTTAGCTCACAGGAGAGGCAAGGCTCCATCTGATGCCTGGGCTTCTCCCCTTTTCGCTCCTCACAAGCTCCCCTGTCACCTCACTGCTCACTGCTGCCACCAGGAAAAAGTCCCACTTCAATCAGCCACCAGCTCTGTTTGCAGAAGGACACAGCCCAAGTCCCCAGACAGCAGGGTGAGGAAGAAAGGCAACCAGGGGGCTGTGCTAGGAAGGTGTCCCTCTTGCACGTGATGCACCAGGAGGAGCATCCCCAGGGCTTGGCCCAGCAGACGTGTGCTCTGCGAGATAGGAGGGAGCTGTGGGAGCCCAGGCACCCCGAGGAGGGTGGCTTAGGGCTGCCAGGAAGTCACACAATCGTCCTCTGTGCCAGCAGCACAAACTGGATCTTGATGGAGCGTGCAGATGGACGTGCTCTCCATCCTTGGATCTCAGAGTACAGACAGACCAGCTTGGTGAGCTGAAGAACTAGGACAGCTCAGGCTTTCCGGATTTACACCCACTGCTTCCTAACGCTCCATGCAAGACCTCTGAGGTCCCATGTCACCAGGAGCAGGGACCCTGGATCTCAAGAGAAGAGCAACAGCAAGAACTGGGGCTATTCTCAGCTCTTTCAGGCACCTCAGCACAGAAAGCCTCCCAACCAGGGACCACAGCCTGAAGCTATTTAGTCTGAGCGACTCCAGAGAAGAAGCCCCAGATCATCACCCTGGGGGCTCCAAGACTTCACGGGGCCCTCCACACATACACAGAGACCATCCTCTATCCCCCAAAGGTTCCCCCTCCCCTGTTCCAGGGAGCCCAGGGCAGGGCTGACATAGTCCTCAGCTAGCTGGTGCAAGCAGAGAGTTTGTGTGCTCCCAACAGCCACCCCTGCCCACTGCCTGCTGGCTTTTGCTCCCCCCGGAGGCACAGAGGGGGGTGATGCTGGTCTGGTCCTCAGCAAGGTGGTGGTGGGGCATCTCCTGCCAGTAATGGGCAGGATCCCAGGCAGCCCTTGGAAGCAGCCAGGGTGGGACAGCACAGAGCTCATTCCCACCTCTCCATCACCATAAGGAAGACAGCTCTGCCCTCCCCCATTCCCCCCCGCTCTTCTTGCAAGGCTCTAGGGCCCCCAAATGCAAGGAAGCTGCACCACCCCTGCTGGATGGTAGGAACAGGCACTCACCCGGACACGGTTCCTGGATAACTCAAGCTCCTCTTCCCATTCCCCCCAACTCAACCAAGAGCAAGACCAGCCTGCAAGCAGCCACACAGCAAGGCAGGGACCGTTGATCCACGCTCACCTGTGCTCTGCCCCTCCGCAGAGCGGCGTGGAGCTGCTCAGCCTGGGCAACAAACTCCCTTCGGTGGCAAGACATCAAATCAGCCTGTGGGTGCTGCTCTGCCTGCCTCAGGGGTTTTTTTCCTTCTTTCTTCCCCCCCACCTTCTCAACCCCGGGAGAGTTTTGAATGTGCAGATGCCCCAGCTTCTTAAAATTCAGCCTGGGGACGTGGGAAGTGTTTTGGAACATGCCCAAGCTGTCTGCTCCATGCGTGCACACTGCTAAAAACGATCCACCTACAGCCCCCATCTCCCGCGCCGCTTGTCAGCGCCGCCGTGCCTCTCCAAGGATGAGCCAGCTCACACACACAGCCAGGGATCACAGCATGGGAGCAATCCCACCAGGGCAGGGGGCAGAAACTTCTCTGCTCATAGCCACCGAGCAAACTTTTCATACGGCAGTGGTGAAGGAGCAGGGTGCAGGTGGAAAGCCCTGGGAGCGATACCCTTGAGCCAGCGACGCGCAGGAATAGCCCCTTTCCCTCCAGCCCCACCGTGGCAGTGAGGAAATAACATCACAGAATCACACAGAGGATCAAGAATTGTCAAAGACCTCTAAAATCACTGAGTCCACTCAGGGGAGCAAAAAAAAACCAAACCAAACCAACCCACAGACCCAACACCACCACTCAACCCACAAAAAACCCACCATGCCCACTAGAGCTTGCCCTGAAGCACCACATCTTCACGTTCCTTGAATACCTCCAGGGATGGTGGCTCTACTACTTCCCTGGGCAGCCTGAGATGCCCCAGCCCAACTGACTTGCTATCAAAGGACGCAGCAGCAGGATCAGAAGGTGAGCACACCCCCCCACCTCATTATAAGGGGAGTGTCACAGCAAGGGGCTGGAAAATACACACGTGTTTGGGATACCCAGCTGGGCAGCCCTGCCCCACAGCTGAGCACCCGTGGGGCAGCATGGGAGCAGAATGTGTCTTCTCCCAGGCAATTCCCAAGCACTTTACCAACTAATAAAGGAGCTACAGAGATTTAATGACTTAACCCGTAAAATTCCACTGGTAAAGCCTGGCCTGGGTAAGGCACTAGCAAGCAGTTGAGCACCCAATCAAGGTGACAGAGCTACACTGATTTACACCAGTTCAGCATCTGGCCCCTGTAGCCACCATGTTAAAAATAATAAATAATAATAATAAAAGGAATATAAACCACCTAAGCTAAGGTCTGGTCAGCAGAGCTCAGCTGAGCCTTCCTGCCATGTGCAGGACATACAATCAATGCTTCAGGTCCCCAAAGGACAAGGACAGTAAGGCCCAACAGTCAAGCTCCAGATTCACAACACAAGTGGTTTTAAATCAATGACAAGGCTGTTTTTCCCTTTACTTTTAAATCCCCCTGGCAATTTGGCCTTCAAGTGCTTGTCAATCCATTCAGGGCAGTCACACACACCCCCCTCCAGCATCACATCTCTGCAAATTTGAGTGAAATTGATATTTTCCTATCAGAGACATGAAATTTCAAACACACAGAACACTGGATTTGAAAGCTGACTTTTGTTGGGAAGGTGCCTGTCTCTTTGTTCACAAAAGGCCTCATTTTTCCTGGAAAAGGGCCCAGATTTTGAGTGAAAAATCAATAACATGCAGAAAGCAGGTCTTTTTATTTAATTTTGCCATGATACCAAAAAAGAAAAGGAAGAATCCAAAGCTGACACCGAACAGCTTCAAAATATTTGGCATTTGTTTACCCCATGGTGATGCTGGAGCATCTATTCAAAGGAGCTCAATGGGAAGGATGGAGCCTTTGGGGCTCCCTTAGAGCATTTCCCCATCACCTGCTGGTACCCCACAGCAGGGACTGCATCCCCAAGCATCACTCTAGCCCAACCCCAGGCCTTTTTTGGGGGGAATTTATTAGAGATTTAATCACTGCCTTCTCTGCCCTGCTTTGGATGGAGGCCAAGGAGCTCCCCCTCTGAAATGCTTGAGGACGACCCTCTGCCCATGCTAATAATAGAGGGGGAATCAAACTTTTCTTTCAATTACAAGCCTGGGTAGGGGGGAAAGAAAGAGGGGAAAAAAAAAACCCAACAAAAACCACCATGAAGACACAGCATTCAAGATGCTGTGCAACAGTCATGACATTGCTGCATCCTCCCCAATCCATATGGGGAAAAACTAACACTTTGGCAAATTTATGAAGATGTGTGAAAGTGATTATATTCCTGAAAATATCTCAAGTGGAACAGCCTACCTGGCATATTTTGTTAGTCATGAAACACGCTCCCTCCACCGACTGTAGTTTGTGGCTTCCCATCTGCTTAAATACTTTAAATACTGAAAGTTTCTTGTGGTGTTTTTTTTTTTAAGCCAAGAGAGCAGGCTGGCAGCAGCAGCACACTGCTGACTCAGGGGCGCGGGACGGGGACGTGCTCACCATCAGCCAAGGGGTGCAGAAGATGCCTCACCAAAAGAGCAGGAGAGCAGAAGATCCACCACGCACATGACAAGCCCTGCCCCTGGCTAGGAAACTGCAAGAGGTCACCTTGTGTTAATTGAATTAAGAGCATCTGGCAAGAGAGCTCCAAGTGGAAACCAAAAGGAGAATGTTTCGGGTCAAGCGGGGGTGTGAAAGGGTCAAGGAAAGAATGGCTGGGGTTTGTAATTTTTTTCCACTTTGCAAGAAATAAAAAGGCAACAGTTGCAAAGCCCACAAGTCCCCAGTGCCAAGGTCAGCTTTTAAAGAGAAAGGGGTTATGGGCAGTTGGTTCAGGGCAGCTGACACCTTGACCCCCCAGGACGTGCCTTCACAGAGACTGGCACCCCTTCTGCCCTGGGGGGGCTGGGAGAAGGCTCCAGGGCTCACTAAACCCTGAGACACTGCTGGTGTCCTCCCCCCTGCTCTCTCCTGCTCTTTAGTTAATAGCTTCTATTTTAAACCCCTTTGAGCACAGTGGCAGGGGTGGGGTGGGCACACACAGGGCTGCAGGCAGAGCTCAGCACCGTGCCAGGAGGAGCAGGCAAGCCCCAGCAGAGGCAGCTGCCTGCAAAGGAAACCCAGGCAGGACTCCCCAACTCAAAGGAGGTGGCCATGGGAGAGCCACAGCAGGAGAGAAACATCCCCCCCCAAACAGCTTTAGCACAAGCCCATTCCCACCAGGCTTCCCTGGAGGTGCCCTAGGATGTGCTCAAGCACCCTGCATCCCAGTACAACTCTGGGTATTAACACACCAGCCAAGCATTTAATCATGACTTGGAGTCACTTTGAGAGTTATCTACTGGTTGCACAAGGCAATGGCAATTGGTCCTTCAAAGCAACAGGGCATAGTACTCATGGTGTAGCTGTAGTGTGATTACTCTTAGCTGGATGACCAGACATGATCAAGCTGGATGGGAGCATCTCAAGGCAGATGGGCTGTGCTACAGAACCCCCAGATGCAGCTACGTGGAAAGCAGAGCAGAGACCAGTAGAACATGATGAACGTTCTCCTAAATGGCAGTGCAAAGCTGAATATTAGGTGATTTAAGGCAGATTCCCTCCAAGTGAAAATCTCTCCTGCCATGATGGTGGGTTTGGTTTTTTTACAGCTCATTTGGCTTTTCACTTGCTGAACAGCTTTGTGCTGTTTTCTCTTGCAGGATGGGGCCTCATCATTTCTGTTTTCTTACAGTTGCTTTTTTTCCTCCAAGGAGAAAACCATCTCTCCTCCTGTTCTGCATGAGCCTAACTCTGCATCCCCAGCTGGTGTGCAAGAGTTTTGGAGTCACTCCCACTTTCCAGGGGGATAAATCATGTCAGAAGCTGGGGCTTTTCTTTTAAGGTCCAATATCTGAAGGAGGAGTTTCTCCTTCCAAATGGAGATAGTCCCCATGAGAAATAATCCCACTGGAAACAATCCAGTGTAAAGAGGGTTTGCTGGATCTTTTTGAAGGCTCTTTCCTACTGACAACTGATGAGTTCATAGCTACCAATATCCATTAGTGGGTTTATTTTATTTCTTGCTAGAAAATAAAATAAAAAGGCCAAGCTTGAGAAGAGTAAAACCAGCCACAGAGAGTGAAGACTGACAGCAGCTGCCTGGCAGACAGTGAGTGAAAATGCTCTGACAAGATGAAATGTTTTTTCTTTCATTGAAATCACTCCTTTTCCGAATGACTAATATGCAGCTATCGCACCATGGATATTTCCAGAGTGATGAGATGTTTTTAAAATATCTCACAGTGCCTCAAAATATCTCACTCTAGCTCAATAGATCATCCAAAACACCACCCACGGAAATCATAAATAAATAGATACTATATTGTCATTAAAGAGCAGACTGGCCAGGGTCAGGGCAGCATCCTTCATCAGTAAGGAAACAAGGCCACTGAACTCCTCACCTCTGCACGTGGCTTCTGCAAGAGAAGCTTTTTGGAGATGGAGACACAAACCTTTGCAAGCAGAGTTAGACACCACCTCCTCTCCTCAGCACCTTTGCAGATCTGTCCCATACAGATTAGCTCCTTGATGCTACAGATCTCGCCTTGCATCAGCAAACTGGATGTGAGAGCTGCAATGGACTCCATGGTACTGAACACCACGGTACCATCTGACCATGCTGCATTCTACTCCCTGTCCCTAAAAATCCAGAGCCCCCTTAGCACACTGCTCCCCCATTGGCAAGCAAAGAGGGTAAGGAAAGGCCACCCACCCCCTGAGAAGAGCCAGTGTTGGGGTGCCAACTCCAACCCCAATGGGGGAGAAGGCTTGTGCCAGACCCTGTGCACATCTCCTCCCTGCAGGGAAGGGACTCGAGTCCCATCTCAGGCCTGGGTGCAAGGGTGACTCCACCCCACAGCACCAGCAAAGCTCCCAGAGCCCCAGTGCAGATGTACTTTAAAAGCTCTCTGAATCCCAGTGCTCCCAGTCGACACCAAGTGTAACACCCCAACCTGCCACCAGCCCAGAGCTGCTCCTGCTCGCTCCGCAGGAGCTGCATCAGCTTCTTCCCTTCCCCAGGAACCAGGCAACACTTTTTGTTTGGCTGATTGAAGGAAAAGAGTGAATTGTTTTGAGGAACTGAAAATAGGCTCCTTTGCTTTTCTTAGCAAGATAAAACAACGTTGTTCAGGTCACCCAGGCTGTGTTGTTCCCAAGTAGTTTCCTCTTTAGAGGCATTTACCAAAGTGCATTTTGAAACTTTGGGAGATGAAGCAGCTTTTCAGAACAGCCAAGTCAAAATATATCCCTTGGAAACCACAGACAGCCTGACATTACCATCTTTTTCATTTGGGTTTTTGGGGTTTTTTGGGCTTTGTTCTTTGTTTGGTTGTTCTTTTTGTTTGGTTTGTGTTTTGTTTTGGTTTTTTTTCAGAAGGGCTGAAACTGCTTGTCCAACACAGCAGGAACTGGTGGCTTCCCTGGGTTTGGGAAAGGAAAACACCTTGCCCACAGCAATTCAATCCTGCTGCTGCTGGACACAGGGAGCCCAGCATCAGGATGGGCCATCACCACCCTCACAGAGCTCTGCCTGCCTTAGTCCTTCCCAGCAACCTCTGCTTGGCTTTTCCCCTCTGATTCCCTTTCTTCCTCCTGGGAACAGGCAGCACAGGAGGGCTGCAGAGACATGACAAAGATGCTGCAAGAGCTGGAGAGAGCAAAAGCCAAGGCCCCGCATACCCAATGAAGATAGCTCCAACATCTGTCCTCAGCCAGAAATGTATTCACCCGCACAGACACACTCATCAGATGAGGCTCTAAAATATTTACTGCCCAAATATCAATCCTCATAAAGCGAGGCAGCCGCTCGGGCTGGGGAGGGGGAAGGAGATGGGGGGGGTTGTCAATAATGCCATAACCACGGGCAATTTTATGTATCTCTGGAAATGGCCAAGGAACACGCAGGGTGACAGATGTGCAAACGGGTAAGGCGAGCTTCCCGGTTATGAGCAGGAGGATGTCAAGAGGAATAGATGAGCAGTAATTCAAAGGATATTGGGCTTAGAGAACTACACGGGCATTGTAATGAATACAGGATGGGCACTAGGGGGGAGGAAGGAGGTGGCATGTCGGTCTGGGATTGCTGGGACAGGGGAGCTGGGTGGGTATTTGGTGGGCAGAGCCTTCCCCACAGCATCTCTACACAAGCCTCTCCCACCCTTGGGCTGCCTCTCCTGTGCTGGGAAAACTCAAGCTTTTGGCCAAATATCTTCATTTTTTCACCGCAAACGTGGAAAACCTCAGCAAGAAACCAAATTAAGTTTCGAGTTTATGCTCAGCAGAACGACTGCTTTTGCTTTTTTCCCCCTGACAGCTCCAAACTCAAAAAAAACAACACCACCCCCCAACACGACAGCAAAGGCCACCACTGCCCCCGGCACCGCCTCCGAGGCGCTGGCACTGCTCACACCTCTGACTAGTGCCTCGCCCAGCACTTCCCCACCCCTCCTCGGCTGGTTTTAAAAAGCAGCAGCACACAGACTCATGCTACACCTCCAGCCACTCGCTGCCGCCCCCTGCACACGCTCCCACCCCGGCCCGGCCCATCCCAGCAGCACGGAGGGCCAGGGAGACTGGCCAGCTTCCAGCACGCAGACAAGGTGCTGGAAAGCAAAGTAAAATCAAATTATGTAGAAATGAATTATGCCGGGACACGCTCCTCCTCGGGTATTTGCTTTGCCAGAGCATGGCTGCTGCACTTGGTAAGGGGGAGCATCAGCTGGTCCCAGCCAACCTCAGGTAGCAAGCCCAGGATGACACACACATCACAGAATCACTGAATTATTATGGCAGTTCAACCATCCACCCAGGGAAAAAAAAAAAAAAACAAACAACAACAAAAAAAACAGCCACAAAACCACCAGCACACAACCCTGAAAAGCCACCATGCCCACTAGACCATGCTCTGAAGCACCACATCTCTACATGTCTTGAACACCTCCAAGGATGGTGACTCCACCACCTCCCTGGGCAGGCTGTTCCAGACATCCCAACCCTGCTCTTTTCCCCCCCCCCACAATTCACTTTCTTCAGCATTTCTGGCAGTGAAATTCCCACTCCCTCACCTCCTGCAGTGCTCTTCAAAAGGGTACAGTCATCAGAGGTAGAGCCAAGCACACCCTTCCTCCCTTTCAAGTCCCCCCCTCCAGTTCCCACAGAGAAGTTCATCATTTTTCCCACACCCTGATGCTTTTGGGGGGGGAATTACTCACGAAGCCAAGCAGGCACCCCGGGCACCAGCAATCCCCACAAAAGTGATTTTTTTTTCCTGTGGAAAAATCCATGAATCACTGTAAAAGTCAGGCTGGCTTGAGCCCAGACACACTGCTCACCATCGTTTATTAAAGGGAATTAATCAGTAATCTTTTTTCCTGGCTGATTTTATGAAATATGACTTATCCCAACCATTCACGAATAAGTCATTGCAGCATCCAGCTGTAAACTTCCCCTGCATGTGCTCTGGGAGCTTTCCCCAGGGCTCAGGGAGCGCCGTAGGGTTTTGTTAGGTCAAATGACTGATGACTGAGTAAGTCTGAATATTAAGGAAATGCTTCCAACAAGTCTCAGACCTCATATTTTCACTCCCAGGAGATACTTCTGGCACTGTCTGTTTCTGCAGATGTGCTGCTTGGTGAACCATTCTGCCAGAGTCAGGGAGCCCCAGGGTGTCACAGCCCTGAGCAAGGGGTGACACCACAAGGAGGAAGGGACATGGGCAGGGCAGGAGCCCAACATGCAGCACATCTCCTCCACCTCTTCTAAAAACCACTCATTGCCACCGCTCCCCCAACCAAGCCACAGTGCTGGCAGGTGCCAGGAAGGGCAGGCAGGAGTGAAGGGGCAGGCAGGGGCTGGCAGCACTCTGCAGGGGCACAGTGACTCTGATACAGTGAGACAACCAAGCAAGAGCAAACCCTTAACAAGAGCTTCTTTCCCAAAAATGTCCCTGCTATAATTAAACATTTCTCTCTTGGCAGCGCCCTCCTGTGCGCAGAAGCTCTGAGAGGACAGCATGTAAGAGCAACAAACTTCAATGCCCACAGCTACAAGAGCAGAACAGAGAGATCACTGCACTCCTTACAGCAGCAGCAACTCATCTCAGGGAAACTTTTCCTGCTAATGAGGCCCATTTGGTCTGAAATTCAGTGAGAGCTGTGAGTGCTGCTCCTGCTGCCAGCTGACAGTGGGTGCAGGCAGAGGGCGGGCAGGTAAGGGAAAAGCAGCCCAGAACCACCATCATGGTCTCAACCTCAGCACTTTGCAGGTTCCTGCAGTTCAGCTTTCCAATGCTGGCACTGTATCAGTGAGCTGGCTTGCATTTATTTCTCCTTTAAAAAAAGCATCCCACTGCATCAGCTATTGTCTTCTCTGCCTCCTCTTGCCTTTGGCTATGTGCTGGTTTCAAGGCATCTCTCAGCAGAGCTGCACCTGCCATCCAATCCCAGGCCTCTGTAGAGGATTTTTTGCATCAGTGCCCACATGGTCACAGGTCTCGGGAAGCCTGTGGCTGGCACTGCCAGGGGGGACAGGGAACAAGCCTGCCTGCCACTGAGTGCCAGCTGCTGAGCAGGTGAGAGCCCACAAGAGCTGCAAAGACAAGAGGGAAAGCCTTCAGCAGCAGCTCTGCCTGCTGCCAGGGGATGCCAGGCAGGGGATAGAGGGGAGGGTGCCATTTGGGATAGGCTACCCCGGGAACTGAGCCAGGCTGATTATACCTCTGTCTCAGCCCCTTCCCCAAAAACACAGCTGCCAAGCCTTCTGTGCACAGCACTTGAGCAGGCCTAAGCTTTGTTCCCATGTGTGCCCAGAGTGGGGAGAGGTGAACAACCCACATCAACCTCTGGAACCCAGCTCTTGCACAGGGGCCATGGCAGGAGGAAGAGGAAGGCTCTGCCTGCACTCCCCAGAGGGAAGGGCAGCCATCCCCCCTGCCAGCACACAGGGAGGCTCCCAGGATCACACCGTGTGTATCTTGAGAGCTCAGAATAAACATTTAACAGGAGCGGAAAAAAATCCCCGCTCCTCTCTGCGAGCAAGTTCTCAGTCTTTGCTCTGGGATTTGAGGCAGAGACAGACAGAAATATGACAAAGGAGACGCAGGTTTCAGCAAATCATGGGCCCATCAGAAGCGATGGCTTTCAGATGCCAGCTTTGCTGCAAGATGAATTCCCTCCTGGCCGTATGCCTGACAACCCCGACTGCCCTCAGGGGCTGCAGGTCTGCTCTCCCTGCAGACAGGCAGGGATGCAGATAGCCCCCCTGGCCCATCTCCCACCACCCATCCACCCTGGGGGAATGAGTGCTGAGAGCCAGGATGTTGCCCAAACCCCCTTCTCAACCAGTTAAAGCTGGGCCTGGCCTATGGGGACACACGTCCCCCATCCTGCGAGCGTGCACAGGGCAATGGGGTCTGCACCAGGGTGTCAGACAGCACGGGGGTGCTCCTAAATCCCTATCCTCGCAGCAGAGCTCTGCCAGAGGAGCAAACCAGGCTCAGATTTCTTGGTGCCCCACATGAGTGACTGTTGGGGGGGGAAGGACAGGATGTGACAGCTCTGCTTAACTCCTAACAGGCCTGTGCTGGACCATCCCTTGGAGGCAGTGGCCGGAACAGCCACAGAGAACGGACTGTTCTGTATGGCAAGGCTGTCCTCAGGATGCTTTTATTTCCAGAGAGAGCTCATTAGCTCTGGTTGTGCAGGAGTTCAGGTTTTTTTTCCCCTGTTACCAAGAGCTGGAAAACTCCACTGAATAATATCTCCGAGCATGGGTGGAACAAAGACAGGGCACAAGGAGAGAGCAGCAACAAAACCAGAGATAATCAAAGCTGCTGCTGCAGCCTCACATCACTTACAATCTCCATCTGGTTTGGATTTCCCAGATGGAGCAGTCTCAGCTCGCTCAGCCCCAGCAGTCCCCTGTGGGCCAGGGCTGTGCTAAGCCCTGCTCACCCCCCCCACCAGGGACTAAGGGACTGGGCCAGAGCTGGCTCTGCTCAAAGGGGGAAGAAGCTGCAGAGGGCAGTTTGAGATGGCAGGGAAGCAGACTCAAGGCTCCCTGGAGCCTGCTAGATTGGATGGGATGCCAGGAGCTAAAGGGGCTTGTGCATGCATACAGCAAGCAGGAAGGCTCTGCCTCTGGCATTGCTACAGCAGGGGTTTCGTACAGGCACATCCTACCCAGGGTGGGTGCTCAGGGATGCTCCAGCAGCAAAGCCCTGCCTGGATCAGTCTGGAGCAGCCACCTCCTCACCAAGCCCTGGTGCTCCTCTCCCATCACTACACACTCCAGCACGTTCAAGATGCAGCCAAGAAACCACGTACCAAGACAGGAGATAAGCCAACTCTGCAGATATCATCACAAGCCCCATTATCTCCTTAACCCTTACACGATTCCCTTATCCATCCCAGATCTATTCCTCCTTATCTGAATCCTCCTCCTGTTCTTTCCCACCTCTCACCCCGTGGTCGCTCTCAGAGCTTTGAGGCTTCCCCAGGAGTGAGGGAGGCTGCAGGAGAGCCTGAGGCCCCAGGCTGCCACTCATTGCAGCTAATGGGACAGACGCCAATTGACTGGCCCCAACGATTTAAAGTTAATAAAATGTTAAAAGCAGCCCTATAAATCACCCATGCAGGAAGTGACCTGGACAGGAAACCTAACGAGTTAGCAGAGGGTTTTATTTAAAAGCCATTTCTCTGAGAAGAGCAACACAAAGAGTCAAATAACTCTTAGGAAAACAACAGTGCTGGGGCTACCAGGAGGATTAGTGAGGGCTGGATATTTATGGCCAAGGATGGCAGCAGTGCTAACCAGCCCCTGCTTCCCTGGATGGAAGGCTGGAGCATCCCAGTTCATCCCAGCTCTGACTTTTGTTTTTAACTCACTAGGGCCACCACAACCCTCTCTCAGCCCTCCTGAAAAAGAAATCTTTTGTGCCTATGCCCACCCAGTAATAGTCTGGCAACACCTGCACCTTCCTGAGGGGCCCCAGCTCCCCTGCACAAGGAATTACACATGTGGAGATGTCACAATTCCTCTATGTTCCTGAACACAGCTGATGTCTCCTTTTGCAAGAAGAAGCTTGGAAACAAGCGTCCTTAACATCTCAAAACAATCTCAGAATCAGATTTTTGGTTTCTAAACATTATTTCCCCTCCTCAGCCACAAACAACAGTTCTGAACATTGGGAGGGTGCTTAGCCCTGCATCAGTTACAGCCCTGGATCACTCCTCACAAACCAAGCTCTCTTTCTTTAACCTTTCAATGGCTTAAAACTGGAAGAGGGGGCGATTGAGGTTGGACATGAGGAGGAAATTCTTTAGTGTGAGGGTGGTGAGACCCTGGCCCAGGTTGCCCAGGGAAGCTGTGGCTGCCCCATCCCTGGCAGTGTTGAAGGGCAGGTTGGATGGGGCTTGGAGCAACCTGGGCTGGTGGGAGGTGTCCCTGCCCATGCAGGGGGTTGGAACTAGATGATCTTTAAGGTCCTTTCTAACCCAAACCATTCTAGGATTCTATGCACCTTAAAAAACACTCTACTACAAAATGAAAAGGACAGATGAAGGCGTTACCCTGGAACAGGGGCTCAGCTTCCTCCCAAACACCCCTCACAGCCACTCCTGGCTCCCCTGCCACAGGAAGCCTCCAAAACACCCCAAAGGCCTTTTACAGTGGGAGGAAAGTCAGCCCATGCTCAAGAAACCTCCAGAGCATCGTTAAGAGGCAAATGACAGACAGTTATCCTCAGAAGCACACCAGGGAAGCCGAGGCAGGCACAAGACTCCAGCTCCACCCAAGCCCAGCTCCTTGCAGCAGCCCAGCCTGCCTTCTAAAACCACAAGCAAATTCACAGACGGGACATGGTCCTCAAGCAGCAGGTTACATCGAGAGCTATTCCACCTTCAAAATCACCTTTTAATTGCTAGACAAGGGCAGTTCTTGCCCCTGACCCAGAACCTACCCTCCTGGCAAACCCCGGGGGAGGAGCTGCATGTGAGCAGGCAGCTCTGCACGCTGCCCAGGACATGGTGCCCACCTGGGCAAGGCAGAAGCTGCAACCACCCAAGAAACAAGCCAGCTTTTGCTTGCATTTGCAAACCCCTTGCTTCTCACAGCCAAGGAACACGGTCCTTACCTTGGGAGGGATGCGAGAGGCAGGCTGTGGGTGCGGCCGGTTCTCCTCGCCAGCGACGGGCACCTCCTGGAGGAGCGGGGCTGCCTAGCAGGGCCGGGGGGCTGCGGCCGGGGGGCTGCTCCGGCGGCGGCTCATGGCTCCCGGGGGCAGGAGGCTGTGGGGAGAAGGCACAGGACAGGTCAGGCTGTGAACACACGGCCCCAAATCCCCAGAGAGCAAGCCCAGCTCCAAAGCAAGTTTGACTTGAAAGTTAGACTTTAAATACTGGGGTTTTTTTTCTAGATTGCCCTTATTTCCTCCCACCCTGCCACCAAGAAAACCAGAAGGAGGTGGGAACCTTGCTAGTCTCACACAGCTGTGGACACTAAGTGGATACTTGAAGAGGTCCAGCATGCCTTGAGTGGCTCCTGCATGCACAGGCTGATACCTGGGAGCAAGTCCCTGTGGGTGTTACTGTGCTTCCAGCATCACCAGTGGGGAGGGAGAGAAAGAACAAACTTGCCTGGGCCAGCAGCCCCCTGTACACACTGATGTACACAGCACTAAACATGCAAGGGAAGTTCTCCCCACCTCAAGGAGCTCAGCTGGGGGTCTCATGAGGCTGGGGGAGCCCTCCTCTCTACTCCCAAGTCACCCACAAGGTCCCACTGCCAGCTCAGAAAAACTAGAAGAAAGCAGGTCCTTGACCTGATGATCTACAAGTGCTAAAAGAGGTGAGAACCTTTCTTGATGGAGGAGGTGGCACCTTCACCCCTCCTCTAACCAGCTTCACCTTTGTGTGCAGCACAGTCCCCTCTAGCATGGGTTTGATTTAATACATTTATTTAGTGGTGAGGTCCCCAAGGCAGAGCTCACATCCTTTTCTGTGTCTCAAACAGTTTTGAGCAGCGTTTAACAAATTAATAATAAAGCCACAGCACCTCGAAAAATGACTTTCCTTCCCTCAGAAAAAGAGGCCACATCTCCCAATTACTCTGAAGGGCACTGCTTTAGACCTTGCTGAGCAAATGGTATTTAGCTGCAGCCACCTTTTAATGGGAAGGATGTGATCCTGCAATGGCTGCAGTGAAGTGTATCACATCCTAAGATATCCCCTCGCTGCACAGCGAGAGGGCAGGAAGGAGGAGGGACAGAAGCAAGTGCTGGTAGCTTAAGGAATTTTTAGCAGCCAGCCCCAGCCCAAGGCCTGGCATCCTATCCCCAAAGCTGCCCAGTTATGCTCAGCATCTCTCAGTCACGAAAAGCATCCACGAGGTTGACGGAGAGGCTGGCAAATATTTGCCAAGGAAGCTTTCAAATCTCCAAGCCTGCCATGCACTCGCTGCAAATTTGTTTGCTGAGCGTGGTTCCTGCACTAATTTGCAAATGGAGAGCAAAGAATAAGATGGTATGGCACTGGGGAGCAAGGAGGATCCCAGTCCTTGGAGAAGGCAACTCCACTGACCCTAATGAGGGCTTGGTAATTAACACCCACAGCACTGGAGCACAGAGGGGGCTTGATGCCCAGCCCCTGCTGCTGAATGCAGGCAAGAGAAGAGATCTCTTGGCCCAGGCAGCACTGGGGAGCAGAAGGATGCTGCTGGGGAAGGGGATAACTGCGTGGCAGCAGCACCTCCCAGCAATACGGGCAGCAATTTCCCCATCCCAGCTCAGGCATACTGCCAAGAGTGGTGGGAAAGCATCCTCTCCCCTGCTCCAATCACTCCTCTAAGAGAATCCCACCAGAGCCACTGCCCTGGCTTTTCTGAGCTTGGCACCTCACCAAGCTCCAGCCCAGGCCAAGCATGCTGCTAATTAGCTGCACTAATTAATCACAGTTTCCATTGTTGATTCCTTTGTTCTTACACCAACAGCCACGCTGCCCAGTATGGGAAGCTGCTGTGGCATTCCCAAGGTGCCAGCATGGCTGCAAGGCAAAGTTGGTGGAGCTGGCCCTGGAGAGCAGGATACTGACCCCCGAGGCTGCTGCCACCGCCACGCGGCACAGAGCAGCACATGCCACCAGCCCATGTCCTACCTGCAGCCATCAGCAGAACAGCCTGGTCTCCCCGTCCCCAGCTGTGAGGACAGCTGTCTGTCTGTCTGTCTCCCCCATGGGCTTAGCCCAGCTTGCTCCCCAGCACAGGCAATGCAGCCAGGGCTGGCACACATCCCTGTCCACAGGCAGCCATCCACCTCCCAGAGCCTAATCCCCCCGTGCACCAAAATCCTGCCTTTGTGCTTGCTGGATCCACTGCGCCAGCATTAGGCACCTGCTGATCCTAAGCTAATCTCCAGAAAGCTTCCTCACCCGGGGAGGGGGGGCAGCAAGGGGTTCCCCTTCACCAGGGCAGCCCTGGAACACCAGCAGCACAGGGGGGCAGGAGGACACCCCAGCTCCAAGTCATTGCCGGTGCTGGCAGGATGTGCTGGGGATGAACCCAACAGACCATTACCTCCTCCCACTGCCTGTTGTCAGGGCTTTCCTTTTAATCAGGTATTTTCGGAAAGAGGGGAAAAAAAAAAAAAAAATACAGCAAAGGGAGAGAAAAGAACTGTTAGCCCAAGAGAGCACGTGTTGTTAAATACAGAGAGATCCAAGTCTGAAGTCCAACAGAGGCCAAGGTTTCCGGGCTTTGACATCGCTGACAAGCTGGAGCACAATGAGAAAATACGTGCACAGAAATAGCCAGGCAGGATAAAGGATTTACTGCCTCTTTCACAGAAAAGAAAAGAATAAGCTTAAACACTCCATTTAGGAGCAGTAAAAAAAAAAAAAAAAAAAAAGGAAGAATATTTGAGCAGCAGGATTACCAAGAGGTGATGGAAAACCCAGGAGGAGATGGTGCCGCAGCTGCCTGCATGGAGCCACACCAGAGCAGCACCATCCCAGGGAGCTTCTCACTGGGCCTCCCCTAATCCCCAGCAGCATCTGGCAGCAAGCACACACACACACACCATGCCAGGTCCCACCTTGAAGTCACCCTGCCTGTCCCCTCCTGCCCTGGGTCAGGACAGCAAGAGCACAGCCCAGCTCAGGGGCAGAGCACCCCAGCACCTGGGCTGACCCTGGCAGTGAGATCACCCTCTTTGCTCAAATCCCTCTCCAGGCTCTGCTGCCCTGCTACCACCCAACCCAGCTAATGAGGCTGGGGGTCCCTGGCTTTCAGACAGGCTTTTTCATCAGGGGAACACTCCAGGCTCTTGGCTGCCTTCTGTTTCATACGGAAATCATCTCAGACTGGCTTGGTAGGGACACGGCTGGGGAGGCCTGATGGAAGGAGAGCCAGGGCTGGCAGAGGCTGCAGGAAACTGCTCCCTCACACTGTCTCTCTGGGTTTGTCCTCGTTGAAGAGGAAGGTTCTGAGTTCCCTGAAAGTTTCCTCCAACTTGGGATGAAAGAGAAACTCTGTGGAGGTCAGACAGGACCCAGTTTCCCTGATGAAAGTATTGCAGTGGGATTTTTCAGGTTTCTTTTCTTTTCTTTTGACTTGCACCAGCCAGAACAGAGCTTTGCAACCAGCCAGGCAGAAGGTCTTACCCTTTTCATGGCAGGAGAACATGTTTCCCAGTTGGAGACCAGAACAGAATCCACCCTGGTCCTGCTGAGAAGCAAGTTAAAAGCCAAAGCCATCATTCCTGGGCTAAACAGTGCAAGATTCACAAACCCACTCATTCCTCCAGCTTGGAAGTGCTCACACCAGAGCAGCTCAGACTGTGTTTCTGAAACTCCTAGGTGGCCAGGAGCTGCTGGTGAGTCAGTCCATTCCCCCTTGGAAAACAGGGATTCACTAGAGCATGCCTGATCCCTACAGTCAAGCCTCACCTTCAGCACCTCCAACAAAGCCAATCCTACAGCCTTCCTTGGCAGCTTATGCACTGTTTAATTGCCCCAACACTTACGCACAGGGGTTGTTTTCTTTTTGTAAAAAGCAGCTGATTTCTCAGCAGCAACAAATACCTGGCAGAGCTTTCTCTCTGGCAAACTCTCTCTATTGTTCATCTCTTTCACATAAAACATTCTTAATGAAGAGGGAAAGAAGGAGCTTGGCTTCTTTCAAAACAATCTGAAATATCATATTAAAAACATGCACCAAGTGTTGACATATTTAGTGCGTTGTTTTATAAAGCAAATTGCCCGAGCTCATTCAGAACTTGACACCATTAAGACAGCCCATAACTATGCAACTGGAAGGATACTGCTGCAAGAAGTCCTACTTTGGGGAGGCACAGAGCACCTCGGAGCAGCCAGACAACCCAGCATGCGAAGCAGGGGGAAGGAGGACAGAGAACTTCCAAAAGCTGCCAAAATATCAGCACTGGGAACTTGGGATTTTTTTTTCTTACCACATTTCCATCTGAAAGATTCCCTGTGCCCTTATCTATCCAGTCATGGGAAGTCATGTTTCAGGCAGGGACTGAGAAGCACTCTCCTCCATGCATCCAAAACTGCTCCTGCCAAAGCCCTTGGCTTTCAGGCACACAGCATGTTTCATTCTTTTTGGGCCCAAACTGAGGTTCAGGCAAGAAACATCCTGCATCCACCACCTACTGATCCTTTGATGCTTGTGCAGGCAGTGCTCCTGGGGGGGCATCCCATTTTTCCCTCCAAGCAGGAGAATAGCACCTGATGAGGTCTGAGCATAGGGCAGGGAATGCTGCAGCTGGAGCATGCATGGAGCACATTGAGGTGCATTCACCTAAACCCTGACTCCATCTGCTCCCTGTTGCCAGGTCCTGGCTTCCCAGGACAGGCTGAGGTAGAACCAAAAGAGCACAGCACAGAGAAATGCTGTCCCATGCCAGGATGCTACTAAAGCCACCCAAGCAGGGCACAGACCCTCAGAAGCCTTGGCATGCCCAAAGCTCTATGACCTTTGATTCAGGAATGCAAGCCCTCCAAGAAGGTCCAACAGCCACTCAGCACTTCCACCTTCTCCAGGACTCCTTGGGTTTATCAGCACTAGTGAGCAGGCAGGCCCCCTGTGGCAAGATCCACAGCAGATCAGAGAGATCTCAAGCTCGTCCTCATTTATATTCCCCTCCAGCTGCAGCCTTCAACATGGCTGAGAAAGGCAAAGCCTACAGAGAATATCTAAAGATCATTTCTCTCAGATTCCAATTCATTTTCCATCATTAATGCTTTTGAAAGCCCAACACATCCTGCAAACAGAAGGAGCATGTTAAACATGCAGGCAGTGGAGCTGCAAAATGGGGACAAGCACATGCCTGGCACGGGTACCCAGGAAGCCAGGGAGATGGGGCACCAGCAGGCACCCCGCCAGCTGCAGGGCTGAGGAAAGGGCTCTGGTGCCAGCCAGCATCACCCTCGCTCAGCAAAAGCTGCATCAGGAGCTAGTTATCCCCCATGGAGAGGTCCCTCAGCCCCAGAAAAGTGAGAGCAGCATCCCGAAAAGAAGGCAAGAGCTACCACAAGTCCACGTGCTGAGCACTGCACGGCAGCAGAGAGAAGGCAGGGCTGGGGGAGAACGACTGCAAAGGCTTGTGTGAAGGATGAGAGGAGCTGGAGTTCTCTGTAATGGAGAGAAAATTGCTTTCCCCAACTATCTGCACTGTTGAAGCACTTAAATTTGGGGGGGAAGCTGGGAGCACGTCTGAGCTCTGCACACATGGCGGGTGGGTTTTACAATTCAAGGACCGAGGAAGGGGAAAAATAGAAAAAGAAGATGCCTTTAAAATAAATTCCTTTGATGCAGTAGGTACTGTGAGGATAAAATATTTATAACTCAGGGAGGGGACAGGCCATGGAGGCAGCCAGACATCCCAGCCATGGGACAGCTGAGAGCTCAGGAGAGGAGCCTGGTTCCCCTCCCCCTGGACATGGGAAATCCTCCTTGGGAAGCTGGGACACCCTTGGGAACATGCTGCCCTCAAATGAAATACGGAGCTGCCTTAAATACTTCTGTCTAAGGACCTGCAGGCTGAGCCCAAACCCAGTAAGCACCCCAGCACCTACCAGTTACAGCCTTTCCAGGCCCAGATATAGACTGGGAAGCAACAGCTTTATCTGGCTGTGGACGAGAAGCTCCTTCAGGCTGTAAGTACTTCTGATCTCCTTCCCTGACAAGCCATCACCCTTCACCACCGTTTTCCCCTCTAATCTGCTGGAATTAGGAAGGATCCCAGGCCATAAGCACATCTTCCCTAATGACCAAGGTGGCAGGGGCCAAGCTGCCCTGATCCTGGGAGCTGCTGCGGCAGGCACAGCTCAGACATCCAATTTATCAGGCAGATGCCCCTTTTTGCTTTCTGGCCACGCACGTTCCCCTTGTCTTTATCTACTCTGGGGACAGGTGTGGGAAGCGGGGAAGTGGCATCCGTGGCTGCTGGTGACAGAGCCCCTATTGAAAGGAGGCTGTTCTGCTGTTATTACCAACTCTCGCCGAGTGGAAATTGAGACGCGAAGTAGATTTGTGCCCAAGATAATGGCGCTTATTAGACAAGCTATTGAGGAGAAAACAAAAGCTAACAGTGGAGAGCCGCTAAGAGGAACGCTTAAAGAGAATCCATCAAGAACACAAAGAGGAGCAGTGTTAATAGGTGGTGCTTCCCCTCAGTGATTAGAAACCTCGAGCAGTCCCTTAACGACACCAGGGGAAGGAAGGTTAGTGTCACCTAGCAGGAGGTGACAAACAGCACAAAGTGTCAGCATCCAACCCCTCCCTTCGTGGCTGGACATGGCTGAGTGTCCCTGGCCTGGGGTGGCAGCCCCCAGCTCACCCACAACCCTTCTCCCCACCTATATGGACACCCTACGATGCCTATACCATACCTACACCATGCACTTTACTGTGCACAAGGATGCCACCCTCCAGGGCCAGGATCCCAGCTCTGTCCCCCAGCACTGCTGCTGGGGGTGTCCCACACCCTGCTGCTCAACAGCTGCAGGACAGGGAGGGGAAGAAAATATGCCGCCCTGGAGCAACTGGGGCACTTCTGAGAAAGTCTTCCTATAGGAAATGCCTTTAAAATCATGGATCCATCTAGATTTTTCTATTGGAGACCACCCCCTTCTCACCTAAGGAGATGCATTCCTGCCAAATCTTTCAATAAAAATTAATCTTTTACAGGGAAAAGTCTTCCATAGGATCTTCCCTCACATGCTGGTTCACCACCAACCATGTCAAGCCCCCAGGGGGATTAACTGGAGCCTGGCCCAGTGCTCACACTGTGAGCTACAGCAGAGACCTCTGGGAAAACATAGCAGAGATCACGGCTGCTAAACAACTGTTAGTCTGGGTCCTTAGCAATGTCTTTCTTCAAATTTTCAGCCCAAAGAACATGGGAAGCTCCCAAATCCCCAGCCTCCAGGAGAACCCACAGGGACAGCTGCTTTCACACCCAGACCTCTCCCTCCCGACCCTCCTCTCCTGCTCTGGGATGCTGAAGGGCTGGGGCAAGAGCCAGTAGGGCAATGGGGAGGAGGGTGAGCCCAGGCAGGAGCACGAGGGTGGCCCTGCAGCCCAGCAGCTCCCAAGAAAAGTATTGCTTGTGACACACTGTCAAAGTGAGATGCGCCTCATTAGTCAGAGCCCAAAGCAAATCAGAGGGCTCCTTAGCCAATTAAAAAAAAATAAAAATCAGGGAGGCTCCACGGGGGTCACCACCTCCCCTTCAGCTCTCCCAGCAAGTGGGAAACCAAGGCAAGATGTAACATTGATCCGAGTCACAGCTTCTCCCCTTCACCAGGATGGTGAATTCCCCGTTTCCAGCAAACAGCAGCAGCTGGGAGCAGCCAGCAACCATCCCACAGCCAGCCTGGACTCAGCACAGCCAGCTGGAACAACAGAGAGCTCGAGGAGCCTACCTGACACTTGGAGAGTTTGGAAATCAGAGGCTTCATTTCACAGTTCCTGGAAGATTTTTTTTTCCCCACCCTTGAAACAGAGCTCACTGACTCTCCTGAGTGGCACTCTCTGCTAAAAAAATCTATTTTTAAAAGCTTTTCTTTTTTAAATGATGTGATTTCCTTTGTGGGTTAAGCTGAGCTGGCACATGCCTTTTGTTGTTGTTTCCTTTGTTTTTTTTTCCTCCAAGATTTATCAACCTTTGGTGCAGAGGACTCTGCAACCCTTCCCTGGCATGGCAGTGATGCCAGGGCTGCCCTCCTCCACCCCAGCCACCTCACACCACGGGGGAGACCTGACCCTGCAACAGTCCTGGGAGAGCCCACACCCCTGATATGCGGTGGGTTGCTTGATAAAGGGATGTTTAGTGTGG
Source organism: Apus apus (assembly GCF_020740795.1). Lineage (NCBI taxonomy): Eukaryota > Metazoa > Chordata > Aves > Apodiformes > Apodidae > Apus > Apus apus. Next base: position 2,669,182 of record NC_067291.1, on the reverse strand, counting down.
CCAGGGGGCCATGGGCTGTGCTCCCCAACTGCACCCAGGGCTGCACGGCAAAGCCTCCCAACACCAAAGGGAGGGGAAAGGCAACCCACAGGCAAAGCAGGCAGAGGGACAATTTTGATGCCCCCAGGCACCTGTGGGCAAAGTGTCAGCTTCCCTGTCACAAGCCAGCTTGAAGCCTTACAAGAGCACAGACGTTCCTGTCAGCAGAGAACAGCCCAGCTCACCACTTTCCAAACGGGCATCGCAGGAACCCAGGAGCTGAAGATGGAGCCGTGGACATCGGGTGGGTCAGTTCAGACAGGTCCAGCACCACACGACGTGCCTGCTGTGGGCCAGGACGGCCCAAGCAGAAATCAGGTTTCGCCTTACTGGGGACACACATCCAACAGCCATCAGAGGCACCCCGGGAAGGGGCAGCTCTCCTCTACCCGCACCAGCGCCCAGCAAGAGAAGGGAGAGGCTGCAGGCTCAGAAGGGGCCGTCATCCAGGGTCTCCCCCAGCCTGGGGCTGGTGAGGGACACCCCTCCTTCCACAGCAGCAACTGGGGGGCCCTGCCAGGCCACCTCAGGCCATCGCGCTCAGCGAACGGCCCTGCACAAAAGGGAAGGAGCGCTGCACAAAACGGGCCTGGGGCCGCCAGCGAGGAGCCCCTCAGCGACCCCCAGGGCTTTACACACCCTTAAAAAGGTCCTCCGTTAAAAAAATAAAACGAACCTGCAAAGGCCTGAGGCGTGCGAGGAAGGCAGAGGGACAGGAGGGAGAGGACTCTCCCTGCAGGCTGGCGGGACGGCTGCCTCACCTCAGCAGGCCCCGCGGCCTGCCCGAATTAAACTGCAAACAAGGAGCCCTCCTAGATTTTCCTGATGCTGCAGTTCCCTCGTAATGCCCGCAGTAAACACAATGGGAAAAAAAACAACAAAAAAAAAAACAAAAAAAAACACCAAACCAATTAACCTAAGAGGGACGCTTTCTGTTTAAAGACACAAATGGATGCTAAAAGCAGACAGAGGCGCCCGAGCGCAGGCCTGGCAGGAGGAGCGGGGAGCACCCGCAGGCCCCTGCCAGCCCTCGGGAGCCATTCCCGGTGTGGGAAGGCAGCTCAGGCTGCCCCACCCCACACCCCGCAGAGGTCTGTCACCCCAGCAAGGGCTTCCCGAGGAGAGGGGAACCGACCCTCTCCTCCCAGCAGCCTCCCGAGGCCGGGCAGGCCGGCAGCTCCCGTGCTGGAAGCCCACGGGGTGCAGCACCTCCAGCTCTGGGGGAACCACTGGGCAGCAAAAAAAAAAAACCACAATTGCTTGCCTGGAAGAACGGGCAGGACACTGGGACTAACCTCCTGCGCCCGGTGACTAATTCTGCACGATGCTGGTTGGACGAGGAATGGGCATGTGAAGCTTAAGGGATCTCGCTGTCAGGTCCTCCCCCCGCCGCTTCTCACTGTAGCCGCTTCCCGGGCAGTGCACCCAGCTAATTAATTACAGAGCACAATCCAATCAGGCAGGTCATCCTATTGCAGTTAAAGGCATTTAAGAGATAATGCCATGAAACTCCAGATGGACTGGCCTGACCCCAGCCCTCAACACCACCGGGGCCCTCGGGAGCTGCTGCCACTCCAGCAGACATCCCGGACCCAAACATGCAAGAACACCTTCAGCCACACTCCCTGTGCACTGAGTTTCTGAGCTCCTGCTGATTTTAATGAGACCTGTGCTGTCCTCCTCCACTCACACCTTGCCTTGCCACCTACTGCTGCCTGCAGAGCACATGCCAGCCTGGCTCAACACCTGCCCAGGTGAGGGAGATACCACCTGCCATACTTCTGTCTGCTCCGAGTTTGCTTTCAGCATGGAGAAGGACAGATTTGAAGGCCAGATGCCAGGCTGCCTTCTCCCCACTGCTGCCAGCACATGTCCCACACACAGTCAGCTGCAGCAGAGGCTGCCTTGAGGTGTCGTGCACCACAGATGCTGATATGCCAGGGCAGCCTGATCCCTTCCCATCTCACCACTCCCTCAAGTACCAAGAGATGACAGCCACTGCTCAGCAGCACAGCCCAGCCGTGCTGGAGATGGGCTTTGATGGCAAGTTGAGGTAGGAGAATGGCTAAAGCAGTGGGATGCTGGACAACCAGCCCCTCTGTGGTTATTATTGTTGGCACTGATGAGCTCCATCTAGGATGTTCTCAGCTTTGCAGAGATGGTTTAAATCTCCTCCCCAGATAAAAAGCATGGGAGTTCAACAAAAAAACCCAAGCACTGAGGAGCGAGAAGTTATCAGACCCCTTTGACAAAGCTTGTGATTAGCTTTGGCCCTAAGTCAGCCATGGTCCCTCCCACCCAAGCCTGGCAAAGGATTCATTCAGTGGCTCCCTGTGGTACCTCAGGCAGCATTTTTTTCTGACTCATACCCATCTGAGGCCCAGTCCTGACCACGTATCCCTGGGAATCACACTGGTTCCCAAGCTGCTCATTTCAATGGTATTAAAGAGAAAAACCTGTGGCTTCAGACCCCAAACATCCCCCCAAGGACTCAGTGTGGTTCTGCTGCTTTGTGCCAGCTGCACTCCCAGCTGCCTCACGTTCGATGATGAAAGCAGCTGATTCTGTGATTTACTGATCCTACCCTTGGTTAATTTTGCCTACCTGGGGTGAGGATAAGCTCTTGGATTTGCAAACATTTTGAGGATTGTGGGTTTAATTATTTTTTTCCATTATTGTGTGTGCATGCATCAAAAGCTCTTACGCCTTGATCCAAAGCCCCAAGTCAAGGCAGGGGATATACATCAAGTGTAAATAAGCTCCTGTCACAAGTGGCATCAAAAGCTTGTTGCAGTTTAAATAAAAAGTGTGAATTTTACTCTCACTTAGTCCAGCTCATCTCACAGCAGCTTGAGATCCAAGAAGAAGTAAGGAAGAGTCTCTGCCCCTCAATCCCTCCTCCAAAACACCCTTTGATTCAGGCACAGGTAAGGGAGAGAAAGCCACTTCTCAGAGCTGTCCTCAGTCAAGACAGCCCTGGCCAGGCACCCAGCTATCCCACAGCACCAAGCAGGCCACGGTGATCAGCAGCAGGAACATTGACAAGGTTTGCACCCAAACAACCACCCACAGGTCTCACTAACGGGATCTGCAAAGGAGGAATGCAGGACCTGAGCACAGCTGCAAGCAAAGAACAGCATTCACACCAAGCACTGATGGAGAGGGGACAGTGCTGAGATGACATCTAATGATGGCATCTTCCTGAACACACCTTATCTGCCCATCAGCAGAGCTCACTGTCTTACAAGAACATTTACTGAAGGTCTCCTTACAGAGTCAGCACCAGAAGCCAGCAATAAGCAAGAGGAGCCAGAATATCCAAGGCTGGTGGTCAGCATGGATGAGACAGGACCAAACCCAGACCTCTAATGCCAGCTGCTGTTACATGCTGGTAGGAACCTCATGATGGCTGATTTCTTCCACTCAGCACCGAAATGAAGTACAGCTAAGGCATTATCTTGGACCCTAAACCAAGGAACAGAACCACAACGTCACAGCTTCAGAGAGAAAAGCAGCAGCCACCAGCTCCTCATGGCCAGCAACCACAGCACAGGCAGGATGGGAGACGAGGAGACAGATGCTCTGTGCATCCCAGCACTGCAGCCCTGGCAGGGCAGGGAGATCCCCGGTGGGAGCAGAGCTCTCCTGCAGCAGCCATTTGGAGAGGAAGAGGCTTCTCCCCACGAGGTCAGAGAACAAAACTATTCAAACGCTTATCTCAAGAGCTCCTGTAAAGCATTTGAGGGGTTTTGGGAGGAGGAGGGAGGAGAAGCTGTTTGGTAAACCCTGAGTCCATCCCCCCAAACACGCCTAGAAGACAGCTCCGGAATGCCCTGGTTCTAGAGGCAATTCCTTCATTCCGGGCTCCCTGGGTATCCCATAATACAGGTGAAGTCTCCTGATGGCCCTACAATGATTCCCCCAGGAACCCACCGAGAAGATCAGCAGGAACAAAGTGATGCTAGAGAAGCATCAGCCCCTCAGAGAACCGCATCGCCTGGAGGCTGCGCTGCCAGCCCAGAGCACTCGCTCTGCACCAAGCCCCCAGAGCAAGACAGTCCAAAAGCTCCTCGCCTTCAGCATCCATCTTCCCTCTGCCACAAGCACCAGGATCACTGCTGGAACCTGCACCATCCCATTTGCTGTACCCTGAGATGAACCCTTCCTCGGAGCCTCCAATTAAACCTCTGAACTGTTCTCAGCTCAGCCTCCCATGCACGAAAACCTCCTGTTATTTCGCACCTGCCAAGAGCTGTGTCCCAGCAGATTTATCTTGAACTGACACTTGAGGATAATCAAACCCCTCTAGCTCCTCTGTTAGCAGCACAGCAGATAAAAGGAGAAGCTTGGGGCCCTCCGGTCACTGTTGTGGTGGATTGCTCCTGTACAAGTGGAGGAACACGAGACAAGACTCAGTTTCTCAACAGAGACACAGACAGGGGAGCAGAGGGACAGCTTTGCAGTTTGTCCTAATTTGGCAGGGGAGCTGAGCAAGATGTCAGATGCAGGCAGGCAGCTTCCCTAACAGGAAGGATCATCTGCTGAATGAAGGGCTGGAAAAACAGACGTCTGGGATCAGATCGACCCCCCTTCATGGCTAACCTTGGGCTATCCTCCCTCACTGAGCCCCTGGTCCCTAGAGGTCCAGCCACGGATGCATGGGCACCCCTCGCATCTCCTCGAGCTCCAACCTGAGCTGCCCATGGCAGGGACTGGCTCCCATCGGGTGCCAGGTGCCCCGCGGAGCCGGCCCAAAGTTGTCCGGTGCCGGGGAGCGGGTGGCAAGGCGGGCAAGCAGCCGGCAAGGCGGGCAAGCAGCCGGCCTGCCCCCTCTGCCCGCCTGCTGCGCGCTGCCTGAGGTTACCGGCTGCACCGAACCTCAAAGCCGAGCTTCGACCGCAGCGGTTTTGAGGCTGCCACTGAGCAGCTGCCATCGCTCCGGGCCGGGCCTCCAGCAGCTCGGGCAGGGAGCTGGTGGCTGGGGGGGTTAGGGGCGGGGGGGGAGGGCCGGGACCACCGCGACCCCCACCTGCTTGCCCCAAGGAGCCCTTCAGGCTGTCGGAAGGCTGGGACTTCCCGCACTCCAGCCCCGCTGCGAGAGGACCAGGTCTCACTTGCTGAGGAGCCGCAGGTCTCCAGGGAGCCACCCTCACCCTCTCGGGGGACGGAAACCCCCCTCCCCAGCCCCAAACCCGTCCCCATGAGGCCGCCCCCCACACACTCCCTCCCCTCCGTTACCTCCGAGGGCTCGGGCGGCGGCCGGGCGGGATGCACCGCGCTGCAGCTGAGCTCGGCTCCGCGGGGCTCGGCGCATCCTCGGGGGCTCAGCCGGGCTCCAGCGCCCCGCTCCTCTCCTCTCCCTTCCGCCTTGCTCCGCGCTCCTCCGCGCCTGCTTCCCCGCACCCCGCTCCGGCGGGGGCGAGAGCATAACCCGGGGCTTGCGGCTTAGCTGCCGGTTCAGGGCTCCGCTCGCCACCGCGGCGCCGGGCACCTCCCGCAGCAGCAGCACTAACCACCGCCCCCCGCTCGCCCCCGCCTACCCGCTCCCCTCTGCGCCGGTGACAAATCGCCGCCGGGATTGCTTTAAAGAGAGAGCGCCCCGCATAGCTGGCCCCGGCAGGGGAGGTTGAGGGGGGGGGGGGGGTTTCCTTGGCACCCACATCGGGATGCACGATGCGTCCCTTGGACTCTCCGGGCGTGTGGTGCAGCTGAGCCCCGACAGCTCGGTGCACTGATGGCTGCAAAGGCATTTGCATCGCTGCCTTTGCAGCCATCAGTGCGTCGAACTGTCGGGGCTCAGCCACGTCCTTCAGTGCAGGGCGCTGGCAGCCCCGCTGCTGAACCCCAGCAGGCAGAACACAAAGCAACCCACCCCTTCTTTTGGGATAGTGAGAGACGCTGCCTCCCCCCCGCCCCAAGCAGCCCTGCAGTGATAGCAGCCTGGTGCAGAGAAATGTTCCTGGATCCCTGGGGAGCAATGAGGTGGCTGTGGTTATCCACTGCTCTGCACCTTCCCAGTGAACCCCAGGCAGGGGAAACTGTGACATTCTGTCCCTGGGTGCACACCACCACCACCACCAGCCTTCCCAGAGGGGCTTTCCAAGGAAGATTTCATCTAGATGACATCTCAGGAGGGTCTGAGGGAAACTGGACACTTCCTTGGTGCTCAGTACATTCAGAAGCAATGCTAAAAACTCTCCCTGGAGATCCCCAAGCTGCCAGCTCTACATGGAGCCCAAGGATCCCTAAGCCCAGCTGCCCCTGGGGGAAGCCCCTCTCCTTGCACCCCCTGCCCAAACAGCCCCCCTGGCTTTGCAGGAGCATCCTCAGCCATTGCTCCACAAGACCAGTTTGCCCCACAGCCTGTGCACGTGTGGGGCTCGTGGCTGTACCGCCGGCACGGGGCACGGCACGGGAGACACTAATCCTTGTGGAAAGGCACATGGAGCTGGGGCAGAGCCCCCTCCCCGAGCAGCCCTCGCCCTCTCTGCAGGCCCCGTTTTTGTGAGCACGTTCATCCGTTCAGCCGGAAAAGCCGTCGCCGCGCAGCGTTCGGGGTGCTCTGCTGCGAGTTTGCGAGATGACTGAATTGTGCATCCTTCTGTTCTCAGATCTAATCTGATCCCGCTGGCCGGGTTTGCCTCCCTTCTTCCCGAGGCTGGGGGCAGAGAAGCCACCCAAGGCTCAACACACCAGACAGGGCCAGGGGAAAGGCACTGGGCTCCCTTCCACAAGTGGAGCTGCAAGCCCTCTGCAAACCTGCCACGCTCCTGCTTCAGATATCATCAGCTGTTTTCTTTTTCTCCTGCCAATATTATCCTCATCTTTATTCAAGCAGGAGCTGAGGCTTGCAGGGCTGTGGCATTTAATCGAAACTGGAATTCTCTTCGCACAGTTATGTTATCTCTGTTCGTCTTGCTGGAATGACACAAAGTGTTTGGTGAGGTTTATGGAGCCCCCCCAGGGCTGTGCAGCCCCGGGGGGTGAATGAGGCCCTGGCCGTGGGCTGGGACCCGCTGGGACCAGCCTGGTGCCCCCTCCCTGAAGAAACTGCAGCTGCCACAGCAAGGGCAGGCAGAGCTGGGGGCCTTTGAGGCTCCATCCAGTGGTCGCTTCCATCAGGTGCTTTTGTGTGATCCCAGGCATGGTGCCAGACTCAAAACACACTGAAGACAGGGAATGTCTTTCCTTTTGGTTCCAGGAAGGAGCTACAGGGTCCAAAAAACCTGCCCAGCTGCCAGGATTGGATCTGGAATTATTCCTAGTCCATTAACACTAGAGATAAGTGAGACAGGAAAACTCACCTGATGAGAGGATTGTAAATTAATTAATGCACAATATTAGTCATGATCTTATTCCAGCCCTGCTTATTATTACAACAAGCTTCGTTCTGGTCCACCATGACGTGCTGCATAAAGCAGCTATCTTCCTGAATCTGATTTCCTGTTTGGAGATGATCTCTAGCTGAGAAATTACCTGCTCTCAAAACTGATTAGAGTCCTCATCAGCAGATTCTTCACCCATCCTTTAGGCAGGCTCTAGAATATGCAGGGAATTCAGATTAAATTCATGCAGGAGGTGAAATCTGGAGTTGGTGGCTCAGCTGTGTGCCATTTCCAGGACAGAGGGAGGCTGGCACCAGCTGCTCCAGCCTGCAGGAATGATATTGGTGGCCTCAGAGAACACTGGCAGTGCATGATGCACCCACTATGTCCTGGAAGGAGTTCAGAGAAGGCAGGACCCTGCCAGCTCCCACTTCAGGCCCCTGCAGCTGGCTTTCTGCTCTCCTCACATGTTGACCCAGCTCCATTTGGAAAACAACGAGGTTTTTTTTTTCCTCCTCTGCTTCCCATGGCTAAAAACTTGCAACTCCCATGGTTAAAAACTGTCTCCTCATTTCCAGCCTACATTAGCCAGTTTAAACCTGTTTGTTCTTGTGCCAGTACAGTCGTTTAGCTTAAATGGTTCCTTTCTGTACCGGGTGTTTACTTGCTTGATGTATTTATGGAAAGTAATCATATCCCTGCTTTGCCTTCCCTTTGCTGGGCTAAACAAGCCGAGTACTTTCAGTCTCCTATTGTAAGACAGGCTCTCCATCTCCCCCCCCCCCCCCCCCCCCCATGCTAACCGCCCTTCTCCACACAGCTTCCAGGGTGAATTCATCTCGCTGGGAGACTGGTGCTTGTCTGTCGCGCTTCAAGCAGCACCCAGCACAGCCACCAGTGCCCGCTGCGCCTCCGCTGATGCCACCTGAAGGGAGCGACTGCAGCTCCACGCACACCTGCCGGCCTCCCTCACACCAGATCGTCACCTGAGCGAGGTGACGCCGGTGGGAGACCTTGCCTTGTGCCTCCTGCATGTGTCCCCGGCCGTCCCAGCCCACCCCTCCAGGGCGCAGGCTCCTGCCTTCTCCTCCGACTGCCAGGTGCTCCTGCATACTAAAGAGGGCTGATTTCTCTCCCCTCTGCTGCACTGCACCGGGGTACACGCAGGGCTCTCCTGCGATGGGTTATAAACCCCGGAGCCTTAACTGAAACTCACTGAGGACGCACAGACTCATCCCACTAAACACAAGAGGGAGATGGCATCACCATGCTCTGATGGGCGCTAATAACTTCACCTCTCCCGTGCTATTCTCAGCAGAGATAAACCTCCAGTGTCTGATGAGCCAGAACAGAAATATCCAATGGCTCTCTGCTCTTTTCTATTTTCGCTGCAAGCTGGTTAACCCTGAAATCCAATTACTGCTCATTATTCAGTGGAACTCGCCTCCTACCAAACGGACACGTCGCAGGGCTGCTGTGCCCGCTCCCAGCGCTCGTGGAGCTGCAAATTATTCCTGCCACACTGACAGACCCATAGCAGCGAGTCCGGGGGTACTGCCCCAGCACCCCCCCATGCACGCAGGTCTCTGGGACCCCCCGCACCCCGAGCTGCCAGTCGCTCTGCCTGCCCGTTGGCCACAGGCTAAGGCAGCCCCAAGCTCCCCGGAGCTGCGAGCACCGCACGCACACGGCAGCACTTGCTGCGTGCTCAGCTCCAAGGTCGCTGCGGCACATCCTCACCCTCCAGCTCAGCTCCACGGCTGGAACCACCCTGCCCGGCCACCCATGGGTGCTCCAGGCTGGTCCCGCTCCCCGACACGGGTTGGGTTTGTCCGCTGGATGCTCGGAGCAGCGGGGCGGGCGGTGCCTGCAGCCTTTAAGCTCCGGGGCACGGGGGGCGGTTTGTGCGCGGTGTGAAATGCAAGGGGCTGATCCAGGCGCTCCGTGGGTTATCCTGGGATGCGCGGGAGAGGCTGGGCTCCCGGCACTGGCACGGGAAGCAGGCGTGCAGCCAAGCCCGGCCGCCGCCTCTTTCGCGTTCGGAGCTGAATTCAGCAGGTGGGGAAAGGGGGAAAAGGAAAGACAAAAAAAAAAAGAGGCGTCGCAGTTTTCTTCGCTGCTTAAAGTCATGGCACAGCAAGTTTTACCTACGTTCATTAGCGAGAGGGGAGGGAGGGGGATGTTCCCAGCAGCAGCTGCTGCCAGCGTTCCCCTGGCACTGAAGAGGCTGCTGCCCATGACCCTGCTTTTCATGGGGCCCCAGGACCCCAGCCCACACGCTTTGCCCTCCAGTTTCCCATGTTCCTCCCCGTGGCACTAGTCCACTGTGCCATGATTGCCTCAGGGACAGCTTCTCATTCAGCCCTGTTTAAATAATCCCCACAATAACATCTCTTCCAGATCATCCATCGCTCTCCTGAAACAGATCCTCCCTGGAGACAGGTGATGGAAATGGCAGGGGATGCTCCAGGCAAGGTCTTCTGATGCCATTGGATGTGCCTGCTGCACTTTTTGGCAACCACTGCAGTGTCACTGGGTTGCTGGTGAGCCCTGCCAAGCCCTGCCTGCCGTCTCCTTCCCTCCTCACTTCCTGGGCACTTCCTGCAGTACCACACCCTCTGGTTTCTCTTTCACTGGCAGAGCGAGCAATCCAGCAGGAATCCAGGCCAGCCATGGGCACATAAGGCACTGCAGCCTCATTAACAGGGTGACACAAAGCCCAGGTCGTGCTGCCCGTGGTCAGACCAGAAGGGCAAGGCTGCGCCAGGCAACAGGGACCCGTGTCTCATGTCCCACTTGTCCAATTCACCTCATACCATCCACATGTCCTTGCAGCACCACGGAGCTGCTGATGCTGTCTCTGCCCTGCTTTCCTTGGCTGCACCAGCCTTATATTCACTGCAGTGGCCTCCCATGCCCCTTCCGAGAGGTGCTCATGTGAAGTGCCACCTACTCACACCTGAGGGTTTGCAGCTGCTGGCAGGAAGATGGGAGCAGGACCAGCGTGATGGATACTTGGGCAGGATCCTCCCCAGGCAGCCCAATTTCAGCCCCTCTGCACAGAGCCAACTATGGGAAGCCAGCAAAGCAGGGGCTGGAGCCACAGTTGGGGGGGGGGGGGGGGGGCATGAGGAGTGGTGGCTTGAGGGTCCCAGGCTCAGCACTGTGCCTGGGGGACTCTGGAGCTGGACATGCCCCTTGGCCAGGGATGGGCAGTTAAAGTAGGTACCAGGAGCTGAGCACAACCCAATCCTTTGCTTCCACTCCTGGTTGCCTTGCCACCTACCATTGTACTGATTAGAGCTAATTAATCCACCCAGCCACCCTCCCAGTCAGTTAAAGTGGGACCCAGCAGCCCCTCCTGGCCTGGCTCAGCTTCATCCAGCTCCTGCCAAAGGCATCCCGGGGAGCTGGAGGGGGACAGGAAAAAAGAAGCCGATGAAACCCTGGTAAGTGAAAGATTAAACATAATACCAAGCAAATTAACACAGGAGAAGAGAAGGCAGGTTTCAAATTAACTCATTACACCGCTAGGCTTTCAAACCCATTTATTTACCCTATAGGTCCTGCTGCTTCAGATGGAAAATGGCTTCTGCTTGACTGCTATTAAAGCTCAAATGCAGAGCGAGGTGGCCGCCCCAGGCTGGCAGGGACACCTGAGCGTGCCCGCTGAGATAGGCAGGGACAGGTAATTGCACATGCAAAACGTTCAGCTGTGGCAGCAAACAGGACGATTGAGCAGAGAAATGGGAATCCATTTCCATGCGTAATTACCTGGGAGGGGGAGAGCTGAGCCACAGCTCCAGGAGACAACGGGCCTGGTCCCGCCCTCCATCCCCTCCCCGAGTGCTGGGGGTGCTGTGCAATAGTCTCCTCCGTGCCTGCCTGTTTACCCAGGGAGCAGGGCATTTCCATCCTCCTGGGAACCAGGGGAGGCGGTGCTGAGCTGGATGAGTCCACTGCTTGTTACCAGGTTAGCTGCGATTATGGAGCTGGTGGCTTAATGAACAAACTCTTCTTTGGGGCAGATTTACTGGGAAAAGGGGGTAGCCTGAGCCCCTCTGTTTGGGAAGTGTCTGTGCTCAGGTGAGGCTTTTCTCCAGGGACTCTCTTATTCCCAGTTGGTGTTCCCAGGTCTAACTGATGAGCCAGAGCTGGTTTGCTATAGATGATAATAAATAAGAAGGCAAGGGAGGAAAGGGAAAACCCCAGACCTCATTTTCTTCCCACTGTGTCCCCTCCAGCTGGCAAACAAAAGCCCAGCTGCACAGCAGGATGCTCAGCCTGAGCTCCGGAGCAGCAGCTCAGGCCAGAGAAAAAAACACCACATTCCCAAGGGACTTTCCATGCTGGGACAATGTCTGGCGCTGGCTCTGCCAAGGGAACCTGCACGGGTCAGGCCAGCAGTGAGCTGGGAGCCCGTGTTTGTCTCCATCCCTGACCACCAACTTCACTGCACCACAATTCCCAGCAACCTGCAGGAGGGGCTTTGCCTTAAAGAGCAGCTTTGAGCGGGATAGGATCGATGAAGCACTGGGGAGACACAGGCAGCAGGCTCAGCACCAGGACAATGGGGATAGATGTGGGCAGCCAGGCAGTGCCAGGAGCTTTTAAGGTCATGGCTGGGGGCACAGCCCTGTCCAACAGGTCTGCAGTAGGCAGGGCAGGACCAAGGGCAGGGTGAATAGGATCAAATCTTGCATGTTCTCTCACCTGCTCCTGGGGCAATTGCTTTGCCCTCCACTAATCAGCATCAGCTGCTCTGCTGGTTGGCAGGGAGAGGAGTTGGTCTTGGATGGTCCAGGAAAGGCTTCTCCTGGCCCAGTCTGCAGAGCAGGACACAGAAGGCACCTCTGTGTCCAGGTGGAAGCAAACCCAAAGCCCTGGGAACAACAACACTGTGGCCCTAGGAACTGTTGGGAGGTGGCAGCTGTGGGCCCCATCTCCATGTGCCTCTGATTATCACACCTTCACCCCTGGGAGCTCTGGCCCTGCTTTCCCCCACTCATAATTCAGCCTGACATAGCCCAGCAAAAATCAATTCACTCTTATAAGAAAGTGCCAAGGCAAATTATTTCCTAAAGCCTTTGACAGGGCTTTCTTCTCTCCCAACGACTGTATCTTTGGTCTTGAGCCCTGCATTACAGATTAACCCTTTGAGCTCCTCCAGTACTCTGAAGAGCCCAGCCTGGGTGAATGATTGATGAAGCCACCAGCAAGAGCACCTTGTCACCTAGTTGTCCATCCCTTAGGGGCTGGGCCAGTCTAGCTGCCTACATGCAAGTCCAGCCATTTGTCCTTCTCTAAATCTTCCCTCTAGGAATACTGCCTGCCACACAACCCTCGCTGTATGACCTTGTTGGAGGAGCCTTAAAAATCCTTACAATCATCTGCTCAATGCAAAGGCTTCCCCCAGCCTTGGACCACAAAAGATGGGAATCAGAGGAGTAAAGAGTAAATCTAACAAAGGGAGTTTTAATCAGAGTCAAAAATAAAAAAAAAAAAAAGAGGAGAACAGAGAGAGCAGAGATGTAAACTGGCTGGAAATCAGTCCCTTCGTTATCACAAGCACATGATTGGAACTTAATAGTATTTGACATTTCATTAATTTAAACTAGGAGTCTTGGGAATAGAGAAGGGAAAAAGAAAGAACAGTATGAATTTTAAAGGCCTCCTCCCGGAAGGGCTGACACTGAAAAAGACCAAAAAACTGTCAAAAGAAAATGGTTTCTTTCTGTTTTTCCTCCTCTGGCTGCGGAAGAGCCATAAAAACTCAGTGCTGGGCTCCCTGTGCCTAGGAGGGTGGGATACAGGGTTGTCCCTCCAGGCACCAGGCTACCAACCAGCAGAAGCCACATGCTGCAACTCCAGCACAGGCTGGCACAGCCTGGGGGGCTGCCTAGAGCTGCTTGTCCATCTGTCTGTCCTGTGTCTGCTGGTGGATGAGGCACCCAGGACCAAAATATCCATCCCCAAACCCTGTGGCATCCCAGCAGCCACGGGGAGGGGGGGGTGGCACCTCCCGGTCACTGAGGAGCTGAAGGCAAAAAAGTGCCCAAAATAAAACGTTTCAAGAGAGAGAATCTCTCTCGGAAGGGCAGCTGGATGTCGCTGGGGCTGCGCTTGAAAAGGCAGATCTAAAAGGAGGGATTTAAAGTGGCTTTGGAGAAGGAAAGTCTTTCTGCTAGAGCTGATCTGCTGCTCCGCAGATAAGGCTCCCGCGGGTGGGCTGGCAGGACACCCTTCAGAGCTAACTGGGGAAGGGAAAAAAACCCATCCCCAACCCTCCCCAGGTTTTGAAAAGCGTTTCTGGATCTTCACCTGGCATTTTTAGAGACTTCAAGAAGCTGAGGTGATTATTTCGAAGGATTTCTGAAACCGTCTGTTCTTTCCCCCCCTTCCCCCCCCCTTTTTTTTTCAGTGTGGCCACACATCACACCACCTGAGAAGCCCCACAGCTGCCTGTGGGGTGGCCAGTTTAGCACCAGGTATTTTGACTGCTTTCTCTAGTCCCACTGTTGACTTTTTTTCCTGCCAGGTTCAGCTGAGAATTCAGCTCATTAAAAAAAAAACAACAACTCAGCTGGGGCAAAACTATTCCACTGATGCCCGATTCTGGACAGGGCTTCCATCTTCCCCAGGTGTGGGTCCTGCCACCCTGGGGGTCCTGTGCTTTTTGGGCTGGTTGTAACCCATTGATAAAGGACAGAAATTCCCCCCTGGCTTCCCCAGGGTTTGCTTGGTGCCAGCAATTACCTGTTCCTGAGTCACACGCCCTGGTTAGCAGCTCTTGCTCTCCTGTGGTTTCAGCAGAGATAATTTTAGCACTTTAGCCCTCACTTTATCTCTTCAACCGAGGACTTCATTTGCTGCCAATGAAGCTGATGGTTTCAAGAGCTGGGGCCAGGTTGCTTGCCTTCAGGCAGATGTTCAGTGCTACTCAACCTACTGGAAATGGAGGAATAATAGGGAAAACCAGTTATTTCCATGCTAAGCCCTTCAGGAGCCTCTTGTGCCAGCTCCTGACCTCGTCATCTTAGTGTCAGGCACCTCATGCCCAGCAAACACCCCTGTGCCACCAGCTTCCCCCCCAGCTGGTTGGGTTTTACACCTCATTGCTATGAGACCTGCCCTGGAAGGGGTAAGGAGGCACCAGAAATGCTGCGGCCACCCCATGGCTTTGGTTCTCTTTTCTTGCTGCCTCCTGACCGAGAAGAAACACAGAGGGGCTATTGATGAGCCCGAGCAGCAGCGGGTTTGGCCCCGGGCTGCGTTTCAAGCAGCTCTGTTGTTTCCCAGCTTTAACAGCCTCCCGGATATTTACAGCGTTTGGCAGCTGCCGGCAGAGCCCGGTTCCAGCTCCCGGCTGCTCCCATCACTGCCCTGCACCTCGGGCCGGGGACACGGGAGGAGAGGAGAGCTCCTGGATGAAAGCTCAGCCCTCCCGTCCCCCCACTGGGACCCTCTCCCCACACAGGTGCAGCCAGGAGGAGCCGGGGAGGGATGCTGAGCACTGCCCAGTGTGCTCCCAGTTTGCTCCCTCACTTCACACACACGAGCTGGGCTGGTCAGGGCTTAGCAGGTCCCCCCTTTGCCTTTACTCTGCTTCCCCATCCCATTATGGATCTGCCTCATTTTTCTCTCTTTCTCCCATGCTCCCTTTATCTCATGTTTATTTTTCCTCTCTGCTTTTGCATCCTATTCATCTGTCTCTCCTTCCATCTCATCTCCCCCATCCTGAAAGACTTGTCAGGAGAAGAAAGAGCAAAGCCCAGCTTCTCCCAGCTCTGTTTACCAAATAAGGCCTGGAGTCAGGTTTTATTTAAGGAAGGAAAATGAACTGGATGCAAGTAGGCCAGAAGTGCCTGCAAGTAAAAAGGATGACAACAAGGAGAAGGATGAACAGGGGAGAAGAAGCAGAGTTACCCCCTGAGATGCTGGGCACAATCTCTGCCAGGTCTGGCACTGGGGAAGCCACCAGCTGCAGGTGGAAAATGCACGAGTGTCACAGGAGGTTGGGGAACAAGTCAGGGAGCTAATTACTTGGTTTACAGCCTCTTTTGTTTGAAGCCAAAGCAGTGCTTTGCTTCCCCCCCCCCATAATGCAATCAGACAGAAGGAGCTATCAAGAGCAGCAGACTGGGGGAGTGGGAGGAGGGGGAGAAAAGCTGTGGAAACCTCTCCAGCCCCCCACCACGGTGCAGGAAGGTCAGCCTTAGGGGACAGAAACCCCACAAGCTGAGCTGGGGGATTCTCTGCCTCACCAGCCCTGGGGCATGGAGCCTCCAGCATCCCTGGGGACAAGGTCAGCTCAGCCCCTACCTGAAGCAAATCTGCCCACACCTACAACCCAGAATGTCCAGTGCTTCCCTTCCCAGCTGTGCCATCCCTCATGGGTCCCCTCAGCACTGGGGAACCCTCTGCTGCCCTGGCCAGCAACTTTACCCTGCTCAATTCCCAACCTTTCCCCACACAGGCTGCAAAACATCCCCTCCTTCCTGCAGCCAGCCTGACCCCCCCCCCCTCAGGGGACGCTGCAGTGTGGAAGAGGGCTGGGCTGGAGCCCCATAGTGCCCCTAGAGCTCCTCCAAGAGATCCAACGAGGGGAAACAATGCTGGTTCTTCTCCACCTGCCCCCACTCCTGCTTCAGGGGCCTTTCCACACACTTGAGTTCAGGGAAGCTCGAGGCAGCCGAATGAGAAGCAACCGAAAAGAAAAAAAAAGAAAAAAAAAAAGAAAAAAAGAGACATTTTTGCAGGCAATTCAGTGCTTTTCTGGAAAATAACCTCTAAAGAGGGGCCTGGCCCCGTGCCCAGGGAAGTTAACTTCAATTGACTCAACTGCATTTTGCTTCAGGGCCTCTCTGATTTTTCTGGAGCACCTTGTAATATTGAAGTGCTATTGCAAGGAAATTAAATTCACTGCACTTAGCATAAGCATAAACCTTTTCCCACAAGCCAGGCTCTTACACTGGCACCTGAGCATCCTCACCATCACCTACCTCAGAGCACAGACACATCCCCCAGTGCTTGCAGGCTCAGGCCCTGGCATGGTAATCTGGCTACTTATTCATGGCTGTGGCTCTTTGTTCCACATCACTTGCTGCTGCACTCCTGAAATGGCAAGAAAACAGATCCACAACAGAAACACGGTGGTAGAGACCTTGCACATTATATGTTTTAGCCTCTCCCCCATGAGCATTGTACATTCTCCACCACAGCCCTATCAATACACTGCAACTGGAGTCTTTGTCCTTCCTTTAAATTAAACCCTAATTTACCCAGATAAGCAGGGCCTGAGTGGAGAGGCTCTGAATCCCCACAGCTTGTTGCTGTTCTCACCCCTGTGAGCTGATACTGGCCATCACTAGCTAATAAACCCATGCTGGTGTCATTTGCTGGGGGAAAGCACAAGCCCAGGCACCTGGCTAGGGAGGCTGAGGTGGGATGCAGCTCCCAGCACATCCCTGCTGGGTGAGGGTTCTTAAAATTAAGGCTTTAAATCCCTTTTTCCTCCTCCTGGTGAACAGATGTGGTCCAGGAGCCAAGCGAGCTGGGCAGGAAACCCACGTAGAGGGGAAAGCACATCAGGTCCTACAGAGAAAGTGAATTATTGGAGTGGAGGGAAGTGGTGACAAATCAGTTGGGGTGGATGCCGTCTGCTCCAGGTGAATTATTCAAAGCCTGATTTTAAGTGACTCCTGAAATATAGATGATGGAGCCTGGGGAGGGAGAATAAAACCAACCAAACAAGACTGCAAAGGGCCACTGTGATTCCTTCTGGGTGCAGGGACCAGGCTGGCCCAGCCTGGCAGAGACAGGGGCTGCAGGCTTTGCTCTGCACAGCCAGGCTCCTGTAAAAATACCCCCCCTGGACATATCTTTTAACAGTGTTTGATTCTAAGGTCAGACATTGTGGTCTGGAAACAGCAGGGCTGGTTTAACCCCACCAGTGCAGGCGGGTGGGAGAACCAGGCAAAGAAAAGTCTCTGCTCTGGAGAACACCATGTGAGTTTTATTTGATTTCAACAGACAAGAAAGCAGCAGAGCTGGAAGGAGTGTGTGGAGCTGGGAGGGGGGCAAAACGGGCTGAACTGCCTGCAAGGCTCCTAAAAAAGCCAAACCACAAAGGGAAACAAGAAGGAAAGAGAAAATACTTGATTACATCTGTTTGAAGTGAGGAAGATACAGGAATGGGCAAACACCAAACTGTTTTGCTTCTGCTCACAAATGAACACGCTGCTGAGCCTAATGGGATTTTAGATTAAAAGATTTAACGAAAAAAATAACAAACACCTCCACAAACAGAGTTTTATAAGGTCAAATAACAGATGCAGGGTAGCAACAAAACAAAATCCTGCCAGCGTTTTCCTCCCTCTGCAGGGATGTCTCTCCCAGGCTGAGCCCTGGTCTGCAGGTGCTCTCTTCTAATTCCTGCCGTGATCCACAGAGGGTGTGTTTCCTGCTGAGGATGGCTGGGAAATAATCCTCTGGGATCTTATTTGGGCTGTCTGAGCCAGGCAGGCTCTTGCAAGAAGTTTGGCACCCGTGAGCAGAGGCCACCTCTGCAGAGCTGGGGCTGTGGACCAGAGACCCAGGGATGCTCCACAGGGAAGGGGGCTCACCCTGTCCCTCTTGGTGTTTCCCAAGGGATGCAGGGCTGCAGCCTACCTTGGCATGTGGCCAGGGCATTGCTACCTAACACCCAGAGGGGTTCAGGTACCCCCCCACTACTCCCTTTCCCTCACAGGGACACTCCCATCCTGTCACACAACCTGGCCCTTGGCCCACTTCTTTCTGCTGGGCATCAGACACACGTCTCCCTTGGCCCATTTTTGGGGGTATCAGGTACTTTCAGCAACCACCAGCTTCAAGGGCGTCAGGGGGTTTGCAGCACCCTTGAAACATTAGTCAACCTCTGCAAGCCTAAAGAGATGCTTAATGACAGCCACTTCTGGGGGAGAGCGTTGGCAGCAGCCCGGGGTGAATCAGACAGAGCCACGGTGTTGGGCTGCATGGTGAGCATCATGCTGTCCATCTTTGCTTTGCCCCACAGGGCCCCCTCAGCCAGGAGACAGCCCCCCATGGAGGGGTACCCACATCTCCCCATCTCTGCCCCGAACCAGGGCTGATCATCCTCCCTGGCCTCTGTGAGCCCCAAGCTGTGCCATCCTGGGGAGGACCTGGTGATGACCCAGCTCTGGAGCTGGCCCCAGGATATGTGGTTTCAGCCATTTCACTCTGCAACAAGCCAGAAATTAGGCAAATCCCCCTCCCTCTGATGCCAGATACCAGCCCCCATGTCTGCTGCCTGTCCCAGGGACACCTCCTGCCCAGTAAGATAATAGAGTGGACTTTAAATCATGCTCATCCCTTTAAGCTCTCGTTTCCCCTGAGCCCCAGGGTGCTCTCACCTGGCTATGCCCTGGCATCAACCTGGGACAGGGTGTCCTGGCACCCATCCCTTCCTCATCCCACCCACCCCAGGCCGCATCCAGCTCTCCCAAGAGGGAAGGGTGAGCATCTGTTCTGCAGAGGGAGGCTCTGGTGGCTGCTGGAGAGGATCCATTCCCTAGCACAAGCCACACGGGGCAGCCTCTCCAGCAGCCACCCCAGGCCCCAGAGTGATTGGGAAGCATCATGGGCCTCTCCAGTACTCTCAGCCCCCCTTCTTCCCTGCTGATTGCAATCAACACCTCATTCATCTGCCTCTGTTTACCAATTTTTCCAGGAGTTATCAAGCTAATGAAGGGAGTGAAGCAATCAAGCAGCCTCCCAGAAGTGGGGAAAAGGAGGAGCAGGGAGGAACGACAGGCTTGCTGCCAGGAGAGAGTAGGGAATGGGCCAGGCAGGGTTGGGAAGAGGGAGGGGAGAGCCAGATGGGGGGACTCCTGGGGTCTGCTCTGCCCTGTTGGTAGCCCTGCACCTCTTCCTGGAGTGGCCCTAAGAGCAAAGATGCTGTTACCTGTTGGGCAACATCTGCAGCATCCTTGGCTTCCCCAGTGTGGTACCCGGCCACCTCAACCCCTCTGCCAAGGATGCTGCAGATGTTGCCCAACAGGTGATAGCATGGGTACCACACTGGGGAAACCAAGGGTGCTGCCTGGGGCCCTGCAAGGAAGGTTTGCTGCTTTTGGGAAGGTTCAGATCAACTCCTGGAGAGAGCATCCCTGAAGCCAAGACAATGGGCTGTGCTCTGCAATCATGTCTGTCGCAGGAACAATAAAAGTGTGTGATTTATGCAGACCCAGGTTGACAGCCCTGCCAGCCAAGGCAGCTCAGAGCCAGCAGCACCTTTTCCAGCTCCCATTCCACTTGCCCACCAGTTAGCAGGGAGAGTGACACTGATGTGGGACTGGCAGGGTAATGGCTGCCTGCCCCAGGACCACCTAAAGTTCCCCAGGGCAGAATTTCCAGCACTAGTGGCCCGGGATCCCAGTAGTTCTGGGACCAGGCTGCTGAGGACATTTGGGTAGAGAGCACAGGAGAAAGGATGGCTTACAAGTGCCAATCGGGCAACAAATAACACAGTGGAAGACAGACACAATTCCAGCCAGATGGAGAAACAGCAACAAACAATCCATCTCTGGCAGAGGAAGCTCCATCAGCCTCAGCCACCAGAGAGAGGGGAGCATCCAAGGGAGCATCGGCGAGAGAGGGCAGCAGGGGCTTGGCCAGGACCCCGGTTGGGTTTAGAGCCTGTTGGGGCTTTGACACCATGGCATCCCAGTTCCCAGCCCTGCTATGATACCCCCTTTTCCCTTAGGAGCAGCTTTCTGGGGGACACAGGCACGTGGTGGTGTGAGCTGCCCACGTTCCCCCTCGGCTGGCTAAGCCCCCAGCGCAGCAGATTGATGAATGGGCTCTCGACATGATTGATCTCTTTGACAGCACGAAACGCAGTGATTACTCGGTGCTAGGAGATTTTCCTAAGTGTCTCTCATGCAGGCACAGGACGATTGTGACATTATCATTATTAACTCCATTGTCAGCAACTAATCTATGCAAAGATTGGGCCCGGCCTGGTTGAGACACACAAGGCGGCGTCTGCGTTCGTGCCGGAGATGGACTCTGCAACAAGAGGGGGAATTTGTATCCATTTCAGTAGGTTTTAAAGATTATTATTTTATTTTTTATTGCTTTTTGGAGTCTATTTACAGGCACGAGCATCTGCTGGGTATTCACACTCACTTGTGTGCCTTCTGTCTGCGAGTTTTCCCTGGTCAGGACCACGGGAGCTCACAGGGCAGGATGCCCAATAGCTCTGGTAGTGAGTGGTTCCTCCAGCCCCCAGCATCATCCCATTAAGAGACAAAAAAGCAAAAGCCAAACCTCATCCTAAAGCATTTTCTCCCCAAATATTCACCATTTTCCAAACCTAAACTTCAGCCCAGAACCTGACCCTCAATAAATGAAACCCAGCAAGGCCATAAGGGACCCAATGCTGTGACCCTAAAGGTCTTTCTACCTACTTTGGCCATCCAAACCTAAACCCAGGGAAGGGAGAGGAAAGCAAACACACAGATTGTCCCCTCTGGGTCCCCAAATCAGCCTCTCCCAGGGCTGGCACAGCCCTTTGCTTACAAAGCCCAGGGAGCTCAGTCAGTCTTTCCTCCTTTCAAATGGAGCCTTCAGCTGAGACCTAATCAACATCTCTCCAAAAAAGAGGGGTTAAAAAAAACCAAACCCAAAACCCCCTCCAGAAATAGCATTGCAGCTGATTCTCCAGTCAGGGGATCATTTAGGGGGTGATTTATTAAATAGCAACCAGGTAAAAGGGAGCACCACAAAACAGGAGGGATTTATCATCAAGGCAAAAAAAAAACCCAAACAACCTAAAAATGCAGCAAATGAGCAAACAGCGACTGTTGCCATCCCCGCAAGGATGAGTTAAAATCCTGGCTGCTGTAACTCAGCAGTGAGCCCAGGAAGCCAATGGAGCTGCAGTAATTTACAATAACTGCTAGTTTGGCTCAATTTAAATAGCTCAGCTTTGTGGATCCCGGGAAGAACGTGTGTGTGTGTGTGTGTGTGTGTGTGTGTGTGTGTGTGAAGGAACAGCAGAGGTGAGTTGGGAAGGTTTTATTTACACTGCAGCTTAGGAGCTGCTTAAACTGATTTGGAAGCAGGTGAATAATTAATTGCATCTTTAAGGAATCGAGCTGTTCATAATACTCCCCACAGTGGCAGTTTATAAATGTTCCTGTCAGGGCGGAACACGGAGCATCACAGAGGGAAGGAGGGGGGAAAGCCTGGAGGAAAATCTTCCCCCCCCCCGGCCACATACACCCTCCCCTGCCTGCAAAATGAATTAAAGTTGCCATTTTTCCTGCCATCCAGCTGTTTCTGACACCTGGATGTCAAACTAGTATGGTAATGACAGCACCACAGCAAAAAAAAAAAAAGAGAGAGAGAGAAAAAAAAGGAAAAGGAAATAAAAAAATCTTATTACTACAAGGAAAATATTTATATTCCCTCCCACTCTCTGAGGTAGAGCCTGTTAATTGAGCACAAAGGGCAGGATTTGCCTGGAGCCTGCAGAACCCACTTGGAGAAGCAGCTGCTAATGTGAGATTGAAAGGGGCTAAGTGTGAGGGGAAGGTGGTCCTGAGCAAGGCAGTGTTGGGCCTCTCCTGCCCCCAGGCAGCCCAGGACCTGCTGCTGCATCCACCCAGCCCTGCAGGACGGGTGCACAGGAACGGGAACACCCCCCACACACATTTTGCTCTTGGTCCCTTTGGATGTTTTTGCTCCAGCAAAGGAAAATCCCCTCAGTTTTCACCTCTTCTGTCCCTCAAAGCCAAGTCCCAGGACCTGCACGCAGGGCTGGGGACAGCAAGGGAGGCTGCTGCTCCCAGGTCCTCCTCTCCAAGCCCACCTCCGAGGTGGAGCACCAGCACCTGCAGAGCCCTGCCTTGTTTTCCATGATTAATCAGTTTGCTGGAGAGCAGCAGGGCTCCCAACCTCCCTCATCCATCCCCCCCTCAGCAGCCACGTGCGAAGGCTGACGTTAATCAGATAAATTCCTTTGCAGTGGCACCAACAATTTTTCTAAAGCTCCAGTCTCCCTGGAGCTACTAATAATTACTCCAGACCTAGACATTAAAGCACTACCAAAAATAAATGTTTTTAATTAAAAAATTAATTTTTCTGACAGACCCACCGATGCTAACTTGGAAAAGCAGAGCATCCATCAAGAGGGAAAGGAGAGGGATGGTGATGACCTGGGAAAGCCCTGCTGGGGAAGGGGCAAGGAGACAGGTGGCATCTCACAGAGCTTTGGAGAACTCACATCTGCAAAAACCCTGACAAGGAACATTGGTTTGACAGTGGCAAAGCTGATCTGGGGATGAAGCATCAGGCCTGGCCTCAGAAACAGGACGATGAGGAGACATCTCCTGTTGCTCTTTGATCCCCCTGTTCCATCCAATGGGTCTCCAGTGGGGCAGAGCTGCAATCCCAAGGGTGCCTTTCCCAATAAATGCCTCTGTGCTGCCAGGGAGGGATGTGGAGCCAGGTGGGAGCTGCAGCTCCCTGAGCTGGTTGCAGCCCCAACTGTTTTTTTTCTGCCTAATGATAGCATGGTTTGAGCTCTCCTTCCCTCTGGCTGCCTCCCATCTGGGGGGCTCAGGCTCAGGCACCAAAGCAGAATATAATGAATCTCTTCCCTTCTACTCCCCAGTGCCAAGGTTTGCAGAAGAGGGTAATGAACATCTCTCTCCAGCAGCTTCTGGGGGTGTTTTACACAAGCCTGATGAAGAAGCACGGCCCGGCAGCAAGTCACTAACAAAAGATGCCTTTATTGGGGGAGAATGAAAGGCAGGATGGATGGAGGCTGTGCCACCCTTCAGTGGCAGGGGCTGGATTAATTGGATACAGGAAAAATACCTCAATGGATACGTGGTGGGGGAGAAACTGTGAGGAGCAGGATTGTGTTCCGGAAAAGCCGAACCGATGGACTTGGATAAAGATGCTGAGAGCTGATTTCTCAGCTGGCAAGAGGCTGGTAGGAGATTTCCTTCCTCCTGGCCCAAGTGCCTGCTAATGAATTCAGTGAAGTCAAGCAGGAGATCTGGGGAAAACAAAAGGTTGCATGAATCTGAGTTGCTTAACCCTGAGAAGAGTCGGTCAAGGGCAAAACTGAGTCTGCAAATGAAGACGACGCCAGCTGCAAAGTGGAAGAGAAAACCTGGTCCCTGCATCCAGGGCAGGGAAGAGAGAAAGGCTGGGTTAGGTGGCAGAAAGCCCCTTTCCAGCATTGATTTTGGGGGGATCCAGACAGTCCAGGTCCCATCCTCCAGGCAGGAGCAGTGAGGAGGAAGATGACTTCATTGTCCGTCAGCTCGTCAAATAGGGGAGCAACCACCTGCAGACCCGTGACCCTTCTCAGCCAGCTGAGAGGAACAGGGATTTATCTCAGGTACTTCCCTCCATGAACAGCCCTGCCCGAGCTGGAGGGATGCTGGGGAAAAGGGAGTGAGGAAAAACACCCACGGGGCTTTGGGAATTGTGATTCCTCAGCTCTCACCTTTCTTTGAGGGTAATTCAGTGGTTAGAGCTCTTCTGGAGACCTCAGACCCAAGAAAGAAAACCAACTCCAAGTCTTTATTCTTTGCTGTGATGAAGGGAGAGTGTTTCTGCTCATCTAAAAGCCTTAAAAAAAAAAATCAATAGATAATCTACCTGTAATAATCTCACACTTAGGGAAATTATTTTAAATCGCCTCTATTTGGGGAGGTGGTAATTTAAACCAGCTTCCCCTGGGAATTGTGCTTCCCAGACACCTGTGGCTCAACCATGCAGGTTGGTGGAGCAGAGCAGCCAGCTTCACCCATCAGGGCCCCCCAAATTCACCCAGGTTCTGCCACCTCCCCTGAGCTGACCTGTGCCAGCACAACACAGCCAGACAACTCCCAGGCTGTGTGCAAGAGCTGCTCCCCTCAGGGATGGAAGAGAAATCTCCCAGCACAAGAAATGGGGAGAAAATGGTCCTTTTTTTGGGTAAAAAAACCAGAAGCCAGCTTCAGCACCTGCCTGAAGCACACCAGGAAGCAGCATTGCTGGTTCCAGAAGTGGGTGCCAATTAGAAAAACAAAAGATAAAGCTTGCTTGAGGTGTCTCAAACCTATAAAGGGTGTTTTTCTCCTTCTTACAGCACTTAAGCCTCCCTTGAGCATCTTTAAGCTTTTTTCCTCCCTGTTCACCAAAGGCTGGTGTGGCAGTAATCCCAGGCCAGGTGGATGTTCTTGCTGTCCTGGGCAGAAGGGATGGTGGGTTTGCAAGCACACGGAGACCCACAGGAAGAGCTGAGTCCTTGGTACAAGTCCAGCTCCAGTTTTGACCCAGGAGGGTAATGAGACCCTAGAGACAGCCTGGCTGACCTGGGCAGGTTCTTTTCCCCACAACTTGCCAATAGGAAGGGAAATAACCCAAATCCTTGGCTGTAGGTTTGGCTGGAGCTCTCCTCCACCTCCCAGCTGGCCCTGCCTCTCCCAGCTCTGCTCCCAGCCAAATTCCAGCCTCCCTCACGTCTTAACACTTGTTTTTTCCCCTGGACCTTTGAAATTAAATGCTGCTCATTTGCTTTGCAGAAAGCTCTGCATCCTGCTGGTACTCCTCTGCCAGCTGTGACCTCATCCCTTAATGATTTGATTTGGGAATAAATTAATAGAGCCAGTCCATTCATTAATTGCAACTAACTCACACGATGCACTGGACCCCTCTCTCGGGTCCATGAGCTGCTCCCAATTCCCACCTGGAGAGTTATCAGCAAACAGTGAACTTCTAGTTATCCTCTGTTCAGCTCCTGGATCCAAACCCCAAAATAAAAGAGGAACCTTAAAAGCAGAGCAACACCCCTTGGCACCAAAGCTTTTATACCTGAGGAGAAGGCACAGGCAGGTTTGTAGGTGGGACCTGGTGGAAAGCAAATGCTCCAGAAAAATCTCTAAACACTGCACATATATATTTTCATTTTATACACTGGGCCTACCCCTGAATCTTATTTGCTGGCGTGGGTTGTTTTGGGGGTTTTTTTTAATTATTTTTCTCCTCTCTCCCTTCTCCCTGGGAGAACTTAATCTTTGAAACCATCAAGAAGAAATGCAGCTTCAAGACTTAGAGAGCGTGGTTCAGTTGCTTCCCCGGCAATACAAACTAAGGCTGTAAGGTCAAACATTTCCTTGGGAGATGAAAATGAGGGTTTGGGAAGGGAGGGAATGGGAATGGCCTCACTTTGGTTCTCCCACGGGGCTGGAAAAAGCCTGGAAGACCTGCAGCTGGCTGGCTTGGGGATGGGAATGTCACTGCCACGCGCCGAGATTCCAGCTCCTCGTTCCTCCCTCCCGCTCCCTTGATCCCACTTTTACCCAGAGAGATGGGAGCTGTGACCCAAGCAAACCTACCAAACCCCCTTCAGCTGCTCCCCCTGGGACTTCAGGGCCGGGGAAAGAGGAGGACAGGGGGTTCCGGGGACCACAAAAGCAGCTCCTCGTGGTGGGGGTCCCCCCTCCCGGCGCCGGGAGCTGCGGGGACTCGCGATGCGGATGCTGAGCCTGTGCCCTTGATTTACTCCCTCGAGCCTCCTGCTTTCTAAATCCTGCTTTATTAGCCTCACCGCACAGCAGAGCACAATTAGCAGTATATTAGCAGGAAAAAAAAAAACAAACCAGCAGCCAGAGCCAGAAATATCTCAGGTTGTCGTTTGAAATCCTGCCTCTAGCAGAGGCGCCAGCACAACTCCCCCCAGCCCTGGTTGTGGTGTCACCCCCCCTGTCCCTGGGGGTCCCAGCACCCCCAGAGCAGCTGACCTCCCACCTCCAGAGCTCTTACCTGGTGGTGCAGCAGAGGCAAGACTAAGCCTGGCCACGTTTCGACGTTTATATTGATTACCCTGTCAGCTCATTTGAATAATTAAAACCAGATGGAGCCTTTTTATGTCTTGAAGGGAACAGCACTGGGAGCATCCCTGGAGCAATGTGGGTTTGGAGGAGGGGAGCAGAGGGGTGCAGGGGAAGCTGGGCAGTTCTTGCTGTCAAATCTTCCTTTTGGTGACATTTACCACCCTGTGCAGTACCTCCCACGTCCCCACCACTACCTCCAGGCACGGGGTGGTGGCAGTTCCCATCCCAGGGCCTGCTGGAGGCAGCTGACAGCATCCACACCCTTCTTTATAGAGGAAGAATTGCTGCTGTACACTGATGCTGCCCCTTACACAAACAGCACTAAACCCACTAACCAGCCCCAAACCTGATCAACAGCAGCAAATCAATTAATCTAAACACATCCCAGTGCCAACATGCAGGTGTAAGAATAGAGGGGGGGGGTCCCAGCTTCTTCAAATGCACGGGTGATATCAGCTCAGCTCTGGTTCCTTCTTATTCCATCACTTTTCTAAAGTGAGTAAAATATTCCTGGCTTGGCTGTGGTTATGCACTCCTGCCATCAGGCAGGGATGAGTTATCTTTCCAGAAAGAAGCAGAGATTAATATGTCACATGAAAATGAACTATCGGCAGATTAAGATGAAAACGTAATGGGCAGTGAGAGGGAGAAAAGGAGAAGAAAAAGGAAAATGAAGCTTCTCGGAAGGACAGGGACATGAAAAATTGAGTAATTGCTCAGGGCTGGTGAAGTCGGATGGAGTTTGAACCCCCTGTGCCAGGCAGGGATAGTCTTCTCCTGCCTGTTGGTGGGGTGGGACGGTGCTGGGGGGAGCAGCCAGCCTGCAGCACCCACATGGGCCCCAGCTCTGTGCCAAGCCCTGGCTGCTCAGCAAGCAGAGGGAGTGGGAGCACAGCCCTGCCCCTGGGATGGGGACACTCCCTTCAGGGGACACTAAGTCATCCTTGCCTGCCACACGGAAGCACGTGTCCCTTCTCTCGGCACACGAATTAAGGGAGTGCAAGGGGCTGAGAGCTGCACCACAGCCCCTCCAGGAATGGCAGCTTTTGGAGCTGCCCCATCAGACCCCCCAGCCCAGCACATCCTCACCCTGGCAGGCAGCCCCACAGGCTGTAATCCCATGGGTCAGACACACTCATCCCCACAATTAGCTGCCCGACACTTAAAGGGTCAGGAGAGGATGCTCAAGACCAGAGTCCAGCAGGGCTAGAGCAGAGCCCCCTCCTCCTGCCACCTCTAGTGGTGCCCTGCTTCATCCTCTGGATCCAAGCTGCCCCTTTCCCTCACTTCCAGCCCTGCTCCACCCTCTGGACCTGACCTGCCCCTCCTCACAGCACCCAGCCCTGCTTTGCTTTCCCAGCTCCAGAGCCACCCAACAGAGATAAACACCCCTGGCTGAGCTCAAAAATAATTTTCCAAGCAGAAATGGGTGCACTCCAGCAGTGTGTCACAGACACGCCACAATTTACAGGTGTTTATTGTCTAGGACGAGCAGTTGAGCCTGGTTTGTTTTATTTAGACATCCCTCCAGTACCTGGAAATAGATATTGATACAGTCCCAGTGTTTTGACATGTTTCAGTGCCTGGATTTTGATGGCCCTATCCAACCAGCAGGTTCTTATTTCCTCTCCTCCCAGCAGACTCCTCAGGCACGAGCCCCAGCCCCACTCTGTGCCACCAGGATGTGGCCCTGGAGCCCTGATGCCAGGGAAGGAGCTGCAGCCTCCCCTGCCCTCCCCTCCTGCTCCTCAGTGGGGAAAAGAGGTTGGAAAGATCCCTCTCCCTGCCCGCTGCCTCTGTCAGAGATGATAAGAATTAAATCCATTTGCCTGCCTTTCCTCTGCCTTTGTAAGTGCCCGGGGGATTTATCAGCTGCCTCCACCTCGGGGTCTGTCTGATTTAAGGGGGGGGGTCTGTATGCCCTCCCTTACATGTGCTTTCATATTTGCAGAGAGGGCATCACCCCCCAGTGCTGAGCCAGTTGCCACGGGGTGGCTGGGCAGGGGATGATGCAGAGGAGTAAGGGGTGGCTCCCCCAAAAAATCAAACCCGCCCCTCTGTCCCCACAGCCCCCAGAGCTTTAGCCCTGGGAGCCCCAGTGCCTGGGCAAGCAGCACCCTTCTGCTGGGCACAGGCCATCCTCTGCCCACAGCCCCATCCCTGCCCACCCGGGGCTGGCAGGGCTGTAAAAGCCTTTGGCAGGGGGACCTGCCATGAATCACATGGGATTTACAGCCCAGCTGCAGGAAAGGGAAATATATCACTCTCAGGAGACAGGCTGGTGGGGAGCAAACATCCATCAAGCCCAAATTCTGGATTATTTACTGCAGCTGGATCTCACCAAGAGAAACAGCCCTGCACCAAAGAGTCAGCAACTGGATTCAGGCGTGGGGACCTCTTCAGCAAGTCAAAAGTCTCTGCCTTGCTTGTCACAACAAACCCAGATGGTTATTTCCCCCCTCCCCAGGGATGAGCCCAGTGCCTGGCACAGGATGAGGTCTCAGCTTCTTTCCCCTTCCACAGCACAGACCCAGCAGGAAGACTGAGGGAGGTGCAAGGTGGAGCTCAGACACGCATCACAGCCACCAGGATCCACCATCAAATCACTGTCTCCTCAACACCAACAGCCTTCCATCAAGGAAGGGGCAGGAGATGCTCCTCAGAGCTCAGACCAGATGGCTGCAGGGGTCCCTGTGATGCACAGAGGGACCTTCCCCAGACACAGGCTGTATTTTACTCTCCTGAAGTCCTGGCCATAGAAGGCCACTGGCTCCCACCCTTTGGGGACATCTTTTATCTGCTCAGCTCTAGCAGCTGCTTTAGGAGCAGACCAAGATGCTTCGGTGTGATGGACCACGAGCTAAACAAAACCTTAATTACATAAACAACCCCCTAACTGTGCCACGTTACAATCCTTGGTTGTGAGCACGCACGGAAGGGCTCATCAGGCGGGGAGGGATCCCAGCCTTCAAACGGAGGCAGGGCTTGCATCTCCTGGGTTTTCCCAGGACTTGGCTGCTGAGTTGGCCTGTGGCCTCTCCTTGCATTTTGGTGAACACCAGGAGCTGGTGCCGCGCCCCTTCTGATCGGCTTCCAAGTGGCCCTCAATCCCATCCGGAAAAGGTGAAGTTTAGCCTCCAAATCTTCGTGCCTGCAGGCGCTGAGCATCCCAGCCGCAGGGAGCTGCTGCCATCCTGCTCCCAAGCACCTCCCCAGCTCCCAAGCACCTCCCCAGCCCCCAGGAACCCCCCCAGCTCCCAAGCACCTCCCCAGCCCCCAAGAACCTCCCCAGCTTCCAAACACCTCCCCAGTTCCAAACACCTCCCCAGCTTCCAAACACCTCCCCAGCCCCCAAGAACCTCCCCAGCTCCCAAGAACCCCCCTAGCTCCCAAGCACCTCCCCAGCCCCCAAGAACCTCCCCAGCTCCCAGGAACTTCCCCAGCCCCCAAGAACCTCTCCAGCTCCCAAGTGCCTCCCCAGCTTCCAAACACCTCCCCAGCCCCCAAGAACCTCCCCAGCTCCCAGGAACCTCCCCAGCTCCCAGGAACCTCCCCAGCCCCCAAGCACCTCCCCAGCTTCCAGGAACCTCCCCAGCCCTCACAGGGAGGGAAACGCGCTGGATCTGCCCAGAGGCGGAGTTTTCAGAGTGGGTTTTGGATCCGCTCCCAACCTGGAGACTTCATATTGGTCCTTTCTTCTCTCCTCGCCTTAAATTGGCAGTAAAAATTCAGGGAGACGGCAAGTCTGTGATTTGTACTTTGCACATGGGAAGTGGAACAATCTTTTGTTCATTTACTGTGACCACCGCAGCTCGGATTTAATTATTTACAATCATGTTCCCAGGCACATTAGGGAATGTTCTCTTCTCTCTTCTCTTCCTTTGTAAAATGTGATGACGCCTTAGGACTGAGTGGCATCTAGCTACAGGCTCTGCCATTGCACCAGTGGTGGCACGTGTAGCTCCAGGAGCAGAGCAGAGCCCAGCTGGGATCCCAGCTGCCTGTCTCCCTTCCGAGCAGCCACCTCCCTGCATCACTCAGGGGCAAAGTTTCCTCCAGGCCTGGAGAGCAGCACAGCCTCCCCCCCCCCACAAGGCCACCCCCAGCAAAGCCACCCCAAGCAGCCAGGAGAGCAGGGACATCAAGATGGGGAAGCACAGAGAGAGGCTAGGGAAGGAGGGGACATCAACAGGGTCACTCTGCCAGCACCTTGGGCTGCTGCAGCCTCTGTGTGATGTCCTCTCCCAGAGCCCCAGCTCGGTGGTTAAACCAGATGAGTCTTCTTGCCTTTCTCCCTCCCCACCCTACAGGCTGCACGTGCCAGCAGCAAAGGGGGGAGAAAAGAAAATCATCATTCCACACTCTTTACTTTTCTGGCCAAGTTAAGAAGTGCTGGAGCAGGACACGGAGGTGCTGGTGTGACACCTGACCAAGCCTGGGGAACTTCAGGCCCTGCACATGTACAACAGGCTGGTGTGAATCTATGCAGCCTGTAGGCTGGAGAAAGTGATGAGGAAGGGAAATAGGAGGGTATTTTTGCTCCTCAGGAGGGCAGCCCCTCTCCTGAAGTGACCCCCACGCTCCCAGAGCTGCCCACTTCATATTTTGTTCCGTGTCCACTCACACAAACACCCTCTGCCCCACCCTGATACTTCTCCCAGCACTTACTTGTACCACTGGATGCTGGTATTTTTGCTATGTCCTTCTCCATTAGTCACAAGGATTAGGAAAGACAGTTGGTATTTCATCATTAAATGTATCTCATTCAATACATTGATCATCACCCTCTGCTGATTAGCAGCTCAGTTTCCATCAGTTTAGAGCAGCTGTGATTTTTTTCCCCTCCTATCTTGAAGGAGTAGCCCAGTTGCTCTTAAAAGCTGTAATAATGAAAGGATTAGAGCTCTGGAAATGTCCTTTGCATAGGTGGGAAGGGTTTGTTTCTGCTCTCCCTCTCTTGGAGGGATCATGCTTTGAAGGGCCAGCTCCTGG
Source organism: Apus apus (assembly GCF_020740795.1). Lineage (NCBI taxonomy): Eukaryota > Metazoa > Chordata > Aves > Apodiformes > Apodidae > Apus > Apus apus. The sequence goes on along the minus strand of NC_067291.1, from coordinate 2,637,924 downwards.
TGCTGCTGGTCCCTGACCTGCTTGAATTTTAATTTTGCCCAAATCTGCCACCAGCTCATTTAGTCCTAGCACTGAGACCCCTCCACAGAGCCAGCCACGGCTCAGCTCACATTTTAGTGCAACTGCTGAGTCCAACCATGTCCTGCAGCTCTGACCAGGCTCCTGGACACCTCCCCACGCCCCCAGACCCCCAAGCTCCTCCTGCATTTCCCACTCCAGCCCCTTCGGGGTGGGAGAAGGGAGCTGTATCCCAGGCAGAGCTCCTCATTTCTCACATGGATGGTGGGATTTGCAGCACGTCCGTGGCTTCACAAGCTGCAGGAAAAAACCATAATAATTAAAAAATGAGCTGGATATTTTCTTTTGGGATATTTCCAGCATTTTTGACACGGCCAGTGATGCTCTGGAAAGAGCTGACCCAGCTGCCTGGTTAGAGCCAAGCAAGACCTTAGAGCATGAAAATTCCAATGAATATTCATGTTAAAACTTGCTCAAATATTCCCAAGGTAAATTTGGCTCTGTATTCATTTCACCCCGTGTGCTCAGCAGGTTGTTATTGTAGAGACAAAGCTGCACAACCAGCTCAGAATCAGTCTGGGGCTCTGCCTCACCAGGGCAGCAGGATCTCAGTATCCCAGCTGGGAGGGATCCACAGCCACATCCTGCTGCCCTGCACCTCTCCCACCATGGATGGGACCATAGAGGGTGGGACTGGCACTGTCCCCAGCAGTTTGGTTGCCCTTTCAAGTTTGTGTTTTTTTCCAGAGGTATGGAAAAGAGCGACCTGGAAACAGCCACGTAAATGTTCTTGCTGGAAATGCAACTCACTTCATCTGGTTGACCTCCGAGGCAGCCCTTGCCATAAGGCTGGTGCCAAGTCCCACAGGTTGTAAGGAATGGGGCAAAAAAATCTGCCAGCAGGGACTTGGAGCAGTGGGTGCCAACAGGGAGGCAGCTCTTCCCCCAGCAGACCCACCTGCCTGAGCTCCTCTTTCCATCCCAGCTCCTCCTTCCACCCCAGCTCCTCCATCACTTTTAGCTCCCAAGGTCACTGCTCCTTGCAGCAGATCAGAGCTTGCCCCACTTCACTGGTGCCTCTTCCATCCATTCCCTGCATTTCTTCCCAGGCTGGGATGGGGACAATGACCACCTCTGTGGCCACGTTTGTCATTCAGCTCATCTTTCCGTCCACTCCACAGCGTGAGACCCAGAGAGGCACATCCATCCATCATTCCTATGTGCTGCTCTGGCACTAATGTCCTCATGAACGTCACTGGATTGCTCAGGAGATAATGATATTGTGTCTTTAATGGTTCCTTCAGTATTTGTAACTGGCTCAGTCTTTGCTTGGGCTGAATCCCTCCTACCAGGAGGTCTCTAATTGTGGCATGATGAGTCGGTTCAGCTGGCTGATCACCCATCACTCTGTCAGCCAGGCCCTCAAAGCAGCACCTTGGGGACCAATTCCCTTCTTGGTGACAGCTTCTGCCTGCTCCCAGGAACAGGGATGGACATGGGAAGGAGGAGAATGGGGAGGACCAGGATGCAGCCCCACAGCTGCACCTGCACCCTAGTGCAGGAGCTCCAGCAGCACCCAAGAACTGGAGCTGGGCAATTTCAGCTGCTGGTAGCAATAAGGCAAGTTGAGAAGCACCCAAGCTCCAGAAAGGCAGGTGGCTCCTGCCTGGTGTTCACAAGTCTGGAACCTCTGCCTCCTCTACATCAGCCCTGGAAGTGAATCCCTTCCACACTCAGGGAGAGCTTCTGTCTGCCTGCTTGGCCCTTCTTCAGCCCCTTAAATCACAGCTCTCCTTTTCCAGCTGTAAATTTGGGGAGCAACACCCAGCTCTGTGGGTGAGCACTTGGGAATTCCTCTCAAGACACCTGGAATTTGGGATGGTGCTTGGCTCTCCCTCCCAGGCCAGAGGGAAGGTGCCAGCCCCACCTCTTCCTCCATCCCATCTGCTCCAGTATGAACTGGCACTGACAAAACAACCCCAAATCCAGGGGGGTGCAGGGAGGGGGCAAGGAATGAGCTGCCCTCCATCCTGGGGGGGGTGCCCAGCCCCTTCCCCACCCCCCTCCCCCATGTTCAGGGGTTTATTCCACTCCAAGCTCGGAGGGTATTGCATCCATTTCAGTGCTTCTAATCTCTTTGGGAACATTGCTGAGAAACACAATTTCAAGCCTCCCAAGATGTGACATGACTTGTAATTGGAGGCAGAGGTGAGAACCTACCACCCAAGGGACAGAAAACAAACAGCCACAGCACCCACCTGCTCCCAGCCTCCCACCTCAGCACCCAAACCCGGGCTGGGGTCCCTGGCAGGATCAGACCCTCAGCCCCACAGCCTTGCCTCCTGGGTCAGAGCACCCCAAAACCAGCCAGGAGGCAGGTCCCCCCCAACCCCAAGCAGGACCCAGGCAACCTCAGACCCAACAGCACCCCAAAACCCAACCTGCCCAGTTGCAGGCAGGCTCTGAGCCCCCTTCCTTCCACAGCAGCTCCCACAGCTCCACTTCCACCAGTTTCTCCTCAGCTGCTGGTTCAGATCCATGCTCAAGACTCTCTCAGCTGCAGCTCAGCAGCTTGCAGGATTCCTTCCTCCCCAAATGAAGCTGTTTCCCTCCCAGCCTCCCCCCTCTCAGGGCAGGGGCTGCCCATGCCAGCACCAGCACCAATGTTCACACACATCACCCCATTTACCAGCACTCAGGGAAGTGAGGCTGGAACAAGAGGAAAAACAATGCTGGCAATTAGCCTTGACATTTCTGGGCCCAAAACAAGGGGGAGGAGGAGGAGGAGTGGGAAACAAACCAGAGACACTAAATCTCAGCACCAGGCAAATCCAATTAAGCATCCCAAATTTCTTTTTTTTTTTTTTTTTAAATAAAATATGTTATTGATTTGGCTGGAGAACATGATGCTCTGTGGATCTAGGGATGGGTCCCAGCCTTCCCAGTGCCTGGGGATTTGCTCTGTCCCCTCGAGCCCCCCCCCCCCCCAGGAGGGTCACCCTGGTGCAGGGGGGACACAGAGGCTACAGGAAGGAGCCAACCACACGTGCCATGGGGTTTCACAGATGCAGGAGGAGATAAATAGCCACCTTGTGATCCCACAGACTTTCGTCACCAGCAACACTCTGCCCACAGCTCGGATGTTAATTGCAAGGTTGCTCCATGTTCATTAAGGCACCAGCACAAGGAGCTCCCCAGCTTTTTGCTGAGGGGGGAGGGAGCCTGATTTCATTACCATTTCCTATATGTTAGCTTTAAATCCCCAATAATCCCACACAACTGGAGCCCATTCCATGTGAGCAAGGAAATCCAATTTAACATCCTGTTCCCTCCAGCTGTGTAACTAGACCCTCCTTCTTGCAGGTACAAAAAAATCCAATTCAGCTTCTTTGCCTCTCAGCAGCTGCCCCTGGGGGGCTGGCCCAGATGGAAAAAAACAACCAACCAAACAGCATAAAAGCCAGGTTCAGGGGTGAGGTTTCAGCAGGCAGGTCCCCCTCTCCCACCAGGAGCCAGCCCTGCAGGCTGCTCCACACCCAGCTCCAGCCCAGGCAGGGATGTGCCAACATGACACATGCACCTGGGAGCTTCTTACAGGTTGGGGCCATGAAGGAGATGTCACCATCTGGCACAGTGCTCAGGGCTGGGACATCTCCCAGAGGAGCTGCTGTCCCTGGGAGCCAAGACAGCCCTTGGCTTCAGGGAGTGGGGGGTTTCCAGTGCCCCAGGGACCCCAGTCCATGCTGACCTGGGCAGTATCTGCCAGAGATCTGGAATGCCATGGCTCAGCATCCAGCTCCTCAGCTTTAGCCAGCCTTTTGGCACTGGTTCGCTGTCACATCAGGTGACAGTGGCCTGCAGGGAGGGAGGGTGAGGAGGGCTGGGGAATCTTGCCCACCCTCAAAGCCCAGAGGCAGCCCAGCCTCTCCCAGGATGTTCTGGGACTTTCACATCCTGCCTCACCCCCTGCAAAATGCTCTTTACTCCACATGCAAGGTCTAGAAACAAGCAGCCCAGGCTGGCTCTGAGCCCCCTGCCATGCCCTGGCTGGTCCACCCAAACCCTGCCCTGCATTTTGGGGCTCAGCCACAGCACCCCCCTGCCTGAGACTTTGTGAAAACCACCCTCCAAAGGGTCCCAGGCTCCAATCACCCCATACAGCAACCATTTCCCCAGATACCTTCCAGGTAACACTTGGTGCCTATTTCCAAGGCAGCTTAGTCCTCCCAGCTCATCTCACCCATTTGATTTAGTTCCCATGAATCCCCACAGCGTTCAGGAGTTTGTGCCCCGGGGCACAAACTAGTTCAGGAAGATTCCCCCCAATTTAGCAACTTACCTGGTTCCTCTGTGGCAGGACCAGCCCTCCTGCTGGAGGATGCTGGCACAGGGCTCCTGCTCCCTGCACCCCAGAGCTGGAAAATCAGGGACAGGGGGGGAGGTCTTTAACAGCACCCACAAAAACTTGGGGCTCACCTTTGCCCTGGGTGAGACACACCGAGCTTTCAATTCCCAGTTCCCCAAATCCCCCTCTTGGGCTCCTGGACTGGTTTGCATCCACTTTCTTGCTAGAGCTGGTAGGAAAGGGGTTTGTCCCCCAAAAGGACTGGGGTCCCCATGGGGCTGTGATGCCAGGGCACAAAGATGGCCTGGCAGGGCTGCAAGGAGAGGCTGGGGGGCGGGGTGGTCAAACCCCTCACACCAGAAAGCAGCAGGTGGCATTTGTTTTGGTCTTTAGATGTTGTGCTGCAAACTCACATTGCCTAGGAAAAAAAAAGTCCTTTCAACCAACTCTCCCCCATTTTGGTCTGGTTACAAATCACCAAAATGGGACATTCCTGAGCACTCCTGAATGCCTGCTTTCAAACCAGGGAGATTTACCCAGCCTGACCTTCCCCACGAGCACTTTCCCTTTGACAAAGGAGCAGTTTCCAACAAAACAACCACCCTCAAGGCTGCTCTGAAAATCCATCCTCATCCTCACAGCTGAGACCCAGCCCTCTCTCTCTCCTCCTTTCAACATCACTGCCAGACACCTCATCCTTTCCTCCTCTTCCTCTCCAACTTGTGTTCTTCCTCTGTGGTTAAACTCCCCACAGTCTGGGCTGGATGGGGACCATCCACATCCAGCAGAAGACGTGATTTCTTGGTCTTCTCTCCTGGATACATACATCCTGGCAGCCTTGGCTTAGTGCAGGGAAGTCTTCTGGGATGTGTTTGGCACTTTTAGCAAGCTAGAAAAGAAAAATAATGATCATCTGTGCAAGAATTAAATGTGATGTGTCTCCTTAGCAGCACAGGGAATGAGCAAACCCAGTGAGGATGGGGAATCTTCATCCATTTCAAGATACAGCAAGTCCCAAAAGGGCTATGGGGAGCAGGCCCAGCTCCAGAACTGGGGGTGAAGGGAAAGATGGGGGCTGGGGGTGCTGGGCCAGCTGGAGAGATGGACAGGGATGAGGAATATCAGCTGGAGAATCACAGAATCATAGAACGGTTTGGGTTGGAAGGGACCTCGAAGATCATCCAGATCCAACCCCCCTGCATGGGCAGGGACACCTCCCAGCAGCCCAGGTTTCTCCAAGCCCCATCCAACCTGCCCTTCAACACTGCCAGGGATGGGGCAGCCACAGCTTCCCTGGGCAGCCTGTTCAGAAGACTGAGGAGGTGCTGAAATCAGCCCACGCCTCAGAGGTGGGAGCTCTTTCCTTATCCAGAACACGTTCCCCCTCCATCTCCTTTTCAAGCCAATCCCTTGGTTTGCTCTCTTTAAAAAAACAAGCTGTCCCTTTTCTAACATCTCTATCCCCCCTCTCCATCCCCATCAGACCCCTCGATGCCCACGTGTAGCCCCAGTGTCCTCAACAAGGGCTTTCACTGAGCAGCAGCAACGCGCCGGGTGGGAACACAGCCCAGCAGCCGTTTCTGCAGGGAACGGCTCTAATTGTGCCGTGTCAATGGCTGACAGGTTTCCCAAGGCTCAGCAGGATCCCAGCAGGAGGCAAACCTGACCCCAGGCTGCCGAGCTGCCACTCTCCCTGACATTTTTGGTATTATTCTTATTACCCCCGGGCTCTGTCATGCACCCGCTGCCTGCTGAACCGCTGCTCTGCCGCGCCTTCCGTCCTTCCCACCAGGGCTCTGGGTTTATTAGGGCCAGATTCCTCAGGGCTGCTCGGCTTGTTCCCTCCCTCTGGGAAGCCCAGGGGCACAAGAGGCCCCTCTCCTAAACTGCAGCACCTCCCCGTGCCCCAGGAGCAGCTCTTCCCCACGGCCTGGGTACCACCTGCACCACCCTGCTGGCTTCAGCCAAGCTCCAGGGACCCTTGCTGGGTGCTCCAGTCTCACCAGCATCTCCCCACTCATAGCACATCCTTGGCTTCACCAGGATTTGAAGCTCAAAGAGGCTCTGGATGACTCAGGAGCGTTTTTCATGGCTCAACAGACCCTTTTACCTCCGTGTCACTGGCTCAGCCCCAGGTCAATAGAGACAGAAAGTCGTTGGTGACTGATGAGTGCCTGCCAGGGGACAAGGCTTTGGTCTCAGTCCAGTTATGAGGAGACAGATGTCCACATCACAGCTGGTCCTGTCACAGCCACTGCTCACCAAGCCTCCACCAAGAGGAGGCAAGATTCCCTTACCGTGAAGACAAATCCAAGTGCCCATAGGTGTATTTCTGGGTGCATCTTCTCCTCTGCCTTGTGCCTTTAGCAGGACAAAGCCAGAAGCTTTTTCCTTCAGCTGTTCCTTCCTTGGGTCTCACCAGCACAACATAACCAGGATCCTCCACATCACCAGTTTCTGCTGGGAATCAACCCGAGCTGGGGGAAAGAGTGTTCAGAAAAGCCCTCTCTGGTTTGGGAAGAAACAGATCATCTCCAGGACCATCTCCCTGGCTCTTCCTGCAGATGTTACATTCATGGAAAAATGCCAAAACCCACTGAAACGTGCCCTTGGAACAAGACCAGAAATACTCTGACTTTGAGGCTTGCAGTGACATTTCCAGCTCTCAAATTTAGATGTCTAAGAAGCCTGATGGTGAGCACGTGCTGGGGCTTCACAGTTGATAGTCACCCTTCTTTTCCACCACCTAGACACTGCTGCACATCTTTGTAGACCAAAGCAAACTCCAGCATCTCCTCATAGGTCCCTGTAGCACTGGTCCCTGTAGCCCACGTGTCCTTCGTGGGCACTGACCTGGGGAGGAGGTGATAGAGAGAAGCCAGTAAGTGATGGTAGCACAGAGGGGAAGGGAATGAAAACATGAGCATGTCCTCGAGAGGCCACCAAAGCCAGCCTTGCTCCATGGAGCCTATGGAGGAGATGGTCCTGCTCTGCCACCCAGCCAGGGGGGACAGATCCTGATAGAAACCAGGCCCTTGTTACTATGGTGATTATCATTGCCTTGCAAGTGCTATCGTGGCACAGGATGGTTGTGACAGCAGTGGACAGACAGACAGACAAGAGACAACATCAACAGTCCCAGCCTCCTGGTGGGGAGGGTGCAGAGGAGACCTCCAGCAGCACTTGCCTCCAGCCTCCTGAGGGACATGGCTCAGAGGCTCCAGCTGGCAGGCAGCTTTAATTGAATGTTTCTCCCTTTACATTTCCCTTTCCAGCAAATAAACCCAGAGTAAGATAAAAATATATGATGCTTAAAGGGGACACTGCAAGGAATTCTTACTGGTTTTAATCTGCTTTTTAACTCTCCGTTTGCTTGCAGCACTGTCTCCCTGTGCTTGCAAAATAGCATTTCCCCCCCCTCTTCTCTTGACTTATCACATTTCCAGCTGGCAATTCTTGATCTATGCCCCTTATCCCACTGCTGACTCCTGGGAAAAGCTCCCAGGCCAACTTGTCTGCTCCTGGACACCCCAAGCAAGGTGCAGGTAACCCCTGCAATGGGGGGAGGTGGTTTGTTCCACTCTTTGGCTTATTAGAGCAAGGCTGAAAGCTTCACTCACACTTTGGCTCCCAGAATTACCAGCTGGAATGAGAGTATTAACTTGAGATTAAAAGCTGGGGATCTGTAGTGCCAGTGCTTGAGAGGTGCCAGCCTCTCTGCCCTATAAATTTGGACAGAATTTATTGCTCTCAGTCCCATTGGGACCCAAAGGTGGAAGTCCCAGACCATGGTGTCCTGCTGGGTTTCCTTTCCAGGGCAAATTAATACCAAGCTGGAAATAGTCTAGAGATGTCCACAACCTTTACCTACACTTCCAAGACAAGCTCCACTTCCCTCCTCCCTGTCTGGCCCCTGCTAATTTCCTCAGCTGCCATGAGAAATTGCTGTAATGGGACAGTGGCAGCACCCTTAACCTGCTCCAAGATGTGAGTAGAGTAATCCCCCCCCCAGGGAAGCCTGACCAAGAGGGGAAGCCTAGTACCAGGAGCTGGGGTGATGGGAGAGGGGGGGGCGTCATTGCATTCATTCATTCCCACCCAACCCCATGAAAGCTTTGGGGGCTTCAGGGTTTGTGTGAAGGAAAAGGGGGTGCGAGGAATCGAGTCCCTGGTTGGGTGTCACCTCCACCCCGAGCACCACGAGCCTGGCTGGGGATGGGGAGCTGGAGCACCAACATCTTCCCCTGCCAGCCCAGGGCACCCAGAGGAACCGCTGCCGTGGCAGGGAAAGAAGTCACCTTCACCTTCCTCCAAGAGGCTGGATGGAGAGGAGCAGCTCCTGGAGCCTCTCGCCTACCCCAGCTCGGCAAGCACCAGGTGAAGCAGCAGACAACGAGGAGCCAAGCCGCAGGAAGAGCGTTTGGGAAGCAAAACAGCAGACGGCAGCAAAACTAGAGGCTTAGATGAAAACACTAAGCTCCTGGCTCTGCTTTTGAACTGGTCTCTCCCCGGGGAAGCTGCCACCACTTCTCCACCGAGGTGGAGGAGCCAGAAGGGTGTCTGCATCAAGAGCAGAGACAAAGACGCCGGGGGCGCTGGGGCAGCTTGTCACACACCCCTGGGAGACACAGGACATGTCAACCCTTGCCAGGACGCTGTCCAGCTGGACTGAGCTGCCAGGGACATACCCTACCGCCACCAGGCCACCCCCCATCCCTTTTCCCTATGGGTCAGCCCTACATCTCCTGTCATCAGGCTCATCCCGCCCTCCCCAGGCACCTGTCCCGCCTCCAGCCGACACCTGTAACCAGAAACCACGGGAAGAGCAGCCCAGACAGACCCTCAGTGCACTGGGACCCTTCCTCATTTCCCAGGGGTGGGGCTTTGCTGCAGGGCAGCACGAGGCGGGGGGGGGGGGGTTCAGGCCCTACATCCACACTGGCTTGGGGGGACAAACCCCTCCCAATCAGCACGGGCGCCAGAGCAGGAGCGGGATGGATTCAGCCCTCAGGACTGCTAAGCCCCCAAGAGAGCCAAGGGCACAGCCTGGCAGCAGAGCCCTGTGTGCCCCCAGCCTGTCCCGAAGACCCCCGGAGCAAGGGCAGCCCCCGGAGCAGGACTCCTTCCCAGGCCTGCAGCGAGGGGCGAGCACCTCTGGCCCGGAACATCCATCCCCGGCCGCCCCCTGCCCCAGGACCGACCGTCTCTCCCTCTATCCACCCCTCTGTCCACCCCTCTATCCCTTCATCCCTCCATCCCCGGCCGGGGTCGGCAAGCGCAGTGCGCTGGTGCCATCTCCTGGGCTGCCGGCACCGGCAGCGGCTCCTCGGGCCCTGCCTCCTGCCTGCCCTGCTGCCCACCCTCCTGCCTGCCCTGCTGCCTGCCCTGCTGCCTGCCCTGCTGCCCACCCTCCTGCCTGCCCTCCTGCCTGCCTGCCCTCCTGCCCACCCTCCTGCCTGCCCTCCTGCCTGCCCTCCTGCCTGCCTGCCCTGCTGCCCACCCTCCTGCCTGCCCTCCTGCCTGCCCTCCTGCCTGCCTGCCCTGCTGCCCACCCTCCTGCCTGCCCTCCTGCCTGCCTGCCCTGCTGCCCACCCTCCTGCCTGCCCTCCTGCCTGCCTGCCCTGCTGCCCACCCTCCTGCCTGCCCTGCTGCCTGCCCTCCTGCCCATCCTCCTGCCTGCCCTCCTGCCTGCCCTGCTGCCTGCCCTGCCTGCCTGCCTGCCCTCCTGCCTGCCCTGCTGCCTGCCCTCCTGCCTGCTGCAGAGCCGAGCAAGCAAGGACCAGGCTGCTCCAGCCTTCCTCCTTCACCCCCTCACCTCCCACCCTGCCCTGAAGCCCCCACTGCTCCTAGACCAACCCCTGCCACAGCCTGGGGCCGGTTGTAGTGGATTCCAGGTCTAGCTCGGGGGAGAAAGAGCATTGTTTCAAGCAGGCACTATCACAAGCTCCTGGAGACCAAGCCCAGCTGTGTCACAGCCCATGTAGATCCCAAGACCCTGCCGACCACCCAAAACCAGCCCGAGTAGGCAGCAGAGCTCCCCGCCCTGCCCTGGGTGCTTGGTGCCCACTGAGGGTTCCCTGCTCACACAGCAGGAAAATGGCTCCTTGAAAACACATTGGTCAATATTTACCTAGTGTTAAAAGCCAGTTCCCCTCTCTGACAAGTCCTGGAGAAGCTGGTGAGCCTGCTGGCTTCAAATCACAGCTCCGTTCCTCTTCCAAAACACCCTAAATCCAGGCTAAAAATAAATGGGCTTTATTGATTTCCTTTTTTAAACGAACACCAGGGAGTGATGTGTTCAGTGCTCAAGGCAGAGTCCAGGCTATTAGTCACAGGGAAGTACAGCTGCAGTGCTCTGTGCCCCCCAGGGGCACAAACCCAGCCCATCCCATGCCAAGCCCCCTGCACAAGGCCTGGGACAAACAGCAGGAGAGCTGTGGGGTGGCTCCCATGGGTTATCTCGTGGTCCAGCATCACTGCATAGCCCCAGCACAGAAGCAGCCCCCAACACCACTGAGGGTCACCTCAGCAGGTTGCTTTTGAGGGGCTCAAAACCCCATCCCTATGCAGAGGCTGCATGTGATGTGCCCAGGAGGGAACACCCTGAAGTAGCACCTAGACAAGGGGCAGATGTTTGCTCCCTGCGCTGCAGACACAGCCTGAGCCCCCTCCTGGTCCTCAGACACAAGTCACTGTGTCCCCTCACCCTGAGGCATGCCAGACTCACCAATCAAACCCCTTGATGTCCCTCTCTACTCCCCCAGGTGAGCCCAACTGCAGAGGTGCTGCACATCTGCCCAGCTGCTTCGACCCACAGTGGTGGGGTTTGCTTCACTTGCTCCCGGAGCAAGTAAGAGAGACCCTCCCTCCCCAGAAGGGGACTGTGGCCTGCACAGCACATGCTTGTCGAGGCAGGAGAGGCTGAAACAGCACCTGCCTAATATGCCATTCCCAGGGGAACATCCAAGGCTGGGGACCTACCACCTCAGGCCTGATCCACCAACACCTCCAGCTGGGCTGTTGCTTTGGCCAGGTCGGATCCAAAGGCTTTGCTTTGTTTCCTCCTGAAATCCCTCCAGCTCTTGGGAAGGCAGATGCTGAGAAGCTAAATCCCAGCAGCATTCATGAATGTGCTCCCTCCTGCCAGCACCGGATGGGATATTCCTTCCAGACGCTCCTGGCGTGCTCCAAACATGCTCACTGCTCTCCTCCCTCAGATGGACTTGCTTCTCCAGCTGCAGCCCCTCACAGCCATTGGGAAGCCCCATCCTTGCTCCATAGGCTGAGCTGCTGCTCTGCTGGCTGTGGGCGTCTCAAACACTGGGGTTAGAAGGGGTTGGAAGGGGTTGGAAGGGGTTGGAAGGGCTCTCCAAAGGTTTATCCCAGCCCTGTGTTATTTCTGCAGGATGTCCCGGAGAGCTTTGCCCACACCAACCCAACAAGGTGCATTGGTCCCCTGGGAAAGGATGGAGCCCACCAGAGATGGGGTGGCCGAGAGGAGCAGGGCACCCTGCAGGCATGGCAGGGCTCTGGGTTGGGGGCTGTGGCCACAGAGCCCCTCAGAATCTCTCTGCACCTTCCTCCCTGCTGGCTACCCTGGAAACACATCCGAAATAAAAGCTGGGCTTGGATAAATAAATGATTCCGGAGGCCGGCAGGCTGGCCAGCACTGAGAGGAGGTGGGAGCAGCCCTGTGCCTGGAGGGACATGGAGATGGCCTCAAACATCAGCTCCTGGCTAAAGGGAAGGGAAGAGTTGAACTTGTCTTATTTTTGTGCCGGTTCTGCTCGAAGACTCCCTGCAGGTTCCCCCATTCCCACCCCAGCTCCCGTGGTGGGCACTTACCCAGGGGCAAGGGCAGCTCCCTGCTGCCTGCACTTGGAGATGGGGACACCTGAGCACTGGCTCCCTGTGCTGGCAGTGGGCAAGTTGCATTTGGAGCTGCCTCCAGGGGGGAAGAAGGAGGGTCCCTGCCCAGCAGCACTGGTGCTGGAGCAGGATTTGGAGAGGATCCTTCCCCCAGGCTTTCCCCTCCCGGAGAGGGAAGGCATCGCTCCGTGCTGGCTCTGCCCCTCCACTGCTCGGCCAGATGTTGGCTCAGGAAGGGAAGAATAAATCCCTGGTTGCCATCAGGGCCTGGCTGAGGGACCATGAATGTGGTGGCCAGGAGTGGGGCACAGGGAGTCTGGAGATGGGGCAGCTGGAGCAGCCAGCCACAGGAGGCTGGGGACAGTTCACTGGATAACACGGGAGGCTTCAACCAGAGGTTGTGATTTCCTTCTTGGAGGTGAAAAGAAACCCCAACCCACAACAAACCAATAAGAAAAGCAGTGAAGGTTTTACTCTGTCCTGGGCTCTGATATTTTCCCACCAGCCTGCTCCCAGTCAGTGCTGGGTGACACTGAAGCCAGCATGGCCAGCAAGTGGCAGTCACTGCTGCCACAGGTCCTGCTGCTGGGCAAGGAAAACCCCCTCTGCAGGAGCAGGAGCCAGCCAGCCAACATTCCCAAGGTGGAGGATGCTTGAGGAGCTTGGAGACAGTTTCTCCTTGCTCAAGCCCTACGTGCTGCCCCTGCCTGAGCCTGATGGAGCAAATGGTGGCTTGTCCCCAGTGCTGCAGGGAATGGAGCATGTCTGGGGACTTGGAGCCAGGAGCAAGCCCAGGGATGCTTCCTGGATGGTCCTGGTGGGTCGGAGGTGATTCTGGTGGGTTGGATGTGTTTCTGGTAGTTTGGAGGTGGTTCTGGCAGGTTGGAGGTTGTCCTGCTGCACCCATCCAGAGAGGGGAGTGGGATCCCCCACGTCAAGTGGGCAGCAGAGGAGGGGATGCATCCAGTTTGCCTGTTACCCATGAATAATGAGGGAGATCAAACATTCCCCTGAAGGGCCAAGCCTTGTCCCTCGTTCAGCCCTTAACAAGAGGGGGGTCACTGAGGACAGACAGAAAGCAAAGCAAGGCAGAGGTCCTCAGCAGACCTCGAGATAAAGAGCAGGAAAGGGAATACTTGGCAAAATTGAATCTACACAAATCAGCAAGTCTGGATAATACGTAACCCCCAGACTAAACAGAATTAGCTAACGAACTTACTGAGCCCCTGGCAATTACTCATATAAAGTTACTGAGAAAATCTCACATCCCAGGTTTATTTAATGTCTTTATTAATGATTTGAAAGCAAGAATAAACAACAAATTAATCACGTTTGTGGATGACTGTAAGCTGGAAGGTGTTGCAAATGCTGCCAAAGACAGCAAAGTGACACTGAGGGCCCTGACGAGGTGAGATAAAAACCAGCAGGAGACAAACAGCACGGCAGCCAGCAGTGAAACCTGGGCCTGGGGGACAAGGACATGAAATCCAGACATCAAGAGGAAGGAGGGGTGTGCTGCACAAGATCCAGGCGGGAGGCCAGGAGGGGGATGGAGGGATGGGAGGTGAGATACACTGTGAGCAAGGAGAGCCCTGAAACCTGCCCGGGCTCTGCAGGGCGGGCAGGGGCACCCGGGCTGGCTGGGATGCCGTGTTTCCAAAACGCTGGGGCCTCGTCCTGGACACGTTTGGCATTGCCTTTGAACTGGGGGAGAAGCTGGAAAGCTCTTCCCAGTGCCATGCTAGCACCATTCCGAACCCTGAAGCTCATCGCGTTTGCCTGAAGCTCTGCTGAGACACGTGAGGCTTGAAGAGCAGGGAAGGCAGCACGGAGGTGGTGGCTTCAGGACCAAGCCACCCACTGGGGTCTGCATGGACACCAGAAGCCGGTTTTACTGCTCCCTGCCCTGATGCCAGGGACAGCCACGGCTGTCCCGTTCCGCCCTCCGTGCCTCGGGAGCCGCCCCTTGTGCCCCGTGTGGGGCTCCTCGGCCTCGGGGTGCCAGCAGCCGCTCCTCCCTCGCCTCGCCCCGACGGGAACAAGGGCGCTTTGAGAGCGGGTGGGCGGCGGGCGGGGGCCTCTAGCCCTTTAAGAGAGAAACCCGACTTTGTAACCCGAGCAGAATTCCTCCTTTCCGACAGGCGGGAGAAGTTACGGGTCCCTCCCTCCCTCCCTCCGCTTTATTAAATATAGTAGTAGCGGCAGCCCTTGCCTGGGAGCAGGCGCTGGTGGAGGCTGTGCCTTGTCCGGAGCCTCAGCCACTGTGCCAGCCCATGGGTGACACCATGGGTGACACCATGGGTGACCGAGGTGCCACTGCCCCGCTGCTCTTGCTGCTGCTGCTGGCCTGCCAGCCGCTGTCCCTCGGCGCGGGACCCCCGGCCGGAGGTAAGCCCGGTCCTGCCAGCCCTCCCGAAGGATGAGGAGGTGGGAAAGCGGGGAGGGGGGGAAAGACCCAGCTTGGGGTGCGTGGGGTGGGCTGGGAGGGATGGGGAGGCGGCTTGGAGCGGTGCGGGCAGCCGTCGCGCAGGCTGTCCCTTCCCCCGAGGTGCGTGTCGCTGAGCTGGCAGGAGCCAGGAGAGGCGGCTGCCGGATTTTGGGCCGGGCTGGGGAAAGCGGGGCTGGTGGTGGTCGCCCACCGTGGCTCTGGGGTCTGATGGTGTCCCCAGGGACACACGCCAACACGCTGCTGGCTGGGATGGGGTTGGCTGAGGGCTTTGCTGGGCAGCAGGCGGGAGAAAAGGCACCTTCCCGCTCTGCCGAAGCCCTGCGCCGTGGGGATGGAGCACGGGCACGTCCCGCAGCCCCGGCAGGGACAGCCAAGCCCTCCCTGCCCATGTTTGGCCTGGCCACAGCAGCTGCCTGCGAGGGCAGCCCCTCTCGTCCCAGCAGCGGGGGCTTGGAGGCTGCCGGTGGGACAGGCAGCGCTGGGCAGGGTGTGTGTCACCTCCCGGCTCTGCTCCCTCCGACCGTCCTGTGCTCCCGGGGCCGAGGGGTGCAGGGGATGAGGGGCTCGTCTCTCCTGCAGCACGGCTCCAGGGGGGTGCAGGATCACCCCCCGGGTGACAGGACGCCAGGAACCCACCTCAGGGGACTCCTGGGCAGTGGGGAGGACAGGGGACACTGGCTGCTGGGCAGGGACCGAGCCGGGCAAAGGGGTTACCACAAGGCAGGGGCTGGGTGGGGAGCAGAGGGGGTGATTTACATCCAGTTTTCCCCAAGGATTGGCCAGGTTTGACCACCCGGCTCTGGGCACAGCAGTGTGCCCTGCCTCAGTGTCCCAACTGCCACCCTGCACCCTTCTCCCACCCCGCTCCTTCTGCACCCTTCCCTGCTCCAGGATGCTTGGAGCTGCTGTGGTTGGAGCCACCACAGGCTCTGTGGGTCTATAGATGGGTCCCCTCCTGCTCAGGGACTGGTCTGAACTTCAGCCCGGCTCTCCCAGCTGTGCTGGCTTCTAAACCTGCCACCAGTCAGCAGGATCCACAGCTTCAGAAGTGATGTGAATTTCAAAAGCACCTTGTTTCTTTCCCTGACTCACCCAGAATATAGTATATCATCTCCCTGAGCAGTTTCTCTTCCCAAAACCTCGCCCTGGGCACCATCTGACCAGCAGTGGGGCAGGAGATTGCTCCAAGCAGCCTCTAAAGGAGTTGCTGACCACCTCTGGTCTTTTGCTCCTCAACCACCTTCTGCATCTGAGCCTGTGTCTGTGTGAGGAGGAGCAGGAGGACAATCCCAGGGGCCAGCCCTGTGGCTCTTGTCACCTGCAAGGTCCCTGCAGGTCCCCTGTTGTCCCCATTCCCTCCCCAGCGAGCAGGTGGCCCCTGGGACAACCTCCCCTCCCTCCCTCCCACCTTGTTCCTTTGTATTTTTCCATGCACTAAAATATGAGGATGCCTGGCAAGCTGAGTGGAAAAAAAAATCCCTTTTGTTAATGAACAAAGTGGGCTTCTTCCTTCCAGCTCTGACCTTTCCATCCCAGGCAGGGATCTCACCACTGGGAGCCGTTGCCTGCTTGGGTGTCCAGGATGGTTCTGGGGACTTTCCTGGCACTCCCAAGCTCTTTCCTGTTCAAAGGGCTGGAGCAACCCCAGGCCGTGGCTTTCACTGGCACATGCCAAGCCCCCCACACCCTCCCTCAGGTGCCCCTCATCCATGGCAAGGGCCCAGCTCCAGGGACCAACAGGTACCCACCTGGCACGGACACGGAGGGCTGGGAAAGGAAAGGGCTTTTACACCCATTTGCTGATGCTGGGACTATTTCTGCTCCTGGCAAAAGCAGATGTGCCAGCTGTGCCCTCAGATCTGAGCACCAGCCCTCCGTGAGCCCCCTTCCCTTGGGAGCATCCCTGCTGAGACCACCAGTGGCAGTGCCAGGCGTTCCCAGGGGCTGCCTACCTGAGAGCCCCCAGCAGCAGGTGGGCACAGGGCTGGGGACAGGCTGATTTCTGGGAGCAAAACCTGGGGTTTGCATTCCCTCTAAGCCCAAGTTCAGGGGTCTGGGCGTTCTGCCCAGCCCGCCACGGAAAGATGTACACCATGTACATCACAAAATACATCACCATGTACATCAATAAATACAAGATTATATCAAAAAGAAAAAACACTCATAAAACTTGGCCTCTTGACATCAGAGTGTGAAGCTTCAGTGAACTGTTTGTAGACAGCCTGGCTCTCCTCTGGTTCCCAGCAAGGTCACTGGTGGGCTGAGCCCCCCCAAAAAAACCTTCTCTCTGGGGGGTTTTTATGAGGGGGAAGAAGGAATTGGATGCTTAGGGTCAGCAGTCGCCCCAAGCTCCCAGCAAGGGGCTGCCAAAAACGTGACCCCCAAGTGCTGAGTGAGCCCCCAGCAGTGGAGATGGGGGTCCCAAAACCCTGGCTTGTCCCTGGCTGCCCTGTGCAGGGTACCTGCTTGTGGGCAGGGAGCAGTGGCTGCCCCAGGGTACCCACCTGTGGGGACCCCTCCTGCCTTTTCTCCAGGGTGATGGGCTCCAGGGAACCGCCTCAGCACTTCCTCTCCTCCACTTTTGGAAATCCGACCCATTTATTCAACCTTTCTTCTTTGTGAATGCGCCACATGTTTTGAGGTCAGAGCTCCCAAGCAGCTGGAAAAGTTTCCAGCTGATGGGAAAGAACAGGAAAAAGGCTGAAAAAGAGGGGGGAGAACAGAAACTGGTATCGTGGGAATCGGCGAGGAATATTCTCGTCTCACTCTTATATTTAGCAACAGAGAGCTGGGGGCAAATATCTAATAAGAGCATTCCTCCAAGATCACAGGACAGGGTTAAGCTCAACCAGAGGGACTCACGTCAGGTTGAAGGCTGGACAGTAACAGGACTTTGGAGGCAGCGGGGTAAGGCTGTCTGTGTGCCTAAATAAAGCTCAAAGCACAGACTGTTCGCAGCAGGCGTTGGCTCAGCCCAGCCTCAGCTCCCAGAGGCTGCTCCCTCGGCCTTTTCCAGGTGCCCAGAGGAGCTGGGCTCTGGCTTCTCTCCTTTTTGGGAAGCCAGCTTCTCTGAGTGTTAGCATCACCTTCAGCTTTCAGGCAGGAGAAGTCCTAGAAACTCCTATTTGTGCACTTCCCAGGGTGGCCCAGGCCCTTACCAGGTAAATGTAATAGGAAAACTGAAGTTAAGAGCAATGTGTCACCATCTTTCTCCCTGAACTGCTGCAGAGGGTGTAGACGTGCCTGCCTGGTGCTCATTTTTACTTGTCAAGTTTGCAAAGGGGCTCGAGGCTTTTTATGAACGTGGCACCATCAGAGAACCCACCTTGCCCTGTTGCAAAGCACCGGGGCTGCTCTGCAGAGCAGAGCAATCCAAGGCAGCCTTGGATTCTGCAAAGTCAGGCTGAAAACCTGATGAGAGGGATTGCTGCGGCAATTCCCGCCCCTGGGATGGGAAAAGATGCAGCTTTGTCACCTGCTTTGTCACTCGTTAGTTGTCACTCACCCTCAGGACAGACCAAATAGGGCTTCTGAGCATCCCCCAGCCAACCGGCAGCGAGGTGGGGCAAAAGACGTTTATAACCCATGCCCTGGATCCCAGGGAGTGATAAATTCCCATTTTCCACCCTCCCTCCCTCCCCCGGGGTGTGCTGCCTGGGCATGGCTCTGTGCAATGCCTCTGGGAGCTGCCCTGCACCCAACGCCCGCTCCTGGCTGCCTGACAGCCCGACAGCCAGCCGGGAGCAGGCAGAAAAGCATCCTGGGGATGCTGCTAAAAACTGATGGGAGTGGAGAAAGTCATGGCACAGTTTGGAGGTGGCCGTTCCCATCATGTGCCTCCAAGCCAAGGAGGGTAAAAAAGGAACGCTCACCCATCCCCGTGACTCACTACTGGCTGTTCAAAGAGCCTTGGTGGGCAATGAGTCAACTCGGGGTGGCCCTCGTGGATCCCTGCTGCTCTTTTTGCCCAAATGTTGCCTTTCTGGTGGTTGCTTTTCCTCCCTGCTGCAGGCGGGTGGGGGAGTCCGAGCCCCCTGGGTGCTTGCAGTGCTGTCCCAGCTGGGCTCCTCCCCATCCATAATCCCCCCCTGGTGCTCCCCAGTGCACGGCCGGGGGGGGGGGGGGGTCAGGAGGAATTTCCTGGGCTTTGAGGTTTGTTCTGCATCCCATCCCACAGAAATTTCTGGGCCCACCAGGGTCATTTCCTCTGGGAGCCGGGGAGGAGAGGGGGAAGTTCTGGCTCGAGGTAGATGTGGCTGAGAAAAGCCTCCTGTCCTGCCCC
The DNA here is from genome assembly GCF_020740795.1 of Apus apus. Taxonomy (NCBI): domain Eukaryota; kingdom Metazoa; phylum Chordata; class Aves; order Apodiformes; family Apodidae; genus Apus; species Apus apus. The sequence goes on along the minus strand of NC_067291.1, from coordinate 2,618,961 downwards.
CAGCCCTGGGAGGGGATGTGTGTGCCTGCTTCCACACCCCCACACCCCCACACCCCCCCCCCAGGGCTGTCTATACATTCCCCCCGTGCTAGAAATAGAGCAGGCATTTATTTTCTCTATAAACATTCCCCTGCCCTTGGTTCTCATCGATGGAAAAATCCAGGGGGGATAACAGGGGTGGGGAGTTGGAGGCAGGGGGAACTTGTGAAAGGATGGGGAGAGACAGGAGGGAAAGGAGAGGAGAGGGCAAAGGTTTTTGCCCTAGGAAGGGGAAAGAAAGTCCTCTGGGGGTATTTTTTTGCATTTAGAACTGCAAGACAGACGATTTAGCATGTCCCTCCATGGAGACACTTTTCTCTGCCCCTCGCAGCACCCAGCATCACCAAAAAGCCATCCTGGCCATGGCTCTTGTAGCTCTTGCAGGGCCCTGGGTGCTGTGGGTGCTGCCTTGAGCTCCACATTTTAACAGCTCTGTCCTTGCCTATGGGTGCTGGCATTAAAGTGGGCAGGTAGCTCTTGGCAGAGCTTCCGTGTCCCCCCTGCTTCTCTGATGCCAGGCTGGCCAAGATAGTCCCTTGTCAGCCCTCCTGTGAGCCCTTCCCAGGCAGGGTGGGAAGCATCCCAGCCAGTGTGGAGCTGGAGTAGGGAAAGCTGTGGGAGCGGGGGCCGGGATGTGCAGGGTGGAGCTGGAAAGCCTGCCAGGCAGAGAGAGACGGCTTGGGAGAGCAAGAAAGAAAGAGGAGAGGAAAGAAATAGAACAAAACCCGACTCGGGATGGTTTGGAAACCACGTCCTCTGGGTCTGATACAGTATTTCCAGGCCAACTTCTCCTGGCAGCGAGAGCCTGAGCGAGCCTGAGTCACGCTGCAGGGGACGGCACAAAAGCCCCATTGAGCCTCCCGCTTCCCCAAATCCTCCCACTTTCTTCCCCAGCTTTGCTTCCCAGGGCAAAAACTCCAACCGCCACTTCCAGCTCGGGCTTATTGCTTAAATCTCTCCGGAGCTGTTCAGCCACATTACTACAAGTTCTCCCCCCCCTGCTCCCGCTCGTGTCGGGATTGAGGGGTGCTAGCCCTGGGGATGTGTCCCTCAGCTCTGTCACCTCTGTAGGGGGACACAGCTGATGTGTGGCCATGGCAGTGCCAGCTCCCAGCTCCTGGCCTTCCCTTCCGTGGCTCTGCATCTGGCTGAGCAGGAGAGCGCAGGAAATACCATCAGCTTCAGGGCTGCTTGAATCATCGTAAAACCACGCTGGATAAGTGAAGGCTGGAGCTCTGCAGCTCCAGCCAAGCCTCCTGGACCCCTCTTGATGGCCTCCAGCTCTAGCAGCTTCTCTGTGGGGATGGGGAGGCAGCAGGAGCCCGCACACGTGTTGGGCAGGGGGGCGAGGGCTGGCAGGACACAGGATGACCCCGCAATCCCCACTCCCAGGCAGCATGGGATGAGCAGGGGGCATGTTGTCCCCTGACCCCAAAGTCCGTGGGCTGCAAAAAGGCTTTTTTATTCTTCCCCCCCCCCAAAAGCTGTCAGGCAGGAGGAAGGGGAAGGCCGGCGGGAGAGCAGCTGGCAGGGGAGCAGGGAGAGGAACTGGAGGAATAAACACAGACGGAGGGTTTCCAAGCAGCGCAGTGCAGCCAGAGGTAGGGGTGGACAAGCTGCTCCAGGAGGCCAGCGGGATGGGATGGGGACAAAGCAGAGCATCCTGGCCCAGAGCCTCTCCTCCCATGCCCTAAACAAGGGTGATGGCCACTTCTGGAGAGGGCTTGGCAGTCAGCAGCCCCAGGAAGGGTGATCAACCGTAGCTTTGCTGGCACTTTCCCGGGAGCTGCTTTCCAGCAATCTCTGCTGGCCGGCACTCCTGGAAAGCGTCGGCCCTGGGGAGCCCCACTGTGAGGGAGGGCCAGGTGGAGGGTGGGAGTGAGGGCTGGAGCTCTTGTTCCCACTGCTGGGGCTGGAGAAGCACGCACGGCTCTGGCTTGGGGTGCGGGAGCTGCAATCGCTGGCTGGAGTCGTGGAGGATAAAGCTTGGAAGTGGAGATAAAAAGCCCCTCCGTGGTGGAAGTGATTCCACCAGGGACGGATCCAAGCCAGTGACACCCCACGCTGTAAAGCAAGGCTGAAAACCACAGGAGCAAGAGAGCAGGGAGAGGCTTTTCCCAGGGCAGGGGCTGTTTGCCGGGCTGCCTCTGCCCCATCCCAAATCCCTGAGCCCATCCTGGAGGCAGCTGCCTACCGAGGAGGGTCCTGCCAGCAGGAGGGGAAGCACGGGACACCCCTAAGGTCCCCACTGGGCTGAGATGCCATCACAACATCCCGAGACCAGCTCACATGTGACCCACAGCCACGGCGCTGGGATTTCATGGCCGCAGAGACCCGGGTGGGTACTGAGCCCTCCTGCTACACCCGCTCGGTGTCCGGGCATCCCTGAAGGCCTCAGCCCCCCCCAGCTGGACCCCCAGCACCCCCTCCTCCCAGCACAGCCCCAGCCAAACCCCAGGGCCGCCCCGCAGCGGCTGTGTTTGCCTTACGCTGCCTCGCGAGCTGCTCATTTCCTCCCCTGCTATAAATCAAACCACGCCGTAAAACGGAGGGAATGTGTAACATAATGAAGCCTTTCTCAGTAAGCCTAACGGTTCCATTCCCCACCCGCCCCCCCCCCCTCCTTCCAACCCCCTGGCCTCTCTGCCCCGCACAGGGATGGGGACACAGCCCAGCCCTGCCCCAGCCCGGGATGTAGCCGGGATGCGGGTCCCATCCAGGCTGGGGATTTGGGAGCCTGAAGCCCAGGGCCACCCACGGTGGAGGCCAGAGGGCTGGTCCTGCCTGCACTGGGAGTGGGGATGGGAGCTCATGGACAAGCTGAGGGGGACCAGGAGGGGCTGGAACTGCCGAGCAGCATCCCCGGAGCCGGGCGGCTGCCCCCGAGCCCCTGCGGTGTTGGCAGGGCGGGTGGGTGCAGCACGGGGCGGGTGGGTGCAGCACGGGGTGGGTGGGTGCAGCACGGGGTGGGTGGCGATGGGGCGAGCTCGCTACCTTATAAAGTCATCGACATCAAAACCAAAACAACCCCCAAAACAACTCCCAGGGCCTCGAAACAAGCTCCTGACGCCGCCGAGAAGGAATGCAGCCGGGTTGGGGCACCCCGGCAGCAGCCGGTGCCGGCGGCGGGGCCGGGCAGCACCGGGCACTCTGCCCTTACCGGGGCCGCTCGCTGGCATCGCCCCGACGGGCGGGACGGACGGAGGGAGGGAGGGACGGAGGGCAGGGCTGTTGGGGCGACAAGGAGCCTTCACTGCCGGCTGTTTTTCCATCCTCGGAACAGCGGTGTGGCCGGGCGGGAAGCGGCTGCACACACAGAGAAGCTTTCAGGGGGTTCGTGTGTCTGTACCGGGCTCTCCTGGCACCCGCTCCGGTCATTAAAGAACTGCTTTAATGAATTCCAGTCCCCTCCCTACAAACACACATGGGCCACCAGCCCCCACCTGGCCCCCACCGCAGCCTGAATGGAGCCTTGTTGAGCAGCCAGCCCCTCCCAGGCGCCGGGCCCCCCCCCCTCCCCAGGCAGGGTTTGCTCCACACTTTCCTTCTCAGCCTCAGCATCCTCCTCTGGGAGTCCCTTGGGGACTCATCTGTGTCCCCCACACCCACTCATGCCCACCCTAAAATGGCATCCAGCCATCCCGAGACGCCCCGTGCCAGGGAGGGAGCCTGCAAGTGGGGAGGGCACCCACCCACATGTCCCAGGAGATGTCTCCCTGTTCCCAAAACCCTAGTGCCCAGCTCCAGTTGACTCTGCAAACCCTCACGCAGAGCATTGCAAGTGCTTTCCCTTGCCTGGGCTGAGAGTTGGCTCCTCCATCCTCCTACGTGCTGGGGAGGAGGTGGGAGAAGTTAATGTACTGAGATGTTAAAACACTGAGGAGAGCTCCAACGGGCCCCATCGAGCCCCTGAGGCCCCCCAGCTCAGCCTCTCCGGGCAGCCCCGCATCCCTTCCCCTCTGCTCCACTCCCCAACCTGCCAGAGCCGGCTCTCTGGTGGGCTGGGATGCCAAAAAAACTCCCTGAACACCAACAAAATAAACAAACCAGCAATTGGAGAGGCCAAACCCGCCGAGTTTGAAAGTGGAGGAGCAGAGGGAGAGGGCCAAGGCGTCCCAGAGCCGGCACGTGGCTGGCAGCTCACGCTGAGCCCTGGCTCTTTCACCAGTCCCACCAGGAGCCAAGCATGGCAGGGGCCTTGCTCCCAGCCCCTTGCTCAGAGCTTTTGGCTCCTCTCACTGTTGGGTTTTTTTTCAATGTAAATTAAGAAAAAAATAAATATAAGAAGAACAAGCCCAGTGACAGTGCAGCCTGTAATCTGCTGGCTGCTGGCCGGCTGCTCGGAAACTGTGACGGAGGGTGCTCTCATCTGGGCAACGCCTTGCCATGGCCTGGCAGGGGCTGCCACTTCCTGTGGGACATGTCAAGCTGGGAACGTTGGTTATTTTTAGCCTGGGTGAGGAGGATGGTCAGGGCGACCATCCCAACCTGTGGCCAGGACATGGGGACTCGCTGCTTCTCGTAGCAGAGGGCAGAAGGCCAGCTTGGGCATCCCCATCCAGGGATGAGGCTCAGCTCAGGGCATGACGTGATCATGGCACCTTCAGATCACCTGGGAAAGGTGCTTTTGGCTCATGGTGGTGGGTGCACATGGGGCAATCCTGGGATGCTCAGCTGCAGCCAGCCCAGGGATGGGGCTGGGTCCCAGGAGGGGTCCCTGCTGTCTTTGCTTGTGCCCACATCGAAGCTGTGGTCCAAATGATCCACTGGGATGGTGCACCCTGTGCCATGGAGGCTCCTCCAGGGTGACACGTTTGTAAAAAATGCCCAGAAATCCAACAAGCCATAATCTGTGTCTTCTGCAATGTGAGGAGGCAAAGAAGTGGGGAGGAGGAGGTAAAAACCTATGAGTCCTTGTGAAGGAGAAATGGCACAGGTCGAGCTGTACTCACATCCTGACCAGGAGCAGAGCAGAGGAGCCCTGAAACAAAACAGGAATTTGGGAAGACAAACAGCAGTAACTCACAGCATACTGCTGCTGGAGAAAAATCCCAGTGCCTCTGGAGCTGGGCAAGGATCCCTTCTCCCTCCCCAGCAAACAGCACTGCTCCCCCGGGCATCCGTGCTTTTGGTAACTTGTTATTATTAGTATTTTATGAGAGAAAGAAAAGAAAAGCATCTCTGGCAGCTTTGGGAGAACAGAGGCAGGACAAAATGTGCTGGCTGCAGGAGCTGCTGCCCCTTGTCACACTGGAAAACAAGCTGGGGGTGCTGGACTGGCTCTTCCAGCCCCAAAACATGCTCCCCAGGACTCCCTGGCAGAGGAGCTGCTGGTGGGTTCAGCCCCAGCAAAGTTGTCCCTCCCCATGGGAGCAGCAGCTCGGTGCCCAGCTGAAGACCACATTTTGGGGATTATGGGAAGCCACAAAACAGAACCAGAGCCAGATCCTGGTGAGAGCTGGAGCGTAGAGCCTGCACGCATGGGGGAACCTCAACAGGAGCCAGCACATAATGTGCAAGTGACGTCTCTGGGGAGCAAAAATATATTGCAGGCACATGTGCTAGGGCCTGAGCAGCAGTTCAGGCAAGGAGGGAGAGGAAGATTCCCTTTTGCAGTGTGCTGCATTGTTCCTGCTCACCAAACACCAGGACAAGGTGGTGCTGAGAGCCCCCAGGCAGCACCCACCAGCCTTGGGCACCAGAAGCCAGCTGGTTTTGCAAGGACCACTGGAAGGAGGGAGCAGGTTAGGGGAGGACAGAGCCTGTCACAGCCTGGTGAAGAATAGCAAAGCTCCTCTGAGTCACTGCCTGGGCTGAAGAAGACAAGGAAGCCAAAGTGCCTGATGCCAATGGCAGGCACGAGGGCAAGGCTGGCAGCCCTGCCCCGGGCTGAGCAAAGGCCTTGGTATTAAAGCAAATACTCAATATTTCCATGCTGCCATTTCTTCCCTGCCTGGAGCGGGTGGGGTGATGGTCCCTGCAACACCCACATTATTCTCCCAGGCCCCAGGAGGAAGCCAAGGCACCCTCTCCACTGCCAACAGCAGGAAATGATTTTCCATGGTGTCTGGGCCAAGGAGGTCTCTCCATCCCTGAAGGGCTCAGAAGAACATCCCTTTCAGAGGCCACCACAGAGCTCAGCTCAGGAAAACACCCAAGTCAAAGCAGAGTACTCCAGCTCTGCGCATGCCAGGCAAACCCTCACCTCTAACCACAGGCTACTTTCAAACCCACAGTGGCTGCTTCTTGTTGTGTTGGGTTTGTACTTGCTGCCCTTGCCTGCCTGGCAGAGCAGGGGCAGCCTGCCCATTCCTGCTCCACTCAGCCCTACAGAAATTTGGGCAACAGGAAAAAAAACAACTAGGGAAGCAACCATAAGAGGACACGTGGGTGCTTACCCCCAGACCTCACCATGCCAAAGGCTGGTTTCACCCCAGCATCCAGCCTCCATCCCTGCTTCCCCCAAACAGAGCAGGGGCTGAGCTGGGACCCTGGGAGACAACAGAGCCTCATTCCTGCTGCCCCATGGCACCTCAAGCTGCATATGGGACCCCGAGCCCAAGCATGGGTCTGATGCCAAAAGACACCCTGGGAGGAAAGCTCTGCATGTGTAAACCCAAGCACAGCAGGCTTGGCTGACTGCAACCACATATGGACTGAAACCACATGTGCTCACCCTCCCACACGACACACCCTCCCCACACATTTACAACTCACAGCATTTATGCTTCACCTTGCAAGCACACAGTTATCTTGGCTGGGAGGGTCTCTCTGGAGCTGCCTGGCACGGGTGGCCCAGGTGCATTTCACACACATGTCATGCACATACGTGCAGTGAGCCAGCTAAAAAAGCATAGGCAGCACAAAATCAAGCCTGGCTGTTCCCTGTGCTTTGCATGCTGCCCTCCCCCATGGATGCCCTGTGACACAGTCCTTGGTGACCACGTGCCACTGGGCTGAGTCCCTGGCAGGCTGCTGGATCCTGGGCCTTGAATGTGTTCCAGCTGCAGCTCCAGGCAGAGGTTTCCCTATGGCCTCACATCCACATATGGATTGCAGGCAAGCATGGTTGTTCCTCTGGAGCAGCCACCGTGGGGGTGGACCTCAGCAGCCTTTGGATGGTGGGAAGTGGTGTAAACATCAGGGAGAGCAGCAGAGCATGGTGTTGGCTGAGCTGGCAGCATCTCCCTTTTTGGCAGCAATTGGCACCATCCGGGGATCCTGCCAAGGCACAACAGCCACTGCTGGCAGGGTTCACATTCCTCCAAAGGGAAATGGCTGTAGTGAAGTGGGAAAGGCTACTTAGGGTAACAATTTGCCTCCTAAGGCTGGGGAACTAGGCCTGATGCCAGGCACTGCTGCATCTGCCTTGGGCACCTAATGAGGGGGAAGATTGCTCTAAATGCTGTGTGGACAAGGAGAAACACACCCTCTGCCTCCACACAGCCAGCCCCTGGAAACCCCTTCCCCTGGGAAAATCAGAAGACAGGCTTCCCTCAGGGTGCTTCCAGGCTGCTGGGTTCCAGCACCCTGCAGGGGGGCACACGGGAGCCCAGGAGGGGAAGGAACGATGGGTGGGCAGGATGGATGGGTGGGCTCAGGGGGCTGCACGCTCACAGCACCCACCCAGACAGGGCTTGTGGGGGTTGTCCTTCCCTGCCTGACCTTCTCCTTTCTCTCCCCAGCCTCTTTCTTCGGGGACAGCTTCGTGGAGCTGCCGCTGGCAGATGCCTCACGGGCACTGCGGCTGCAGCTGCAGCTGCTCACCAGCCAGGCCAGTGGGCTCCTCTTCCTGGCTGCTGGCCACCCCGACCACCTCCTGCTCCAGCTGCGAGCTGGCAGCCTGCAGGTCAGCACCCCAACACCCCCCACCAGGTGGGGATGCTCACCCCGACACCCCGTGCACGTTGCATGGTCAGAGAAGGTGCACAGCACCCCCAGGGAGGGAGGGGTTAGGGATGAGCTGTGAGGGTCTGGAGGAAGGAGACATCTCTCCTGTCCTAGCACAGGTCAAGCTCAGATGGGGCATGGGAAGGGATGGAAGAATAAAATTCCCTCTTGTGGTTATGGTGCTGGCATCCACCATGAAGGACAAGAGCAGGGAGCATCTGAGGCACAGGTCCCACCTCTCCTGCAGCCTGGGCTGGGCCACCAACCACATCTAAACCAAAGCAGGAGAGCAAGCAAGCAGCTGGCTGGAGGTCTCCCTAATCCAGACCATGTGTCTCAGGGTGTCCATCAGCTAAACCTCTACTTAGGAGGCTCCAGGCTGCTGCCCACGGGAGCAAAGCCTACTATTTCCTTTGCCATTCCCAGGGCAAAGCTGGAAGCAGCCCAGGCTGCAGGGATGGAGGAGAACAGGCAGGATGGAGCAGGGAAAGAGGAGCCAGCATCTAGCAGGGCTCCTCCATGGCAGGAGAGGGAAAGCCCAGGGGTGGGGCTGTGGGACTAGGAGATGAAGGACCCCAGGAAATAGCCCTGAGACTGGGCTCTGCTGAGAGAGTGAAAAAGAGAAGTTCAGACAGCAGGACAGAAAGGGCCTGCTCATAGGGGTGGGTGGATGAGGGAGGAGCACTCATGGAGGAGGAAGAGGATGAACAGCAGTGAACTGAAGGACCAAAACCCTTGTGAGCCCCCAGGGACAGTCCACACCTCAGCAGGTATTTCTGAGAGGTGCCTCGTGTGCTGCAGGTAACACCTTGCTTGAGCTGAGCCCTTTCCATGTCCTTCCCTGCAGGCCAGACTGCAGCTGGGCCAGGAGGAGGTGATGCTGCAGTCCCCAGAAGAGCTGCAGCTCAATAACCTGGTCAAGCACGAGGTGGAGCTGCTGGTGGAGGATGGCAGGATGACACTGACCATTGATGGCCTTTTCAACAGCTCTGTGGACATTCCAGGGCCTGTACAAGAGCTGGACATCAAGTATGGCCTCTATGCTGGTGGGACAGGCAGCCTTGACCTGCCATACCTCACTGAGGCCAGCCCACCCTTCAGAGGTTGCCTCCACTTAGTGACTTTCAATGGCCTGGATGTCCTCTCCCCTCTGTCCTCTGATGGCAGCTCCAAGGTTTTCCACCGAGTCCAGGAAGGGTGCAGCACACAGTTCTTTGCAGAGCCTGAGGACCCCTTTGGGTTCCTGGGGCCTCACTCCTACATTGCGTTTCCCACGTGGGATGCAAGGGAGGAAGCAACCATCGAGTTCGTGATAACAACAAGCATCACCCAGGCCCCCCTCATCTACCACGCGGGGCTGGAGAATGACTTCTTCTACCTGGAGATCTCCAACGGGCGCCTCAGAGGGTTTGTTGAGAAGGGCAATGGCATCATTGTCCTGCACAACAACGTCTTCATCAGCGACGAGCAGCAGCATTATGTCAAAGTCTACACAGACATCCACAAGTTTGAGATCCTGATCGATTACTACGCCTCATCCACATCCAACCGGGGCATCAACAACCACCTGGACCTCCAGGGAAACCTCTTCATTGGAGGTATGAATGAAAAAGCTTTGCAGAGGCTAAAGGAGCATCATCTCGCTTTCATCTCAGTGTGGACCATGACCAACAACTCGTTTGTTGGCTGCTTGGAGGACCTGCGGATAAACCTGCAGAGGAGAAGCCTGCAAGATGCCGTGATCACCAGGGACATCACATCGGGCTGTGGAAAGCAGGAGCACTACTGGGACTATGACGAGTTGTATGAGCAGGATGAAGCACCCACCTCCCCACCTCCAGATGTCCAGGCAGGAGCACCAGGCCTGGTGGTGGAACCATGCCGGCCAGACAGCAGCTTCCCACCAGCCTTTGCCAACATCAGCAGGCTGCTTCATGTCAGCCCCCTCATGGTCTCTGAAGGGGGCATGGCCTATCTGGAGTGGAAACATGCCCAGCCAACAGTAGACTTGAGTCTTGCAAACATCCGGCAGTCCCAGATCCTCTTCAGCATCACCAACGACCCCAGGCATGGCCAGCTGGAGCTGGACATCCCTGGGTCCAGGAGCAGAAGGAAGTTCACCTTGTTGGATATCGTGAATCGGAAAGTCAGATACGTCCACGATGGCTCTGAGGGGCCCATGGACCAGCTGATGCTGGAGGTGACAGTGACTGCCCAGCAAGGGGTCCCCGAGTGCTTGCGGCAGGGGCAGATGTACCTGCTGCCCATCATGATCAACCCCACCAACGATGCCCCACAGGTCATCTTTCCCCATGGGAACCACATGACAATCCTGAAGCACACACGGAAGCACCTGACCACAGATATCCTGCAGGTCCTAGATGATGACACATCCTGCGATGACCTCGAATTCCAGCTGCATGGGGGCCAGCAGATGGAGGAGGGTTACGTGGAGTATGACTTCCAGCCTGGAGTGCCCATCGAAGAGTTCTCCTGCAGGGACCTGGAAGCAGGCAACGTAGTCTACGTGCACCAGAGTGGGACAAACTTACAGCTCACCTTGCAGGTGAGTGATGGCACGTTCCCAAGCCCCGTGGCCACCCTAAGGATCCTTGCCATCGACCCTGACATCCACCTCCAGAACAACACTGGCCTCTCCATCTCCCAAGGAGGGGCTGCGCGCGTTACCACGGCCAACCTCTCAGTGGAGACAAATGCTGTGAATCAACGGGTCACCATCCTGTATGTCCTCACAGAGCCCCTAAAGTATGGTGAGGTCCAGAAGCAAGGCAGCATGGGAGGGGAATGGAAAAAAGTCGAGTCCTTCCACCAGCAAGACCTGGAGCAAGGGCGCATCCAGTATTTCAGCACAGACTCGGAGCACAGGCTGGAAGATACCACGGAGAAGCTGAGATTCGAAGTCCAGGTGGGGCAGAAGGTCTTGCATAACAACACGTTCCTCATAAGGATTAAAAGAGCCACCATTAAGATGAAGACCATGGTCCCCCTCCAGATGAAGAACAAGCGGCACAGAAATATCACCAGTAAGGAGCTGGAGGCAATGTTGGAAGATGCCAACTCTGCCCCAGTCCCTTTCCACTACGTGATAATCCAGGCTCCCAAAAAGGGGAACCTGGAGCTGCTCGGCAACAGGTTGACTGAAGGCTTTGGGTTTACCCAGGATGACCTGCAGAGAAACCACCTGAGCTACAGCGTGACCATCAGGAACTCTCAGCAAGCTGAGGACACCTTCCAGTTCCGTGTCCGTGCTGGTGAGCAGCACTCTCCTGTCTACACTTACACAATCAGCATTGGTGGGGACCCTGATGCGCCAGCCCTGACCAACGTCCTCCTGACCGTGCCAGAAGGGGGACAGGCTGTCATCTCCAAAGACCACCTGTTTGTACAGAGCATGAACAGCATGGATTACCTCTATGAAGTGATTGAGGGGCCAGCACACGGGAGGCTGGCCTGGGCTGCATCCCACGGCTGGGCCTCCAGAGAGGAGATCATGGAGTTCACCAACGATGACATCCTCCAGCGCCGGCTCCTGTACCAGCACGATGACTCCGAGACACTGGAGGACGACATCCCCTTCGTAGCCATCAGGCAGGGCGAGGGCAGCAGTGAGCCCGAGGCAGAGGAGGTGAGAGGCGTTTTCAGGGTCTCCATCCAACCTGTCAATGACCACGTCCCGGTCCAAGTGGTGAACAAGGTCTTCAACGTGGTGCGCAACGGGCAGCACCTGCTGACCACAGACGACATCGCCTTCGCCGACAAGGACTCCGGCTTCTCCGACTCGCAGCTGGTGCTGGCGAGGAAGGACATCTTGTTTGGCAGCATTGTGTCCGTGGATGACAGAAGCCACCAGCTCTATCGGTTCACACAGGATGACCTGAGGAAGAAGAAGATCCTTTTTGTCCATTCGGGGGCTGATCGAGGCTGGATCCAGCTACAGGTCTCTGACGGCCTCCACCAAACCACGGCCCTCCTGGAGGTTCAGGCATCAGACCCCTACATCAAAATTGTCAACAACACTGGGCTAGTCATCCACCAGGGGAGCCGAGGGAGCATTGACTCTTCTGTCCTCAGCCTGGAGACCAACATGGACATCAGGTCAGATGAAGAGATACGGTTCCTGGTAACAACCCCCCCAAGGTGGGGGACTGTGCTGAGAGGGGAACAGCCAGTTATGGCCTTCTCCCAGAGAGACCTGCTAGCAGGAGAGATCTCCTACCACCACAATGGGAGTAGGAACACCCGGGATGAGCTCCAGTTCACTGTAGAAGCAAACGAGGTAGCAGTGGAGGACACGATGGCCATCAGCGTGTTCCTGGACACCCATCCCAGCCCCCTGCACATAGTCAACCACAAGGAGATGCATGTCTTCCAGGGAGAAGCAGCTGGGATCAAGGAGGAATACTTACTGGTGAGTATCCCCTTCTCTAGTCATTCCCCAAGCCTGTATCACTTTCCTGGCCACCAAACCAGGACAGCTACTGGGGGGCTCCACTTGACACCCACCTGCCCAGAGCAAAGGACTCACACCCATGTCAGGGTCTGCCCAGAGGCAGAGGGGTGGCTCAGGCATGGCCTCAGCGAGGCGGTGACTCCTGCAGCTCATCCCACTGCAAATCCTTGGGAGAACACACAGCAGTGCACTGCGGGACACCCCAGCCTCACAGGCACCAGCCCTCCCAGTCATGCCTTGTCTCCCCCGCACTCCTAGGTGACCCATGAAGAGATCCCTCCCCAGGACATTGTCTACCTGGTGAGCAGCCCCCCAGCCTCCGGCTTCCTGGCGATGCTTCAGCACAGCGGAGACTCAAACGAGCAGCCCAGCCTGGACCCCATCCAGTCCTTCACCCAGGAGGACATCAACAATGGCAGAGTCCTCTACTTGCACTCCAGGCCAGAGGAAGAGCACGACCAGTTTGTGGTGGACATCACGGCCCAGGGTGCAGACCCACTGGAGGGAGTGGTGGTCAGCCTGGCAGTGCTCCCCATCACCGTCCCCCTGGATGTCCACAACATCACAGTGCCAGGAGGTGGTTCTGCTACCCTCTCCACGGGCATCCTCAACATCCCCAACACCTACTACACGGCTCTGGGCGTGGAGTTCAGGGTGCTGGAGCCCCCCCGTTTCGGCACCCTCCTGAACAGCGAGCGGCCCGAGGATGGTGGGCTGCACAGCTTCACCTGGAGCCAGGTAGAGCACCCAAGGGTGCCCAGTTGCCCAGCACTCTGCTTTCTTAGGGGGGCTGGGAAGAGCCTGGGGGTGGGCTTCAGCCCCCAGTGACACTGGGAGGTCACCATCGGACAGCTCTGCTCTTGGGATGGAGGGGCTGGAGATGACACCCCTGAGATGTGCTTAAATGGCCTGGGGGATACAGGGTGGGGATGCAGGCAGAGCACCCACACTGGGCTCCAGGGCTGCTTCCCAAGGGGATCCACCCCCCAGGGATGCCCCAGAGCAAGAGGCAGGCACACCACCTCCTAGGCTGGGGCATGGGTCCCCTCCCCGGCAGAGCTGGTGGCCTGTGTCCTCCCGGGAGGGTCACCCAGCCCCTGCCCTGCAGGTGGAGGACCAGCAGATCCAGTACAGGCAGGACGGTTCCCGGGCCCAGACCGACAGCTTCACCCTCTTGGCCAACGCCACTGAGGTGGCCCGGCAGAGCCAGCCCAGGACCCTCCTCATCACCATCCTGCCCCGCAGCTCCAGGGGACCCCGGCTGAGGGTCAACGCCGGCCTGCAGGTACGAGCGGGATGCCACGGGGATGGGCAGCCATCCCCGTGGAACAGGGGGGGCTCGGGCACTCGGGGCGGGGGGGCGGCCAACCCAGTCTGGGGTCCCTAGGTGACCCACTCCCAGCCTGGTCACCCCCCCCCCCCCAAGAACTCGAGAACTCGAGCAGGGGCGCAGACCAGAGGCAGCGCGATGGGCTCCGGGGATAGGAAGCGGTTTCCCGGCGGGACGAGGCTTTGCAGGAGGCGGAGACCGGGCTGTCCTCCCCCCTCCGCCCCCTTCTCCTCCCCCTTCCATCCCGTCCCTCCCCGCCGCCGATGCTGGACCCGTCCGCAAGATGGGAGCATCGCCCCGCGGAGCGGCGGGACCGCGCCGTGCCACGGCGGCAGGCAGGCGGTCAGGGAGGGAAGGGTCCCTCATCTCCCCCCTGCTGAGGGCAGGCAGCCCGCTCACCCTTCTCCCAAGTCCCGGAATAATCCCTGGGAGCAGCTTTGCCCACGTTTCATCAGGGCCGATTGGAAATATCGAGGAAGCTTTCATACCTCTCTCCTTGTGCCCGTCTCAGAAGTAAATAGGTCTCATGAAGTCCCACCTTCTGTGGCAGACACCTCCCTGCCTCTTTCCAGGATCACTAATGCAGAGTTGCAGTGAAGGAATTATTAGAAAACATGCAGGAGTGTCAGCTGAGCAGGAGGGCACACACCACCCCCTCCGCCCCCCCAGCATATCCTTACCCATTCCAGGATTTCCCAGGCTGGCAGCAGGGAAAGCAGCTCCTTCCAACAGAATCATTGTGGGGACTCTGGGGACGTGTCTGGGCTCTGGATGAGATGCCCAAAGGAAGAGTATGGTTTGGGGACCATCCAGGCAGCCCCAAGGACAGGGAGAGGGGTCAGGGGTCCTCAGGAAGCTTTGGAAGGTAGCCCCCCATCCACAGCTCTGTCTCTGGCCCTACCTCAGCTACACCTCCAGCCCAGGAAGCTTAGCCCCTCCCCAGCAAGCCCCTTTTATAGTTCAGCAGGTGGTGCCTCCATGATCCCCCACAGCTGTGCCAGAATCCCACATTCCCAAGAGAATGGTTACACCTTGGCTGCTGGGCCCATGACAGCCCCTCGGCCCCCTTCCAGAGGCTGCTCCCTGCTGGCTTTTGCAGGGTGGACTCAGGGCAGGGGGCAGGCAGGAGGCAGGCAAGGAGCAGGCAGGGGGCAGGCAGGGCAAGCAGGGGGCAGGCAGAGCAGGCAGGGGGCAGGCAGGAGGCAGGCAGGGAGCAGGCAGGGCAAGCAGGAGGCAGGCAGGAGGCAGGCAGGGAGCAGGTAGGGGGCAGGCAGGGCAGGCAGAGCAGGCAACTCTGTCCCAGTGCCATGCATCCTGCCCGGGGCATGGGAGAGGCAAAGAGCCGGCCCTGTGCGAGGGCAGGAGGAGGCTCCATTACTCCATCCCTTCTTCCCTCCCTGCCTTATTTTTAGCCAACTCATTAGCCCAGTGATTACAAGGCACTTAGGGAAGTGTGTCCTTCCCCCCCTCCCAGCCACCACGCTAGAAGAAAAAAGAAAAAGGGGGGGAGAAAAGCAAGACAAAGCTCCCAAAATAAACTCAGAGGCAACAGTCCATCTGCCTTTCCATCGGGATCCCCCCCAGGGCTGGGGAGGGCTGCTCCTGCTGCCCCCTGAGGTGGCTCTGGAGCTGGGCAAGGCTCCCTGCTCCCGGCAGGAGCGGCGCTGAAGGCCGGCTGAGCTCAGGAGGGGCCCGGCCCTGCTGTGTTTGTGCGCTGGAGAGAGATGACTTCAGCGTCTAAAGGTCAGGCCGGGTCCAGGAGAGGGATTGCACAAAGCTTTCCTCTGCTGCCTGCCAGCCCCGGCGTGCAGAGTCCAGGCAGGGCTGGGGGGGGACAACAAGGCAGGGTTGCCCCCAAAAGTGGAGCCACCTGGAAAGGACTCGGTAGATTTTGCCCCAAGCAGCTTTTAGGGTTGCATCAGGAGAAAGAGATGGCTGGAGGCCACCAAGGGAAAGGCTTCCACTGCTGCAGCCAAACAGCCAGACCAGCTCCCGGGGCTGCCTCCCCGGGCGCTCTCCCAGGGAGCAGAGGCGACACGGAGACTGAGCAAACACAATGCCCCGAGTAAGTGAGAGCAGGAGCCGGGAGGAAGGCTTTAATAATGCAGAGAGGACACGAGGCACAGCAGAGCAGGTCAGCGACAGCCGGCGTGGGCTCTTGTGGCGAGCAAAGCCGCTTCCAGCCACCCCATGTGCCTGTCCCCAGGCTGGCCGGGCTTTGACCACAGGGAGTTTTCCTTGGCGCCCGGCCCCAGGTGCGAGTGCAATTCCAAGGGGTGCTGAAGGGACCCGGCCCTGGGGGCTGGGGACACACACGGTGGGTGGAGCATCAGCTCCCGCACCAGCCGTGGGGCCGGCAGCTCTTCCCCCATCCCGCCTCGCCAAAGCTGTGTTTTCCAGCCTGCCTCCCGCCATCCCGCAGGGACTTGCCGAGGGATTTCATTTCACTGTCGGCACCCACACCCACTCAAGAAATGTTTTGGGTCAGGCCAGCTGAAAACAGCAGAGAAGAGCTGGGCCAGAGCAGCTCCTCCAGCGCCTGGGTGTTGCCTGGCGGGGTGCGGGATGTGGGCCAGGCACGCCGTTCCATGGGATGCGGCACATCCCGGGAAGGCTCGGTCCGTGCATCCCGTGACTCGGGGCATCCTGAGGGCAACAGGCAGCTCTGGGGAGCATGGGCAGAACCTGTCTGGCAGCACAAGAGTCATCCCTGTGGTCTGATGAGACCGAGATACGGCACAGGATTGGGAGCGGGGGGGGAAAAACGTCGCCTCCAGCTGGAGGGGGGAGATGTTTGGTGGGCGCTGGGCTGGGCTCTGCGGTGGCAGCATCCCTGGGGCCGGGTGGGAGATGGCCCTGGGAAGCTGCGGGGTGACCCTGAGCTCGGCCACATACTTGGCATTCCTGACGGGTTTGCTGGGGCGGGTGGCCCCGCCGCGGCCCGGCGAGGGGGCGGTGGGACGGGTGCTTCGCACGGGCTGGGAGGAGCAGCCGGCAGGGAGAGAGACGCGGCTCCAGTCGGCACGTACACAGCTCAGGAGGCGAGATCAGGGCTGGGGGGAAACCTCAGAAAAAGCCCTTCCCCTGCGGAGCGAAGGGGAGAGACACGCCAAAGGCACAAGCTGCTGCCCCAGCCCTGCGCCTGCTTCTGTTTCCAGCTCTCGGGGAAACTGAGGCAGGGGGTGGGGGGTCGGGGGGGAAGGATGAGCCCGCACCTCTGTCCCACACACCCCCTAGGGATGCACAGAGCCAGCAGCACAACACGTGCCGGGAAGCACGGTGGCAAAACAGGGTGACGCAGGGCTGGGGAGCAGCCAGAGGATGGAAACATCACCCAGCACCAGCACAAAGCTCCCTTGTTGGGCTGGGACGTGCCGAGACACCCCGCGGAGCAGGTCTTAGCAGGGACCAGGCGTGGAGCAGGCTGGGGAAGAGGTGCTGCGGGGGCGGGGGGGGGGATCCCAGGGGGAATTACAGCCTCTCCCTGTCCCCCAGCTGCGGGAAGGCACCACGGCTGCCATCGGCCCCCACGTCCTGAGCGCCGAGGACGAGGACTCCCCAGCGGAGGAGGTGACCTACTCCATCCAGCCCCCGGCCAACGGGAAGGTTGTGCTGAGGACAGCGCCCAGCGCTGAGGTCCAGCAGTTCACCCAGGCCCAGATAAACGACGGCCTCGTCCTCTTCGTGCATCAAGGTAGGGCAGGGCTGAGGTGCTCCTGTCCCCTGGGGCCACCCCCAGCCCAAGGGAGGGGGCACCAGCAGAGGGGAGCACTGTGCCACCAAGGTGGGTGCTGATCCCATCGTACAGCACCCTGGTCCAAGCTGTGCCAGGTTAGCAGGGGGGGCTGCAGCCATGAATGCCCAGCTCCATGCTTTCTGCAGGGCCCTTGGATGGAGGCTTTGCCTTTGACCTGTGGGATGGTGAGAACCTGTCTCCTGGACACTTCTTCCTCATCAGGGCCCAGAGGGAGCCCCTCATCAGCCTGGCCAAGAAGCAGAGCCTCACTGTCTGCCCAGGTGGGTACAGACACACTGCCCAAACCCTCAACTGGATGGCAAACAGGGCCCTTGGACTCTGCCCTCACCCCCTGCCTGCACCTGGGGGTTGCCATGAGATGCCCATGGCAGAGGCAAGGCTGAAGCCCATACTGGATGTGTTCTGCAGGTGGCCTCCAGCCCATCACCAGCCAGAACCTGCAGGCAGTGACCAACAGCCCCACCAGCTCCAGCACCCTGTACTACAGCATCGAGCAAGCCCCACGCCTGGGCAGGCTCAGCACCTCCCAGGGAGAGGAGATCAGGAACTTCACCCAAGCCCAGGTGAGCTGTTGCATCACCAGTCCCCCAGGATCCTGAGGTCTCTCCACCTGAGCACACTGCCACCATGGGCAGAGGGCCTGGTCCCTGGCCACAGCCACACTGACTTTCCCAGCCCTGCCAACAGCTGCTAAAAGGGATTACAGGCCACTGCCCTGGCCACCAGCCTTGGATTTAACACTGGAGGAGGCTCAGGGAGCTCTAATCCCCTTTTCTTGAGGTGATCTCCCTGCTGCAGGCCCAGCCATACCCACTGCTGCCAGCAGGTCCTTCCTACCATGCTTCTCCTCCACAGCCAGGCTTTTGAAGAGCACAGCAAGGGGCTTATTTCTGACCCTCCCTCAGAAGCACAAAGGTTTGCCCCCCTGCCCTCCCCCCCCCCCGCCATGCTCCCCTTGTGCTGTGCTCACCCTCAGGAGATGCTGAGCAAGACAAACCTCCTGGCAGAGCTCTCAGTGGTGACTACCACGCCATGGGTGGTGATGACCCTATTTCTTACCTAATTAAGGCTTGGCTGCTCCTTCCTGGAGCCAAGCAAGAGCCCAGGAGGGACACATTTGCTCTAGCAAAGCATCACCAGAGGTGCCCCTGGTTCTAAAGTGCCCATCACACCAGAGAGGAGACATGGTAATCACCCACTCTAGGTTATTTTACCATTTAGCTGACCTCCTTGAGGTTCTCTTTTTATTTTTAGGTGGACAGTGGGTTAATTTTCTACCAGCACGAGATGCCAGAGAAGCCCTTCTGGCTTGCCCAAGATGCCATCCGCTTCCGTGTGGTTGCTCCCACCACCATCTCTGACTCCTTCATCCTCCTTGTGCTGATCTCCTTTGAGGCCAGGTGTCCCCAGCTCTCAACTCAGCTGTGGAGAAATGCAGGTAAAGGAGGGGAGAAGCAAGGGACAACAAGCTCTCTTGAAGAGAGCTTGTTTGTCCAATGAAGACATGACCATGTAATAAGTCCAAGTTGATTTTCTTCCCTCTCTTTCTTTGCAATCCTCCTTGTCCTGCTGTATCTTGTTTGCCTGGGTCTGCCCTCTTCCCCAGCAGGTCCTACATTTTCCCAAGGATGACAGGCCTTTGGGTCTTCTCTTTTCTCCCCAGGTCTCCAGCTGGCAAGGTCTCAACAGGCAGAGATCAGCACCTCAGTGCTGGATGCCTCCAACCTCCTGAGCCAAGTCCCAGTCCCTGAGAGGGCTGCACATGATGTTGTCTTCCTGGTGACAGGGCTGCCAGCTCATGGGCAGCTCGTGGTGGCTGGTGTGTCCCTGGAGCAGTCACAGCCATTCTTCCTGCAGTCAGACCTGGCTGCGGGGCACCTGGCATACGCCCACAGTGGGGACAGCATCTCTGAAGACCAATTCAGCTTCAAGGCTTGGCTCCGACCCCAGGCACAGCAGTCCATCCGTCCTCCACAGGAAGGGGTGGTCATCTCTGAAGCTTTCAACATAACTGTGACCAGCAGCAACAAGGCACCACAGGTGGTGAAGCGGCAAGAAGTGCTGCGGGTCCCACCAGGCTCCATGGTAACCTTGTCCCAGGAGTACCTGGACGTGGCAGACCCATCAGGCTCCCCAGAAGAGATGGTGTACAGAGTCCTCCGGAGACCTCTCACTGGTCATCTGGCCCATGCACACAACCCACGGGAGCCCATCAGCCACTTCACCCAAGCAGATGTCAACGCAGGCCACGTGGTGTTTGTTGCCACCAGGAGCCGTGCCCCAGGGTCCTTAGCCCTGAGCCTCTCTGATGGGCACCACTTGCCCACCTTGACCTCACTGGAGATCGAGGTGCTGCCTGTGGTGAGCACCACTGCCAGCCCAGTGCTGCTGGAGGTGCCCCAAGACCTGAACAGGGCCACCATGTCCCACCGTCACCTCCTGGGAGCCACACAGCCGCGGGCAGGCAATGCCCTGTACAGGATCACCAGAAACCCAAGGTTTGGTCAAGTGCTGGTCAACCAAAAGCCAGCACGGGGCTTCTCACAGAAGCAGCTGGACCGTGGGGAGGTGACGTTCACCTTCACCGACCTCACCTCTCCTGAGGACAGCTTCCAGTTCTCTGCCATGTCACAGGCAGCCAACAGGAGCGGGGTGGTGAACGTGACTGTCCGTGCCTTGGTGAAGGCTCAGCCAGGCAGCGTGTGGCCCAGGGGCACCACAGCCCTCCTGGACACCAGTGTCCTCGACGCCAGCGAGCTGGCCAACCGCACCAAGAGCGTCCCAGTCTTCAAGATCCGCAGGGCGCCCCGTGCCAGCCGCCTCGTGAGGGTCTCCAGGGACCCAGGGCAACCCACCACCCCAGTTGACACCTTCAGCCAGGGCGAGCTGGAGCAAGGGCTGGTGGGGCTGGAGGTGTTGGATGCTGGGGAAACCAACGAGCCCCTGCAGAGTGACAGCTTCATCTTTGAGCTGGTGGCCACTGGCGTGCCACCAGCACTGGCATCCCTGGGGTACAGCACGGAGCCCTACAACACCTCCAAGGCCTATGGTGTCACCCTGCTCACAGCCCCCCTGGCACCCTCAGCCCCACTGCCCCGGGGCACAGCACGGAGCAGCCCCAATGCCAGCGAGCTGGGCATGGCCCCCACTGCCTGGCCAGGCCCCAGTGCCACCACCAGTCCCGTGGAAGGGGGCACCTTCCTCAGCTTCATCGAAGCCAACATGTTCAGTATCATCATCCCCATCTGCCTCATCTTCCTCTTGCTGGCCCTCATCCTGCCCCTGCTCTTCTACCTGCACAAGCGCAACAAGACAGGGAAGCACCACGTCCAGGGCACCCCCTCCTCCAAGGCCAAGAACGGGGCTGTGCCAGACCAGGAGACCTTCCGGAGGACGGACCCCAACCAAGGCATCCCCCTAACAACTGTCAACGCCCTGGAGGGCAAGGGCACAGGTCCCCAACCCCAGGGCACAGGACCCGGGGCACCGCCAGACCCTGAGCTCCTCCAGTACTGCCGGACTTCCAACCCCCCCTTGAAAAACAACCAGTACTGGGTGTGATGGGCTCAGGCACGGGGACACAAGCCCAGCTGGGGATCCAGACCCTCCTGGAGCACCACCGGCCACTTCCTCCTGGCTCTCCTCCTTCTCCCTGGGAGCTGGCATCCCACTTGTGCAGGAGAGCCCCGAGGATACAGGGGCTGCAGGTCCAGTCCACCCAGGAGCCCCAAATCTCCAGGTGGTTTTAGGCCAGGGAGGGGGACACTGCACAGTCAAGTGGGGGCAGGCAAAATGCTTGAGCAACTCTGGGGAAACACTGACTTTGGAGATGCTCACTGGGGCCACGGGGCTGGAGGGGACCTGGTGGCACTGGTTCCCAGTAAGCCATCAGTGCCTTCTCCACGGGCAGCACCGTTTTTTCCACAGCTTTCCATGCAAAAAGGAGGATGAGGAGCAGCTTGTGCTGAGTCAGGCTGGGGGATGAACCTGCCTAAATCCCACCCCCCGGGGCTAAGTGGGCTGAGCCACTTGAGCAGAGGCTTGGAAAAAAAAAAAACACACCACAAAAAACTGTGGCCAACATCAGGGGAATGTCCCCACCCACTTGGAAAAAAATCCGCCTTATTCTTTCTCTGCGTGCTTGCCATGTGTTTCATAAAGCAGATTACACCAGGCCCCAGGGGGGTTGCTCAACAGGTAGGATGTCCTGGTGGGGAGGGATGGATGAATGGATGGCAGGAGAGCTCACCTGGGCAGTGTGAAACCAGAGAGGAGAACAGAGAACTGGAGCCAGCAGCGTTTTCCACTGGATCCTCCAGTAGGGCAGAAGGAAACAGAATAAAGGGCCTCTTCTGAGGTGCATCGCTCTTCTCCTGAGCCACCTCCCTTGTGTCACCACTTTCTGCCAGGCCTGGTCCAAGCCCAGCCAGCTGCCCAGTGCTGTTTGGAGGTAATGGACCAAACTCTGGGCTCTTGCTCAATTTTTCCCCAGCCTGGAGTCCTAAAAAACTTAAATAGAAATTATCTGAGGAAAAGCAGAGGAAAAACTGAGCTCTGAGCTCAGGATGGGACCCAACAATAATAACCAGCATTGCTACAGCTGGGAAGTCCATCACAGGGCCCATCCCACTCCATGGGAAGCAGAACTGAGCCCCCAGGACTGCAGGGGCTGTGTCACACTTTGCAGCCCCTCACCCAGGGTGAAGCCCATCCCCAGTGTCACAGCACCAGTTCTCCCAGACCAGCCCCTGGGGCAGTCCCACCTCAAGGCTCTGGGATGTTTGCTTGCACCACACCAGCAGTTTTTCCAGCTGCATTTATGGTGCCAAATGTTTGCCGAGCAGCAAACCACACCTGCCTGTGGGTGCCAGCATGTCCCACCCAGCACCCACAACCCTCAGGGTGCAGGCAGCCCTGTCCTTCCCCCCTGCTTTGTGTGTGCCCCAGCCCCGACCTGCCCCACAGCACTGGTGAGACAGAGCCCAGCAGCTCCAGCACCTCCGAGCCCTTGGGCAGCCAGTGGCCACAGGAGCCAAACCCCACACCCTGCCACCTCCAAAACCCTCCTCCTGCCTCAGCCAGAGGGGAAAGATGACGTAAAATGGGGACAGTGTGACCCACACCAACACAGAGGATATAGCCAGGGCGGTGCTGCTCCCAAAAGGCTGGGACAACCTCTCCCTGCCAAGCAGAGGGAGTGCCACCACCTCCCTCCCTCTTCCACGTTAACCCAGCTCTGTGCCTTCCCCCTCACCTTCAGACCAGCACGTTTATCATTGCCTTTGCTCAGCGTGTACCCCCTGGTGAGGGATGGAAGCTTGCAGGGCAGCCAGTGCCATCCCCCAAGAGCCCCCTTGGAAGCATCTGCCGTGTTTTCCTTTCCAACCACTTCTGCCTTGTGCCCAGGGATTAAGTAGAAGGAACGTGGCCTATTTCGTAAGGAGCACTGAAAGAGAAGCAGGTTATTTTTAAGGCTTGCAGTTGTATTCCTGCTGCTGGGAAACATCCACTTCCCAAGGTCAGGGGAGGACAGGCAGTAACCTGGAAAACGCCAGCACAGGTCCTGGTTTTCCGGGGCCAAGTTCTGCTGGCAGGGTTTAAATCCTGAACAAAGCTGCTGGCTCCACTTGGGTTGTTGGGGGGTTGGGGCAGGACCAGCCCTTCACCAGCACCCCCCTGGGGAAGGACTGAGGGTCTCAGACAAAGCACAGCTTAAAGCAGCTTGAAAGTTTCCTGGCTTGTCCCCCTTGGCTTCTCAGCGTGGGGATCTAGGGCTGTGAGCTCTGAACCTGGTCAGGATGCAGCACAGAGCTCCCTTCTCACCCCAGTTTGGGCCAGAACCTCTCTGATCTGGGTGGTCTTGAGGGTGACAGGCACCAGGCTGCACCCTTCCCTGCTGAGCTGGGGATAAAGCTTGCAGAGGTTTAAGGAAGGGGAAGCTGAAGAGGTTTAGCTGCTCTGCCAGATGTGCTGCCTTCCCCCCACACCCCCCAGGCAGGACAGATGTGCACAGCTGGCTGACCAGAGCCAGCCGTGCTCATGAACTCACATGGCCTAATCCTGGGCAGCCAGTGCTGGGTGGCAGAAAGCAGGGTGGGAGCCAGAAGACACCCAGAGGCACAGACAAAGGAGAGTGAGCAAGTCTCAGTGAGTCAGGGAGACATGACAGGATGGAGCTGACAGCCCTGACCTGCCACCACCTCCCAAATGGCAGGAAAAGGCCTATCAAAAGCAAGGCCATCACCAAGCAGATTTACCCAGGAGTTGCAGGGAGTCTGAGCTCAGATCAGTCAGACATGAGCAGCACTGTTGTATGGCCAAAGGAGACTGCAGCCCTGCTGCTCCAACACCTCTCCTGGGTCAATAACCACACCAGGATGGTTGTATCAGTTCCAGGAGGAGCCCAAAGACACCAGGGATTGTAGGTGGGAATGGACACAGGGCAGGAGGAGAGTCCAACACTGCTCAGGAACCAGTTTCCAGGCACCTATTAAAATACAAACAAATAGGCCAAACAGGTTTCTTCAGGCATCCACCCAGGGCAGATCAGATCACCTGGCTTTGAAACCCTCCCCTCAGCTCTAACCATGCAATGCTGGGGTTCAACAAAGGAGGGACTTTATTCCCAGCCAGGCTCCAGGCCAGCACATCCCAGCCTGGCAAAAGGGACTGGGACCCATACAAGCATCATGCTCCCAGCCTCCCAAATCCTCCACTGCTGTGGACCACCACAGCCTACAGGATCTTGTGACAACACTGTCCACACTGCTCCCGGGGGCAGCAGCACAGGAAGTGCCTGAGCCTTCCTAAGTTCACATAAGCATGATGTCAGGGCTCCTCATGCCCATCCCAAAACTTCACCAGCCCCTGAAGATGCTCTGGATTCCTCTGGGAGCCAGAAGGAGCTCGTTGGGGTCCTCTCAGGGGACAGGGGTCACATACCTGAGAAGAGGTCTCCAGGAGTCCCTGCCTGAGAGAACAAGAACTCATTCCAAGGGTGGCCAGGTCCTCCTAAGAGCTTCCCAAATGACAAGCTCCGAGCCAGACTTCAGGCTAGCTGGTAGTAGAGAAGCAAGGCTGAGGGGCTCTGTGCCAAGCCCCAGGATGCCAGGAGCCTTCCCTCCCTGGTAGGTGCCTGCTGGATTTCAGCACGACCTGCCCACAGCCTGCCCAGCTGGCAGCAAGCCTGGCACCCTGGGTTAGAGCTGGCTGCAGGCATGTCCTCCTGGGAGCACCTGCTGGGAGGTGGAGATAACCAGCCCATGCAGGAACAAGGCTGTCCCCAGAAGTCTGACATCCCCCCACCACCTGAACTAAAGCTTCCCAGGCCCTGGTGAGCAGAAGGAAGGGTAGAGAGAAAAGGAGTTGGACACCAGAAAGCATCCTCCAGGCAGCTGCTGCTCTCCAGCCCGGCTGCTGGTTTAAACTGAAGCCAGATTGAGCCTGACCTCCATTTCCACACCCAGCAACTCCAAGACAACGACAGAGGGACAACCAGAGCCCAGCCTCTCCACCCCTCCTACAAAAACAACACACCCAGAGACACAGCTCCCCAGCAGTGCAGGACCTATCTCCCCAGGGAGCTGAGGGAGAGGATTTATCCTGGCACAGAGAACTGGAACAAGGGCTACCCCAACAGCACCCTAGGTTGGGGGCCTGGCCTCTGGTAGAGCAGCAGTCAAAGGAGATTCCCAGCACATTTCCCCAGCACAGGCACTGCCAATCCCCCATAAGTGCCCTGGGCTGGGAGCAGGAGGGAGCATTTATAGTCCCAGCCAAAGGAACCAGCTGGGGCTCGTTGTCTGGCCTGGAAACAGGGTCAGGCTCCGGGAATGTGTGAATTCAGTGATGAAAAGATCTGAGCTGGCAGCCTGAGCTCTGCCCCTGTTTGCTCCCTCCCCTGTGGATCTGCCCAGCGCCGGCAGCACAGCGTGCCCAGCAGGTCCCATCCTGCCCAGGAGCAGCACCCGTGCTCCCCTTGGCCCTGGGAGGAGCTGGCTCAAGCCTCTGGGCTGCTTTGGCATCTGATCCCCCATTCTTTGTGCTGGTGGAGGTGTCCATGTGGGTACCTGATGAGCCTCTGCTCCGAGCGTCCCAGCTGCTGGGGCACCCCGCACATTCCCACCCTCCCCGCAGCACCCCGGCTGCTTCCCACCTGGGAAGGGGGTCTTCCCAACCCCAGAGCCCCCAGCCCCAGGATGGGCAGGGTGATGGGGGATCAGTTGGGCCGCGGAGGTGGCTGATCCCACCACCGGGGCCTCGGCCTTGGCTTTCCCAGGCGCGCGCAGCCTTGGGAAGCAGGAGGAGGAAGCGGGACCTGCCCCGTGTTCCCGGCGTTTCCTCCTGGCCCCGCGTGCCCCGGGGTTTCTTTTTCCTGCCGTGACCCTGAGCAGGAGCAGGGAACAGCCTGTGCCCTGGAGAAGGGCAGCAACCGAAACCACTGGGGCATGTGGAGCCCCTTCCCCACCACCACCCCCCACCCTGGGGTGCCCACCCAGTGGTGGGAGCACCAGGGCAGCCGCAGGGATGCCCGGAGCTGGTGTCATCCTCCAAAGCTCAGTGCTTTTCCAGGATGCTTTTGGAGATGCAGGGGGCAGCAGAAGGATGCTGGAGCCCCCCAGACAGCTGAGGCAGACCCTGAAACGCCTGCCCGTGGGCAAAGAGGGCCCCAGTCACCTGCTGCACGGTGGCAGGAATGTTAATGGGAAGCTGGTTTTCCCAGCCAATGGGTTTGCCATGCTGAGCCAGCCCTAGGGACACAGTCCAGATGTAGGGGTACACAGTGGGGGTGGCTGGTGGGGCAGGGAGACCTTTGTGGGTGCTGAAGGACAACAGAGAGAGCACAGGTCCACTCCCAGGGAAACTGAGGCACAGCATCTAGAGGGGTTGTACACAGCATGTAGGGACCCAGTCCTGTCCCTGTCCCCAGGCTGGGGTGCTGGATGAGCTGCAGCCCTGGGACATCTCCCTGCTCTGGAGCAGAGGCAGCTCTTTGCAGTTCAGCCTTCACCCAGGGTGTGACCAGCCTGGGTTTGTGGCCCAAATCTGCAAGTGTTTTATCAGGGTGGCTCCGAGGAGGATGAGCTCCTTCACCAGGGCTCCACCCACCCTCCTGACACCACCAGCACCTCTCCCACCCTCCCAGCTCCTCATCCCTCTTCCCACATCCCGATCCTCCAAAATCTCGCTCTGGAACATCCCATGGACCATGGGGAACCCCAGGCAGGGTATCCCCCTGCCAAGCTGGGTGTGAAGCAGCTAGGATGCTGCAGCCCGGTGCCAGCACAGCTCCGGAGCCTGCCAGGGGACAGCAGTGCCCATTGTGGGAGAGCAGGCAGCAGTGGGGCTGCAGGGGGGAAGGATGTGCCATCCCCCCAGGCGTCTGTCCCCAGCATGGGGCCAAGTCACCCAGAGCATGGGGACACAAGGCCTTAACCCCTGTGGGGTTAGCGGGGGGCTTGGTTGGCCTGTTCCCATGGCTGCTGCTGCTGGAGGGGCTGGGGCAGGGTGGGAATGGCATGGGATGGAGTTGGGATGGAGCCAAGGTGGGATGGAGCCAAGCCAGGATACCACAAGTGTGGGATGAGGCTGGAGTGGCACGGGGCTGGGGTGGGATGGAGCCAAGACAGGATGTGGCCAGTGTGGGATGAGGCTGGGGACGTGCCCCAGGGTGGGATGGGCTTGGGGTGGGGGGAGATAAGAGCCAGGGTGGGATGGGGCTGGGGTGGGATGGGGGTGGGATGGAGGGGAGATGGAACCAGAGTAGGATGGGGCTGGGGTGGGATGGGGTTGGGGCTGGGATAGGGCTGTGACGAAGGGGACTGTCGTGGCTGTGTGATGTTTGGGTGTGCTGGTCCCTGTGTCTGGGGGCCCGGGGGGGGCTGTGGGAGGACAGAGCACAGCCCTCAGCATTCCCAGCGCCGCTCTGGTTGAACAATACCCCGCTGGCCCGCACGCCGGGGCTAATTTTAACCCTGGAGCCAGGCCAAGGCGGCCCTAACTTTCCTCCCTGTGATTTATCCCAGCTATTTCCCTCGGAAAACAAGGCCCCCGTGCCAGCCCCGCTGTCTGCCCCGGCAGCAGCACACCGGGCTGGCAAAGCAGGGCAGGATTTGCCCCTCAGTGGGTTGTTTGGAGAGCAGGAGGGTGGCCAGCACTGGGGGACACCTCCCCACCCAGGCACTCAGCCCCCTGCTACCCATGGCACGGGGATGTTCAGAAGCTGGCTGGAAGCCTGGGGATGCTCGGATGCTCCCCAGGATCCTGGAGTAGTTCCACTTTCCACAGACATCTCTGGGAAGGAGGTGGGTGTTTTTTTCTACCAACAATTTTATTGAAAAGGCTGTGGGGCTTTTTTTTTTTCCCTTTTTTTTTTTTTTTTTTCCTCCCTTTTCCCAGGCAGCAGCTGTGCTGGAGAAAGAGATTTCCCTTCGCCTCGGTGTGTCTATTTAAAAACTTGACTGGTAAAAATGCTGCAGAAACGTTTGCGAAAAATCAAAAAAGATCTTGTGACAAAAAAAACCAAAACAAACAACAAACCAAAAAAAGTCATCCTCTTCCAAATAAAGATCTTTTTCTTCTCCTTTTTCCATCAGAAAAGCTTTTAGTGTGCAAAATGTCGACCGCTTTGATTTCTTCTCCCAGGGGGGGGGCTGGGATGGACCCACCTCTCTGCTGGAGGAGGATGGGTTGTCAGAAAGCTAAAGATCCCTGGGCAGAGCCAGTGGCACTGTCACCTCCACTGCCATCCCTCTTGTGACACCCCCACGCCCCCGCCAGACCCGCGGCAGGGTGGGAGGTCCCCAGGGACAGAGGTGGCACGGCCAGCCTGGGGGGTGAGCCCTTTCCCCTCAGGCCCACAGCCTGGGAAAGGGGGAAGAAAGCCCCAAGTGATTTGGTCACTAGCGTGATGAGTTCCCGTTCGTTCTCAGCCGGTCGCGATCAGAGGAGGCCTGCGAGGCGGCGGGGAGAGAAGTGCGGGGTTTCGGCGGGGCAGCAAGCGGAAGGCCTTAGAGGTTGTCGTACATGCGTAGCGTCTTCTCCAGCTGCTGGCTGACCCGCTGGTAGAAGACAATCTGCTGCTTCAGGTAAGACTGCATCATCCTCTTGAAGTCGGCCACGCGCCGCTCGTGGAAGTGGTTCATCTCGGCCTGCAGGGCGAAGCCCACCACCCGGCAGCGCTTGCGGATCCCGTCCGCCTCCTCCTGGTCCATCCGGCCCTCGTCGCTCATCCGCTGGCTCTCCTTCACCTTGGCGAAGGCGCCTGGCGAGGCAGGGGGAGAGGAGGATGGATCTGGGTGCCCTTCCACCCCCCTTCCCAGGCAGCCCTGCTGAGTCCCGGCGGGAGAACAGCCAAAGCATCCCACCGCTGAGGGAGGGATCCGTGTGCTCCCGGGCTGCCATCTCCCCGTGCCCATCAACCCCTCTTCCCTCTCCTCCAGGCAAGGAAAGACCAAGAGCCTTTTCCTTTCAAACTCTGACCTCCCCAAATTCCTTTTCCACCCCATCCCTGGGCAGTCAGCCTTCTAATTAGCAGGAGGTTTGGGGCTCTGGGATGCCGGAGGGCTGTGAGTCAAGGCGGTGAATCGGGATGTGGGAAGGACAGAGTGCCGGCTGGAGCCCAGCTGGGAAAGCATCCCTCTGACACCAGATTTTCCCCTCCTTCCATTTATTTTTACAGCTCGGTTTCGAAAGAATCCTGCCTGGCTCCAGCCCTGCATTCCTGCCCCCTCGCTAGCAGAGAGGCTGTTTGCCTGCAAACAGGATCCGGCCTGCAGCTCTCCGGGATTTTTCCCGTCTCCTTGTCCCTTCCTGGGAGTGTTGGGCCTGGGGTGACAGCCCTCTCGCTGTGCCAGGAGAGGAGAGGAGGAGGAGGAGGAGGAAGAAGCAAAGGTCGGAGGCCAAATCCTGCCTTGCACTCTGCCCACGCAGCCTAACTTCCGGATGGGATCCAGCTCCTCTGCTCCCGCTGCAGTAAACAACGCGGGGAGGGAAAGGCGAGGACACGGCTGGGGCTGGATCCCGTCCTGCCCTTCGCCTTCCCAGCTTCCCCAGGACGCAGAGCAAGGCACGGACACCCCCAGATGCCGGCACATTGGACAGCCCTGGCTGCACCCCGGGGAAAACAGACCTAGTCCCCAAAATCCAGGGACGCTGGCACGGGCAGCCGGGCCGGGACGAGCGTGTGGACTTTGGCCCCACTCCCCGGCTGTGTCACACCCCGCTGCCCAGGTGCAAAGGGACACAGAGCCCTGCCTTGTCCTCTCTCCTCCTCCTCAGCCCCAAAACACCCAGCCAGCACAAGGGGACAAAGGGGACGCAGGGAGCCCCGCTGCCCTTGGGTGTGAAACCCAGCCCTCCTGGGCTCAGAAGGCAGGGACACTGTACTCTTGATTGGCCCCGGTTGTCCCCAAGAGATCCAGTGTGTCCCCTCCTTGGCCAGGGGAGTGCTGTGAGGCTGGTGGGACACAGGGACATGTCCACATCCCACCAGCCCTGCACCCAGGGACACGTCCAGCTGTGTCCTGCCAGAGCATCCCTGTTGGCCACCCCATCATGGCCTGGCCCAGGAGGGAGGATGAGGGTGATGGGGGTGGATGTGACACAGGCCTTGACTCACGAGGTGCTGGGCAGGTCACCCTGGAGCCAACAGCTCAGGGCTCGGGGGGAGCGATGCCTGTGCTGACCACCCCAGTGCCAGCAGCAGTTCTGGAGCCCAGGGCACCCTGTGGGGCAGAACCTGGTCCTGGAGCCAACAGCTCCAGCAGCCTCTCCAGGGCTGAGGTGACCACAGAGCTGTGACAGCGGGGACCACTCTGCTTCCCTGGGAGCCACAGACAATGGTCCCCATCCCTATCCTCATTCCCATCACTGCACAGTGCCAGATTTCCCCATTGCATCCCCATCCCACTCCCCATGCTGATCGCCCCCCACATGGGGCCACCATGTTGGAGAGTTCATAACTAGGGGACAAGAAGCCACCCTTACCTTTCTGGAGGTGGATGATGTCTGGGAAGTTGGAGAGGAGCCCTTGGTACAAAGAGAGAGTGTCCAGCATGAGGAACAGGTCGTTCTTGGGCTGCTCAGCAAACATCTCCCCCACGGTCTCATACGTCTTGCCCGTATGGGAGATGGCATTGTTGAGGGCATCTGAGCTGTAAGGGGGGTCCATGTGGAAGGAGTGGCTGATGGCTTGGAAGGCATTGCCCAGCTTCTGGAACTCCTTCCGGAAGCCCCCCACGTGTTTGCGCACCAGCTCTGAGGCCACGTTCGTCAGCTGCAGGACACTGTCGTCCATCTTCTTGCTGAAGGCCTTGAAGGCATCCACACGGTCCTCCACGTCCTGCAAGTCCTGGTGCTCCGTGGGGATCTGGATGGTGAGGAGGAAGCTGGCGCCCACCATCTCGTCCTTCTCCGCCCGGCGTTTGCCCAGCTTCCACTGCTTCTCATCGCGGCAGCAGAGGAAGTGCTGGAAGCCCTCGTACTGGGAGAGGACGGGGTGGCTGGTCATATGGTCCATCCAGAGGATCAGCCGCCGCTTGCGCTTCTCGATGAAGTCCTCCTCGAAGCGCCCGGTGGCCTGCTTCTCAGGCAGGTGGGGCACCGAGATGACGGTGAACTTGTGCAGGAGGCGGTTGTAGAGCCAGTCAAAGTGCTTGTACCGCCGGTAGACGGGCGAGTTGATGTTGCTGGGGGTCAGCTTGTAGGAGATGTAGCTCTTGATGCCCTTGAACTTGGTTTGCTTGGTCGGGTCCTCCACGGAGCAGATGAAGGGGTGGGGGTTGGCCCTCCACTGGGGCCCTCTGGAGCCCATCTCTATGCAGTAGGCCTCAGCGATCTTGGACATCAGGGGCACGTCGCCCAGGATGAAGGCCTCCACCCCTGAACGGACGAAGCAGGAGAAGCGGTTGAGGTTCCTCCCCACCACGCTGCCCCTCTTGGAGGAGCTCATGCTGTCCTGCCTCTCCAGCGCTGGCTTGGGATGGTAACCAGCGTGCTGGTGGTGGCCGTAGGCCGGTGGGTACTGCAGGCTGGGTGAAGGGTGCCCGTTGGTGCCCGGTGTGCTCCGGGGCTCCTCCACCACCGTGCAAGAATCGTCCCAATCATCCCAATCATCGTCATCGTCATCCTCGAAACTGCCCTGG
Organism: Apus apus; assembly: GCF_020740795.1. NCBI lineage: Eukaryota > Metazoa > Chordata > Aves > Apodiformes > Apodidae > Apus > Apus apus. The sequence continues at coordinate 2,587,330 of NC_067291.1, read as the reverse complement.
TAGGAGATGCCGGGGTTGGGGGGAGCTGTGTAGAAGGAGGAATCGTGCCCAGGGGAGCCGGCCGGGCTGCTCGAGTAGTCCGTGTAGTTGGAGCCCGAGCGGGAGCGGAGGATTTCGACGTAGGAAGCGGGGAAGAGGCCGGTCTCCCCGCGGCTGTTCTGGCCCTGTAACCAGCCATCCAGGGAGTTCTCGCTGAAGATGACGAGCTCCTCGTTCTCCTGGATGCTGATCTCCTCTTTGTTTTCACTCTGGAAGTTGTAAAGCGCTCGGGCTTTCAACGCCATGGCCGGTCCCCGGGGCAGAGGGGGTGACGGGACGCACGGGGCGTACAGGGCAATTCCCGCAGCCGGAAAGAAGCACCGAGGCCCCCAGGGCGATCCCAAGAGCTCACTCGGCACCGGGACCGGGCTGTGGGAGAAGCTTTCTCAGGGTGACAAAAAAAAAAGGTGGAGAAGAAATCCCCGAGGTGGTGACGCCGGGGGCCGCCTGGCCAAGGAACCCCCCCAGTCCCAGCGCCCCGGTTAACGCCAGCATTCCCCGGTCAAGCCAGCGGCGCTTCCCGCATTCCCGCGGGACGTCAGGCCCGGCCACGGCCACGCAGGTTTTCCTCTCGCTGGAGACGCTGATCCCAGCGTTTCACTTCCCGGGAGGAAAAGATCCGGCTGCCAGCGAGGAAATAAATCCAAAGCGACTTTTCTCAGGGGTTCCTGTGGGTGAAACAGCCCGAATTCCTCCCGCCAGCGCCTGCCCGTCCGTGGGCACCGGGAAAGCACCGGGAACCGGCCCCAAAACCAGCCCAACCTCCCGGTGATCCCAGGAGTTCCTTTCCGGGCCGACTCTCCCGGGAGCTGGCGGCTTCTTCTTGTTGTTTTGGGCTTTTTTTTCCCCCCCTCCTTCCCTCTCTGAAATCCGCCAACCTCCCGCTGGACGGAAGGGAAAGGGCCCGCGGGGCAGGGCAGCACCGGCGCCGGTACCGGGACGGGGAGAGGCTGCCGGTGCCGGTAGCGGAGGGAGGGAGGGAGAGCCCGTCCGGCCGCCGCTCCCGGGGCCGAGGAACCGAGTGGGCGGCCCTCACCGCATGGCCGGGCAGGGGGCCGGGGGGGCCGCCGCTCCCGGGGCTGCCGCCAGGGCTGGGGGCCGCTCTCGGTACCGCCTCCCGGCTCCGGTGTCGGCGCCCGTTGCCGCTGCGCGATGTCGGTGCTGCTGCCCGGAGCCGGCGGCGATGTCGGTGCTGCTGTCGGGTGCGGGTGCCGGGTACGGGGGCCGGTGCTGGTGCCGGTGCCGGTGCCGGTGCCGGTGGCGGGGCTGGCCGCCAGCCTCCCGTGACGCACGGCAAGGCCGAGCTCCCCGGCCGGCAGCTCGGGAGCGGCGGGAGCGGCGCGGCAGGGCGCACGCTGCCCTCTGCAGGCAGCCGGTCTGGGGGCACCGAGCACGGCCCGGCCCGCGGGGGCACGGCCACCGGCACCGGCTGCTCACGGAGAGGGGCCCCGGCATCCCTGCCCATCCCCTCTGTCCCTGCCCGGGATGTCCCCTACGTCCCTGCCTGCCGTGTTCCCTGTCCAGGGTGTAGCCTCCATCCCTGCCCACCGCGTGCCCTCCATCCCAGCTCCGAATGTCCCCTCCGTTCCTGCCCGGGATGTCCCCTACGTCCCTGCCTGCAGTGTCCTTTTCCCGAGTTGTTCTCTTCCTTTCCGCCCGGAATGTCCCCTCCATCCCTGCCCACCGTGTCCCCTACACCCCTGCCTAGGAGGCCCCCTGCTCGGGGTGTCCCCTCCATCCCTGCTCGAGGTGTCCCCTCCATCCCTGTCCACCGTGTCCCCTCCATCCCTGCCTAGGATGCTCCCTGCTCGGGGTGTCCCCTCCATCCCTGCTCGGGGTGTCCCCTCCATCCCTGCCCACCGTGTCCCGTCCGTCCCCGCCCCAAATGTCCCCTCCATCCCTCCCCGCGCTGTCCTCCATCTCCCTACCCCCACTGTCCCCGCCCGCTTCCCGGGCTCCCGCCAGGAGGGGAAACTGAGTCACGGCGTGTGGCGGGGGGGGGGGGTGTGTGTGTCACGGATCCTCCGCGCCGCCAGGGGGCGCTGCGCGCAGAGGCCCCGCCCCGGAAGCGCGGCGGGCGGGCGGGCGTTGCCATGGAGGAGCTGAGCGCGGCGCTGGCGGGCGGGCTGGGCCTGGCAGCGCCCAACAGCACGGCCGCCCCGCACCCCCGCCTGGCCGCCTACAAACCCCGCCGAGGCCCCGGGCAGGCAGAGCGCCGAGAGCGCCTTCTCCGCCTCCAGAGAGAGTGAGCGACTTTCGCCGGGCTTGGGGATGGGGAAGGCCCCGTCGTCGTGGGGGCGCCGCTGGGGTGGGCAGGCCCGTGCTAGGCCTTGGGTCTGTGGGGGTGGGTGTGAGGGGCCCTGGGGGTGTAGGGGGCGTTGGGCTGTGTGTGGGGGACCTTGGGTGTGCAGGGGTGTGAGGGTCTTGGGGGTTCTGGGGTTGTAGGGGACTCTGTGGGTGTGGGGGGGCCTGGGCTGTGTGGCAGGCCCTGGGTGTGGGGGAGTGTGAGGGTCTGGGGTGTCATGGGCTGCGTGAGGGTTTCGGGTGCCCTGGGGCTGTGGGGGGGCTGTAGGGGACCCTGGGCTGTGTGTGGGGACCTTGGGTGTGGAGGGGTGTGAGCGTATGGGGGGGCCCTGGGCTGTGTGGTGGGCCCTGGGTGTGTAGGGTTGTGAGGGTCTGGGGGTCCCTGGGCTGTGGGGAGCAGGGGGTGGTGGCCTGCCAGGCACAAGAGAGCAAGACAGGCTGGTTCCTCCACCCCAGGAAGCGGCTGGACTACGTGAACCATGCCAGGAGGCTGGCAGAGGATGACTGGACAGGGGCAGAGAGCGAGGGTGAGGAGAAGGAAGAGGCAGAGGAAGAGGAGATGGAGGTGGATGCTGGCAAGAAGCTGCCCAAGCGCTACGCCAATCAGGTGAGGAGCTGCTGGGCAGGGTGAGGGCCACGGGGTGGGCAGGCTGGGCATAGTGAGTGGCCATGGGGCTGGGAATAACATGTCCTGCCTGGGAATAACATGTCCTGCCTGGGTTGGTGCTCAGTGAGGGCCATGCCTCAGTTCTCTCACCCTCAGACATGCTGTGCTCAAATGGAGGAAAGGTAGAGATGGGTTTCCTGGGTGCTTGTTGGGAGGCAGCATTTGTGCAGCACTCAAGTTACTCAGGTTTCCATCTCTCCCCGTGTTTGGGACACTGGGAAGGAAGGGAAACCTTCAGCCTGATGGGTTTTAGCAGCCTTGGCTGCCACCTTGGGCCTAAAAGACACACAGGTGGTTGCAGCCAGGCAACCTCTGAAGAGGTCAACTTCTCTGAGCTCTCTGCTCCTAATATGTAGGGCTCTCTAAGCTCTGCCATGTATTTACAAACAAAGTGCTCAAGTGAGGCTGTTGTGGGGACCAGGGTGCCCAAGCCGGGACTGGGAGCCCTGTGCTGTGCTCTGAAGCTTAGTCAGCAGCTGGGAAGCAAGAGAAAGACCTGGGGGGAGAGTCTGTTGTGCAGGTTGGTCTGAGGGAGGAGGGAAATGCAAGCTGCAATGCAAGCTGCCTCTGAAGGGTCCAGTGTAGCAGGAGAAGCCAAGGCAACACCTTCTTGCTGGGACTTTTCTGTAACTTCCAGGGAGTTGTGCCTGACTGCTTTGTTGGGGTTTTTTTTTTCTGGATTTCTCCCTAGCTGATGCTGTCTGAGTGGCTGGTGGATGTCCCCTTGGATCTGGAGCAGGAGTGGGTCGTCGTGGTGTGTCCTGTTGGAAAAAGGGCCCTCGTGGTGGCGTCCAAGGTAGGTGGCAGTGCTGGAGGGTGTCTCACCTCCTGCTGAAGGACCTGTCTCCTAAGCCTGGCCTGTGTGTTGTGCTTGACTTGTCTTGTTTCCCCCTGTCCTTGTGCAGGGCACAACAGCAGCTTACACCAAGAGTGGCTTCTGTGTCAACAGGTTCCCCTCCCTGCTGCCGGGGGGGAACCGGCACAACTCGGCAGGCGAGAAAGGTAGGGGGCTGGGGAGGGATTTGGGATGGAGAGAGGGGAACCTCCTGCTGCTCCCTCAGCTCCTGGGTCCTTTGCTGCTGCTGGCAGCAGGCACTTTGCCTGCCCTGAGCAGGGATTGTGTCTGCCAGGTGGCATGCTCTTGAAACCTGCCTTTGCTGTGCCTCTGCAGCCTCGTTGGGCTCCAGGCTGAAGGTCTTTTGTGGTTGCAGCTCCTGTTAGGAGCAGGGGATGCCTCTGCACCTCTCAGCCCTGCATCAGGGCAGGCTTAAGGCAGGAGAGGTTGGGTCTGGTGTTGGGCTGTTGGGTTGGGTGGTCTCTGGAGCATGGCTGGAGCTCCCTGTTTCTGTGTGCAGTGTACTGCATCTTAGACTGCATCTACAATGAGGCAAAGCAGACCTACTACATCCTGGATGTGATGTGCTGGAGAGGACACCCTGTTTATGACTGCCAGGTACTGCATCTCCCCCTCTGCCCTCCCTCCCTTTTGTTCCTGCTCCATCAGCTGCTCTGTAGCCACCACAGGACACAGCCCACCATGCTCCAGGGTGGGCATTTCATCTCATGGGCTGCTGGAATAACTGGGTGCATCTTTTGGAGGGAAGTAGCAGAGCTGGGGGTGCTGGCTGGTTGAGGCTGAGCTTGTGAATCTCCCAGAGGGATGGAGACACTCAGCAGGAGATGAGGGGTGGGGTCATTCAGTTTTCTGCCTCCTTTCACAGACTGACTTCAGGTTCTTCTGGCTCTCCTCAAAGATCCAAGAAGAGGAAGGGCTGGGAGAGAAAAGCAGAATTAACCCAGTAAGTTCTTTTGTAACGGGAGGAGGATGGGGGGAAGCTCTCCTGTTCAGCAAGCTTCAGCACTTCCTTTCACAAGCTTTTTTTCTTTCACTACCCCCCCAGATGAGGCTTCAGAGTGTACTCCTGATGAAATGGGATTCCATGATCAGGATATAAATAGAACCACAGAGATTTGCAAACGAGTGTGGATGGGTTATTGGGTGGTGGTTTTTTTTCCCAGGCAAAGTGCTTAGAGAGATCAGACTGCAGGCTATCAGCTAACTTCCATGCTGCTTTTAGCTTTCCCTTGAAACAGAATGGAAAACCAGTGTGGTTTCTCCAGGTGTAGTGCTGGTCAGCAGCCTGACCACACTGGGAATGGTTCCTGTGGGCTGGCAAGGCTGGGGCAAAGGCTGGCAAAGCTCTAGCCCACCCTCCTGCCTAACCTAGTCACTGAAGTTGTCAGGCTGGTTACAGGTTTGCCACCCTGAGTCCCTGCTGAGCAAAGATAAAACTTGGGAGACATCCACATGGAGGTCAGCCCTAGGAGCTTGGAAGGTGATTTTTGGGGATGGATGTAAGAGATTGGGCAGCCTGGCTCCTGGAGCAGTGTGTGTGCTGAGGCAGAGCCAAGCTGAGCAGTTCAATAAGTGGGGATAACGGCTCCACTGCCAGCAGCAGAGCAGTGTGTTTGAAGAGCATCCTGTGGGAATATCCAGAAGACAACTACTGAAGGAGGGGAGGGGTTCAGCTTCCATTTACTTGGTGAAAAGATGTGCTAGGCTGAGCCAGCAGCCTGGAGCAGACATCTGTCTGCTTTGCATCCTGCCTGGAGGTCGGTGCTTTCTGTTTAGGTGAAAAGAGCATCTCGGGGCTCAGCTCTCCTGAAAAGTCCTTCCTGAAGTCTCAGCTGCTTGGAGAAAAGGTCTCAGGAGTGTGTGGGAGCTGTGTGCTGAGTCTCTGCCATCCACAGCTCTTGTGAAATGGCTGTGGAGAGGGGATCATTTGGAACTGAGATGTCATTCTGGTGATTTCTGTAGGTTTTCATGAGGGCACTCGTGGTTGCTCTAGGGGGATCTGATGGTCAGCTTGGTCCTGTCATTTTCTTTAGGCCCAGGGTTTGCTTAGGAGTTGGTGTTCTGAATGGGCTGTCCTGTAGTGGTCACAGAGATCAGTTGCCATGGAAAGAGTAAGGAATTGAGGATACCTGTCATGTTCCCTGTGACTTTATCAGCCAGTGGTTGTACCTGGGCCATGGAGTTAATGGCCACCAGGACCTGCCTTTCAGGAGCTGGTCTGATTCTCTTCTGAAGCTGTTTTTGCTTTTGGGCTCCCAGCACCCTGTGGCAGGAAGGCCAGCAGTCCAATGGCCTGCTCCCTGCTTGGGATCTCCTCTCCCCTCAGGTGACTTCCTCTGAGCCTGTCCCTCACCCTGTCTCTCTCCTGCTGGATCTCACACTGGTGAAAGTCCTTTCTCCTTTAGCTGTCTCCACCCCAGGGCTCGATGCAGTGATTTGTTGTGCTTTAGGCTGTGCAGTTGTCTCTTCTAACCCTCTCTTACTCTTCCAGTTCAAATTTGTGAGCCTGCAGAACTTCCCTTGCTCTTCAGACAGCCTGTGTGAGGTGCTGGCCATGGACTTCCCCTTCGAGGTGAGAAACCTGGGACTGTGTCTGGTCTAAAGAAGACCAAGAGGGGATCTTATTCTTACTTACAAATATCTGAAGGGTGGGTGTCAAGAAGGAGGGGACAGTCTCTCTTCAGTGGTGCCCTGTGATAGGATGAGTGGCAATGGGCACAAGCTGGAGCACGTGAAGTTCAAGTTAAACATGATGAAGAACTCCTTTCCTGTGAAGGTGGCAGAGCCCTGGGACAGGCTGCCCAGAGAGGCTGTGGGGTCTCCTTCTCTGGAGACTTCCAAGGCCTGTCTGGGCATGTTTCTGTGGGATCTGCCCTGGGTAATCCTGCTCTGGCAGGGGGTCTGGACTTAATGATCTCCAGAGGTCCCTTCCAACCCCAACTATTCTATGACTGTCTGAAAGAGCCCTCAGGAGGAGGGGATTGGTGCCACCACCCAGATTGCCTCCAGATGCAGCACAGCTTACCACCACCTGGCAGTGTGACTGGCAGCTGACCATTTTAGGGCCAAAGCTGGCACTGCCTGCTGCCCCAGTGGGTTCATGTGGGTGCATCTTCTCTCTGTGGAAGGCACCCAGCTACCTGGTGTCTTGTGGGGAGGAAGGAGAAAATGGTAGGTCTGCTCCTGTGGGGTTCAGGTGTTAGTGATGTGTGCTTGAGATGTCCTGGAGCCAGGGTCAGATGGCTGTAGGGGTTCAGGTGATCTGTCCTGCTACTGGACCTTGCAGAGGGGATAGTGTGAGCTCTGCTTTTGCTGTGGTACAGAACCAGCAGCTCCTGCTGCTCTTGGCTCTCTTGAGGTGGCTGTTCCCCCAGCAAGGGGGGCTGAACAGGACACTTAGTCTGTGCCACTGGCTCTACAAGTCAGTGCTGTGGTGCTGCCCAGGCCTCTCTGCTGGCCTGCAGGAGAGGGGCAGGATGGGCAGCTCAGTGCCACCCAGCCCAGCTCTGGGTGTTTGTGGCCTCTCCTGAAACAGCTCAGGCTGTTTCTGGTGGCTGTCCTGGCTGCCTTGGCACTGAAGCAGAACAGGATGGAGGAGGCAATAGCATTCCAGCAGTGTTAGTGACCAACATCTGGGAGCCAGAAGCTTCTCTGGTGGCTGCAGCCCTTGCTGTGGAGTGTCCAGGCTTAGCCCAAGAGCAGGAACAGCCTCTGCAGAGGTTGTTTGTCCCACTAAGCCAAAAGCCACCTTGGTTTGACTCTGTCTCTTGTGCTCTCCTGGCCCAAGTTAGTGATTAACATAAGTGCAGGTTTAAATTTAAGGGACACTAATTAGGCAGTGAGGGCTGACTCTGCCTTCTGCTTGTCAGAGCCAGGACATCAGGGAGAGTCAAGAGTCCCAGCCTCTGTGGGTCTTGCCAGACCCTGCTCTGAACGTGGATTGGGGAGTGCTGAGCAGGCACCCCAGGGCTCCCACAGCTGGTTGGCTCACTTGCCCAGGCTCCGAGTAGAAAGAGTCATTCCCATTTTTGCTGAGGGAAGCTTCATTCCTTCCTGAGGAGACTGCTCCCAGGAGAAAAGGCTGAGCAGCATTGCCCCACTGTGGTCAAAGCAGAAACATTTCTGGGTTGCAAAACGCTGCCGGGGGGAGGTGGGAGGTGCTCAGGCTCTCCCTGGCAATCCAGCTGTGTTTTGCCCCCCCGGAGTTCTCTGGTCGGTCCATCCCGACAAGGGAAACGTGGTGTCATTTGGCTCCAAGCAGCCGGTAACCTCACGGACACCCCGGTGCCACTTCCAGGGAAGAAGGTGGGTCCCTGGGCGATGGGCCACAAGAGGGAGCCCAAGAAATCCCTTGTCAATCGCTTCCACCCACAGCACATCAAGAAGGAAACTTTGCAGGAGGCAAACCCCGGTGGAATAAGAGGCCTCCTTGTGCCTGGACCCAGCACCTCTGAAAGGATCTCGTGTGTCTGGTGGCAACAGATGTGCTCAGTGCCTTCAGGTCTGGGTCTCCAGAGTAGATCTGTAGCCTTTGAGTTAGGACCTGATCCTCTACATTCAGTGGGAAGTCTTTTTTTTTCCACTGAATTCTGTGGATTTTGGATCAGTTGACAGGTGCTGAATTTGAAGTGGTTTGTGGAGTGGATCTGAAGGGCTACTGCCCTTGCAGATCCAAGGAAGACAAGGTTCAGGTTTCCACGAAGGCAAGGTGAACCAAAGCCTCTGAGGAACCCTGCTGTGAAGGAATGGCCATCATGTTAAGCACCTCGAATCTGAAAAGTCTGAAGTCCTGCCAGGCCAGTTTCTCACCAGGGTTGGTCACTGAGGGACAGTGTCAGCCCCTCCTCTGATGTGGCTGGTATCAGTGCAGTTACTCAGGGTACAGACCTGGCCAACAAATTAAATTAACTGGAAGGAAGATGGGAGTTGCAGTAACTTAGGAGAAATCAGGGGAAGGAAGAACATAACTCTTCACTAGGCTGAACTCCTTTGGATTTTCCAGCTTGGGGAAGATCTTTGGAGCAGTTTGGAAGGCAGAAGCCTTTCCAGACTCTGCTTTTACCAAAACATTCCTGTGGGTGCTGGCAAATCCCTGTTGCTCACCAAGTGCCATGAACCCACAAGAATAGACTGGATGTGCAGGAGCTGTGCTGCAGAATCTTCCCAAGTCTTCCCAGGAGGCAGGGGAAAGGAGAAGCTTTGTACTTTAGATATCCAGAAGGTTACACAAACTCACTGTGATGTTTACTGTTCTGGTTTCATGTTTTCCTAGCGCAGGGAATTCCCCTTTTTCCGGGATTCTTTTGCAAGATCTTAACAGTGACTGAAAATGATGGAGAGAGTAGTGCAAGAAGCTCTGCCCGCTCTGCTGGAAGTTAGGATCCATGGAGTGGAGATGGGAGGTTAGCATCCGTGAAACAGGGATGCATGGATGCTGCTCTTGGCTCAGCATGGCAGCAGCAATCCCCTTGAGCTGTTGGCTCCCTGCCCATATAGATGTTATGCCCTGTATATTCCAGGGGCTGTGGGCTTGGGGAGCAGCCTGGGAGCAGCTCAGCCCGAGGTGGTCTCCTTTTCTCATCTCCTCTGCCCACCCAGCCACTCTTACTCGTAGGCAAATGGCCTTTTAAAGAGCCTGCCAGGCTGAGCCTGGAGGAGAATCACCTCCAGGCATGGTCATCCTGACAGCAGGATCTAACCCAGCATTCCTGGGAAGAGGGGGGTGGCAATCCCAGAGCGTGGCAGCGAAGCAGGGAGCACATCAACCAGCTGCAGCCTTGCAGAGCTTGGGAACAGCAGCACAACAAAGCTGGGGCCTAAACCTTCAAAGTCCAGAGTGCCTTTAACTGTCATTGATTGCGGGAGGAGTTCTCCCTTGGGGAAGATGAAGAATTTCTTAGGCATGAGCCAGCTGAAAGGGCTGCAGCAGCCTTAGGAACCCGGGCTACTTGGCGTCACGCGCCCCGACTAATTACTCTCCAAATGTATTATTGAAAATAACCTTAATCCAGGCAAGCGGCCTTTTCTGTCAGCTGCTTTATTCAGAAACCTGGTGGCTTTTCCACAGAACGGGACGGTCGGTGCCAACAAGGGGCTGGAATTGTTTGATTTTTAAAGCTCCTCCAGGGCAGGAGCTCCGCAGGTTTCTCCTTTCCTTTCCGCTCTTTATTGCACTGCTGGAGGAAAAATGATCCAGCTGGGAGTCCTGGCCTGTCCACGGAGGACGGGGCTGGCAGGTGACACTTTGTCATCCACCTGCAAAAAGCCTCAGCCCTGGCTTTTTCATTCATCTTCTTGCCTCTTTCCAGGTCGATGGACTTCTCTTCTACCACAAGCAAACCCACTACACCCCCGGCAGCACCCCGCTGGTGGGCTGGCTCCGACCTTACATGGTGTCCCAAATCCTGGGGCTGGCTGTACCCACCACCCCCCTCACTGCCAAACCAGACTACGCTGGGCGTCAGCTCCAGCAGATCATTGAGAGCAAGAAGAGTAAAAAGCTGGCAGGGGAAAAGGGTCACCTGGCTGCAAGGAATGGACATTACGAGTTGGAACACTTGTCTACCCCTCAGCCAGGAAACTCTCCAGAGGGCCAGGATGGAGCAGGGAGCCAGATGGAGAGTTAAGCTGCTGGGGAAGGAGAAAGCAAAAGGTTCCCTGCTTCTCACTATCCCTTGTGCTCCCTGAGTAGGGGGGGGGAAAGGTTATCATAGGATTTTTGTTTGAAAGGCACAAAAGTGGAATCTTGTGCTGCTGGATTATTTTTTTTAATTATTTTTGTATTATTGTTCTTGTTTTGGCCAAGGTTTCTGTGAGGCCTTACAGAGGATTGTCTGGTGGTTTGCTGAGGCAGTTGGTGCGTTGGGAAACGAAATGATCTGTCCCCACACTGCAGGGTTCCTGGTTCAGCCCCTGACCCTGCTTCTGTTAAAGCCTCTGGCAAAGCTCCAGTGTAGGAGCAGTGCTCAGACCTCCGAGGTGCAGCTGCTGCTCCTAAACCCAGCCCCGGAAATCAGGGCACTTCAGCCTTTGATCCAGCTGTTTACTGAGGCCTTCTCAATGAAACTTTTGTGGTCAGTCGGCTTCTAGGAACAAAAAAGTTTGCAGCAGGCTGCTGTAAATCCCAGGGCTGGGCTTTCCACACCCACGTGTTGCTGAGAAGAACTGAAATTTCAACGGGCCCTGCCTGTGAGCCCAGCTTTGTGTGGCAGGAGCCTTGGACTCCAGGCTTTTCTCAGTGGGGGGAGGAAGGAACGGTTTAGCTCTGGAAAAAAAAAAAAAGCTAGCTAAGCTTTGATTGTGCCAAATAAAAGGTTTCTCAGAAAGACAAATTCTTGAGCTTCTTCCTGCTACCTAAGGGTGGGTGCGTGCTGTGCCTCCCAAGCAGGGAGGGAAGAATCGGTCGCGGCGTTAACTGGAGCGGAGGAAATGCTGCTGGGGGTCTGGTCCTGCGCGGTCCACCCAGGGGCTTCACCCCCTGTCCCCCGGCCCCAAGCTGCTTTGTGAGCACCCCCTGCTGCCTCTCCCCGCTTTATAGCGGGGGGGGGGAAACGCTCGTACTCACCGTCCCGGGGTTGGTTTCTGGAGGGAGATGAAAAGGGCAGAGCGAGAGCTCCCTGCCCGCGGCAGAGGAGGGGAAATCATCAGGCTGAGCGCGGCGCTGGGGAGTCCTGCCCTCTCTTCAAATGCCCCCAGAGGGAGGAGAGCGCGTATCCAAGAGGAGATAGGAGAGTGGGGATGGCTGCTTGCAGATAGCGGGGGTGCTTGTATCCTGCCCTCACACACACCCCCCTTTCCCCCCCCCCCGAAAAAAACCTCCTTTCTGTGCCAAGCGTGTGGGCTGCGTGTGATCATCTGACTCTGCTGCGGATGATACCAGCAGCAGCAGGAACCATCCGGACTGGGGCTGTGGGAGGGGGCTGGAGGGGGGCAAACCCCAGCCTTCGGATGCAGCTGAGCATGCTGCAGGCTTTTTCAAACAGCTGCTTATTTTATTATTCAGATAGATAGATAGATAGATAGATATGTTTTTAGCATATGAAGCAACTGGCTGCGGGGAAGAGCTGGAGCACCTGGACTGCCTTGTCTGCCCCATCCCACAAAGGCTCTGGGCAGCTCTGGCTGGCAAAGGGACCTCAGGGAGAGCCCTGGCCGGGAAACTGCTTCCAGCCTCCTATCAGTGTAGTTTTCCTTCCGTCAGGCAATTAAACCCGGAGGTGGGCAGCTGGATGGAAGATTTGTTCATCCCTCGGGGCAGAGAAAGCTGCGGCTCAGGTTACCGCCTCCGGCTGCCCTCCAGCAACCTTCCAAGGTCCTCCAGCAACTTTCCAAGGTCCTCCAGGTGAGGGAGGGAGAGAAAATGCAGCCCAAGAGGGGCTGCCTTCAAGCTGCTCACTCCGATCGATGGAGGAGAGCAAGAGGGAAGCAAGCGAAGCTTTCCGCCGGCTGCAGATGATGCCGCATAGTTTCCCTTTTAAAAGCATGAGCTGGGCTGGAGGAGTAAATATTTGCGTTACGATTCCTGTTGGAAACCAAAGGCTGTGTTTGGAGTGAGGGTGTTAAACGGAAGTCACCAGGGCCAGCGCAGTTTGTTGCTGTGACCGTTTTATTTGCTGGGTGCGATCCCACTCCCAGCTGTTCCCTGCCCCGCTCCCAGCTGGAACAGGCAGCAGCTTTGGCGGTGCCTGAGGAGGGGTCACCCTCTTTGGGGGGGCTTAAATTTAGTCTGGGGCTGGAGAGCTGAGCTCAGATGGAGCCTGGGACTCTGGGGGACGGACAGACGGACACAGCCCCGCGTCCAGCTCGGGGCTCAGCCTCTTCCCTCTGCTCTTTCTTCCATTTTCTCCGAGTTAGGTGCAAAGGCTCTGGCTGCGGGCACGTTGCCAGCACAGTCCTCCTCGGCTGAACAAAATGTCCCCCTGTCCCGGGCTTTTGTTTGTTTGTTTGTTTGTGTTTTCTTTTTTTGGCGGGTCCCTGCTCCCCGGGGTCCGGAGGGAGCATCGGGGCTCTCCCATCAGGGTGCCCGACACCTGTGTCCAGCTGGGGAAGGCCGAGGAGGGATTTGTAGAGGAGGGGAGAGCAAGGAAAGGGCTGGAAACGCCGGGCTGGAAGGCAGAGCACACGGGAGGGCGGGGGGGGGGGTGAGGTTCTGCCGTCCCGGGGTCGCTCCTCACACGGTTTGGGGGTACAGCACACAGCCAGGATTGACGGCTTGATTTTAAAAGCCTGATTTTGGACCCCGGCGAAGCTCTACTTGGCGCTGGGCTCTCACGGACGCCTTTGCGGTTCCTCCGGGGTCCCTCGAAAAGCCGGGTGCGAAGGCAGGCACAGCCCCCGGGGGCGGGGGGGGGGGGAAAGGGGGGCTCCGGGCGCTTTTTTTTTCCCAACGCTGCCCCCTTCCTCTCTCCCCTGCAGGCAGCGCCGGGGCGGGGGGGGGCATCACGCAGCGCTGCCCACCCCCCCTGCCCAGCGGTGCCGGGGCGTGTTCCCCAGCCCGGGGGATGCCGGCAGGCAGGGAGGGGCAGAGCTCGGCGGCTCCGCCAGCCCGGCCGCGGCCGCTCCCCCCCTGCCGGGGCCGGCTTCCTGTCCCCCGCCTTCCCCTGGCCGCCCGCCCGCGGGGCCGAGCCGAGGGGAGGGCAGGGGAGGGGGCTACGGGCGCTTCCTGCCGCCGCCCCCGCCGGGGCAGAGCGGGGCGGGGAAGCTCGACCCGGCCCAGCCCAGCCGCGCTTCCCCGGGGCCAGCGAAACTTCCCGGGGGGCTGCCAGATACAGACCTAGACATACATATCTAGATAGATAGATAGATATATAGCATTTTATTTTTATTTCTTTTAACATTTTCGGCACTTTCGGTGGAGACCCCGGCGTGGAGCCGCCCTTGCCGCGGAGCGGGAGGGGTCGGTGCCCTCAGTGCCGCCGGTTTGCCGGGCATGGGCTCCGGGCGAGCTCCCGCTGCCTAGCCCGGGCTCGGCTCGGCCTGGCACAGCCCGGCCCGGCTCGGCTCGGCCCTCCCGGGCAGCGGGGCCGCGCAGCATGGCCGCGGAGCTCAGCGCCGAGGAGGAGCAGGTAGGTCCCTACCGGGCTCCCCTTCCCCGGGCCGGGCTGGGCAGGACCCCGTGCTCTGCCTTCCCTCCCCCCCCCCCCCCCCCATTTTTCGACTACCCCCATTATGCAGCGCATTTTGTTGTGGGTTTTGTGGGGTTTTTTTCCCCCAGCGGGGCAATTCTCCCCTAAGGAAAGCCCTATCTGCAAAGCCCCCCATCCCCGCAGCCCCCCACCCACGCAGGCCCCCACCCACGCCCAGCCCGCACCCCCAAGGCCCTCGCAGGGGCTGTGCCGTGGGTGCCGTGGGGAGCAGCGCTGCTGCAGCCCGGCTTTGGGCTCCCGCACCCCAACCCCGGTGTGTTCCCTCCCCCCCCCCGGGCTCCGGCGGCCGCTGCTGCCCGGTCCCGTCCGCCCCCCCCCTCCCCTCCCCGCTCCCCTTCCCCGTGGGCAGGCTTGGCGTGGGGATGCGTGAGCACACGCTTCCCACGCCCCAGGCCTCCCGTGACGTCCCGGCTTCCTCCGCCGGTCTTTGCGTCACCGCGGGAGGATGTTGCTGGGCTCGGGGAGCCGGTCACCCAGGCGGGTTGCTGAGAGCAGCCTCCGGCTCGTCCCTCCTTCGTTCTCCTCCTCCCCAGGGATGCCCACCTAGGGTTGCGTCGCGCTGGGAAGCGGAGCTGGGCACGCTTTGCCCACGGGCGATGATGCTTTGGGGCTGGCCCAAGGGCAGGGTGTCACCTCGGCCACCCCGCTGGCCTCGGGGGGCTCGCGGTGTGATGGGAAAAGGGACCAGGGGCTCGGGTGCCTGGTTGGTTGGTCGGTCTTCTTTTTTAGAACGTCCTTCATTTCCACGGGGAGGCTTAGGAGGGTTGGTACAGAGCCCTTAGGGTCCCAGATCCCCCGTGCGCCCCACAGGGAGCGCTCGCCTGGAGGTGGAGGAGTCTGACCCACAGCCCGGGCTGGTGCAGGGGAGAGGCAGCACTCCCAGCTTTCTCCTCCACCACACCTCCCTCTTATCAGCGCCGCTCCTACCTCCCGGGTCATAAAATCTCCAGGAGCCAGGGGGTGTTTGTGGCCCCTGTCCCCACAGGTGGTTTGTGTTTCCCCCTGTGGCACAGGGGAGGTAAAGCTTCTGGCAGACAGGGTTTTAGCAGACCCTGCTTGTGGCAGGGAGGGGGGGGCTTGCCTTGCCGTGGCTGGGCTCCCCAGTCCTGGGAGGGGGAATCCGAGGTGGTTGGTCCATGTGGGAATCTTGTCTGGAGAAGGTAAGGGACACTTGCAATCATGGCTCCAGGTTTGGATCATCAGGCTGGGGTGGGGGAAGGCTGCCCTTGGTGCTGCCCTCCGTAGCTTGGCAGCCAAAATCGTGGAAGTTTCTTGCTTGTCGTGGGTAAGAAGTGCTGGTTGGAGCTGGGATGTCCCCCTCAGGACAGTCAGGGTTTGCTCTTCTTGCTCTGCTCTCCCCCATTACTGACAGCAAGCCAGGGGGGGGATTTGCCCCTCTTCTCTCTCTGGCAGTCTCGGGATGTCTCCTGCTCCGTAGGATCTCTGCAGTTCCCTCCCCAGCCTGTCCCAGAGGGACCAGAGAAGCCGATTTTCCTCGGAGGTTTTTCAGCCCAGCTCCAATTCTCACAGGACACGTTTCCCCCTCTGGGCTGAAGAAGGAGGCTGGGTTTGCTGCTTGTGCAGCCCAGAGGAGGAGGGCTTTGAAGAGCCCCTGTGTCCCTGCGGTGGTGGCTTTGTCACCACCCTGCCCTGGCGCAGTGAGGCTGGGACCTCGGTGACGCCAGCGCTCCAAAGACCAGCATTGTTCCAGGCCCTCTCGCTTGCGGCGCTGCCACCGCTCGCAGGAACGGGGCTTCTCCTCGTGCCTCCGGGGCATGGGCTTCGTTTCCAGCCTCTGGAGTGATCCCTGGGGATAAACCCGTATAGGATTGAGGCCAGAAACGACGGTGAGACCTGGTGGAGCGTGCGAGGGGGCGCAGAGCTGTGGCTGGTAGCGTTGGTCAGTTTGGCAACTTCTGGCTCCTCTGCTGTTGGATGTCAGCACTGGTAAGTTAGGGATTTCATTTTGCTCCTGGAGGAAGCAGGAGGAAGCTGGAATTCCTGGCTGAGCTGCCCTGTTCTCGTGGGTCTTTCCCGTGGCATCGTGTCCCTCACGATAGGTAGTGGAAGTGGGTGGAAAACACACGTGGATGTGAGTGTAGCGTGAAGGCTGGAGGTGGTTTCCGTGTTGCCCTGTTTATTTTTCCATCCCTGTTCAACAGAGGAGGAATCATGAGAAATTTGGGCCATGAAAGAGTTGCTTTTGTTTTGGGAAAGTGGAGGCTGTTGGAGACGAAGCCATGGGGATAAAGGCATCCCGTGAGTACAGCTCCCAGGAAAAGCTGCAGCCAGCAGGGAGGTGGGGATGTGAGGCTGGGGGGTGTATCCCACCCCGGCTTCTGTGCTCCCTCTGGACCTGCTCCCCTCCAGTCCCTCGTCCCCAGCATGTGCAGGGATGGGGGGGCCTGCTCGGACTGACCACGGCTCTGCTGGGAGGGCCTGTGAGATGCTTAAAGGGGATTTCTGCGAGGGCTTGGAGCTGGGCTCTCCAAATCTGCTTTCACATTCCTCCTGGCGCTGTTGGTGGCAGCAGATCCAGCCCAGTTCCTTGAGTTGCCCCTGGCTGGTGCTGGCGCAGCCACTCTCTGGGACCAGATACTGAGTCAGGGAAGCTTCTCACTGCCTTGTGCTGGGGGGTGTGGGCTGGCCCTCAGACACTTCCAGCAGCCAGGCCAGCTGGTACCCCTCCCAAAACCACTCTGTGCCATGCCAGGCGGGCTGCCGAGGCGCCCCTGGGACAAGCCAAGCTCCTTCAGCTGGTCCCACGAGAGGGGCTGGTGGCCCCGCCGAGCCTCGCGCCGCAGATAAACCCCAGCCCTTGGCTTCCTCCCTCGGAAGTCATTAATGCCGCCGAGCTCTGCTGGCTGAAGAGCTCCCTGCAGCTCCGCCGCGACATCCAACACCGCCGCCTGCTCGGAAACCAGCCTCTGGTGCTCACCCCCTCCTCCTCCTCCTCCTCCTGCTGTCAGCGCCGTTCTCTGCTCTCCTGAGGGTGGAAAACCCCCATTTGAGGCTGTGCCCGGGGTGGGGCGTTTTGAGGACCTGCTCCGTCCTTGCCTGCAGCCTTTGAGCATGGTGGGACCTTGCTGCCCCTCGAGCTGTCTGTGGGACAGCTGAAAGCAAAGCTGCTTCCAATAGCACAGGCATTCAGAAACCCCCAGCCCACACAGTTTGTAAAAACAGAACATTTTGGGGTTTATTTGCTCACCTTCAGGGCTTTAAGCCTGCCGGGAGCTGGCAGGTTGGCTTTTGTGACTCTTTTTCCAGCAGCACTAGAGTTGAAAAAGTTTCCTCCTTGGTTTCTCAGGTTTTGGGTGTGTGTGGTGCTGGTGCTTTGGGAGGGGAGTGCTGTCAGGTGGGGTGTCCCCAGCATGTTCTGGGACTCTGGGAAGCAGTGGAAGCATCCTGGGATGCTCCTGGACTGAGCCCTTCTTGCCTGGTCCTCTGCAGCCAGGCGAAACTGGCCTCACTGGGTGAACTGGGCCGTGTCCTGTAGTGTCCTTTCTCAGGACTGCTGTGGAGCTTCACCTCGAGGAGCTGCTGGGTTTGCTGAGCCGTGCCCTGCCCGTGCACTGAGGACTGTGGAGCTTCCCCCGCTGTGTCCAGGGATGCTCCTCAGCCACTCCTCCCCATCTCACTGCACACCCCTTGTCTCTCCCGCAGGCAACCAAGCAGTTCCTGGAGGAGATCAACAAGTGGACGGGGCAGTACAATGTGTCCCCGCTCTCCTGGAACGTGGCTGTCAAGTTCCTCATGGCCCGTAAGTTCGATGTCCTGCGGGCCATCGAGCTCTTTCACTCCTACCGGGTAAGTGAGTGGGGCCAGGTCCCCCCCCATCCCTCTGGGAGAGATCTCTGGTCCCAGGGAAGACCCTCCCCTTGCTGGTTTGTTTTGTTTTTTTTCCCTCCACCTCCCTCATGGGTTTTTATCCAGCTGGAAAATCCTTTTTTCAGCCCAGACGAGTCACCATGGAGATCTCACCGACCCAAATCCCACCCCCCTTTGCTGAGAGCAGTGTGTGTGCCCTCCTGGCTGCCTTGGGGTGTCTGCAGAACATCTCCCTCTCTAGAAATGCATATATGCCTGGCCTGGTGTTGCCAAAGCTGCTGCTCCCTGTGCTGCAGCCAGTTGCAAGCCCCTGCTGGAAAATGGGGCCATGGAGCAGAGGTTTCCCCATTGGGGCTTCCCTTGGAGGGCTGGGGCCCCATGGGGACATGAAGATGATGAAAGGGATGATGATGATGAGGAGCAGCTGAGGGAGCTGGGGCTATTTAGTCTGGAGAAAAGGAGGGGAGACCTTATTGGTCTCTACAAGTACCTGAAAGGAGGTTGTGGAGAGGGAAGGGCAGGTCTCTTCTCACAAGTAACAAGCGATAGGATGAGGGGAAACAGCCTCAGGTTGTACCAAGGGAGGTTTAGTCTGGATATTAGGAAAAATTTCTTCACTAAAAGGGTCATCAAGCACTTGGCACTGGCTGCCCAGGGAAGTGGTGGAGTCACCACCCCTGCATATCTTTAAAAGCCACGTAGATACAGTGCTTAGGGGCATGTTTTAGCAGTGGGCTTGGTAGAGTTGGGTTAACGGCTGGACTTGATGATCTTCAAGGTCTTTTCCAACCAAAACGTTTTTATGATTCTACTCTATGATACTCCTCGGGGACATGATGGTGGGTGGAGGGCTGGGGTGCCCATGCTGGCCGTCCCACCAGCTCCCTGTCCACAGGAGACACGGCTGAAGGAGGGCATTGTGAAGCTGAAGCCTCACGAGGAGCCGCTGCGCTCGGAGCTGCTCAGTGGCAAGTTCACCATTCTGGTAGGTGTGGGGTGGGGATGTGTGAGTGTGTGTGTGTCCCTGGGTTATCCCAACCAGGTGGCTTGTCCCAGCTCTGCTCTGGGTGGGTGTTGTCAGGGGTCATGGGAACCTGACCCTGTTTTCTCACCAGAGTGTGCGGGACCCCTCAGGAGCCTCCATTGCCCTCTTCACAGCCAAGCTGCATCACCCCAGCAAGAGTGTGCAGCACGTGGTGCTCCAGGCCCTCTTCTACCTGCTGGACCGAGCGGTGGAGAGGTGAGCCTGCCTCTGCTGAGGTACCCTGTCCTACAGCACTGGGTCCCCCAGGCTGCCCCTTCCCTCTCCCAGGGATGAGGGGACATGTTGCTGCCTGCTGAGGTTTTGGTGAAATCCCTCTGAAAAGCTTCACAGGAAAATGTGAATTCCTGGAGGTGAAATTGTGACAGGGTCTGTCTGTGTGCCCCCCCTGGTGTCCTCTCTCAAGTTAGGGGAGAGCAGGGATCACAGCTCCCTGAGGCTTGAAACTCCCTGTCTTCTCCTGGTGGGAACTGGAGCCAGTTGTCCCCGTGGAGCTGTTCTCAGCAGGGGAAACAAATCCCCTGAGCCCTGGACTGGGCTCTTCACAGCCTTTCCCTGACCATGGCCTGGTTTCAGTTTAGCAAAGCCCCTGATCCCTGCAGGCTTCAGCTGGGGAGGAGGCAGGAGTAACCTGCCAGAAATACAAAGCTAGGACCTCCCATCCATCCTGCTGGGCTCTTTCCGTCTCCAAACCCACCCGTTGCAGGTGGTGCAGCTGAGGCAGGATCAAGACACGAGCCAGGCTTCAATAAGGGTTGTAGGGAGAGGTGGTGGAGCAGCTGGGAAATGCAGCAGCGAGCTTTGGGTCCATGAGTCCTTCTGGAAGCACAGGAGGGGGTTTTTTGTGGGATCAGCAAGCTGAGCGTGGGGCAGGTCTGCTCCTCCAGGAGCTGAGGCGTTGGATGTTGCACAGGGTTGATGTTGCTCTTTTCCCTCTCAGCTTCGAAACCCAGAGGAATGGGCTGGTGTTCATCTACGACATGGCAGGCTCCCAGTACACCAACTTCGAGCTGGACCTCAGCAAGAAGATCCTCAACCTGTTGAAGGTAACAGCTGGGGGTGACCTGGTGCCCGGGTGTGTCACACAGGCCACTCACTCACCAACTCCATGAAATCCTATGGTTTTGTGTGGAATTTTTCACACCAGACCATGCTGACCACGTCTCAGCCAAGGGCCCTGGGATGGTGTTGGGAGCTGTGCTGTCCCATGGGTGGGAGGGGATCAGCTGTCCCCATCCCCATCCCAGATTCCTTTGACAGCTGCTGGGAAAACAGATGCAAATTGTTGTGTGGTTTTTTTTTTTTAAAATCGTGCTGGCATTTGGTGCCTCCTCCCTTCCCTAGAAAAAAGAAATACCAGTAAATATTGGGCAGGGTGTGTTCTCTGCTCAAATCCCAGCTCCCAGGCTTCACCTCTCCCCCGCAGAGCCAAACCCTCTGCCTGCCTAATTCCAAGGAAGTAATTTGTTTCCATATTGGAGTATAAAAAGGCAGTGTGGCTGTGTGAGAGGCACACTTTGGATGTGGCATTGCCACCTCGGGGTCCCTTTGCTGGTTGTCACCTCTGCTGGGACGTGTCCCCCTGCTCCAGCAGAGGCGTTGGTTCCCCCCTCCCCTCCCCGGGAGCATGGATCTGACTCCTCCTTCCCACAGGGTGCTTTCCCAGCTCGGCTCAAGAAGGTTTTCATCGTGGGAGCACCCATGTGGTTTCGTGTGCCCTACTCCATCATCAGCCTGCTGCTGAAGGAGAAGCTGCGGGAGAGGGTGAGCACGGGTGCCCCCCGGCACGGGACCCTCAGCAGGGAGGGCTGGGGGGGCTGTTTTCCCTCTGGGGCGGGATGGTGGAGGCAGCTTGTGCCCCTCAGCCCCAGCTGCTGGAAGCTGCTGAGTCCAAATCCTTGGGAATTCCAGGGCTTTCTCAGCCTGCTGCAGAGAGGTCGACCCATTTTGGTATTTCCATCTTAAACCCCTTCTGAAATCCCCTTCCTCTGCGGCGAGGCTGTCAGCAGCAGCAAGTGGAGGTGATGGTAGATGATTCAAGGGAGTGGAAACCTCTGCTGAGCAGGCAGGAGAGAAAGGAAACTCAAATCCCTCTGCTCAGGCCCTGTCTGACAAAGCCCAAAATACCTAAACCAGTGTGCTCAGCACCAGCAGTGCTGCTGGCAGAGCCCTTTTCCAGCCCCACGTCTCCCTGGCCTGGACTTTGTCCCTTTGCTGTTGATAGGATCTTGGAGCCACTTGCAAATTTAGAGCTGGGTGTTGATGTGGGCTGCTGTGGGGTTCGTGTTGGGGGCAGCCCCTGCCCCACCGTTCTCCTCAGTGCCCTCCCAGGGCAGGGAGAACACCCCAGTGCTGTTGGAGGAAAACTCCAGGCTCCATCAGGACTATGCCAGGCTGTTGGCATCCCTGTCCCCATCCCAAGCAAACCCTCTCCATCCTTCTGGGAAGTCACCTCTGCACTTCCTCTACCTCCTGCAGGTGCAGATGGTGAAGATGTCAGAGCTGAAGGAGCACCTGCCCCGGGAGTGCCTCCCTGAGTACCTGGGGGGGTCCCTCAAACTGGACCCTCTGAGCTGGAACTGCCGGTTCCTGCCGCAGCAGAATGGGCACCCTGACCCCCTGGATGAGCTCATCCTGGTGCCACTGGTGGCTCCCAAAGATAACGGCTCTGTCCACGTCCCCGGGCCCAAGTCTGTCACCCTCCAGGAGCTGCTGGATCACATCAGCCACAAGCAGAAACGGGGCATCTACGAAGAGTACGAAGATATTCGGCGCAGGAGCCCGCCTGGCACCTTTGTCTGCTCTTTGTGAGTCAGGGGGAAGGAGCTGGGTGTGGGTGAGGGTCCCTCTCTTGCCCCAAAAAAGCGGGGATCCCCCTCTCCCCCTGCTTCTGCTGCTGGGTGGTGGCCCACCTGCCACCTTGGGGTGTGGTGCTTTGGGTTAGCGATGGAGACCCCCAGCCCAGCGATGCTGCCAACCCGCTTTGCAACTCCTGCAGCCCCCGGGGGGGCTGAGGGAGCTGAGGAGGGGACAGTGGGGACAAGGACCTGGCTGAGACTCGCTTCCCGAGGCTTTGGCCAGGTGATGGCAGCAGAGCCCAGGCTACGGGCGCCAGAGTCTTGTGCAGAGGAGGAGGAGGAATGCTGCCTTTTCGTCCCCGCCTGGAAAACATCCCAACTTCCTTCTCCCCTGCCTCTCAGGGCACCCTACAACCAGGAGAAGAACCGGTACGGGGACGTGCCCTGCCTGGACCAGACCCGTGTCAAGCTGGCAAAGCCATACAGCCGCCCGGAGGTGAGCCAGTCCGGGGTGGAAACTGGGGGTCCCTTTGTGTGTGTGTGTGTGTGGGGGGAGGGACACACACTGTGGCCATCCTAGCCAGGGGGTCCAGAGAGCTCAGGCTGTGCCTGCTTCCCCCCCACAGCTGACTGACTACATCAACGCCAGCTTCATGGATGGCTACAAGCAGAGGAACGCCTACATCGGGACTCAGGGTACGGCCCCAGCCTCCAAGGGGGCTTTTTTTTTGCTCCTGATGCATAAGGGGGCTTCATCTCCCTGCATCAACCACTGGCTGCAGGGGGGAATAACCCGGAAGGAGGGCACTGCCTAGCAAGTCCCACTCCTCTCTGGGAGTGTTGGCTCCCCTCCCAGTTGCCAGCCAGGGGGGACCAGTGCTTCTCCTGGAAGAGGGCAATTGGTGGCAGCTCCACGTGGGGCTGGTGGCCCCTCATTGGGGTCGGTCCCCACAGGAAGGGGCTGTGACCTGCCCCCAGGGAGGCTGGAGGAGGCTGCTGGCCCCAGGGGCTTTTATCCAAACCCATCAGGTTTTGGGCTGATGTGCAGGATGTCCCCGCAGGGCCTCTGGAAAACACCTACGGTGACTTCTGGCGTATGGTGTGGGAGCAAAACGTCCTGGTGATCGTGATGACAACGCGGTGAGTGCCCAGGAGCAGGGCACAGCCCTGTTTTCCCTTACAAAACGTTGGATGAGCAGCACTGCAGTGACCCTGCAGCCACGGTGCCAGCCAGAGCCCGTGGGGTGGGAACACCAAGTCAGGGACAGGCTGTTTGTCCCTGTGGGATCCCCAAGGGACCAAGGGCAGGTGGCACAGGCCTTGTCATCACCAGCTTGTCCTTCTCCTGCTGCCAGGTTGGAGGAGGGTGGCAGGAGAAAGTGCGGCCAGTACTGGCCTCTGGAGAAGGATTTCCAGGTGTGCTTTGGGGCCCTGACCATCACCAACCTGGGCGTGGAGAACCTCAACCATTACAAGAAAACCATCCTGGAGATCCACAGCTCGGAGGTGTGTGGGTGTCGGAGCCTGGTAGAGGATGGCACGGGGGTGAGACCCTCTGTGGCCAGGAGCAGAGGAGGGGAGAGGGTCTAACTCCCCTGCTTTCCCCCCAGACCAGGGAGCGGCGGCTGGTGTCCCACTTCCAGTACCTGAGCTGGCCAGACTACGGTGTCCCCTCCTCTGCAGCCACCCTCATCGACTTTCTGGGGGCTGTGAAGCAGCAGCAGAGGGTGGCAGTCAGTGCCCTGGGCCCCCGCTTCAAGGGTCACCCCGGGGGCCCCCCAGTCGTGGTGCACTGCAGCGCTGGCATCGGCAGGACAGGTAAGGGGGTAGATCTGGGTGCTCGTGGTGGTGGCAGGGCAGGGCACTGCCATCCCGGGGACCCGGCTTGTGTGTGTGTTTGCAGGCTGCTTGACCAGGCACACGCATCCCTAAGACTTTCCTACACCCTGGGGCATCCCTGCCTTGCTTCTCCTGATGCCCACGGTCTGGTGGGGGATGTTCTGGGAGGGGCTGAGGACCACCACTGCCCCTCCCCGCTTCCCCCGAGACGCAGCCGTAGCTCTTTGGTGGCTGAGGCTGTTCCCCATCCTCGTCCCCCAGGTACCTTCTGCGCCCTGGACATCTGCCTGTCCCAGCTGCAGGACGTGGGGACGCTGAACATCTACCAGACGGTGCTGCGCATGCGGACCCAGCGCGCCTTCAGCATCCAGACCCCCGAGCAGTATTATTTCTGTTACACCGCCGTCCTGGAGCACGCCCAGCGCCAGGGCCTGCTGCTCGCCAACCACAGCCGGGCCGCCCAGGAGAGGAGCTCGCTGGGACCCTGAGACCTGCTGCCTCCCTACTGGGAACCCCCTTCCCAGCTTCCCGGGGCTGCCAGAGCCACCTCCGTGCCTGCCGGGACTCGGGGCTGGAGCTGCCCATCCTCATTTCTGGAACTGTGCCTTATTCCCACCAACCGGCGGCCCTCGCTCCCCCGGGGGTGGAGGACAAAGAGGCCCAGTGCTGGGGGGGGGGGGGTTTGGTTGTTTTGGGGAGGTGATTTTTCTTCTCTTCAAGTCGGGGTGCTTTGTTTTGTTTTTTGGTTTGGTTTAGTTTGGGTTTTTTGGTTTTTTTTGGGGGACCATCTTAAAATGTATCCAGAAGGGGGGCTTTGCAAAGGCCCTAGGGATTGTGTTTCCAGTCATGCCCTGGTCTGGGGCTTTGGAAGAGGCACCTACTTCAGTCTTGCCTGCCCCTCTGCCCGTCTGTCTGTCTGTGTGTATATAATACATCCTCTCTGTGCCCACCCCAGCTGCTCTATAGATACGTATGTACCAGTCCCTTGCAGCAGCTCCTCTGGGTCCCCACTGTCCTGCCATCTCACTGCTGTGATCCTGGGAGCGGTGAGTTTGGTCCTGGCTCTGTCTTGTCTTCTTTCCTCCCTCTTTTTTTTTTTTTTTCCTCCTCCCTCTTCTTGTTCCTCACGGGCAGCATTGGGACCCACTCCTGTGTCTGTCCCACGGGATGGCACAGAGATGTTCGGCAGCATTCCCCCCCTTTTTCCTTATCTTGTCTTCCCCATCCTCATCTCTGGCTGGGAGAGGGCAACTCTGCTCTCAGGAGGAGGATCTGGAGGACTTTGGTTGGGGGGACAAGAAGCTCCCCGTGTCCCCTGCCCCACAGGTGTCACTAGGTACGAGGTGAGGGGGACTGACCAGCACTCCAGGTTGCTCAGCTTTCCCTGCCTGGCAGTGGGAACCTGTAGCCTGGAAAAGTGCTGAGCAAAAAAAGCCCAAACCCTGGGGGGGCAGCAAGCCCACCTGGGGGGGACAGCAGCCCCTGTCCCCTGCCACCGCTCCGGCCCCTGCCCCTCTGTGCTGCCCGGGGAGCTGGGACCAGCAGAGCCTGGGCCTCAGTAACTTTATACTGTAATAAGCTCTTTGAATGTGTATATTCTTATTTTTTTATAATCTTGGGGGGGGGGGGGGTGGGGTGTTGGTTTTTTTTTTTTGTTGTTGTTCTTTTTTTGTATTTAACATTAACTTGGTCCAAGCCAGAGCCAGAAGTATTTGTAAATGTTCCTGTTTTGCTCTCCCTTCAGAGAAACATTTTTGTTGTTGTTACTTTTTTGGGTTTGGTTTTGGTGGGTTTTTTTGTTTGTTTGTTTGTTTGTTTTTATTTGTATCAACAATATAAATGTACTACCGGTGACCAGTCCTCTTTGCTCTGGTGCTGGAGTCGGGCAGGAGAAGAGAGGGAGGGAGTTTAGGGCCCTGCAGTCCCCAAAAGCAAGCTGGCCCCATCCCTGGGGACACAAGGACCTTGCCGCAGCCCCATGGCACTTTGGGGGGGCACCAAACTGCATCTAGGGCTGTGCTGGGGTGGGTAAGACTTGCCCAGGGCTCCTGGGTGAGGACTGGGGGGAGAGAGAACCAGGCTGCAGGCAGCTCCCCTGGGCGGGCAGGATAATGGACACAGAGCCACCCTGCTCTGAGCTCCTGCCTCGACCAGCCCCCAGAGCATCACCCTCCTGCCCTCCTCCAGACTCTTGGGAACCTCTTTGCATTTTGCTGCTGGATTTGGGGGGCGAGGGCATCACTTCTGTGCTGCTGGGTCTGCTCCAAGCGGGTGTGTAAGGCACAAACCCAGGCAGGGTCCTGGGCTGACAGGGGGAGTGCTGCCAGTCCTGGAGCAGCAGCCCCAACCCTGAGGCTTCAGGAGGATGAGGGGGGGGAAAAGAGGCAGCTGGGGCAAATCCAGCCCTTGGGGCAAGGGGAGAGGATGTGTCCCAGAGCAGGGCAGCCGGCCTGCCTGGCTCCTGGGTGAGAGGGAAGAGCAGCATCTGTGTTTGCTCAGCTGGAGCCTGAAAGACCAAGGCAGGGCTTGGAGGGACGGGGTGTGGGGGGGGGATCAGTCCCCATCGGCGACATTCACAGCGGGGAGATCCTGGGATGAAACGAGCTCAGGGGTGAGATCCAAAGCGCTTGGCGGAGGCTGGGAGATAAAAGCCAGGGCAGGGAAACCCCAACGTGGCAAGGCCAGGCCCGTGTCCACCTGTCTCCTTTGGCGTTCCGGGTTTCTTGGCTGCCTCGCTCGTTCCCATCACTTTTTAGCGCCCATGATTTGCCCAGCGCGTTTGGGAAACAGCCTGGATCTACAGCACTTTGTCTCTCAGCCCTGCCGCTTCCCTGCCGCCAGCTTCCCGGGCTCGGGCTCCATCCCGGGGGGCACAGCAGCCCTGAGCAGGTGGAAACATCCCAGGCCAGGGACCTTTTGGGAGCTAAGCCCAGGCAAAGAGGGGTGAGATCCTCCTCTTGCTGTGCCTGCGTGTCCTGGCCTCCTGGGGGTGAGACCTTGAGGGGGGGGCTGGAGCTGAGAAACGCAAAAGGAGCTGGAAAGCATCCAAAACACAAGAGGTCGGGAGCCAAGCTGCTGGAAATAATGTCTTTTAGCAGAGGTTTAGAGCCTGGGGGGGGGGGTGTTGAGTATGTTCACCCCTTGAGCACGCTCCGGCTGAAGCGAAGCCCAGGGCTGGCTCCTGCAGCCTTGCCCCCTTGTTCTCGCAGCAGAGGGGAAGCCAAGAAACCGCGGGGGGAGGAAAACAAGAAGCCAAAAAATGACTGAAAAGGAATTAAAACCCGCAGCCGCTGCCCCCCCCTCCCACCCCGCTCTCTGCGTGCAGCTCGGGTTTGAGGGGCCGGGGGAGTTTTCCCCAGTGGGGTCTCCTCGCCTGGAGGGTGTGAAGCTTTTTGGGAACGCGATTTAACGGGATAAAAAGGAAAAGGGAGGGAGGCGGGGGGGCGGGAAATCCCGGCTCCTGAGGGAAGGAGCGACCCGCGCGCCGCAACGGCGGGAAGCGCGCGACGCCGGCGGGGAGGGGAGTCTGCGGAGGGAGGGGCGTGGCCTCCGCCTCGCAGCCAATGGGAGCGTGGGGGGGCGTGGCCGGCGCGGCGGTCTCTCCCCCCCCCCCTCCCCTCCCTCAGTGTGTGTGTGTCCCACGTGGGGCGCTGCCATCCCGGAAGTAAAGGGGTCGGGGACAAAAGGCAGCGCCGCCGCTCTCCCCCCCCCCTCCCCTCTTCCATCTCAGGACCCTCCCCCCCACATCGTCGACCCCGCCCCCCCCCCTCCCCCGCCGCCGTTCGGCAGGGTCGACGATGGCGGGGGGGGCCCGGTGGGTGTTAAAAGAGGGGGGGGAGGCGGCGATGTAAACATCCCACAAAAGGGCTCCCCCGAGAGGGAGGGGGCGTGGCCTCGGCCCGCGGCGGGGGGGGCGTGGCCAACGCCGTCTGGTGGGCGGGGCTTCCCCCCGCCGTGACGGGCAGGCTGCCCGCCCGCTGATTGGCCGGCGCTTTTCGGGCTCAGCCAATCGGGTGGCGCGGGAGGCGGGGCGCGCTGCTTATACGGACATTTTTCTTCGGCGGTCGCTCCCCCCCCCCCCCCCCCCCCCCCCCACACCCCCCGCCTCCACCCCCCCCCTCCCCTCCCCTTCCTTTCCACATCCCCTTCCTGGGGGCCGCGGCCAATAGGGGCGGGGGAGGTGGGCGGGATCAAAGCGCTGATTGGCCGAAAGGCTGACGGGCGTGCGGCGCGCCCAATCGGCCTCCGGGACACCCCCCCTGCGCGGGGAGGGGCGGGATTTCCCGGGGAACAGAGAAGCGGGCAGCGTTCCGCCGCGGCGGCCGAGAGACGGTTACTCCATCTTCCACCCTCCCCCCCCTTCCCTCTTCTCCCACCGAGACACCCTCCCTCCCTCCCCCCCCCCCCTCCCCTTTCCCCACCCGGACCCCCGGTGCCGCCCCCCCCCTTCGGGAGGAGGGGTGCGGGGACACCTCGCCCGCCCCCGCCGCCCGCCCGGGAGGGCCCCGCCGATCCCTGAGGGAGCCTGGGCCGCTGCCAGGGCCCGCTTTGAGGTAAGAGAACGTGAGGGACGGGGGGGGGGGGGAAGAGAGAGGGCTCCGGGCCCGGTGCCGGCCCCCTCCGGCGATCCGTAGGGGGCGGGGCCTGGCGCCGGTGCCGCGCTCGCTTGGGGGGGGCGGAGGAGGTGAGGGGAGGGGGGGAGGAACGGTGAGGAACGGGGTTTGGGTTGGGGGGGGAGGGCGTCCGGTGGTCGCGACTCCCCAGGGAGCCCCCCCCCGCCTTCTCGAGTGGCTGCACCCCCCGCCCCCCCCCCCCCCAGCCCCCAGCCCCGCCCCGCCCCGCCGGGGGGTGCCCCGGCATGGCGGGATGGGCGGGCGGAGCGGGCGCTTGGGCGCGCTGCGAGGCGGGCACCTCCTCCTCCCGCCCCTCCCCTCCGCCCGGTGCCGCTCCCGGGCTGCGGCGGGACCGCCCCCCCACCCCCCCCCCCCCTCTCCCGGCAGCGCCCGCCCCCGCCGCACACGGCCCCGCCACCGGCCGCACGGCGCCCGGCTGGGGGGAGAGGGGGGTCCCGGGGTCCCCCCCGGTGTGTGTCTGTGTGTGTCTGTGTGTGTCCCCCCCGCCCCCCCCAGCCGCAGCGTCCCGCAGAAGTTGCCGTTCGTAGCGTTTTTGTTGCTCGCTTCATCGGGTCCGGTTTCATTCGCCTTCTTCTCCGGGAGCCCGGAGCCTTGGGAGAGCCCCGATATTGCAGCTTTTCGGCTCCAAAATACCGCAGCGATCCGTAAGGACCTGTTGGATCCCTCCGCGGAAACCTCTTGCGTCCTTTTGCACCCGTTAATCTTTTTAACAGCGACATCCTTGCCTCCCTGTCCTCTCCTCCAAACCCTTCCCGTGCTCCCAAGTGTGGCCGAAAAACCACCTCACCCCTCCACTTCCTCTCCTAACTTGTCTCCTTTCGTGCTAAAAAAGGTGTGGGGGACAGTAAACCAGTGGGAAAGGCCCAACTTTTTTTCACTCCAGCTCTGGCTGTGCTTCAGTCCTCTTGTAATCATTGAAAAAAAATTTTTAAAAGGCAGTTTCAAAGAGGTAGGTGCTGTCCTGAAATATTGTGCCCTTGGTTCTGCTGAATAAAATGGCACCTGATGTGAATACACTGATTTTTCAAGCACCTGTAAAATCCCTTCATCCCACCCGAGTGTCTTGGCAGCCCAGTGTCAGCCCCAGCTGGAGTTCCAGGACCAGAAAATCACTTTTTTTTAGGGTTTTTTCTTCCCCTGCCCCCGGGTGCAGTTAGTAGTTTTGCTCTTTGTAAAAGGAAACTAAGCTTCCTCACCCCAAATGATTTCATCCTCATCCCTCCCACCCCCACCCCCCCCCTCCTCCTGGTTAAGGTACCTGGTCTGGGTGTGAGTTTGTGTGAAAAGCTTCAGTGTGATCCCAAGAAAACAGCAGTCGTTGGGGAAAGTTTGGGCAAACTCTGGCTGATTTAGCCTCCTCTTTTTGGAAGCAGGGTGGGAAGGGGGGAATGATCTCCTCCCCAGCCCAGGCTCCTGGCACATGTGGGAGCTGGGAGCGTGGCCTTGGAATTGGCAGGCAGATGATGGAGGGCTCCAGGATTTATGGATCCTTTTCTGTCCAGATTGCTCTTCTCCAGCGTTGGGAAGCTTTGCTGGCTGTTCAAGCTGGAAGAGAGTCCTGTCATCTCACTGTCAGCTCAGCCTAGTTGAAGGGAGTGCACCCTGGGGGGGATGTTTTGCAGCTCCTGTGGGGTCTTAGCACCTTTTCATTTAAAAAAAAAATATAATATTAATTAAAAAAAAAATAGAAAAGTATAATCCACCTTGCAAAAAACTCTCCCAGCTGCTCCTCTGAAAGCTTCTGCAGTGCTTTCCCAGCACCTTTTTTGCTTTTGGGTACTTCTCATTTCCTTTTGGGCTGACTCTGGGGTGGTGGGTGTTCCTTTCTGCAGTGGGGCCAGGGAGTTATTCCCATGGGACAGGGGAGGGATCCAGGCTGTGTGACACCCTGCAAAATAAAAATAAATATATATATATATATACACACACCAGTGGTTGCTGAACAAGCTGGGTCATGTTCTGGAAGTTGTGTGGCTGGGTTAGTGTGCAGAGAGCAGTGCTGCCAGAACCTGAGCTGGCTGCTTTCTAGCAGGCTCCGTGATACACGGCCTTGAAATCCTGCAGGGAACTTGTCCCATGGGACATCTGTGATGGCTCCAGGGTCAGAGCTGCACCTCCGGGGTCTGGAGAGGTAGCTGAGACTTAGTTTGCTGTTCCTGAGTTTTGAGTGCTTTCTCCCTCGAAAGGAAAGGGTTTAAAAAGGCCCTGCAACATCATCTGCAGCTGTGTGATCTCCCTGCCCTGTTTCAGGAGGGTCCTGGCTCAGCAGGGACTGAAATCCTCCCTAGTGGCACTTCCACAACTTGTTTGGGAAGCTGGTCTTTATCCAGAGCCATGTTGGGGTTCCAGCAGGTGCTGAGGCCCCCAACCTTCCCATTCCCTTTCTTCCCCTTCTCTGTTTGCCTTTTTCTTGGATCCTGGCAGCTCTTCAACAGCTGATCTCTAATGCCAGGAGACCCTGCTCGTCCGTTGGGAAACCCCAGCATTAAAAAAATGGAGATTTGGGGGGCTTTTCTATGTTAAAAACCTGAGGAGTGGAACTGCCACGGGAGAGGGGATTTTGCAAGGGAAGAGGAGGGTGCTCAGACTCTCTTGGCTCCGTGTCTCCTGCCGAGGAGGGAGCAGGCAGGAGGGGAGCTGGTGTGAGGAGGGAGCCGTGCAGTGCCCTGCCAGCTGGATCCAGCCTTGTCCCTGCTTTGTCCCCTCTCCCTGTGCCAGTGCTGCTGTTCCTCTCCTCTCCCTGATGGCACCAGCAGGGAAGGGATGTGCTCCACTTGTCTTTATCGGCCCCGCTGGCTAACTCGAGGCAGATGGATGGGGGAATCCTCTGCAGGGCTTGGTGGGGTAGGATCACATAAACCTGCTGCTGTTCCTGAGATGCAATGTACCTTTTGAAACGTTCCTTTCTTGCTTGCTTGATCAGCTGAGGACCCTGAGTGAGTTTGTGGTGTGTCTGCCTGATGCATCTTACCTGTAGCACTGAGCTGGGAGGTGGCACAGGTGGGAAGCTCAGAGGTGTTTCCCTACACAGTGTCTCTTCCCTGGGAAGGGGAATGCTAAAAACCTCAGAAAAGAAAGAAAATAATACACTTTTCCTCCTTCTGTGGGTAGAAGTTCAACGACAGTTTGGGTAGAAAGGATGCTGGGGAAAGGGGATTAATTCATTCTCCATGGACTGCACGGGGTGGGACTCTGCAGGTATTGCTGAACTTTCCCACACACTTCAGGTTAATGCTTTTAACAAAGGAAAGTACCTGAAGTTGGTGACTTGCTTTCAGTCTTGCTGTATTTTTGGGCCTTTTTTTTTTTTTTTCCTCCACCCCCAAATTAAGATTACAGGTGATGCAATTTCAATGAGGGCTTTAAATCTTAAGAGTCAGAGGCCATAAGGGGGTGGAGGAACTGTGTCTTCTCTGAGAAGACAATATAACAGAAGTGCTGTAGGAGAGGTAGGACTTGTTGCTGCACCACAGATCTCTCCTGTTTTTGAATGGGGAAGATCCTTGGAAGATGCCATGTCAAGATCAGCAGGACCTGATTCAGGCGGAGGAAGAACTTGCAACAGCTTTAATTTTCACTAAACAGAAGCTTTAATATCAACCATCCAGCAGACTAGGTTTCTGGAGGGTTGTTCACTTGGTCTGGGAGAATCAGGAGCTTCTAAACCTGATGTTCAGGCTGCTGGTGTGAGTGTGGTGTTGTGCCCTCAGTGCTTCCACAGTTCCCATGGCCTCACAGGGTTGAGGTGCTTGGTGGCTCCGTGGGGACAAGGCTTTCCAATCAGCCTAAGGTGGCATTTTAATCCTCATAAGGGCCCATGAGTCTTCTAGCCATCTTCTGTCCTCAAACAGCCTCTGCTAAAGGTTGATTAGTCCACTCGCAGTGACAAGCGGGGAGTGTTGCTTGGGGAGGTGAGACACGAGGCTGGGGCACTGCACAGCCACCCCAACACACACACACCCCACGTGTGCATGTGCACACAGCTGGTCACAGACAGGGTGTTCAGCCTGGTGGAGCCATTTCATTTCTTCAGAGCAAATCACGTTGGAATTTTTGTTTTGGTGGGGGGTGTTGCTGGAAAGCGTCTGCAAATCAGCAGCGCTTGGTTGCTGCTCTAGGCAATCCTAGAATGGTTTGAGTTGGAAGGGACCTTAAAGATCATCTAGATCCAACCCCCCTGCATGGGCGGGGACACCTCCCAGCAGCCCAGGTTGCTCCAAGCCCCATCCAACCTGCCCTTCAACACTGCCAGGGATGGGGCAGCCACAGCTTCCCTGGGCAACCTGGGCCAGGGTCTCACCACCCTCACACTCCAGAATTCCCTCCTCATGTCTCACCTCAATCTCCCTCTTCCAGTTTTCATCCCTTCCCCCTTGTCCTCTCCCTCCCTGCCCTTGTCCCAAGCCCCTCCCCAGCTTTCCTGGAGCCCCTTCAGGCACTGGAAGGTGCTCTAAGGTCTCCCTGGAGCCTTCTCTTCTCCAGGCAGAACACCCCAACTCTCCCAGCCTGGCTCCAGAGCAGAGCTGCTCCTGCCCTTGCATCAACATAGGGCAGGAAAGCTGATGCACAGTGGAAAGGTGAAGGGCCACACCAGCCTGGGAGATCGAGAGCCAGGGTAAGGGCTTTCCAGGGTACCCATGTTTAGGGCAAAAGGTGTCCCAGGTTGTTGAGTGGTTGATCAATAGGTGCCACCAAAGCTTAGCCCCGACTTTACTTGCACACTTGGCCGTTGTCGTGCAGAATCCTGGCTGGCTCTGCTGGTGGTGCTTGGCCAGCTGGGCTCAGTTTGGTCCCAGCCCTATTAGCATCAAGCTGTAGGTTTTCAGAAAGCTGGAAGCAGGCTGTGCTCGAGGGGAGTAGCTCCAAGGGAACCTGCTGAGATTTTTTTATTTGTCAGCAGAGCCCAACTGAATGGGAGGAACCACCACAGGCACCATTAACACAATGAGCTCTTGGAATGTGCTCCTGTGCTTTCAGAGTGCACACTGGAGGTCAGACCTGCTTGGGATTTGTAACTTGTGGAGAAGATCCAGTGAGCAAGTTCTGTCCTTGGGGTGAGGAGTCCTCCCCTGCCAGCTGTCTTCTACCTGCTCACTGCTTTGGGGACCTGATAAGGGACTGTTCCGAGAGGTTAAACTTGAAGAGCAGCCTCAAAAAGACATGAAGTCATCTTTCTTGTCCTGCCCCCTCCAAGTGAAGGGAGGGACGAGGAGGGGAGGACACTGTGTTGCACAAAGCCTGGGTTTCCAGGCCCACCTTGATCTGTTCTGAGCGTCTGTCCTGCCGGTTCCTGATCACATCTTTGATGTTTGGGATGTTGGTGAATGATCTTTGTGTTCTGTGGTTAGTGATGGTTTAGGCTGGGAGGAGCTGTCCTGAGTTGGTAGATGAGGTTTGGTGTGGTTGGCTGTTGTGCCGTTATTCTGGGGGGACTTTGTTCCCTCTTGTTGATCTGAGTGTTAGCAACAAATGTGTTTAACTGCACTGGAACTGAAAAGGACTTGCTGTGGAGAGCTTCTGAGGAGTTAAAGGCAGAAGAGGGTGGATTCACTCTGCTCTCTGTCCATCAAACACCTGCATAGGCTTTTGAGCATCTGGTGGTTTGATGAACAGTAGATAACATCTCAAGGATGACAGTTACTGTCACATGGTGGGATCTGCTTGCAGGAAGAAAGTCGTTTAGTAGTTCAGTCAGAGTGAAGAATTCATGATGCTTTTAGGAGGGGGGGGGACAGTGGCAAAATGACCTGTCAGATTTGAAGGAAAATGAAGTTGCATAAAGACAACTTGGGGTAGGGCTGGAGCATGCCCATGTGTAGGAGAGAAAAGTCCTGGAGAGTGAGTGTGGGAGCTGCATCCCTGCAGGCACGCAGGGTGCCAGGGACTGGGATTTCAAAAGCTGACTCTGCATCCTGCTTTTTGCCTCCTTCTTTCCCCCTTCCTCCCACGTTTTTTGAAGCATCTCTCACAGCTGGCTGATGTCCCACCTACACTGTCCAGGAGGGGGGTTCTTTCTGCTTCCAATCTAGGCAGCTTTGTCTAGGCTGTGTGTAGCTAACGCAGCCTCCCTCGGTCTAGTGTGTTCAAATCATTGAATCCCAGGCTGGTTTGGGTTGGAAGGGACCTTCAAGATCATCTAGTTCCAACCCCTTGCATGGGCAGGGACATCTCCCACCAGCCCAGGTTGCTCCAAGCCCCATCCAACCTGCCCTTCAACACTGCCAGGGATGGGGCAGCCACAGCTTCCCTGGGCAACCTGGGCCAGGGTCTCACTACCCTTGCAGGGAAGAACTGGACAAGGAGCAACAGGCATAAGCTGGAACACTGGAAGTTCTATTTAAATATGAGGAAAAACTTCTTTATGGGGAGGGTGACAGAGCCCTGGGACAGGCTGCCTAGGGGGTTGTGGAATCTCCTCTGGAGATATTCAAGCCCCACCTGGATGCAGTCCATGAGTAATGTGCTTGAGGCAATCCTACTTTAGCAGGGGAGTTGGACGGGATGATCTCGAGGTCCCCTCCAATTTTGACAATTCCATGATTCGATGAGCTGTCCGTGGCTCACGGTCTGCACGTGCTCCTCAGATGCCCGTGCCAGCACTGTCCTTCCAAGTGAGACTCAAGAGATCATTAACTTTTAAGCAGAGTGTTTTCTTTCCAACAATAGGGCTGCTTTGTTCTTTCGCTTCGATAAAACACGGTGGCCTCTTACCCTGCCAGAAACCCGAAGCTCAGTGCCACTTTGCCATCTCGAGATCCTACAGGAAGAGACAGAAACTTACCCACCCCTGCTCTGGGTGAGCTTGGCCCCCATGGAGCTTGGCTAAACGGGGCTGTTTTTCCCCAGGTTTCGTGGTGCCTCCCGAGCATGAGTTCAGCATGAAGCGGCGATTGGATGAGCAGGAGTCACCCGTGTACGCGTCGCAGCAGAGACGTCTCCCCAGCACTGAGCCCTTCCCACACCAGCACCGTGTCCTCGCCCCGGCCCCCCCGGTGTATGAGGCAGTGTCAGAGACCATGCAGTCTGCCACGGGCATCCAGTACTCTGTCACTCCCAGCTACCAGGTGAGTCTGCTCCTCCCTCCCCTGCAGCGGGGCTGTTGGCTTCGCTCCTGCTCCGAGCCACCTCAACAAATGTGGTGGGACTTGGGTTTTGTGAACGTGATTCTTTAATGACTCTCTTGGGTCATGAATCTTACAGGGAGGTGTGTGCAGGGCCTTTTTCTCAATTTTTCTTGCTTTCATCTGGAAGAGGTTTGATCTTATGGTTGCTCTATCACAGGTGTATGATATCTTGGGTGATCTTACGCTTAACACACTGGATCATAGAATCATAGAATGGTTTGGGTTGGAAGGAACCTTAGAGACCATCCAGTCCAACCCCCTGCATGGGCAGGGGCACCTCCCACCAGCCCAGGTTGCTCCAAGCCCCATCCAACCTGCCCTTCAACACTGCCAGGGATGGGGCAGCCACAGCTTCTCTGGTCAATCTGCTCAGATCAGCATTTAGGCTGAAGACTTTCAGAAGAATGGAAATGTGTCAGAAAGCATTTACCCCAGCCAGGATCATTAATGACACTCCTTCCTCTCTCCTCCTTTACAAGGAGCCGTCAGCTGAGGAGAGAGAAAAATATACTTTAGGAGTGCACTGGAGAGACCTCCTAGTGAAAAAGCAGGGAGAGGCTGTTCCTGTGTTTCTTGTCCTTTCCCTGTTTCTGGCACGTTGTGTCTTCCACGCTTGTGTTGCTGGTGAGCTCCTCTAGTGCTTAGAGGAACAGCCAGTTTCTTCCTTCCTTCTGCAGAAGGGTTGTTCACACAGATAGTGGCAGCCACAGAGCTGAGGAGCCTGCAGGCAGACACTGGCAGGGACTGGGAGGGAGACAGTGTGTTTGTGCTGGCAGTCCTTCCTAAACAGAACTTGGATGGACCAGCAGGCAGTTTGTTTCTTGTTCATGAGAAGGATATTAGAAAGTGCATCTCATCTAAAAGAGGCTTGGATGGAAGACTTGAAGTTTGTGTAAAATGAAAAGTCATTTACTATGAAGGAAAAAAAAAAAGGCTCTTTTAATGGATTTTCCAAATTGAAGTTTTCCTGGTTTCATGTTGAAGGAGACCTGAAAAGTCCATGCTTCCTTCTTCTGTTTTTCTGGGGGAGGTACCAAGCTGAATTTCCCCCCTTGTCTGCTGATGCCAGTGAGCCACAATTGGATTTTCAGTACCCCAGCTGAGTGTAAGAAGCTTGTAAAGAATCAGTCCTTCAGATCATTGCTTGTGACACAGAAATGTCCTAGCAGAAAGGGGGAACTTTGTCAGACTAGCCATCCCATTTGATGCCCCTTTTGCAGGTCTTTATGTTAGTGTTAGTGAGCAGGCAGCCAGGCTGGAGAGAACCTGTGTTTGTACCATGTGTGCCTGTGTTTGGGGGACAGGATGAGTTGTCTCAAAACTTTCTTCACAGAGAGAGTGGTGAGGCACTGGAACAGGCTGCCCAGGAAGGTGGTGGAGTCGCCATCCCTGGATGTGTTTAGGAGTTGTTTGGATGTGGTGTTGGTGGAGATGGTTAAGGGTTTAGGGGAGAACTTTGTCGAGTAGGGATGATGGTTGGACTCTGTGATCCCAAGGGGCTTTTCCAACCTGAACAGTTCTCTGATTCTATGATTTCTAGGCCTCCCTGGCTGATTGTGGAAGGAACCACGAGGTATATTTTTACCCAAGGCTGTCAGCACCTCCTGCCTTCCGCTTCCTTGAAATGCTACGTGTGTCCCCGGGCTGGGGAAGGTACCTCTTGCCCCGTGCCTGCCGGGGAGCAGAGCTGTTGACCTGCCTGCCCTTTTCCCTCTCCAGGTGTCAGCCGTGCCACAGAGCTCGGGCAGCCACGGCCCTGCCATCGCCGCCGTGCACGGCGGTCACCACCACCCGGCGCCGGTGCAGCCCCACGGGAGCCAGGTGGTGCCCAGCCACACGCACCCCGCGCCGCCCGCCGTGCCCGTGCAGGGGCAGCAGCAGTTCCAGAGGCTCAAGGTAACACCCAGCCTCCCCTCCTCCAGTCAACCGGCCTCTGCTTCAGTTCTGGGGCTTCCAGGGGTCGCCTTCTAGTCAGGGTGTAGGGGAGACCTCCCTGCAAAGCCAGCTGGTGGCCACCCAAAAGCTCTCATAGCTCCCTGGAAGGTTGTTGAGTGCAGAAAGGGACTTGCTGCTGAAATCTAGTGGCCTCCTGAAAGCTCTCTTAGGTCCCTGGAAGGCTGTGGAGTGCAGAAAGGGACTTGCTGCTTGCATCTGGTGGCCTCCTGAAAGCTCTCTTAGCTCCCTGGAAGGTTCTTGAGTGCAGAAAGGGACTTGCTGCTGGAATCTGGTGGCCTCCTGAAAGCTCTCTTAGG
This sequence comes from Apus apus, assembly GCF_020740795.1. Taxonomy (NCBI): domain Eukaryota; kingdom Metazoa; phylum Chordata; class Aves; order Apodiformes; family Apodidae; genus Apus; species Apus apus. The sequence continues at coordinate 2,549,802 of NC_067291.1, read as the reverse complement.
TCCCTGGAAGGCTGTGGAGTGCAGAAGGGGACTTGCTGCTGAAATCTGGTGGCCTCCTGAAAGCTCTCTTAGGTCCCTGGAAGGCTGTGGAGTGCAGAAGGGGACTTGCTGCTGAAATTTGGTGGACTCCTGAAAGCTCTCTTAGCTCCCTGGAAGGTTGTTGAGTGCAGAAAGGGACTTGCTGCTTGCATCTGGTGGCCTCCTGAAAGCTCTCTTAGCTCCCTGGAAGGTTGTTGAGTACAGAAAGGGACTTGCTGCTGAAATCTGGTGGCCTCCTGAAAGCTCTCTTAGGTCCCTGGAAGGCTGTGGAGTGCAGAAAGGGACTTGCTGCTGAAATCTGGTGGCCTCCTGAAAGCTCTCTTAGGTCCCTGGAAGGCTGTGGAGTGCAGAAAGGGACTTGCTGCTGAAACCCTCTCATTGTAGATACCATCATTAAAAAAACAGTCTTGCTAGGAAAATATTTGGGCAAGAAGGGAAAAGGAGAAGTATTGATCAAAGCATTCATAGGAATGGGTTAAATGACCTAAACATGTGGTGCTTTTCTGAACACATGGCTTATGTGGGTGGTTGTGTGGGAGTAATTTGGGGGCAAGGAAGGCTCTATTCTCAGATGATGTGCTGTAAAACCCTTTAAAAAAGAGAAAAGTCCACCAAAAGTAACCCCTGTAAGCAGCTACATTTGGTTCAGCTCTAGCAAGCAGGCACACAAGTATTAGTTGATGCCTGTTTGTTAGTCTCTTCCAAGTACAGTCCAAATCTCTTCCAGTTTTGGTGGAACCTCCTGCCTCGTTGGGCGAGAGGCCCTTTTCTTTTGCTGGAGGTAGGACACTTCATTTCTGGAGACCTCTGGAAACAGTTTCCAACTGGCTGGTCCTTTCTCCCAGCAAAATGATGGCACATCCTCCTCTGATGTGAGGTGGGGACCAGACATGGTAGCCTTCCTTCCTTTCCTGTTCAATTCCAGAGGAAAGAGAGGTCCCACATGCAGCTCTGGCAGCAGCTGAGCTTGTGCCAAAGCTCCTGGGGCAACAGGGACCCCGAACTCCTGCTTTAGGCTGTGACTGTTCTTTTAGTGCCTCTGAAAATTGGATGTGGGTACACGAACAGTTCATCAGCTTCTTGGTGGTGGAGGTGTCAAGCAATTAGCCACCCACAGTTGCCATTTTCAAAATCCTTCTAGGTTTGAACTGAAATGTCTGGCTTTTTGGAAAAAGTGCAAGCGTGTACCTGGCAGCCATCTACTGCACTCAGGATGTCATTTCCACTTTCTGCTTATTCTTAGACTTCCATCATAATTTCCACACATGAATGCAGGAAAAATCCTCAAGTCTAGTTCTGTTTATCCTAGCAATCACTTCAGTGAGTGTAAATTTGGAGTATGTCGGGTTGGGTTGTTGGGTTTTTTTCTCCCAGCAATTCTGATCCGTGTTGTGTTGTTGTGTTTTGTTTGTGTTTTTTCCCCTTTTTGTTTCTTTTTGGTACAGTTTTGTCTTGTGAGCCAGGATTGGGGAGTGAGTATCTCTTATTCAAATGGTGCTTGATAGTACACTAACCAGGCTCATGACCTTTTATTTTTGCTCCTTAATTCCCTGCCCAGACTCAGGGCTAACAGCTGTGTTTTCAAATCATGTGTGTTTTGCAGAACAATGGGAGGTGAAAGCAGATCTCCTGTGCTGATATAACCTGTCCTTTCTGTCTCTAGGTGGAGGATGCATTGTCTTATCTTGACCAGGTGAAGCTGCAGTTTGGTAGCCAGCCACAGGTCTACAATGACTTCTTGGATATTATGAAGGAATTTAAATCTCAAAGGTAACCAGCTGCCTTTTGCTTCTTCCCTCCAGGTTAGAAAGAGTGTTTGTGGGCATAGGAGCACAGAGCTGGAGCTAAACTCTTGTCCTGCTGTGTGCAGGACAAGCAGTAGTGTAAAAGAGTTGTGTGCTTTCTTTCCTTTATCCATCATCTCCCCTTGGAGTGGGAGTCCACAAGTTCAGCCTCAATGGTTGATTCCTTGGTCGTCTGCCCGTTAATAATGGTCACAGATATAAAAATGCTGTCTAGGCTAATCAGATGATGCTCATGTCATCCTTCAGTCAAGTAGGGTGTTTATAGGAATCGGTTTTGCTTTGGTAAATAAATCAAAGGGAATGTTGTTGTGTGGAGACCTTGGTGTGTTGCTGCCAGCTTCGTGACACTCGGGTCTTCTTCCTTCCCCAGCATTGACACTCCGGGAGTGATCAGCCGCGTATCACAGCTCTTCAAGGGTCACCCGGACTTGATCATGGGTTTTAACACCTTCTTGCCACCTGGTTACAAGATCGAGGTGCAGACCAATGATATGGTGAACGTGACCACCCCAGGGCAGGTCCACCAGATCCCCACGCACGGCCTGCAGCCCCAGCCGCAGCCCCAGCCGCAGCATCCCTCGCAGCCGTCGGCACAATCCACCCCCACACCAGCACAGCCAGCCCCGCAGCCACCGCCTGCCAAAATCAGCAAGGTGAGAGCCTTGGGGTGCCTGACACTGACCACGCTGGGGTCCTGCTGCCTCTGCTGTGGAGCTAGAGGGAGAAAAGGGCATTTCCACACTGCTTTTTCACAGTATTGGCCAGCCCGCGTCTGTTTTGCTTCTGGGTTAGTTTTTCCGTCTCAAACTTCCAAGATGTTCTTGGGGAGACCTTAGAGCACCTTCCAGTGCCTGAAGGGGCTCCAGGAAAGCTGGGGAGGGGCTTGGGACAAGGGCAGGGAGGGAGAGGACAAGGGGGGAGGGATGAAAACTGGAAGAGGGAGATTGAGGTTGGACATGAGGAGGGAATTCTGGAGTGTGAGGGTGGTGAGAGCCTGGCCCAGGTTGCCCAGGGAAGCTGTGGCTGCCCCATCCCTGGCAGTGTTGAAGGGCAGGTTGGACGGGGCTTGGAGCAACCTGGGCTGGTGGGAGGTGTCCCTGCCCATGCAGGAGGGTTGGATCTGGATGATCTTGAAGGTCCCTTTCAACCCAAACAATTCTGTGATGATCGTTCACTGCTGGAGGAGGAACACTGCACGGGTTTGGAACTGGATGATCTTTTAAGATCCTTTCCACCCCAAACCATTCTGTGATTCTGTGTGTCCTAGTTGGTTTGACAATAATCCAAGTAGAACACCTTTAGGGTTTGGAAAGGCCTTGTTGCTTTCAGTGGGGGACTGAAAGTTGCTTAGAGCAGTTGGTAACGTGTCCATGTGTAATTCAGGGAGTGATCCAGCAGCCCCAGGAAAAAGATCCCTGAAATGCATTTGACTTTGCAGGAAGGGCTTCCCAGTTAAAGCACTGGGCCCGTGTTGAGTTCCCCACTGTGTATTTTCTCAGACTCTTGTGTATATTCTCTCCAAATAACTGATGTCCCAGGAAATTCCCAGTAAAACAGAGGCAGTGATAAAGGTGTTGCTCTTGCTGTGGAAGGTAGTGTGGGGCTCCAAATGCTTGGGGCCTTGGGAAGAGGTTGCTTAGAGCAATGCAGAATCTGCCACATCATTAAGTCTTCTTTTCAGATCAGACATCTGTTGTGAAGATTGATCTAGTCCAGCCAGCAGCTGTGGGGGGTGCAGGACTTGTTGGCAAAATCAAAAGTGCCATGTTGCCTCTAGATACTGGTTTGTGTACCTGAAACTGAGACCTTTCAATAACTAAGGGAGGGGTTTGACTCTCAGCTTTAGATCTAATCCAGAAGCTCCTGTCCAACAGAGGTATTTTTTGTGTTTGAAAACAGAATAGGATTATATGAGGCATTCAGGGATATCATTCCAGGTAAAATATTCTGTATTTCAGCCTCAAAATGATTTGAGGGCCTTGGGGAGGGAAAGAATCCCCAAAGTTTCAAGGGTTAATCTCAGAACTGTACAATTGGCTAATTGGCTGGAAAAGGAAGAAAAACAAAGAAGGAATAGGCAGTTTGAAAGCAGCAGGATTTAAAATGTGGCAATAAGATGATCTCTAGACAAACACTGGTGCAATCTCCTGTTTAGAAACGGTGAAGAAGAATGTGCTCAAGGATTTGCAAAGCTGAAAACTGCAAAGTTAAGGTGTTCCAGAATCAACTTGCCTGTCTCAGGTTTCAGGGTGTCTATTAAGAGTATTGAAAACTGAGAGCCTTACCTGCTTGCTTTTTTGTCTCTATACTGAAAGAAATGCCAAATTTCCCTTGTTGTTGCCTTACTTTATGCATCCCAGAATTCTTCACTGGGGGCAAGGTAACTTGCAGAGCTGGAGCAAGCTGTGCCTCTGCATTTGGCTCTGCTAAATGTTTGAGATAGTGTGTATCTCTTATCAGATTTCAGCCAAAAGCAATCGGGGAGGAAAACCAGCTGTCAATAGCAACAGCCTGGCTGGTCCGGGTGTTTGGTCTTCCTGATGAATTGTTGTCTCTTCTGGCCCACTAAATATTTATCTCTTCATTGTTTTGGATCCTGGTTTTCTTCTGCTTAGTCTACCTGGATTTGTGCAACTCAGCTCTGACTGTGAAATGGTACTTCTTAATTTTGACTCTTAACAGCAGTTTCTGCTTGCACAGCTACTTGGAAATGTTCAGTTTATGACAGATACTGTTAAAATTCCCTAGACCTGTGAAGGGAATAATGGTTTAGTAGCAGTTTATGAAGACCAGTCTGTCAAGGAAGTGCCGCAAGTGTAGTCCAGGGCCTGTATGTGGGAAGAGCTTGTTTAACTGGATGTGACAGCAGGAGATTTCATCCAGTTGTGATATTCCAGCTCAGAGGTACCTCTTCTGAACCCACGTCATTCCACCTTTGGCATCAGATACAGTTAGATGCTGGGTTGTTTTGTCTGCATATGGTCCATGTGTGGAATAAAAATGCCTTAATTCCAAGGAGAAAGGATTCTGCTAGTTTCTAAGTTGGCTTCTTTTCCTCCCAGCCATCACAGCTGCAGGCACATACTCCCACCAGCCAGCAAACTCCCCCGATTCCACCGTATGCATCTCCACGCTCGCCACCGGTCCAACCTCACACGCCCGTGACAATCTCCCTGGGAACCACCCCATCCCTGCAGAACAATCAGCCTGTTGAGTTTAATCATGCCATCAACTATGTCAACAAGATCAAGAATCGGTTCCAGGGCCAGCCAGACATCTACAAAGCCTTTCTGGAGATCCTCCATACGTACCAGGTGAGTGTTAATGAGGCAGGTTTGAGTGTAGGTGTGGTTATTTCACTTCCTTGGCTGTGGGGACAGGAATGTGTCTGTCCAAGACTGGCTTTTGGGTCTTCCTGGAGAAGAGGCTGAGGGGGAGACCTCATTGCCCTCTACAGCTCCCTGAAAGGAGGTTGTAGTGAGGCAGCTGTTGGCTTCCTCTCCCTAATGACTAGCAGTAGGACAAGAGGAATTGGGGTCAAGTTGTACCAGGGGAGGTTCTGATTGGATATTAGGAAAAATTTCTTCCCAGAAAGAGTGGTGAGGCCTTGGAACAGGCTGCCCAGGGAGGTGTTCAAAAAATGGGTGAAAGTGATGTCTCAGGAGATGGCTTAGTGGTTAGGGGCTGTAGGATGGACAGTGGAACCTGATGATCTTGAAGGTCTTTTCCAACCTTGATGATTCTGTGATTCACGTTGGCCAGCGAGCTGAGATGCTGAGATCTCTGTATCACCAAGGTTTTGACTTGCTTCTTTGTCACTTAAATAGTTAGTGTGTCTTTTATTCTGACCCTTCTCTTCCTTCCTGTGACAGAAAGAGCAGCGTAATGCCAAGGAGGCAGGAGGGAACTACACACCAGCTTTGACAGAGCAGGAGGTGTACGCCCAGGTGGCTCGTCTCTTCAAGAACCAGGAGGATCTGCTCTCGGAATTTGGGCAGTTCCTTCCTGATGCCAACAGTTCTGTGGTGAGTCCTCTTGGAGACAGCCAGGAGGTGAAATACCTAGCCAAAAGCTCTTGTGTGTGTAGGCAGAGTTCAGAAAAACGTGCTTTTGCTGTTTGTTTCTTGGGGTTTTATTTTTGGAGTGATCTTTTACTGAGTGTGGGCATGGGGTCAGGGTGACAGACTGTGTTTTCTGGCCGTAACTTGTCCTGCAGACACAACCCCTTTGCCTAAAACGGTTGTTCTAAGACTGCAGTAAAACACATTGGTCATGTAGGGCTAGGAGGAGCAGGCATAACTTCTTGCCTGCATGCGTGGAACTCGGCTCTAACGATCTTATGGGTTTGCCTCTAATTAAGCTGTTAAGTAAGACAACTGCTGAGAAAGTGGAGTCGGTGAGGAACGATCACGGTGGCACCGTGAAGAAGCCCCAGCTCAACAACAAGCAGCAAAGACCCAACCAGAATGGCTGTCAGATCCGACGGCACTCGGGGACTGGAGCAACCCCTCCAGTGAAGGTAAGAGCACGTGCTGCTCATTCAGCAGCCCTGGTTTTCCCAGGAGGTTGTGGCAGAGTGGGGTGGGTTTATTTTCCAAGCCTTTTTGGCAGCGCAGGGTGCAGCCCAGCAACTACTGCTTGCCCTTAAAGGAAGCTTTTTTGAAGTCCTTGTTTCTCAGCACGAGGCTTTGTCCCTGGTTTGCCCAAGCTGGTGGTGTTATCCCTTACCTGAGGGAGATGGTAGTTCCTTGACTGGCTCAGGGAAAAAGAAAGTCACCAGAGAAGTGTTGTCCAAAATTTGTAGTGATGCTTCTAAGGAAGAGAAGCTGAGGGGCAGGATCAAGGTGATCCTGAAAGCTTCAGTGTAGAGCTTGGAGCAGATGCAGTGGGATCCTGTTTGCTCATCCTCCCTGTGATAACCCTTACAAAACAATGATGGATTCTCTCCCTTTTTGAATGGCTCCCATTGTGAGAGAGCCAGGCTTTGTAGTGGAATAACCACTGTCCCCTGGCCAGGTGGCTCAGTGTCTGTGTTGAGGACATGTTTGCCTGCTTTATTGGAAGGTGGTGTCTCCTGCTTGGTGAGGAAAGGCATTAGCACACCCAACTGGGTCATTTAAATCCACTGATTCATTTCCCCTTCTGCCTTTCTCCTCTTCAAATCAAGGGCAGCAAAATAAAACACAGGGAAGCAGCTTCTGGCTTTGCTGAGGATGTAGAGCAAGGATGGGAAGATCCTGCACTGGAATGCAAGGCAGGAAAACAAGGAATTATAATTTGAGGTGTGAGGCTTAATGAACTGGGTGACTGATGGGAAAAAAAACCCACAGGTTTATTTTGGTAATTTTGCAAACTAGTTAGAAAAGTGAGACAGGTCATAGTGTGAGTGTTTCAATCAACTAGTTACAGAAGAGGATGCAACAATGTATTAAAAATATTTGGATTTCTGTGCTATCCTTCAATAGGTTAACTTGTGGCACACACCTTGGAGCAAGTTTCCTTCCCAAACAGCCACCTTTCATTTATTTGCAAGGAAATGGTGGGGTCAGGAAGCTGAAACCCTTGGGTGTGTGGCAACTCAGTCCACTGAACAGCCTTTTTCTTTTTTCTTTCCCTTGCCTCTCTCTTTGTTTGTTAACAGAAGAAACCGAAGCTGCTTGGTTTAAAAGACCAGTCCTTGGCAGAAGCCAGCAAACATGGTGTGGGGACAGAATCTCTCTTCTTTGAGAAGGTGAGAAGCCAGGTTCAGAGAAATCCACTTCCTGTCACTGATTTCTGGTCTTAGCATGTCTACACCTGGGTTTATCCTCACAGTCTGTGATATGTAGACCACCCTGCTAGAAGTTGTCAGCTTGACCTCACATGGATCTGTGCAACCTCCCCTGAATTGTTTCTTTAAGAGACTGGTGATCTTTTTTACATGGACATTTGTGGGCTTGGTTGGTTGTTTTTCCCCCCCCTGAGAGTTGGGTCTAATGAATTGCACAGTTGTTAACCTGTTGCTGATTTACCACACAGAACAATTGAAGGATATTGTGGGATGTTTCCAAGTGCTACCTTGGTGTCTTCCCTAAGATGTCCATACATTTCCTTATGGCTCAGAGGGGAGTGTAAAGAGAATGTAAACAAGCCTTTAAAGTAATATTCATGTGTCAGTGCAAGTCTTGTTTGCTCCCTGATGATTGGTGCATTCTGCAGCAGAGCAGCTAATGGTAACTGGAAACCAATCAATCTGTTGCTCAGAGGAGGTGTAGGTGTTAACTGGAGAAACCTAGAAGTCCCTGCTGTGGAATTATAACTCTAATGATGACTGTCTTAATGATGACAGATCTGTGTCTGAGGCATAGATGCTAACTGTCCTCCTGGGAAAGGGAATGGTGTTGGGATGGATCGTTTGGTTTCCTCCTGCTGTGAAGATAAGGGTTAGAGCAGCTGGTTTATCTGTGGTGACCCCAACTGGAAACCAGGCAGAGGCTGGAGTGGAGTCACCCAGGGCACGGGTCTCTTGCCCTGCTCCCCACCTGCCAAATTCTCTGGTCTCCAACCTGGGTGGGTTTGTGGTGCTGCAGTGACAGTGGGCATTGTCCACCTTCCCAGCATTTTGTAATCCAGCTGTTTAGGGTGTTCTTGGAAGGATTTCATTCCTCACTTCCAGCTCCTTCCTTCAGAGTAAGGCAGTGGGTGCTGTGCCCAGCGCCGTGATCCGGGCTCGCCTCGGTGTCCACCTGGCACATGACCCTTCATTCAGCTCCCTGAAAGGTTTCCGTTCTCATTCCATGTGTAATCCTGGTGGGAGGCACAGTGCTAAATCCAGGTCTCCTGCACAAAAGCAGCCTACGTGGCCTGATCCCACCCTGACAGCAACTGTCTCTCTCTTTCCTTCCCTCTCTCAGGTCCGCAAGGCTCTGCGCAGCACGGAAGCCTACGAGAACTTCCTCCGCTGCCTGGTTATTTTCAACCAGGAGGTCATCTCCAGGGCTGAGCTGGTGCAGCTCGTTTCTCCATTCCTGGGGTAAGTGGAGCCCGTTTCCTTATGCGAGGGAAGAAGCTGAATTCACCTGGGCTGGTTTCTGTTGCAAAGCCAGGAAGGAAACGCCAACCGTCGTGGTTGTTGGGGGCAGCGCAGCTCTGGGAGCCAGGTGGGCTGTTGGTTTCTTGGGCCACAAAGTCCATCTGGGTTGGAGTCCCCCTGCACTGCCAGCTTCTTCCACTGCTGGTTGGCATATTTTTTATTTGGATAGGGCCACAATGATGTTCCACGGGCAGGAGCAGCTCTGCTCTGGAGACAGGCTGGGAGAGTTGGGGTGTTCAGCCTGGAGAAGAGAAGGCTCCAGGGAGACCTTAGAGCACCTTCCAGTGCCTGAAGGGGCTCCAGGAAAGCTGGGGAGGGGCTTGGGACAAGGGCAGGGAGGGAGAGGACAAAGGGGAAGGGATGAAAACTGAAGGAGGGGAGATTGAGGTGAGACATGAGGAGGGAATTCTGAAGTGTGAGGGTGGTGAGAGCCTGGCCCAGGTTGCCCAGGAAAGCTGTGGCTGCCCCATCCCTGGCAGTGTTGAAGGGCAGGTTGGATGGGGCTTGGAGCAACCTGGGCTGGTGGGAGGTGTCCCTGCCCATGCAGGGGGTTGGAACTAGATGATCTTGAAGGTCCCTTCCAACCTTCACCATTCTGTGATTCTATAGCTGCCCCTGCTTAATTGTCTGTCCACTAAACGACTTTGAGGCAGTGTTGTCTCCCACAGCTCCTGAGATGGAAGCCCTTCAGTGACTTAACACTCTCCACGTGCCATGTGCTTTAGACCTTCAGACTTCCTTTATTAGAGCAGGCCAAAAGCACCCTGCTTCACTTCTCTTTCCAACTCCATGCTTTTGTGCACTGCCCTTTTCTATTCCTCCTCTGAGAGGAGGTGAGAGTGGGATTCCTGGCTGTGTCTTGGCAGGCAGGCAGCATTCAAGAGCAGTGCTAGGACTGCTTGCTGTGCTGCTTCCTTTTTCAGAAGAGCAAACAGAATTATTTAGCAGCCTGTTATTGCTGTCTCTTGCTCTGGAATCATGGATTATTTCACTTGGCTGTCTTAATTATCCAGGAAACGTCCTCTAAAAAAAAAAAGAGTAGTGATATAAACTCACTAAAATTTCCAAAAAGCATAAAACAGCTGAATTCTGTCCTGAAGCCAAGAATTGTAAGGAATACTTCAGTTTAAATAGGAATTATGACTTCTGTAATTGCCAGTAGTGTACAGAACAACTCTTTATTCATCAGCTAGAACTGGCCAATAATATCCTCTCACCATCTTTGGGCAGAAAGATTGTTCCTCCTTCCTGGGAACCGAGTTCCTGGTTCCAAGGGAGGAGGTAATAGCAACATAAATTGGGTTCAGGACCCTGTTACACCTTCCACTGTGCAAAGAAACTGTCCCAGGGAGCTTCCATTCTCTCCACAGGTCCACTGAAATCAGTCAGGCATCAGCAGGCTGCTGCCTTTAGCTAGAAAAGGTGAAATATTTGACTTAAAATGCTGGATTTCTCCTCCCTTGTCTGTGGTCCTAGCTGTGAGTGTCTGTATTGGGAGAGGTGTAACACATTTCTCCTTCTGGAGCTGGATCTTATCTTCTGCCATGTAATGAAAGAGCAATAAATGATGTGATTCAATTAGCCTCAGCAACAGGTCCAGTTCCTCATATTGCTGGAGCTTTGCATGAGATAAGAGGACTTGAACAGATGAGGTATTTTAGGCTGATAAATTCTTCAGAAAACTTTCCTCTACAAGCAGCTGAACTTGGGCCTGGCAGGCAAAGGCTTCTTCATAATTTGTGCTGGTCAGTCTGGTCAGCACTGGGACCTTCTGCCTTGTAGTTACAGAATCACTTCTCAGTTTCTTCTTGCTGGTTTTGGGAAGGGAAGGTCAGCTTTAAGGTGAAGAACACTGGCAAGCAACTAGGGATCTGGCTTGGGTTTGCTACTGGGGTCGTTTGGGAGACCTGGATGTGACCCCACATCAGGTGCTGCCCCTGTGGTGAAAGCTTTGGCTGCTGTTCCTCACTTGTCACTTGTCTCCTGGGGACTGTACCCACAGGGGATGGATCAGTGCTTGTCCCTGGCAGTAGGAGGGGAACATCCACCTTGGTTGCACCGAGAGAGCAACCCAGCACCTGATCAACAGCCTGGTACTTGCCTCCTGTTTGATCAGGCCCAGTGGGAGTGGGGTTGAGCAGAGAGGGTCCTCTGTCACCAGGCTGCTCATTCAGAGGGCTGTGTTGGCCACAGGCTGGCTGCAGCAATCCCTGGCAGCCTCAGCATCAACCCCCTGGCAGTTCGGCAGGAGCTGGTTTCATCACTTCCTTCATCTTTCGTTTTTAGGAAATTCCCAGAATTGTTCACTTGGTTTAAAAACTTTCTGGGGTATAAAGAGTCTGTTCACATGGAGACGTATCCAAAGGAGCGGGCTACGGAGGGGATTGCCATGGAGATAGACTATGCCTCCTGTAAAAGGCTGGGCTCCAGCTACCGAGCCTTACCCAAGAGCTACCAGCAGCCCAAGTGCACGGGGCGGACTCCGCTGTGCAAAGAGGTGAGATCCTCTGGGGTGGGGATGGTGTGACAAGGGAAGCCTGTTCCCAGCCTTCTGGGAGGGCTGGAGGGAGGCCAAACGGAACAGAGCAGGGTGGGGAATGGATTTGGTATCCCTGCACTGTGCTGACAAGGTTCCTGGGGATGTCAGGGCACGTCTGCTGGGGAGCAGCTGAGCTCCTGCGTCCCGGAGCTGGGGCCAGGCAGCTGGGCAGGGATCCAGCACCCAGCTGTGCTGCTCCCACACCCAGGTGTGTGCAGGCACGTCGTGATCACTGAAGGACGTGCTGGAGCCTGGGGTGAGTACACCCCAAGGGCTTCCTCGTGGCACTTGACACTCCTGCAAACCTCTGGGTTGTGTCCAGAAGCTACGGCACGGGGCGAGGCGTCCGTCTAGGAATGGCTTGTGCAGGAAACGGGCTGGGAGATGCCAACATCCACGTGGCTTTGGTGTTTGTCTTCTTCAGTGGTGCTTGTGAAAGGGTTGCAGGAAGCGTGGGGAAACAGCTGGGAAAAAAAACAACAAAGCAACACCCCATCAGACAGTTGACAGGTTGAACTGCTTATATAAAATGTAGGGGCAATGTAGGGTGGGTGTTTTACGCGGTGCAGCATGTTTGGAAAGAACATGAGGATTATAAACTTGAACACTCTTCGTAGGAAACTACAGAACTAGCTTTCTGCTTGGTCTTAATGTGAACTCGGGGATCCTTCACGAGGCAGTATGTAATTCAAAGTTATTGCCACCTTTTGAACCAAGCTCCCACTTGGTCTGCGTTCAGAGTTGTCTCTAGTCCCACCTGAAAAGAAAATCACGTTTTCTGGAGACAGATTCTCCCACTTATCCCTCACCTGCTTCTTTCTCTCTACCCAAAATGCAAAGATGACCCCTCTCTGGAGGGAAATCAGCTCCCTACAGGGACCCAACCCTCTTGGTCAAGAGGCAGAGCTGGTCTCCTGACAAAGAGCTGCAGGATCAGCTATACTCCTGGAGTCCTTTAACGTGTTGTCATGACCTTTTGATCAAAGTGGGAATGGTACTGGCTGATCCTGTTCCTTCACTGGTGTTGAAGGTGATGTTTGGGAGGTGAGTGAGCAGGACTCTTGCTGAAGGCCAGTTAATAAACAGATCTCTTAAGGGTCTTCACTGGAGGAGGGGACAGCCCCAGAAATCCTTTTCCTGGGTGACTGCAGGCAGCAGGGCACCTGCAACAGATAGTGAGATGGCTTTTGTGTCCTTACACTCCTCCAGAGATGAGGAGGAAGAACAGGGGTGACCAGGTCATGCAGTTACCAGAGCCAGCAGGTGCTCAGCTGAAGTGAGGCCAAGGTAGTGAAAACAACCTGGGCAAGGGACAAATGCAGGTTTTGTAGTCAAAGTCCTGACACGTCTCAGAAAAGTGTTCTGTGTGATGCAGTTAAGGGCTTTTCTTCCTGTGAGACTCCAGTGACTCAGTTGTTTGGGCTTTGAGTCTCTGACAACTGGGCCTGACTTTCCAGACTGCCAGCCAGAAATCCTCATTTCTTTGCCTTTGGCCTTTTTGAGGGTTTAATTATCACCTACTGTCTAACAGCCATGACGGAGGTGGTGACCACCCCGTGTTGGCCACGGGGAATCACACACGTGATGATCCACCTGGTTGCAGTTGACTAATCCAAAGTAACAGAAAAGCTCCTTTCACGTTTCTTACTCTCTTCCCTTGCAAGTTTTTTCTCACAGCTCCAGCTAAGGAGTTCTCCAGGCTGCCTGGACATTTCTGTTCCAGCTGTTTGGGGTTCTCTTGTGGATGTTGGTGATGTCTTGGCTTTGTAAGGGGGAGACACAGTTTTTACAAGTGGGAAATTAGAAGTCTGGGTTCAGAGGTGGCTGAGTGTGATGCCTTTGCAAGGCTGCCCTTGACTCTTGTCTCCTCCTCCTGTGTCCCCTGAAGGTTTTGAATGACACCTGGGTCTCCTTCCCATCCTGGTCTGAAGACTCCACATTTGTGAGCTCCAAGAAGACACAATATGAAGAGCACATCTACAGGTGTGAGGATGAGCGTTTTGAGGTAAATAGCTTCTCCTTGGTTCATGTCTCAAAGTTTGGGGTTCTGTGAACAGTTAATGACCTTGATATAATTATGCCTTTCATACTGCTTCTTCGAATGTGGTTTTGTTGTGTCTGGCACCTTTTTTCATTGTGTGTTCTCTTAATCCAAGCAGCAGCAGCTGCATACCCACTTCTCACTCCGAGCTACCACCCCAGCCCCTGGCTTTTTGTGCAGAGCTCTTTGTTCACACCACTCCAGATGAAATTGTTCCATGGCCAGCATATAATCCAGGCATCTTCTCTGTTCTTACTGCCCATCTAGTGCACGAGTATTCCCTTGTCATCATCTGGAAAGGGATACATTCAGGGTGATAGATGATGGATGTCCTGACTTGAAGTGGAAGTTAGCCTGGCAGTTACCTCCATGTGTGGGGATTTGGCACGTCCTTTTGTAGAGTAATTGTCAATTACAAAACCTGTTCTCGACAGAGGAGGCCACAAAGATGCTCCAAGGGCCAGAGCAGCTCTGCTCTGGAGACAGGCTGGGAGAGTTGGGGTGTTCAGCCTGGAGAAGAGAAGGCTCCAGGGAGACCTTAGAGCACCTTCCGGTGCCTGAAGGGGCTCCAGGAAAGCTGGGGAGGGACATGGGACAAGGGCAGGGAGGGAGAGGACAAGGGGGAAGGGATTAAAACTGGAAGAGGGAGATTGAGGTGAGACATGAGGAGGGAATTCTGGAGTGTGAGGGTGGTGAGAGCCTGGCCCAGGCTGCCCAGGAAAGCTGTGGCTGCCCCATCCCTGGCAGTGTTGAAGGGCAGGTTGGATGGGGCTTGGAGCAGCCTGGAATGGTGGGAGGTGTCCCTGCCCATGCAGGGGGTTGGATCTACATGATCTTTAAGGTCCCTTCCAACCCAAACCAGTCTGTGATTCTATAAATTGTATTCTGTTCCCAGGTGGAAAATGTAATTTCTGAGCAGTATCATCCTGGCAGCCTTGAAATTCTTACACAGTGTTATCTGGGTGGCAGCTACAGTGTAACTGGGTTATTTTAGAGCAGCTGAACATGAAAACCCCTGCTCCAATACACCTTGTTAAACACGCCCAGCTTCTTGTTTCGTGTCTCCTCAATGTTGTCCTTTGTCAAGTATCATGTTTTATCCCTTCAACGATGGCTAATGCACCGTTCCCTTCAGCTGGATGTTGTCTTGGAGACCAACCTGGCTACCATCCGGGTCCTTGAGGCAATCCAGAAGAAGCTCTCCCGTTTGTCTGCCGAGGAGCAGGCCAAATTCCGGCTGGACAACACTCTGGGTGGCACCTCGGAGGTGATCCACCGCAAGGCTCTGCAGAGGATATATGCTGACAAAGCAGCTGACATCATCGATGGCCTCCGGAAGAACCCATCCGTGGCTGTTCCCATCGTCCTGAAAAGGTACTGACACCTCCAGCCCCCGGGATCATGCACCAGGGGTGATGCAGGTTTCTGTCCCAAGTAGCTCCTTTCTGCCCCTAGATGGGTGTCACCTCCACAAAGCTGGGCAGTAAAATGTTTTGTCCTGCTCCCTTGCTGTATTTCGCAGCAATCACCTGGAAAGAGGGACTTTCCCTTCTGAAACCAAAACCTTACGCTCAGCTGGAGGGATGGAGAGCTCATGTTGTCTCCTCTTCCATCTTGTTTCTTCCCCAGCGTGGTGATGAGGAAACTGTCTGTACTGTGGGGGTTGTCCCAGGGCTCAATTTGATCCCTTTCCAAATCCTGTGGCTGCACGTGAGCACGGGCTCAGATTGTGGTGATTTTGCTACCCTTGGGTTCCCAGTCCAGTTTGTGTTGTCAGCCTCCCCTTCCTCAGTCCAGAAAAGGGAGTGGATGATTCAGCTCCCTGGGGAAGCTGGAGATTCTCTTCCCCTGCCACTTCTCATGTCCATGGGGCTGTTGGTCCTGTGTCCAGGGGCTCTGAGGGTGCTGCTGAGCCATGAAAGGAGCCCAGAGGGGTTTGCTCAGGAGAGCAAAGAGTGCAGGGTGTGCTCCTGTCAGGCAGAAATGGAATGGCTTTCATTTATGCCCATTTCACCAGGAGTTCAGGTCTTCTCAGCATTGGCCAGAAACCACATGCTTAGATTTCCCTTGTGTGCTCAGAGTGGGACGTTTATGTCTCTTAGCTCACCCTTGTTTTCTTGATCCAAGGTTAAAGATGAAAGAGGAAGAGTGGCGAGAAGCCCAGAGAGGCTTTAACAAAGTCTGGCGAGAGCAGAATGAGAAGTATTACCTGAAATCCTTGGACCACCAGGGCATCAACTTCAAGCAGAACGATACCAAGGTCCTGAGGTCAAAGAGTCTCCTCAACGAGATTGAAAGCATCTACGATGAGGTAAGATGGTCACCAATCGTTTCCTGCCCTCAAGCTTATGAACTTGGCAAGTGTGGTTTCAGTTCCTCTCCCTCACTGCTGGGTGAGGGGAGAGGTCTGCGCCACTGGCAGAGCTGTCTGGAAGGGTCTTGGGTGGAGAGAGGTGCCTGGGACTAATTTTTGTGCCCGTGTTTCTCGTCTGTAGAGGCAGGAGCAGGCTTCAGAAGACAATGCTGGGGTCCCCACGGGCCCACACCTATCACTAGCCTATGAAGACAAGCAGATCCTGGAAGATGCTGCCTCTCTCATCATCCACCACGTGAAGCGGCAGACGGGGATCCAGAAGGAGGACAAGTACAAAATCAAGCAGATCATGTATCACTTCATTCCAGACCTGCTGTTTGCTCAGCGAGGTGAACTCTCAGATGTGGAAGAGGAGGAAGAAGAGGAAATGGATGTGGATGAAACTACCGGGGCTGCTAAAAAGCACAACGGGGTCGGGGGCAGCCCTCCCAAAACCAAGCTGATGTTCAACAACACGACGGCCCAGAAGCTGCGGGGCATGGACGAGGTCTACAATCTCTTCTACGTGAACAGCAACTGGTACATCTTCATGAGGCTGCATCAGATCCTGTGCTTGAGGCTGCTGCGGATCTGCACCCAGGCCGAGCGGCAGATTGAGGAGGAGACGCGGGAAAGGGAGTGGGAGAGGGAAGTGCTGGGCATCAAGAGGGACAAGAGCGACAGTCCTGCCATCCAGCTGCGGCTGAAGGAGCCCAGTGAGTGGCTTCTCGGGGGAGGCTGGGGGAGGGAGATGCTTCTCTGTCTTCAGGCATGTTACAGCAGTCAGGCTTTAAGGTGAGGTAGCACTCTCCTGTTGTCTGTGCACCAGTATGGGTTAGGGGTGGAGCTGCTGGAAAGCAGCTCTGAGGAGAAGGTTCTGGGAGTCCTGGTAAGCAGGAAATGATCCATGAGCCAGGAATGTGCCCTTGTGGCCAAGAGGGCCAATGGAATCCTGGGGTGCATAAGGAGGAGTGTGGCCAGGAGGTCCAGAGAGGTCATCCTGCCTTTCTGCTCTGGTGAGGCCACATCTGGAGAACTGGGACTAGTTCTGGGCTCCCCAGTTCGAGAGAGACAGGGAGCTGCTGGAGAGAGACCAGGGGAGGGCAACAAAGATGTTTGAGGGGTTGGAGCATCTTCCTGATGAGGAAAGGCTGAGAGAGCTGGGGCTGTTCAGCCTGGAGAGGAGAAGGCTGAGGGGAGACCTTATCAGTGCCTGCAAGTATCTCAGGGTGGGTGCAGGAGGCTGGAGCCAGACTCTGCTCAGCAGTGCCCAGGGACAGGACGAGGGGCAACGGGCACAGGCTGGAACATGGGAAGTGCCACTGGAACATGAGGAGAAACTTCTTGCCTGTGAGGGTGACAGAGCCCTGGGACAGGCTGCCCAGGGGGGTGTGGAGTCTCCTTCTCTGGTGATATTCCAAACCCACCTGAACTGCTGTGGAATGTGCTCCAGGTGACCCTGCTCTAGCAGGGGAGTTGGAGTGGAGGATCTCCAGAGGTCCCTTCCAACTCTGACAGCTCTGTAATTGAGGGAGGCAGTGGGGAGGTGTGGGGTCCGTGGGACATGACCAGCAGAAGGGCAGATGCAGCAAGTACTTCATAAGAGCTTTTATTTGACACTTGCATATCTAAAGCATCCTTCAGTTGCCTAACTAAAAGCAGTCTCTCCAAAGTAAAAACCTTATGGAGGAGGTTAGACCTAGAAAGTGAGAGATGGTGAAAGTATCCATGGCCTTAAAAGGTCTTTTATAGGTGTTTAAATGAGTCAAACTTATTCTAGTAACTCTTCAGCTTGAATGGGTAGCCTGAGGACCAAAACTCAAAGCTAGTGTGTCCATCTCTCCCGTTCCCTCTTGTTGCAGTGGACATCGATGTTGAGGATTATTACCCAGCCTTCCTGGACATGGTGAGGAACCTGCTGGATGGGAACATGGACTCCTCGCAGTACGAGGACTCCTTGCGCGAGATGTTCACCATCCACGCCTACATCGCCTTCACCATGGACAAGCTGATCCAGAGCATTGTCAGACAGGTGACTGTGGAAAAGGCTGGAGGGGCCAGGAGCTGGGGTGGAGAAAGAAGTTGGGTTTGCTGCCCTGAGAGCCCAGGCCCACAGTCGAGGGGGGGTTCTGGTTCACCTAATCAGGGAATTTTCGGGGTAAGCAGGTAGATCCTGGGTCGTTTTAAGCCACCTTCTAACACTGATGCAAAGAGATGTGATAAAAGGTGATCTCTGGTGTATCTGAGTTCCTGAGGGTATCCTCTCTCTGCCTGTAGAGTCCTTTTCTAGAAGCTTTAAGATCTAAGTACTCGATTTCAAAAGATCTCCAGAGCCTATTTTGCTTTTCTTTCGAAAAGAACAATTACGTGGCATTAAGTGACTTCTTTCCTTTTCGCCCTGTTCTAAAAAGCTTTGTCTCTTATCTGGCTGTTGGAGCAGCTCCTTTGGGCTGTTAAACTCCAGTCCTTTTATTAGGCTGGTAGGAGGAATGTGTGACCAAGGGAAAAAAACTCTTTCTTTGTAGCATAAAGAAGAGAAACAGCCACAAGAGGCTGCGAGTCAAAGAGCTTGAAGGGCCTTTCCTCTTTCAGAAGGGTAGAGCTGCTTTTTCAGAAGCCTTGGACTTCAGTCCAGAGATGAACTGAATGGAGAAGGCAGCCCAGAGACTCTTGATTTTTTAAACTTGGACAAAAGAAGGATTTGATACCACATCTCCCCACCCTTCTCCTCAGTCACAGCAATAGCTCCTGGCTGTGGAAGGGACAGATTGTGTCATGGTGTTCTGGCCTCTCCTCTCCTGCTGCTGATCAGGATGTTCCTGCCCATAAGTTTTCTCTGAGTAGTTGTAATTTGTCACCTGCTAATTTTTTCGTAGAATCCCAGGCCGGTTTGGGTTGGGCTACACTTGCTGGTGACAAGTCCCCATCTTTCCTGTAGGCTTCTTCTCTGGACTCACTCCAAGAGCTCCATGTCCTTGTGTTGGGGGCTTCGGCACTGGACATCGTGGGTCCAGGTGGGGTCTCAAGAGAACCAAGTAGAGGGGGGAGAATTTAAGGCCCCCCCCCAAAAAGACTGAAAAAGCATGAGTTTAAGGCTACATTTTTAGTAGGTTTTTCCAGCTCCAGATTGTGGAAAAGGTGAGACCCTGGCCCAGGTTGCCCAGGGAAGCTGTGGCTACCCCATCCCTGGCAGTGTTGAAGGGCAGGTTGGATGGGGCTTGGAGCAGCCTGGGCTGGTGGGAGGTGTCCCTGCCCATGGCAGGGGGTTGGAACTGGGTGATCTTGAAGGTCCCTTCCAACCCAAACCAGCCTGGGATTGAACCCATGGTTACATCTTGCTTTCTTTCTCTCCTGTGCTGCTGTGTGTGTAGCAGACAGCCTGACCAACACCTTCCCCACGTTCTTCCTTTTTGCAGCTCCAGCACATCGTGAGTGATGAGATCTGTGTGCAGGTGACAGACCTCTACCTGTCAGAGAACAGCAATGGAGCTACAGGAGGTCTGCTGGCTTCCCAGGCCTCCCGTGCCCTGCTGGAGGCCGCCTACCAGCGCAAAGCCGAGCAGCTCATGTCAGAGGAGAACTGCTTCAAGGTAAAACCAGGCTGCAAACCAGGCTGGGAAAGCAGCAAGCAGTGAGGGGGAGCCTTGTTAGAAGGGGGAGACACCAGGCCTTTAAAAAAGGAGCCTCGTGTAGGCACCCAGGAGTTCTGAGGGGGCTTTGTGTAGCTCTGGAAGTTGAAAGTTTTGGTGGCATGTCACCAGCTTTTGGCACGCAAGTTAGTGCTTCTGTAAGAGCCTCTAGGAAGTGAGGTTCCAAGGAGAAATGTATTTCCTGGAACAGCAATCAGTATCCACCATGTCTTTGGATCACATCATCTTGGCTGCTTTGCTGTCACCAGTTCTACTTGGGTAGCTCAAATGCTCCCATTTCTTGTGTCTCAAAACTTTGTCAGCTGTGGGGAGAGGACAAGGGGTGATGGATGAAAACTGGAAGAGGGGAGATTGGGGTGACACATGAGGAGGGAATTCTTTGCTGTGAGGGTGGTGAGAGCCTGGCCCAGGTTGCCCAGGGAAGCTGTGACTGCCCCATGCCTGGCAGTGTTGAAGGGCAGGTTGGATGGGGCTTGGAGCAACCTGGGCTGGTGGGAGGTGCCCCTGCCCATGCAGGGTGGATTGGAACCTTTAAGGTCCCTTCTAACCCATACCAGTCTGGGATTCTGTTACCATCTCCCTTCTCTTGCCCTCAAACTTCCTTTGAGGGCTCAAGACATTTCTGCACCACTCCAAAAACAACAACAAAAGGTTTTTGAAAAATCTTTAGAACTTTCCTGTTCCCCAAAGCTTGTGCAGTTTGGCTGGTGTTTCCCCTTTCCTGCCTGGCATGTGGGAAGCACAGCTCTTTTCCCTAAAACGATGCCAACTTGCTTCATTCTCCCTCTGCCCCAGTGAGAAGAGGGTTTTTTTCCTGTTTGCAACCTCTTCTTGAAGTCCCTTCTGCCTTTTCTTGACAGCTGATGTTCATTCAGAGCAGAGGTCAAGTTCAGTTAACCATTGAACTGCTGGACACAGAAGAGGAGAACTCTGATGACCCTGTAGAAGCAGAGGTAAGATCAGCTTGTCCAGAGAGCTGACTGTGATGGTCAAGGGTGCACTGGACGAGAATGTCCAGTTAACTGTTGTTGTGGTCCCTTAGCACAAGATAAAGAAACAATCAAGGGCAGATGGCAAAGCTTCCAGTGATGTGAGCAGGCAAATCCTTCTTGGCTTCATTAGTATCAGAAAACCCTCCAAACCATGCAGAGAAACGCTCTAACTGCCATTTTGGGAATAAGATACATGGAGCCTTCAAAGATGACCTTGTGTTCATCCCTGTAACTGCCAGCTTAGCCCCCATTCCCCATCCCATGCTGCTTGGTGGGAAGGCTGATCTGTGCTCTGTCCTTGCTTCCAGCGCTGGTCAGACTATGTGGAGCGATACGTCAACTCCGATTCTACTTCCCCCGAGCTCCGGGAGCACCTGGCCCAGAAACCAGTCTTCCTGCCCAGGTGAGTGGTCAGGCTGAGCCCTGAACCCCACGGGCTGTACCTGACCTGGGGGGCAGAGCCACTGCTGGGCCTGCAGCTTTGCCTGGCTTGTTGTGCTGAGAGAGAAACCGTTCCCCTTGGGGCAGCAGCGCGGTGTAGAGTCACCCTGAAAGCCCACGGGTCCACCCCAGGCTCCTGCTCTCCAGTGAGTGAGACCTTGCGTGGTGGGGGAGAGGGTGAGGACTGGGGACTTGCCAGACTGGCTTTTCAGCAGTCCTGCCTTGGCTTTACAGTAACCATTACCTGAAAACACGTCGGGGCTTTTCATGAGCAGGGGGTTGATTGCACAGTCATTTCAGAGCTCTGATCAGCCCAATGGGCTGACTTGTTGTAGGGACCTGAGCCTGAATGACTGCAGGGAGCTGTTCTCCAAGCTGTTTGGCAGGCTTTGAGGGGCCAGCACAGACCCACCAGCCCCAGCCAGCCTAGTGCTGCTGGAGGGCTGAACACTTAATTCCAAAAGGGGTTCTCTGGTTTTCAGGAATCTGAGACGGATCCGTAAGTGTCAGCGTGGTCGGGAGCAGCAGGAGAAGGAAGGGAAGGAGGGAAACAGTAAGAAGTCCATGGAGAACGTGGAGAGCTTGGACAAGCTGGAGTGTAAATTCAAACTGAACTCCTATAAGATGGTGTATGTGATCAAATCAGAGGATTACATGTACAGGAGGACCGCTCTGCTACGAGCCCAGCAGGTAGGAGCAAGCAGAGGGACTGGGGTGGGCAAAACAAGTCATGAAATACCTAAGTTTTAATCCTCAGCTTAAATGATATTTGCTGCTTTCAATTATGACTGTAGTCATGGCTCCCAAGCCCTGGCTTTAAAGCATCTCTTGTGGGTTTTACATTCCTTAAGCAGATGCTTTTACTGAAGGTATGTGCAGTTTTTCCTCTCCTGGCTCTTCTGTTGGGCCAGTGGTTCTCAAGAGCTTTTAGACCTGGCTCTTGATTTTTCTGTAGCAGTTGGGTCCCCTGGCACGTGGTCAAGCAAGCTGAACTCGCTGTGTCCTGGGCTCCAGTGTCCCCAGCCTGAGCCACTGTATTGAAACAAAGAGCACCAACCTTTTGGTGTTTCTGAGGTCATTTTGCCACTGTCACTGCCTTGGAGAGGAGACCCGGGGGCACACTTCTCAGCGCTTTTGCTGCTTTGTTAGCAAGGGCCAGGGGCTGTGTTTACAAATCCCCTCTGGCCGTTGATCCCCTCGGATGTGTCGAGCAGCAGCTGAGCTGCAGTTTGGGGGCTGAAGGTGCCTTTTTTTCCTAACACCCCTTCCTATTCCTGTAGTCCCACGAGAGAGTCAGCAAGCGGCTGCACCAGCGGTTCCAGGCCTGGGTGGACAAATGGACCAAGGAACATGTGCCCCGCGAGATGGCAGCCGAGACAAACAAGTGGCTAATGGGAGAAGGGTTGGAGGGCTTGGTGCCCTGCACCACCACCTGTGACACAGAGACCCTGCACTTTGTCAGCATTAACAAGTACCGCGTCAAATACGGCACGATATTCAAGACGCCCTAAAGGTCCCCGGGGCGAGGGAAGAGCCCGGGAGACGTGTGTGTGTGCACGTATCAAGGAAAGGAGGAAGGTGCCTTCCTCCCCCTCACTGTGTATCTCGGTAACATGGCCACTTGACTAGTGTGTGGCTGGTACAACCTGTCACCAGCGGGGCTCCCTGTCGGGACGCGGATCTCCGCCGGGACCACGGGCCACCCCCCGGGCCCTCAGACTGGGGCAGGTGTCCCAGGAGGGGCAGCAGGGGCCCCCTTCTCTGAACTGAGCCATCCCAGAGAAACGCAACGAGCTCATCCACACCAGCAGCGTCGAGGCTTTTGACTCCCCCGAGTGGTGAGGGAACAGAACCGGAGGCTCCACCACCGGGAGGCTTGGATGCGTCCCGAAATCCCCAGGTGCCACCGGATCCTCCTCCCTCTGTGGGGAGCCCCACGGAGCAGACCCTGGGCTCCTCTGCCTCCCTCTCCTCCCTCCCAGCCTGGACTCACCCCGTGCAGATCGGTCTGTCCTTTCTAGTGCCAGTGGAACTGTTTCTTTTATTTTCATTTCCTTTTTGTTTTCCTTTGATTTTGATTTTGTACCTGCTTGTTTACTAGTCTCTCCTAGTGCCATGCACCAGCTTTTCACACACCTGTACGTACACACACACACACACACACAGAGACAGAACAACACCACGATTTTAACATGTTCCCCTTCTTTCTTTCTTTTTTTTTTTTTTGTAAATAAATGTATAAATTGTCGATTTTCCGGGAGGGGGGGAGGGGGGTGTTTTTTTTTGTTGTTGTTGGTTTTTTTTCTTTTGTTTTTTTCTTTTATTTTTTTTTTTTTAATTAAAGGAAGTATGCTTGATGTGCTAGCATAACTGTACTAGCTTCTTGTGTACCCTAGTACCAGGTGGCTTGAGAATTAGTACGGGCAGACAGACCGGCGGAGACATTTATTCTTACACTTTTTACCAAAGGGAGTTATCATTGTAGTGCTTTTTTGTGTGGAAACTTTTTTCTCCTTTTTTTGTAAATAAAAAAACGATGTCTTTGTTCTTAACTGGAGGAAGACCCTCGCTCACCCCCTGGTTCCTGGTCTGAGAGGCAGCCCAGCTGCTGGGGTGGCCAAGGGGAGGGCAGAAAAAAAAAAAGGGGGGGGGGGGGTTTGCATCCTGACTCTGTTGGTTGTGTTTGGCTTCCCAGCCTGAGAGGAGAAAGCAGAGGCAGCCACGTGTGTTTGGGGGTGAACCGAGGTCTAAGCAGTCTGTTAAGATATATAAATATATATTATATAATTTTAAATGTCATTAATATTATTATTTTTCCTTTGTTCTTTCCTGGTGGGTAATTTTTATCCACCTCGTCTTCCAGCTCCAAGGACCTTCGCTTTTGGGAAGCATTGCTGAGCTGTTTAGCTGGGGTGGGTTGTGCTGATGTCTTTATTTTGGTGTCTTTTTTTTTTTTCCCCCCCTTTCAGTACTGGAGGAAACAGCCCAAAGTACCAAAACCAGTACTGGGCAAGGCTGCTCTGTGTGTGTGTTTGTGTGCAGCGTTGTGCGTGCAAGAGGAGGGCGAGGGGATAGGGTGGGTCTTGGTGAAACCTACACAGGGGATATATATTTTTTTTTAAGCACAGAAGCTGCGTGCTGGCAGATATTTAAAAGAGGGGGGGAAGATTCTGATTTTAAAAAAGAAGTTGGCACTGTCTTTGTAAGCCACCACGGAAAACAACTGCACTGTCTCTCCTCCTCAAAAGGAGGCAGCTTTCCTTGCACAAACCCACGCTGCCAGTCCCAAGCAACCCCCACGTGGCTTCTGTCACCCCTGGCTGGGGAGCTGCTTCAAACCCCTCCCAGGGGTTTCTTTTTCTGAGACAGCACGTCGTCATCTCCTGGTATTTGGAGCTTCCTTCCAGGAGGAGAGGAGGAGGATGTGTCTGTCCCTCACCAGTGCTTCTGCAGCCGGGAGAGCCGGGCTGTGAGTGCATCCCGAGGGGCTGCAGCTGATGGACAAGCAGGCACATCAGGAATGGGAACCTCCTCTGGAGAGAGGGGTGGAAAAACGAAGAGCCCAGCGGGGAACGTTCACCGTTTGCCAGCAATAAGTTTCCCACCTCCTTTCTCCTCCAGGCAGCAACCGGCTCCTGTGTCTCCCATTCCAAAGGTTCCCCCCCCCCCCATTTTTTTTCCTGTTGTGTTGCTCAAGGCGCTCGGGAAGCGAAAAATCTTGGGTGATGTGAACTTTGGACCAGCTGGGCAGTGCCAGCTGCTGCTGCTGGGTGGGTGTCTTGCCCCAGCAGCCTGTGCCTGCATCTCACGGGGACCCCCAGGTGCCCCGCGGGGAGCCCTCCTGCACCTGACCCCCCCCCGGCTTTGCTCCCAGCCTTTACCATAGCAGAGCTCTGGGGCTTTGTTTGCTTTTATTATTATTATTATTATTATTTTTAATTTCAACTTCCTCTTTTTTCCTTTCATTTTGTGCTCCGTCCCGTGCTCCTCGGCCCCGCTCCCCGTGCGATGTTGTCAACTCGGCTGTAGCGCGGTATTCCCGCTAAAATACCAGGGCCACCCCTTGTCTTACAGATCCTTCCTTCCCGCTCGCAGGCCGGGACGTTTTGGGGTGTTTCTGAGGGCGGGTGGGGGGGAAAAGCCCGTCGGGGGGGGACGAAGATTCCTGCCTAGGCCGAGGGACTGATGAAGCGGCTGGAGGGAAGAACGAGCCGCTTCTCCTCCTCCTGAAGCTGGGGAAGGGGGAAAGCCCCCGCTCTTCCCACGCCTTCTTGAGGGTGAGCCCCAGCCAGGCCTGAGGGGGCCGGGATGGGCGGCACCAGGGCCGAGGGAGGGTCTAAAACCCGTCCCTGCCTCCTTCTCCCTCTTCGCCCCGGGCACAGCTCGGCGCCTGCGTGCAGCTCCCGTCGCCATGTCCCTACTGAAGCACCGGCGCACGGCGCTGGAGCGGGTCGAGAAGTTCCTCTCCGAGACTTATTTCACCGACTGCAACCTGCGGGGCAGGTGGGGCAGCTCCTCGGGCTCTCCCCTGCTCTGTCCCACCAGCAGCAGCTTCTGGGATAAAGGAGAAAGCAGCCAGATTCCTTCCCCCCCCCCCCGCCCCTACGGTTATCCCGGGACAAGCCCCTCCAGCCGGGGCCGGTTGTGGCTCCGGGGAGGGTGTGGAAGGGACAGCGAGGGAGGTGGGAGCTCCTGAGAGAGCAGGGTGGGCTCTGACAGCCCCTCCCGGCACCGACCCACCCCCTCAGGACTGGCCGTGGTCACCGTGTCCCCGCCGTTTCCCCCCCCCGCAGGCTCTTCGGGGCTCGCTGCCCTCCGGCCGCGCTTTCCTGCTTCCAGACCCCGCGGCGCATCCCGTACCCTGAGGCCGTCGGGCAGGAATTCCGACCCGCCCGAGTGGGAGATGCCTTCGGCCCGACGTGAGTAGCCGGGCCCGGGGGTGCCCTGAGGGCTGGAGCTGGTGTCTCTGGTGTTTTCCTGCGCGTGTCAAAACCCCCCCTCAGGCTTCAAGCATCATCACCCTCTTCCCCGCTGCACGCTGTGGGCGGGAGGTCTCTGCCCAGAAGCCCTGGGAGGAGGTTCCACCAGGAGGCCGAGATGTGTCTGTTTGCAGGGAGAGTGAAGAGCTGGGCTGTTTGATCCTTTCTGCCCATGTTCGCGGCCGTGACTCTCTGGTGGTTGCTTCGGTGTGAGACCTTACGCTTGGTCAGGGCTGGGAGAAGGTTGAGGGTTTTTTTTTCCCCAGCAGTGGTCAGAAACGTGAGGCTACTCCCTGTTTCTCTGGGGTCCCAGAAAGAGCCTGGACCGTGGGATTTGTGTGCTGCCTCCTGAGCTTCTTGGCCTTGCAAGTGCTTCCTTGCAGCCCGGGCACCAGCCTGCCCTCGGGGCTGTGAGCTGCCCCCGCGCCGCGTGTGCCCTCAAGGCTCTGAGGAACGGGCACAGGTTCCCTCGGGAGAGGGTCTGACGGTGGGCTGAGCCTGCTGCCTGCTCTCTTTCCAGGTGGCAGACCTGCTGGTTCAAGGTGGAGCTGAGCATCCCCCCGGCGTGGGCAGGGCAGGAGGTGCACTTTGTCTGGGAGAGCGATGGGGAGGGCCTGGTGTGGCGAGATGCCCAGCCTGTCCAGGTGAGGAGGCACGGAGCAAGGGTGTGCCAGCTGCTCCTTGCACCCTGCCACGGGGCAGGGCAGTTCTCTCTCCCTTCCCCCTCTGCTGTGGGGCAGGAGAAGAACCCTCACCTTTCTTACGGGCTTGCAGAGTAACACCTGCACGTGAACCAGCAATACATGGAGGTCTAGACTGCAAGGTCATCAGCAAAAAAACAGAAGGATATGTCATTTTAGGAGGTTTTTCAGCCTGAGGCAATAATCTCTGAGGCAATAGGAGAGCTAAACCCTGAGAGGAGACCTGATGCACAGAGAAGGGCTGTGTTTGTGGAGGGTCTGGTGTGTGGGGGGGGGAGGGGGGTTGTGCTTGTGGTTTAAATGCCTCAGAGGGTCTGTGGGCTCTTTCCAAAGTTCAGCCCAGAAAGACCAGCCTGCTGGTGGTGGGTTTGAGTCACCTTTCTTAAAGGTTGCCCTCTGCCAGGAGTTAAAATTCTGGTCTACCAACCCATTAGGCTGCAAAAGCCTGGCTTAGGCGTGAGCAAATTGTCTTGGAAGGAGGCTGGGCAAGCACAGGGCCTGGGTGTGCATCTTCACTGCTGTCTAGAGCAGTGGGACAGGCTCTTGTCACACAGGGCACCTTCAGTCCTGCTTTGGCAGGGGTGGAATGGCTTGGGTGACCTTTTGCAGCCATGCCCTGCTCTGTGTGTGGTGTCCACTGGGTGTGTGTTACTGCTGGGGCAGCAGCAGTTGCCCTGCCCCTGGTTCTTGTGGGAAGCATTGTCCCATGGCACGTGGGACCAGGCCCCTCCATCCAGCTGGCTGTGTCTTGTCCTGTCAACCCAGCCCTCTGCTGTGAACCTCTGAACTGGTGTGTTAAATGTGTCATCTTCCCCCACAGGGTTTGACTAAGGAGGGTGAGAAGACCAGCTACATCCTGACAAGGAGCCTGAAAGAGACAGAGCCTCACAGGTGGGTGGTCATCATGTCTGGAGCCTCACAGGTGGGTGGTCATCATGTCTGGAGCCCCATGGGTGGGTGGTCAGCCTGGCCAGAGTCTCCCTGCCACTGGGGGAGCATCGTGGGGTTTGAAGCTAAGAGATCAGGTGTTCAGGGGCTCTGTCTGCTGCTCAGATCAGGCCAGTCCCACCACAGGGAGGGGAGTGGACTTTCCTGGCTGATTCCTGGTGCTCTGCTCCCTGATGGTGTCCCTCTGCTCTCCAGCCTAACACTGTACGTGGAGCTGGCCTGCAATGGTCTCTTTGGAGCTGGCAAGGGCAGCATGATTGCTCCTCCAGACCCTGACAGGAGATTCACCCTGAGCAAGGCTGAGCTGGTCATCTTCAACAGGGATGTCTACGAGCTGCTGGTAGATCTGGAAATACTGCTGGACATGGCCCAGGTCTGTGAGCTCACTCTCTTCCCTTCTCTCAGGCTTTCCACCTCCTTCAACAGCTTCATTTTATTCCCTTCTCACACTGTTCCTTGACTTGTCTCCTCCCCTCCAGAAGGCTCTGGAGGAGCCTTTGCACAATTTATGTTGTCTAGAGGAGAAAACTGAACAGAGGGAAGCCACAGGTGGTCTTTTCATCCACTTTCTGCTCCAAGGCAGGATCTGTCAGACCAAAGCCCCCTGGGATGGGAGTATGTGTCATCTGGCTTTAGAAGGCACATGAGCAAAGACATGGGTTGTGTCTGTGAGGCAGGGACACGGTGTTTAGTTGGCCCCTCTGGGAAGCCTGCAAGGTGGCAGGTTCTCCCAGAGGCAGGTGGCACAGGAGCTGGTGTGGAGAGCTGCTCTGAGCCAGAGGATGT
Organism: Apus apus; assembly: GCF_020740795.1. Lineage (NCBI taxonomy): Eukaryota > Metazoa > Chordata > Aves > Apodiformes > Apodidae > Apus > Apus apus. Next base: position 2,521,456 of record NC_067291.1, on the reverse strand, counting down.
GCTGAACCCCTGACTCCAGCTCTTACCAACCCCAGCTCCTCGGGGAGGAGAACCAGAGGAGTTTCCAGGCACTGTACACTGCCAACCAGATGGTCAACGTGTGTGATGTGACAGACCCTTCCACCTTCCCTGCTGCCCGTGACCTGGCTGCAGTGATCTTCAGCCAGAGGAACGGCCAGAGCCAGCACACCATCCATGCCATGGGGCACTGCCACATTGACTCTGGTGAGAGCAGCACAGCCTTCCCTCTCTACTGACCTGGAGGCCAGGGTGTGCTTCCCGGGGGGAGAGCTGGCTGTCCTTTAGCCCCACATCCTGGGTATTGTCCCCTGAGGGAAGGGAAGGGGACCTCTGTGCTGCTGTGCAGCTGGGCTGTTACCAAGGCAGGGGGACCTGTGGCTGCCTGGCTGGGTGGTGTGGAGGGCTGGTGGTGAGGGAGGAATTAGAGGCTGCTCTCTTCCACTCGTTGGACTTCAGTTTCTTCTGAAACTTGTTGGACCCCTGAGTTCCCAGCCCCTGGAGGGGTTTCAGTAGAACAGGAGAACAGGACCTGGGGGGCCCAGCCTGTCAAACACGTAGCCAAAGGGCAGCGTTTTGCTCGGGCATTTCCCTCAGCACATCCCAGTTCCCCAGAGAGCTTGTGCTCAGGGCCACCTGTCTGTCTGTCTGTCTGTCCCCACAGCCTGGCTGTGGCCCTACGAGGAGACCATCCGGAAGTGCGCCCGGAGCTGGGTCACCGTGGTCCACCTGATGGAGAGCAACCCCCAGCTCACCTTCACCTGCTCCCAGGTGAGGGGGGCTCCCTCTGGGCACCTCTCCTTCTGCTGGTGGCTTCGTGACTGCAGGCCAGGGGGCCAGGGGGTGGCCAGGAGGGTCCCGTGGGGCTGCGGAGGGGACACAGAGCACTGTGGAACAGGGCGGTGGGAACTGAGGCTGCTCTCCTGTGCCCTGGCAGGCACAGCAGTTCCAGTGGGTACAGAGCTGGTACCCGGGGCTCTACGCACGGATTCAGGACTTGGTGGCCAAGGGACAGTTCATTCCTGTCGGAGGAACCTGGGTGGAAATGGTGAGAAGCCGTGGTGAGCCTGGCTCACTGCTCCCTGCCCACACCCCCTCTCTGGCACTGGAGGGGGAGAGCAGGGGCTTTGCTCAGCCTGCCTGGGTGGCCATGGGCCCAGAGCATAGCAGGTGTCTGCAGTGTCTAGCCTAGGGAAAACACCATCTCTCCCCCAAATTGTCTCGTTCCCTGAGAAAGAAGTGTTGATCTGGACTGGCTGAGCTCTGCTCACATTGTCCCCATGTCCTGCTGGGTCAGGATGTCAGTGGATGAGAATGAGGCACTCGCCAAACCTGCCCTTCCCCAGCTCCTGACTTGCTGCATGGACTGCAGAGGAGGCCACAGAGATGCTCCAAGGGCTGGAGCAGCTCTGCTCTGGAGACAGGCTGGGAGAGTTGGGGTGTTCAGCCTGGAGAAGAGAAGGCTCCAGGGAGACCTTAGAGCACCTCCCAGTGCCTGAAGGGGCTCCAGGAAAGCTGGGGAGGGGCTTGGGACAAGGGCAGGGAGGGAGAGGACAAGAGGGGAATGGATGAAAACTGGAAGAGGGAGATTGAGGTGAGACATGAGGAGGAAATTCTTTGCTGTGAGGGTGGTGAGAGCCTGGCCCAGGTTGCCCAGGGAAGCTGTGGCTGCCCCATCCCTGGCAGTGTTGAAGGGCAGGTTGGATGGGGCTTGGAGCAACCTGGGCTGGTGGGAGGTGTCCCTGCCCATGCAGGGGGGGTTGGAACCTTTAAGGTCCCTTCCAACCCAAACCAGTCTGGGATTCCATGACTCCCTGTGCTTGCCCCCAGGACGGGAACCTGCCCAGCGGGGAGTCCATGGTGCGGCAGTTCCTGCAGGGACAGCGGTTCTTCCAGCAGCAGTTTGGCCAGATCTGCTCAGAGGTACTGGCTCTTTCCCAGCACACCTTCCTTGCACACCCTCTCCTGCCACCTCTCACCATGCATGAGGGTTTCTTTCTGGTTTCCCTTCCAGATGGGACGGTCAGGTGCCTCATTTGGATTTTATTTTCATGTAGCTTTTTGCAGCTGAAGCTGTGACGAGTAAATATCTCGTCTCCCACGTACAGTGGCAGCTGGCCCAGCCCCAGGCCATGGTTATCTTGCTTGTAGGACCCTGGCAGGTCTCTAGAATTGCTCCTTGTCTAGCACATCTGGTTCAAGATGGACTCAGAGCCTGACCACCAAGAAAACCCTCCACGAGCTCAGGCTGCGCTTTGTGGCTGGTGTGACTCACTTGTGTCTTTCTCCCTCTGCTCTGCTGCCACCTCTGCTCCCAGTTCTGGCTCCCAGACACGTTTGGATACTCAGCCCAGCTGCCCCAGCTGATGCGTGGCTGTGGGATCAGGAGGTTCCTCACGCAGAAGCTCAGCTGGAACCTGGTGAACTCCTTCCCGGTGAGCTGAGCTGCCCTCCTTCCCAGGGAGTGGACTTGTGGTTGCTGGAGTCTGGCTGCAGGGCTGGGCCAGTCCTCCAGTTCAGCTGACACAGGCTTTTCTTCTGGAGGCCACCAGTTTATGGTGGCACCGAGGTCCTATCAGGCTGTAGGGGAGAGGAAGGACATGGTTAGAGATCCCAGTTGGGCCTCTTGGCCTTACAAATTCCTTCTGCTTCCAGATGGGAAGCTGTGACTTGCCTACAGGCCTAGCAGGCAGCAAACCCAGCTTCTCCTCTGCTGTCCCCTGCCATTGTGAGGGGGATGTCCAGGGCCTGTATGAGACAACAGGCTTGCTTTGCTCTCCTCCAGCATCACACCTTTTTCTGGGAAGGCATTGATGGTTCCCGGGTCCTGACCCATTTCCCCCCTGGTGACTCCTATGGGATGCAGGGGCGAGTGGAGGAGGTGAGTGAGGTTGCCAGACCTGCACGTGAAGGGCATGGGGCAGGAGCTGGACTGGGTGGTCCAGGCTGTCTCAGGAGGCAGTTGAGCGACCATCCCTGGAGACATCTAAACAGAGAGATGTGGTGCCCGGGGACAGGGTTTAGGGATGGACACTGCAGAGTTAGGGCAGGGGTTGGACTCGATGATCTTGAGGGTCTTTTCCAACCAGAGTGATCCTGTGATACTGCAGTGCCAGCTCCTCAGGGCCAGACCCCTTTGCTCCTAGGAGAGGGCACTGCCTGGGGAGGGAGTGGGACAGCTGGCAGCATTGCTGGATGGGCTGCTGGGGTGACCTGCCTCAGGGATGGGTCCATGCCTGATTTTGGCAGTTTGGGATGGGGAAGAGGGGCAGGGCTGAGCTTTGCACCCCAAAGGCTTACCTGGCTTTCTTGGGTGGAGCTGTGAGAGCTGGGGCTGGGCACCAGGGGATTGCAGCCATCCAAAATTCCCTCTAGATGCTGAAAACGGTGAAGAACAACAAGGACAAAGGACGTGTGAACCACAGTGCCTTCCTCTTTGGCTTTGGAGATGGAGGAGGAGGCCCCACGCAGAAGATGCTGGACAGGATGAAAAGAATGAAGGACACAGATGGGCTGCCAAGGTGAGAGGAGAGGTCCCTTCCTCCCTCCTTCTGGGAGCACTTGCTGTGAGCTGGGCTGGCCATCAGCAGTGCCCAAGGAAAGGGTGTGCCAAGGAGGGCAAGCAGGGGGCTAGGAAGGAGTGATGGGGAGACAGAGCCTCCCCAGTGTCAAGGGCTGTAGGAGCAGGCACGTGGGGTGGCCTCTGACTGCTCAGGAACCCTCAGTTGAGCCGTGGGGTGAGTGACCAGCCCAGCAGTGGTGCCCAGCAGCCTGTCTCTGTCCCCATGGCAGAGAGAGCAGTACAGAGTGGGAGAGAGGGAGGGAACAGTGTGTGTGTGTGGGTGTGGTTGTGCTGGGGTTTCTGAGGTCTCTGGACCCTTCCTGCTCAGGATTCACCCTTGGCAACATCATGGCTCCTCCCCTGGCTCATGGCTGTTTTGGCATCTCCCACAGGGTTCAGTTCTCCACTCCTGACCAACTCTTCTCTGTCCTGGAGAAGGAGTCCTCGCAGCTCTGCACCTGGGTGGGAGAGCTCTTCCTGGAGCTGCACAACGGCACCTACACCACCCAGGCCCAGGTGACTGTGCACAGGGTTGGGGACAGGCCACCCTCAGTCTCTTCCCCACTGCTCCAGGGTTTGGGCAGTGCCCTTTCGGTCTCAACAGTGAGATCCACCTTGTAGGCAGGACTCCAAAAGGCAGATCTACTGACAGACTTTCTTCAAAGGGTGGGGAGAAGGAAGCCTGGACATGGCAGCTTGGTCAGTAACAGCTGCATCACTTTAGCAGGTAGTTGCAGAGCTTGGGTGTAGAGGTAGAAGAAGGGGAGGAAGGTGAGAGCTGAGACAGGGGAGTCTGTGTCTTGTGCTGGGAGTTTCAGTTTGATCTGGGGCTCTGAGCAACCTGGTCTAGTGTCCCTGCCCATGCTGGGGGGTTGCAACCAGGTGATCTTTAAGGTCCCTTCCAACCCAAACCATTCTGTTAAAAAAGAATTCACTGGGAATGATAAACTCATGGCACCTACAAACAACCAACTTTCCTGCCCTGGAGCAGGGCTTGTGCTGCTGCTGGGAGAGACCCACTCCTAGCAGACCCATTTCCTAAGGATCTTCCTTCTCCCCTTGCTGTGACCCCAGATAAAGAAGGGGAATCGGGAGTGTGAGCGAATACTCCACGACGTGGAAGTGCTGAGCACCTTGGCTGTGGCACGGGGGGGAGCATTCCAGTATCCTGCCAGCCAGCTGCAGCACCTCTGGAGGTGAGTGCTGGGACAGCTGCTGCTCTTGGGACACCACTTCCCATCCCCAACAGCTCCTCCCTACCTGAGCATCCTTGGTATCCATGCACTCAAATGAGCCTGGACCAGCCAGACTGAACTCCAAAGCCTCACTGCTCTGTGGGCTGGAAACTTCATTTCTGACCTAAATTTCTTCCTCCACCAGGTCTGACTTGCCCAAAACTTGTCCAATAACAGATCTGGTAGCCCCAAGGGATTAAAAAAAAAATTGGCTCTTAAATCTTCATGGCTGCAGTTTATGAGATGACAGGTGGCAAGTCCTAAGACAAAGGGATTTAAAGGGTGCTGTGGGAAAAGCAGTGAAGTCTGTCCCTCTTGGGCTTGGCAGGACAATTCTGGTGCTCTCCTCTGCTTCTTCACCTGGTTTCTGTTCCCTTTCAGGTTATTGCTGCTCAACCAGTTCCATGATGTTCTGCCAGGCAGCTGTATCCAGCAGGTGGTTGAGGATGCCCTGAAATACTACGCGGGTGGGTAGGAGGGTGCTTGGCTGCTGGAACACACTGAGTCAGGCCTGGTGGGGCTGCAGAGGGTTCAGGCCTGGACTGCCAGGAGCTGTGGGTCAAACCTGAGCAGAGATGTGTCTGTAAGAGTGTTAACTCCACAGGGAACTGGCAGGGGAGCCAAGGGCTTAAAAACCAACACAAGTTCTTGACTTCTCTGCTGGCAGGGCCAGGACAGACCCTGGAAAATGGGGGGAGCTGGAGTTTGCTCCAGCCCTGCCAGTAGCTTTCCTTGTGATAGCTCCAGTTTTCCAGCTGAGCTGGCATAGCTCCTTGTAATCTTGTAATAACAATGCTAGCAAAGAGTAATTATAAACTTCCATTGCTTACTAATAGATAACAGTAATCCATAGCAATGACAATTAGTAATTGTAGCTTGGAAGGAGCTCAAATGTGTGTACAGTGCACGAGAGTGCCAGAAACTGTCTGGGGTGTGAGAAGTGGCCTGGCCAGGTCCTTTCTGTGGCTCAGAGATCCGCAGGGCTGGGGCTCAGCTGCAGGAGGAGGCTGTGCAATCCCTGTGCCAGGACCTGCTGCAGCCCGGGGCAGGGAGCACCCAGAGCACCCTCGTGTTGAACACTTTGCCCTGGGAACGGACCGAGGTGATCTCCAGGCCTGGGCCAGCTGGAACAGAGACTTTAGGTATGTCTAACTCAGGGGTGACTTGTGGGCCAGAACTTCTTACAAGGGGCAGAGATAGCCAGGAAAGAAATACTCTGCCTCTCCCTGCCCTGGGGAGGGTTTTGCTGTCAAGTGGTTCCTTTGGGACTGATGGTGCTTCAGGTTGTCCCTGAAGTGTGGGTGAAGAAGGAGGGTACGAAGGGAGGTGGGCGGGTTGTGACGTGAGAGCAGCAGGGCAGCACGGTGTGAGTTAGGGTTAGATGTTGGGAGAGAACCTCTTTGCTTTCCAGCTCTGGTGACAGTCCCCAGCATGGGCTACGTGATAGTGAGGGAGCCACTGCTGCCCCCTCAGCCTGTGGCAGTGAGGAAGCAGGTGAGCACAACAGCAATTGTCCTCAGGTCGGTGTCCCCTCCATCAGAGGCTGAGTTGGGAGAGAGGGAGGGAATCCAGCACCCAGCGAGGCCACACCCTGGGTTTGCAGCCGGGGTGCTGGGCAACCTCTTCAAACGTTTCTATCCTCCCCACACCCCAGGAGGATGGCTCCATCACCATGGAGAATGGGGTGATTGCAGCCTGCCTGGATGCCATGGGGCGCCTGACCTCCCTCCGGCTGCTGGGCTCCCAGAGGTGTGTGTCTCACCTGGAACCAGCCTCCTCACTCCTCTCCCAGGTCTTCTCACTGCCAGCCCCTCACCACTGCCAGTTCTTAGGCTGCTGTTTCTCCTTTTCCCATCAATTCCAGAGAGTCGGTCCCAGATGGCTGCTGTGCCAACCAGTTTGCGCTCTTTGATGACGTTCCCCTGTACTGGGACGCTTGGGACGTGATGGATTATCACTTGGAAACCAGGTAGTGGAGCAGTGCACACAGCACTTGGGTTTTGGCTGTGCCCTGGGGTTCTTGCCTCCTTCCCCAGTCCCAGCTGTAACAAAAGCTGTCACAGAGCATTCCCTCCAGAGAAGCGGGTGCCTGCTGTGTGGGAGGTTGGACTGGGCTTTGGGAACCTGGACCTACCAGCTCTGCCTTCATCCCTTTCCCTAGGAAGCCAGTGACAGGGTTGCTGAAGCCCCTGGAGATCACCCTGGCTGGGGGCCTGCGGGGCAGTGCCAGCTTCTCCCTGCAGGTTGGGGAAAGCAGCATCTTAACCCAGGAGATCATCCTGGATGCCACGTGCCCGTTCCTGCGCTTCCTGACCCAGGTTTGGCCGGTGGCTGCTGCACCCTGTGGACATCCCTGCTGTTCAGGCAGGGCCCTGGAGGGCTGAACGTCACCTCTTTCCTCCCATGGAGCCCCCCACTGCCTGTCCTCCTCTGCCTTAGGGGAAGGCAGCCCAAGGGTGGGGGTCCTGAGGGTGAGGGTGGGAGAGAGACCCACCAGTTCATCTGTGTTCAGGCTCTTTTTGGTACCTGGTCTGGCTGGGGTGTGACCCGCACACCCAGGAGAGGGATAAGTGGCAGCTTCTCAGCCCCGCTCTGATGGTGATGTTCTGCTGCCACATTTAGGTTGAGTGGAAGGAGGCTCACAAGTTCCTGAAGGTGGAGTTCCCCGTGCAGGTCCGGAGCCCAAATGCCACCTACGAGATCCAGTTTGGGCACCTCCAGCGACCGACGCACTGGAACACGTCCTGGGACTGGGCCCGCTTCGAGGTGAGGGCCGCGCTGCTCTGCTCCTCCTGAGGTGGGGGCTGCCTTTGCTCCCCAGCAGCAGCTCCACGAGGTGGGTGGCCCTTGGTCCCTCCTGCAGGTGTGGGCTCACAAGTGGCTGGATCTCTCCGAGCACGGCTTCGGGGTGGCACTGCTGAACGACTGCAAGTACGGGGCGTCAGCCCACGGGAACCTGCTCAGCCTCTCGCTGTGAGTGGGGGGCACAGCTGTCACTTCTGGGGTATCTCTGGGGAAGACTGGGCAGCACCTGCTCCTACATTATCATAGTTAAGAAGGAAAGGTTCTCCTCCCCCTCTATTCTGCCCTGGTGAGGCCGCATCTGGAGTATTGTGTCCAGTTCTGGGCCCCTCAGTTCAGGAAGGACAGGGAACTGCTGGAAAGAGTCCAGCGCAGAGCCACAGAGATGATGGAGGGAGTGGAACATCTCCCTGGTGAGGAAAGGCTGAGGGAGCTGGGGCTCTTGAGCTTGGAGAAGAGGAGACTGAGGGGTGACCCCATCAGTGTTTACAAATATGTAAAGGGTGAGTGTCAGGAAGATGGAGTTAAGCTTTTTTCAGTGATGTCCAGTGATAGGACAAGGGGCAATGGGTGCAAACTGGAGCAGAGGAGGTTCAATGTGAATATCAGGAAAAAATTTTTACTGTGAGAGTGACAGAGCCCTGGGACAGGCTGCCCAGAGAGGCTGTGGAGTCTCCATCTCTGGAGACATTCAAACCCACCTGGACACGTTCCTGTGTGATGTGCTCTGGGTGACCCTGCTCTGGCAGGGGGGTTGGGCTGGGGGATCTTTCGAGGTCCCTTCCAACCCCTGGGATTCTGTGATTCTGTGATGCTGTGAAATGGCCTGGTATTAGTCCAAGAGGCTGGCTGTCAGCTTAGAACTTTTGGCTGGCCGTTGCAATGGACTAAGAGAATGCAGTTCCTGTCAGTTGTGCTCAGATAGTTCAGGAGGGATCAGAGCCACATTTGCACCAGGCAGTTTTTCCTTTGGTGGCCAAAACACACCCCAGGAGGGGAGGCTTAAGGAGAAGCAATGATTTGGATGCATACAAAGCTTAAGAGCAACTGCATATTTCAGTTGGACTCCGTCAGGCACAAGTTTCACTGGAAAACACCCTTCAAAGGTCGATTTTAGCTTCTGAGACACCTTGTCCAGGGTCTCGGGAACCAGCAGCATTTTGGCTTCCACCTCAGGGTATGGTCTCATAGTGGCAGGGGAAGGCAGCTGTCTTGTCACGGTGCTTCTCTGGCCCTGGACTGGGTGGCAGAGGGAGGATGTCAGGCTTGGGCTGGCAGAGGGTCTCACCTACCTTCTGTTGCATTAGGCTGAGAGCACCCAAGTCCCCTGATGCCACAGCAGACATTGGACATCACCAGTTCACCTACGCCGTGATGCCTCACCAGGGTGGGTGACGGGCAGAGCTGGCTCCTGAGGGGACATGCAGGGTGGAGGCTGCTCCCGGGAGCCTTGGGGTGAGCATGGCTGTGCCTGCCTGGAGGCTGGCTAGGACTTGTGTTGCAGGTTCCTTCCAGGATGCTGGGGTGATCCAACGTGCCTACAGCTTGAATTTCCCCCTCCACACGGTCCCAGCCAGCGCTGCCCAGGGCCCGGCCTGGAGTGCCTTTTCTGTCAGCTCAGCTGCAGTTGTGCTGGAGACTGTCAAGCAGGTGAGTCCCCCCAGCTGAACTGGGGAGGTGCAGACAGGTTACAGAGTGGTGGGAGTTGGAAGGGACCTCTGAAGATCCGTCTAGTCCAACCTCCCTGCTAGAGCAGGATCACCTACAGTAGATCACACGGCACATCCAGACAGGGTTGGGATGTCTCCAGAGAAGGACTCCACAGCCTCTCTGGGCAGCCTGTCACTTCCCTCAGAAGTGAAGAAGTTTTTCCTTATGTTCAGCTTGACCCTCTTGTGCTCCAGCTTGTGCCCATTGCCTCTTGTCCTGTCCCTGGGCACTGCTGAGAAGAGCCTGGCCCCATCCTCCTGACACCCCCTGGAGATACTGATCAGCACAGATGAGATCCCCCCTCAGCCTCCTCCTCTCCAGGCTGAGCAGCCCCAGCTCTCCCAGCCTTTCCTCCCAGGGCAGATGCTCCAGCCCCCTCAGCATCTTCGTGGCCTGTGCTGGGCTCTCCCAGTAGCTCCTTATCCTTCCTGAACGGGGGAGCCCAGAACTGAACGCAGTGCTCCAGATGTGGCCTCACCAGGGCAGAGGAGGATAATCTGTCATTGTTAAGCACAGTTTCCTCAGCCATGGAGGGCAGCTGTAGGCGTAGGGCAGCTGTAGGTGTGGATGTCCCTGTCTCACATGCCTGTGCTGTCCCCAAAGGCTGAGGACAACCCCGCAGCCGTGGTGGCCCGGCTGTACGAGGCACACGGCAGCACGGCTGTGGCCTGGCTCCAGACTTCCCTCCCTGTGAAGGAGGCCATGCTGTAAGTCCAGACTGGAGGGCTGGGGGGCTGTGGGGATGGGGGTGGGTCAAGCCCTTCAGCCTCACCTGCTGCTTTTCTCCCCCCAGCTGTGACCTCCTGGAGCGGCCGGTGGCAGGAGGGCGCCTGCGGCTGGAGCCGCGGGGGGTGCCCTTGTCCTTCACACCCTTCCAGCTGCTCTCTGTCCTCTTGGTCTTGAGGATGTGACACCCTGGGGTGGCAGCAACACCTGGACCCCCACATCACAAGCCTCAGGCACTTCCCCCCATCCCAAGAGCTGTGCCAGGAGGCAGTGGGTGCAGGGAAGGGAAGTCTCCCTCTTGCCCCCCCCACCACAGCCCTGGGAGAGCAGAGCTCTTGAACAAGCACCTTCTTCAGGAAAGGAGGAGAGTTGTCCCCAGCCTGAGTGGGGAGGGAGGGGCTGAGTGAGCCCCAGCCAGCTGAAGCAGGGCTAAGGCTGTGGGGCAGGCTGGCTGTCCCCCCCCACAGACCCTGCTCCAGGGGTTGGGGAGCAGCAGCTTTCTTCCCACAGTGGCTCCCATGTCTTGGCTTCCATCTTCTCCACACTCCAGCAGGGAGTGTGAAGGCACATCACAGTCCTTCCCCTCTCCCTTCTCCTGCCTCTTGCACTGCTCTTGCAGAAGTGGACCATAAAGAAAAAGAATGACATGAAAAACAGCTCTGGCTTCTTTTTCTAACGGATTTCCAGGTAACTGCACTGATCTGCCTCCTCCTATCAGGGGCTCTGCTGTAGCTGCTGCTCTCTTAGTGTCCTACTCATCAGCATCTCACTCCTGGCACGGGGAGGCAGAGCTTACCTTTTGTTTTTTTTGGGGGGGTGAAGTGGAAGGGGGAGTCTGCTCCAGCCCATCTAGGGAAAAGGCTGCCCAGGGGGGGTGTTATCCTTAGCAGAAAAGCATGCAGGGTCTTTTCTACGCAAAATACTTTATTAGTCAGCTAAAAAGAGTGATCCAGGCAGCAACCAGAAAGGGAAAGAGGGGGAAGGAAGAGGGAATCCACTTTTAGGCAGAGGGAAGGGGTCAGAATCCAGCACCACGTGTGGTCTGTGGCCCTTATCCCCCCCACCTCAGGAGCCTGGGGACAGCAGGAGGATGCTGGATAAACTGGCCCCATCACCAAACCCCAAATCTCTTTCCACACTAGCAGGGTGCAGCAGTAGCGAGGGGGGGGGGGGGTGAGCACAAGGCCCAGAGCAGCCCTGTTTCTCCCCAGATCAGCCCCATTTCTCCCCAGCACTGACCCAGGGCCCCAGGCAGACCCCAGCCCCTCGGGAGGAGGGCAGCACGCAGCACTCACACGGCAGGGACTGCGCCTGGAAAACAGGGAGAGAAAGAAGGCAGAGGGTGAGGGGCTGCTTCTGCCCCTGTGAAGCCCCACTGGCTCCCCTCCTGCCCTTGGGCACCCCCTTAGTCTCCCTGAGAAGGGGAGGTGCTCCCACAGCCTGTCTGAAAGACGCAGGGACTCTCAGCCTCACCTCTGCCCCTGGTTCGGCGCCTTCTGGCTGTGCCTGCTGCCTCTGGCTCCGAGGAGGCTGGAGCAGCACTTGCTTTCCTCCTCCTCCCACGGGCACGTCCCTTCCTCGGCCCCTCAGCCACCTCCTCCTGCTCTTCTTCCTCCTTGGCTGGCTTCACAGGCTTCGCTGCAGCCCTCAGGGGCCGTTTTGAAGCACGGGGGGTGACCTGGGTGGACGTGACAGCCAAGAGCTTAGCAGCAGAAGTGTGCTTGGACAGCTGGCTGCCAAGAAACTCCCAAGTAGGAGCTCCACCATGAAGTGGGGAGCAGCCAGAGCAGGGCACAGGGAACAGGACAGCCACTAAACCCAGCAGGAGCTGCAACAACCACAAAGCTTCTTACCTTGGGGGTCTGAGCCTCGGGGTCTGCCTTCAGCTGAGCGTGCTTCTTGCGGGACGCCTGCCCTGTGTGAGGAGATGTGCCCAGGTGAGCTGGGGATGGGGCACAGAGCACCTCTGGGGACAGGCTGTGGCACAGTGACCTTGCAGGGACACTGTCCCGGGTGCTGTGTGAGCTGAGCACTGGGGAATTGGCACTGGGGTGGAGGAATGGCTTGAGGGGGCTCCTCTCCCCCCCCTCCGCCACCAGATTCCCACCCCTGCCAAAACATTGCTTAGTGCAAGAGGGAACACCCTCCAGCTCCCAGCCCAGTGGTGAGGAAGGGGACTTAGGTGCTGGCCTGGAAGAGCACCCTGTGGGTGCCTTGGCTGTGCCCAGGCAGGTGGGTGTGCTGGTAAGCAAGCCTTGGAGACAGCAGGTTCTGCCCCGCAGTGTGACCAGCACAGTGTCCCAGGGAGAGAGGCTTTGCTCCTGCTTTTGCCTCTGGGCTTCCCAAGCTCCAGCCCTCCCTGAGACAGAGCAGGTCTGGTGGGGAGGAGAGTGAACACTCACCTTTGGGAGCCATGGGGCCAGGCTCTCCCTGCAAGGAAGGGACAGAGAATGGAGTGGGGCACAGCCATTCTGCAGGCAGCAGCAGCAGAATCCAGGCCCCTTCTCCACCCCACAGCCAAGACAGTGCCAGGGAAATGGCCACGTTTCCCTGGGAAGCAGGGGGAATCAGGCTTGCTCTGGGTCTGGGGACTCTCTGGTCAGCCCCTTCTCCTTCTGCCAGGCCCCACCATTGTGCCTCACCCGGGAATGGGGCACAGGAGGGAGGAACAGAGCTGCCAGACCACCTGAGCCCCCCGTTCCTGCAATCAGCCTCTCTGCTCCAGGCTGGCCACTGCACAGAGGGTCCTTATCACCTCCACATCCAGCAGTCACAGCAGTCTGGGGGAGAGGGAGATCCCCAGAGACACACTGCAATGCTGGGAGGCCTTAGGAAGCAGAACGTGGGCTGGTGTCCCTTCAGAGGAGTGGCTGGGGGGGGATCCCAGCCCCAGGCAGTGACTCCTACCTGGAACCAGATGGTCCTGCCGTTGCGGTCGCGCAGGGAGCTCATGCCAGGCACCAAGTAGCACTGCAGCCAGCTCTGGAAAGCAGCGTAGTTATCCGAGTGGTCTGGCTCCAGGAGGTTTTTCTCTGGGAAGGCAGACAAGAGGGAGAGGACAGGGATCGAGAAGAAGCAGTGTCAGGGTGGCTGCTGCTGGGAACAGAGCTGTCCCTGTCCCCAGCTCCCCGTCCTGTCGCCTCACCCACTGCGACCACCTCCATGGGCACGGTGTGGCACAGCTCCAGGAGATCCGGGTGCTCCCGCATCCGCTTCAGCTTCTTGCTCAGCGTCAGGGAAGGATTCTGCAGGGGTGGAGAAGGGGGGGGGTTACCCGTCAGCCAGCCCAGCCTCATGGGGATCCCTCTTCCCCAACAGCAGGCAAATCCCCCATTTCCTTGTGCCCACCCGAAGATGAACTGCCCACCGAGTGCCCCGCCACGCCACTCTGGGCTTTGAGCTGTGCGTTAGCACCTGCCCCTCAACTATCAAGAGTGACCAGAGGGCCAGCACACAGGAATACAAAAAACAAAACAGCCCTCAGGCTTCACAGGTTTGTGTTTTTGTTTGTTTTCAAGCTTCTTTAAAACAGCCACTTCCTCTCCCCCCAGGCCACAAGCTCCACCGCGGGCTCTGCTGCAGCCTTTCCCCAGAGATCTGAAGGGGTTTGTTTCCTTCCCCCCTTCCTCTTTACCCACCCCAAACATACCCAGAAGCTTCCTGAGGGACTGCCAGGCACCAGCCCAGGGAGCTGCCACTGCTCCTCAGCCCAGCCAGGTGTGAAGGGGCACGGGACACGTGAGGTTACCCAACTGCTGCACCCCACTTGCCGCTCCGCTGGAGGGGCGGGCGTGCCCAGACACGGGTGCTCGTGGCCAAGGGACAGGAATGTGCACGAGGAAAAAGATCCCACGCAGCAAGTGTTGCAGTTGTGAAGGGAAAATGCTTGCTGCTGAGTTGGGAAAGGCTCGAAACAAGCCTGACAGCAGGGTGGGCAGAGGCTGGGGGAGCCCTGCGAGAGCCTCGTGAGGATGTTCTGCCCCATCAGAGCGAGGAATCAAATGTGAACTGAAAGCAGTCCTGAACCCTGGGCTGAAACAAGCTCCGAACAGCTGAAACAAACCCCAAACAGCAGAGCTGAAGCGGACCTTTGCACCCAGCTAAGCCCAAAGCAGAGCCAGAGCAAGGCAGCTCTGCACCCAGGCTGGGGGGTGGACACAGACTGAAGCCCCTGCACCACCCCCCAGCAGGAACACTGAGCTCAGTCCAGCAAAAGAGGCTCTTGGGACCCCAGGGAGCTTCCTAAACATCCTGCAGGGCCACAGGCAAAGCAATCCCTGCTACGGGTCTGTCTGGAAACCTGCCCCTTTTCTGAGCCTGCAAAAGCACCAGCTGTTCCCCACCTTCTTCCTCCTCTCCTGCTCCTGCTCCTTCAGGGCCTCCAGCACAGTCCGAGCCTTTTCAAAGGGGGGAATCTTCAACCTGAGAGAGTCCACCTGTTACACACAAGCCTGACCACTTGGTCCTGGCACTTTCCCCTCTCTATCAGACCCAGGAAATCACCAAGCTCTTGGGAGACCAAACCTCCCTGGGCAGGCCGGCAGGTGCTCAGCCCACCTTACCTGTAGAGGATCTCAGCCCGGAGGTAATTCCCGATTCCATTGAAAAACTTCTGGTTTAAGAGGGCCTCGCAGATGGGCTTGTCGAAAGCCTTGTCGTCCAGGTTCTTCAGCACGTTCTCCCTGCAACGGGAGGGCAGGGAGGCGGGTGGGAGCAGCAGCTCAACCAGGCGAGGCCCCTTCCCCGGCGCCGGGCAGTGGGAACCGGGCTCACCTGAAGGCCTGGTACTCGGAGAGGACGCAGGGCCCGCGCTCGGGCTGCCAGGCATCCCCCAGCCGCCACGACCCGAAGCGGCGGGCGTCGACGAAGCACAGGGCTTGCGGGGGGCTGCCGCGGGTGAGGAAGCGGAGGTGGGCATGGCGGGGCAGCTGGGCGGCGGGGCACAGCCGGAACGAGCCCGACATCCCGAAACGGAACACCAGGTCCTGAGACGAGCCGCCGGGGCCCAGCGGCGCCAGCCGCAGCCGCAGCTCCTTCCCCCGGGAGGCGGCGGAGATGCGGTAGGCCTGGCTGGAGAAAGGCACCTCCGGGCCTCGACCCACCGCCGAGCGCTCCACGCCGCCCGAGAACACCAACCCGCTGCACGCCTCGTTGATGTAGCGCCCGGCCAGGTAGAGCTCCGGGCCCTCGGGCATGGCCGGGACCGGCGCGGCGGGAGGTTCTGAGGGGACCGGCCCGGGGCAGCGCGCCCGCCCCGTTGCCTTGGAGACACGCCCCGGCCGCGAGCGGTGCATGCTGGGAGTTGTAGTCCCGCCGCGCTACCCCAGCACAGCAGCCCCACGCTGCGAGCGGTGCATGCTGGGAGTTGTAGTCCTGCCGCGCCGCCCCCTCCGCCGCGGGGGGAAGGACGGGCGGGACACGGGCGGGCCCGCTCGCTCACTGCCGCCTTTATTGGAGCCTCCCGCGGGCACCGGGAACGCCGCCCCCCCCGCTCCCCCCGCCCCAGCGCGGCGGGGCACACCCCGCATCCAGCTGCCGGGCTCGCCCCCGCCGCCGGCTCCTCACAGGAGGGTGTTCATCAGGGCCTGCGCCTGCTTCAGCTCTAGGGGAAAAAAAAGGGGTGCTGGGGGAGCTGCAGCGTGTGTGTGTGTGTGTGTGTTTCCCCCCCCCCCCGCACCCCGTCTGGTGGCCTCACCTGCCAGCAGCACCCGGAACTTGTCAGCCGAAAGGGTGAGGGGGACGGCGGCCGCCCCGCCGCGCTGCCCGTCCCGCAGCTGGAGGCTCAGGTGCACCAGGGGCTCGCTGACCTCCCGCAGCTCGCTGGAGCTGAGGGTGTAATCCACCCGCCAGCCCACCCAGCCCAGCCGGCACACTGGGGCGGCGGGGGAGAAAGGGGGGAGCAGCGTCAGCACCCCCGGGGGGGCAGAGGGGGACCCACCCCGCTCCCCCCAGCCCTCCCCCTGCCGCACTCACGTCTCAGGCTGCAGGCACGCAGCCTGTCCTGGAGGCTGCTCTGCTTCTCCTCGTAGGACCGGCACAACCCGCTGGCGTGTTCTGCTGGGGGGAGGCAGAGCACAAACCCACCCCCCTCACACCAGCTCCAACCCCCCCCCCCCAGGGAGGTGGGAGCAGGGAGGGGACGGGGGGGGACAGGCAGCACGGCCGCCGACCCTGCGCCGGGTCCGGCCGGGAGGTGGGGGGAGAGGTGGCACCCCGAGGGTCTCCCCACCTTTGGGCAGCCCCAGCTGCTGCAGCTCGCTGGAGAGGGACTCGCTGTCCACGTTGTGCTTGGCAGCGCTGGAGAGGATGAAGCCCAGGACGGCGATGGTGGCTTTCACATCCCCGGACTCTGGCAAAGGGGGGACGGAGGGGTGAGCTGCGCTGCCCATTCCCGGGGGGGGGGGGGGGTCCCCCTTGCCGGGGCTGGGGCGGTGCTCACCCAGCTTGGCATCCGAGGTCAGCTTCAGGATCTTCTCGTACTGCGGGAGAGGAGCGCAGCGCGTCCGGAGCAGCCCCAGGCACCGCCCTGAGCCTCCCCACCCCACCGCTACCCACACCCCAGGCCGGGCTGACCCACCGTCCCTCCACCCCCTCACTCACCTCCATGGCCTCCCCCAGCAGGTCCCGCAGCACCTGGGCACAGATCAGCTTCAGCTTCACCGAGGACTGCGAGGAGAGAGCGAGGGTGAGTCCCGGGGCAGGGGAGCGAGGGGTGGGAGAGGCTGGGGGGGGGGTTTGCGGACACTTAACGATCTTGGCCAGGGTGCTGATCTCGGCCAGGACCCAGTCGGGACAGTCCAAGTCCCCGCAGAAGCGGAACCGCTGCGGGGAGAAGAGAGGGTCAGAGCCCGCCGCGGAGCCGCCGGCTCGTCCCCCCCACCCCTCCCCTGGCCGCCCCCAGCCCCACCATCCTGCTGCCGGGATCCGCTTCCCGGGGATCCCTCCCGGGAACCGGGAACCCGCGGCGGGAGCAGCCAGGGCCGGAACGGGAAAGGGTCGGGCCGGAACGGGAAAAGGAAGAGCCTGGAGCAGGAAGGGGAGCCCAACAGCTCGGAACTTGTTGTGTGTGTTGTGCTGTCCTGCCCGGAGGACACCGAGCCCGTGGGACCACGGCGGCGACGGGAGTGGGGCCGCCCCGAGGCCGGGTGAGGGGCGTCGGGGTCCGGCTGGGGCGGCCGGAACGGGCACGGGAGCAGCCCCGGGAACGGGCACGGGAGCGGGAGCGGGCAGGCTCTGCCCGTCCCCGCTCTTCATTTCAGCGCAGCCCCAGTTTCCATCGCAGCTCTTGCCCCAGTCGCTATGCCAGCCCCCCGGCCCTGTGTCCCAGTCCCCCCCAGCCCCGTGTCCCAGCCCCCCAGCCCCGCGTCCTTTCCTGCCCAGACGCACATGAGTAATGACAACCCTGTATCCAGCTTCACTCTCTTTATTTCAGCACCAGCTCTGACATGGCAGCTCCAGCCCCACAGACTTAATTCCAGCTCCAGCTCTGAGATTGCAGCTCTGCACTCCTCCTGTCAGCTCTGGGATGTCTCAGCTCCAGCTCTGCACCATCCCAGCCCGAGCCCTAAGGACAGATTTCAGCTCCACCCAAGACTTGAATCCAGCTGCAAGGTCAGTGTTTCAACAGCAGAATATTTATACCAGCTCTCCCTCATATCAGCTGCCCCTATTTTTATTCCATCTCCAGCCCCACAGGTTTTGATTTCACCTCTTGTCCCTGAGTCTCTTTTTCTGCCCCAGAAAGTGATTTCAGATCTAGACCCACAAGCTTTATTATAGCTCCAGCTTCCATCTTCATCTCTTCAGTGTTTCAGCCCCAGTCCCAGACTCTTTATCCCAGTCCCAGATTCTTTATACCGATCCCAGACTCTTTATACCAATCCCAGACTCTTTCTCCCAGACACACATATTTATCGCAGACACACATATTTATCCCAGCCCCAGACCCTTCATCCCAACTCCAGACCCACTCATTTCAATTTGATCTCTTATCCCAGAGACTCTTTTTCCCACCCCAGGAAGTGATTTCAGCTCTAGACCCACAAGCTTTATTGCAGCTCCAGCTTCCATCTTCATTCCAGCTTCATCTCTTCAGTGTTTCAGCCCCAGCCCAAGATTCTTTATCCCAGTTCCAGGTATTTAACCCAGACCCAGACTCTTTATACCAGTCCCACAATCTTTATACCACTCCCAGACTCTTTATACCAGTCCCACAATCTTTATACCACTCCCAGACTCTTTAGCCCAGACACACATATTTATTGCAGACACACATATTTATCCAAGTCCCACATATTTATCCCAGCCCCACACTCTTTATCCCAGCCCCAGACCCTTTATCCCATCTCCAGACCCACTCATTTCAATTTGATCTCTTGTCCCAGAGTCTTTTTCCCACCCCAGAAAGTGATTTCAGCTCTAGACCCACAAGCTTTATTGCAGCTCCAGCTTCAATCTTCATTCCAGCTTCATCTCTTCAGTGCTTCAGCCCCAGCCCCAGATTCTTTATCCCAGTTCCAGGTATTTAACCCAGTCCCAGACTCTTTATACCAGTCCCACAATCTTTATACCACTCCCAGACTCTTTAGCCCAGACACACATATTTATCGCAGACACACATATCTATCCAAGTCCCAGATATTTATCCCAGACCCAGACTCTTTAGCCCAGTCCCAGACTCTTTATCCCAGACACACATATTAATCGCAGACACACATAGCTATCCAAGTCCCAGATATTTATCCAGGCCCCAGAACCTTTATCCCAACTCCAGACCCACTCATTTCTATTTGATCTCTTGTCCCAGAGTCTCTTTTTCCCACCCCAGGAAGTGATTTCAGCTCTAGACCCACAAGCTTTATTGCAGCTCCAGCTTCCATCTTCATTCCAGCTTCATCTCTTCAGTGTTTCAGCCTCAGCCCAAGATTCTTTATCCCAGTTCCAGGTATTTAACCCAGACCAAGACTCTTTATCCCAGTCCCACAATCTTTATACCACTCCCAGACTCTTTAGCCCAGACACACATATTTATTGCAGACACACATATTTATCCAAGTCCCACATATTTATCCCAGCCCCACACTCTTTATCCCAGCCCCAGACCCTTTATCCCATCTCCCGACCCACTCATTTCAATTTGATCTCGAATCCCAGAGTCTTTTTCCCACCCCAGAAAGTGATTTCAGCTCTAGACCCACAAGCTTTATTGCAGCTCCAGCTTCAATCTTCATTCCAGCTTCATCTCTTCAGTGCTTCAGCCCCAGCCCCAGATTCTTTATCCCAGTTCCAGGTATTTAACCCAGTCCCAGACTCTTTATACCAGTCCCACAATCTTTATACCACTCCCAGACTCTTTAGCCCAGACACACATATTTATCGCAGACACACATATCTATCCAAGTCCCAGATATTTATCCCAGTCCCAGACTCTTTAGCCCAGTCCCAGACTCTTTATCCCAGACACACATATTAATCGCAGACACACATATCTATCCAAGTCCCAGATATTTATCCAGGCCCCAGAACCTTTATCCCAACTCCAGACCCACTCATTTCTATTTGATCTCTTGTCCCAGAGTCTCTTTTTCCCACCCCAGGAAGTGATTTCAGCTCTAGACCCACAAGCTTTATTGCAGCTCCAGCTTCCATCTTCATTCCATCTTCATCTCTTCAGTGTTTCAGCCCCAGCCCAAGATTCTTTATCCCAGTTCCAGGTATTTAACCCAGACCCAGACTCTTTATACCAGTCCCACAATCTTTATACCACTCCCAGACTCTTTAGCCCAGACACACATATTTATTGCAGACACACATATTTATCCAAGTCCCACATATTTATCCCAGCCCCACACTCTTTATCCCAGCCCCAGACCCTTTATCCCATCTCCAGATCCACTCATTTCAATTTGATCTCGAATCCCAGAGCCTTTTTCCCACCCCAGGAAGTGATTTCAGCTCTAGACCCACAAGCTTTATTGCAGCTCCAGCTTCCATCTTCATTCCAGCTTCATCTCTTCAGTGCTTCAGCCCCAGCCCCAGATTCTTTATCCCAGTTCCAGGTATTTAACCCCGTCCCAGAATCTTTATCCCAGTCCCACAATCTTTATACCACTCCCAGACTCTTTAGCCCAGACATACATATTTATTGCAGACACACATATCTATCCAAGTCCCAGATATTTATCCCAGACCCAGACTCTTTAGCCCAGTCCCAGACTCTTTATCCCAGACACACATATTAATCGCAGACACACATAGCTATCCAAGTCCCAGATATTTATCCAGGCCCCAGAACCTTTATCCCAACTCCAGACCCACTCATTTCTATTTGATCTCTTGTCCCAGAGTCTCTTTTTCCCACCCCAGGAAGTGATTTCAGCTCTAGACCCACAAGCTTTATTGCAGCTCCAGCTTCCATCTTCATTCCAGCTTCATCTCTTCAGTGTTTCAGCCCCAGCCCAAGATTCTTTATCCCAGTTCCAGGTATTTAACCCAGACCAAGACTCTTTATCCCAGTCCCACAATCTTTATACCACTCCCAGACTCTTTAGCCCAGACACACATATTTATTGCAGACACACATATCTATCCCAGTCCCAGACTCTTTAGCCCAGTCCCAGACTCTTTAGCCCAGTCCCAGACTCTTTATCCCAGACACACATATTAATCGCAGACACACATATCTATCCAAGTCCCAGATATTTATCCAGGCCCCAGAACCTTTATCCCAACTCCAGACCCACTCATTTCTATTTGATCTCTTGTCCCAGAGTCTCTTTTTCCCACCCCAGGAAGTGATTTCAGCTCTAGACCCACAAGCTTTATTGCAGCTCCAGCTTCCATCTTCATTCCAGCTTCATCTCTTCAGTGTTTCAGCCCCAGCCCAAGATTCTTTATCCCAGTTACAGGTATTTAACCCCGTCCCAGAATCTTTATCCCAGTCCCAGACTCTTTATACCAGTCCCAGACTCTTTATCCCAGACACACATATTAATCGCAGATACACATATCTATCCAAGTCCCAGATATTTATCCAGGCCCCAGAACCTTTATCCCAACTATAGACCCACTCATTTCTATTTGATCTCTTGTCCCAGAGTCTCTTTTTCCCACCCCAGGAAGTGATTTCAGCTCTAGACCCACAAGCTTTATTGCAGCTCCAGCTTCAATCTTCATTCCAGCTTCATCTCTTCAGTGTTTCAGCCCCAGCCCAAGATTCTTTATCCCAGTTCCAGGTATTTAACCCAGTCCCAGACTCTTTATCCCAGTCCCACAATCTTTATACCACTCCCAGACTCTTTAGCCCAGACACACATATTTATTGCAGACACACATATTTATCCAAGTCCCAGATATTTATCCCAGCCCCACACTCTTTATCCCAGCCCCAGACCCTTTATCCCATCTCCCGACCCACTCATTTCAATTTGATCTCGAATCCCAGAGTCTTTTTCCCACCCCAGAAAGTGATTTCAGCTCTAGACCCACAAGCTTTATTGCAGCTCCAGCTTCAATCTTCATTCCAGCTTCATCTCTTCAGTGCTTCAGCCCCCGCCCCAGATTCTTTATCCCAGTTCCAGGTATTTAACCCCGTCCCAGAATCTTTATCCCAGTCCCACAATCTTTATACCACTCCCAGACTCTTTAGCCCAGACACACATATTTATCGCCGACACACATATCTATCCAAGTCCCAGATATTTATCCCAGACCCAGACTCTTTAGCCCAGTCCCAGACTCTTTATCCCAGACACACATATTAATCCAGACACACATATCTATCCAAGTCCCAGATATTTATCCAGGCCCCAGAACCTTTATCCCAACTCCAGACCCACTCATTTCTATTTGATCTCTTGTCCCAGAGTCTCTTTTTCCCACCCCAGGAAGTGATTTCAGCTCTAGACCCACAAGCTTTATTGCAGCTCCAGCTTCCATCTTCATTCCAGCTTCATCTCTTCAGTGTTTCAGCCCCAGCCCAAGATTCTTTATCCCAGTCCCAGACTCTTTATCCCAGTCCCAGAATCTTTATCCCAGTCCCAGACTCTTTATACCAGTCCCAGACTCTTTATCCCAGACACACATATTAATCGCAGATACACATATCTATCCAAGTCCCAGATATTTATCCAGGCCCCAGAACCTTTATCCCAACTATAGACCCACTCATTTCTATTTGATCTCTTGTCCCAGAGTCTCTTTTTCCCACCCCAGGAAGTGATTTCAGCTCTAGACCCACAAGCTTTATTGCAGCTCCAGCTTCAATCTTCATTCCAGCTTCATCTCTTCAGTGTTTCAGCCCCAGCCCAAGATTCTTTATCCCAGTTCCAGGTATTTAACCCAGACCCAGACTCTTTATACCAGTCCCACAATCTTTATACCACTCCCAGACTCTTTAGCCCAGACACACATATTTATTGCAGACACACATATTTATCCAAGTCCCACATATTTATCCCAGCCCCACACTCTTTATCCCAGCCCCAGACCCTTTATCCCATCTCCAGACCCACTCATTTCAATTTGATCTCTTGTCCCAGAGTCTTTTTCCCACCCCAGGAAGTGATTTCAGCTCTAGACCAACAAGCTTTATTGCAGCTCCAGCTTCCATCTTCATTCCAGCTTCATCTCTTCAGTGCTTCAGCCCCAGCCCCAGATTCTTTATCCCAGTTACAGGTATTTAACCCCGTCCCAGAATCTTTATCCCAGTCCCACAATCTTTATACCACTCCCAGACTCTTTAGCCCAGACACACATATTTATTGCAGACACACATATCTATCCAAGTCCCAGATATTTATCCCAGACCCAGACTCTTTAGCCCAGTCCCAGACTCTTTATCCCAGACACACATATTAATCGCAGACACACATAGCTATCCAAGTCCCAGATATTTATCCAGGCCCCAGAACCTTTATCCCAACTCCAGACCCACTCATTTCTATTTGATCTCTTGTCCCAGAGTCTCTTTTTTCCCACCCCAGGAAGTGATTTCAGCTCTAGACCCACAAGCTTTATTGCAGCTCCAGCTTCCATCTTCATTCCAGCTTCATCTCTTCAGTGTTTCAGCCCCAGCCCAAGATTCTTTATCCCAGTTCCAGGTATTTAACCCAGACCAAGACTCTTTATCCCAGTCCCACAATCTTTATACCACTCCCAGACTCTTTAGCCCAGACACACATATTTATTGCAGACACACATATTTATCCAAGTCCCACATATTTATCCCAGCCCCACACTCTTTATCCCAGCCCCAGACCCTTTATCCCATCTCCAGACCCACTCATTTCAATTTGATCTCTTGTCCCAGAGTCTTTTTCCCACCCCAGAAAGTGATTTCAGCTCTAGACCCACAAGCTTTATTGCAGCTCCAGCTTCAATCTTCATTCTAGCTTCATCTCTTCAGTGTTTCAGCCCCAGCCCAAGACTCTTTATCCCAGTCCCAGACTCTTTATCCCAGTCCCAGACTCTTTATCCCAGTCCCAGACTCTTTATCCCAGTCCCAGACTCTTTATCCCAGTCCCAGACTCTTTATCCCAGTCCCAGACTCTTTATCCCAGACACACATATTTATCGCAGACACACATATCTATCCAAGTCCCAGATATTTATTCCAGCCCCAGACCCTTTATCCCATCTCCAGACCCACTCATTTCAATTTGATCTCTTGTCCCAGAGTCTTTTTCCCACCCCAGAAAGTGATTTCAGCTCTAGACCCACAAGCTTTATTGCAGCTCCAGCTTCCATCTTCATTCCAGCTTCATCTCTTCAGTGCTTCAGCCCCAGCCCCAGATTCTTTATCCCAGTTCCAGGTATTTAACCCCATCCCAGACTCTTTATACCAGTCCCACAATCTTTATACCACTCCCAGACTCTTTAGCCCAGACACACATATTTATCGCAGACACACATATCTATCCAAGTCCCAGATATTTATCCCAGTCCCAGACTCTTTAGCCCAGTCCCAGACTCTTTATCCCAGACACACATATTAATCGCAGACACACATAGCTATCCAAGTCCCAGATATTTATCCAGGCCCCAGAACCTTTATCCCAACTCCAGACCCACTCATTTCTATTTGATCTCTTGTCCCAGAGTCTCTTTTTCCCACCCCAGGAAGTGATTTCAGCTCTAGACCCACAAGCTTTATTGCAGCTCCAGCTTCCATCTTCATTCCAGCTTCATCTCTTCAGTGTTTCAGCCCCAGCCCAAGATTCTTTATCCCAGTTCCAGGTATTTAACCCAGACCCAGACTCTTTATACCAGTCCCACAATCTTTATACCACTCCCAGACTCTTTAGCCCAGACACACATATTTATTGCAGACACACATATTTATCCAAGTCCCACATATTTATCCCAGCCCCACACTCTTTATCCCAGCCCCAGACCCTTTATCCCATCTCCAGACCCACTCATTTCAATTTGATCTCTTGTCCCAGAGTCTTTTTCCCACCCCAGAAAGTGATTTCAGCTCTAGACCCACAAGCTTTATTGCAGCTCCAGCTTCAATCTTCATTCTAGCTTCATCTCTTCAGTGTTTCAGCCCCAGCCCAAGACTCTTTATCCCAGTCCCAGACTCTTTATCCCAGTCCCAGACTCTTTATCCCAGACACACATATTTATCGCAGACACACATATCTATCCAAGTCCCAGATATTTATTCCAGCCCCAGACCCTTTATCCCATCTCCAGACCCACTCATTTCAATTTGATCTCTTGTCCCAGAGTCTTTTTCCCACCCCAGAAAGTGATTTCAGCTCTAGACCCACAAGCTTTATTGCAGCTCCAGCTTCAATCTTCATTCCAGCTTCATCTCTTCAGTGTTTCAGCCCCAGTCCCAGACTCTTTATCCCAGTCCCAGACTCTTTATCCCAGTCCCAGACTCTTTATCCCAGTCCCAGACTCTTTATCCCAGTCCCAGACTCTTTATCCCAGTCCCAGACTCTTTATCCCAGTCCCAGACTCTTTATCCCAGTCCCAGACTCTTTATCCCAGACACACATATTTATCGCAGACACACATATCTATCCAAGTCCCAGATATTTATTCCAGCCCCAGACCCTTTATCCCATCTCCAGACCCACTCATTTCAATTTGATCTCTTGTCCCAGAGTCTTTTTCCCACCCCAGGAAGTGATTTCAGCTCTAGACCCACAAGCTTTATTGCAGCTCCAGCTTCAATCTTCATTCCAGCTTCATCTCTTCAGTGCTTCAGCCCCAGCCCCAGATTCTTTATCCCAGTTCCAGGTATTTAACCCAGTCCCAGACTCTTTATACCAGTCCCACAATCTTTATACCACTCCCAGACTCTTTAGCCCAGACACACATATTTATCGCAGACACACATATCTATCCAAGTCCCAGATATTTATCCCAGACCCAGACTCTTTAGCCCAGTCCCAGACTCTTTATCCCAGACACACATATTAATCGCAGACACACATAGCTATCCAAGTCCCAGATATTTATCCAGGCCCCAGAACCTTTATCCCAACTCCAGACCCACTCATTTCTATTTGATCTCTTGTCCCAGAGTCTCTTTTTCCCACCCCAGGAAGTGATTTCAGCTCTAGACCCACAAGCTTTATTGCAGCTCCAGCTTCCATCTTCATTCCAGCTTCATCTCTTCAGTGTTTCAGCCCCAGCCCAAGATTCTTTATCCCAGTTCCAGGTATTTAACCCAGACCCAGACTCTTTATCCCAGTCCCACAATCTTTATACCACTCCCAGACTCTTTAGCCCAAACACACATATTTATTGCAGACACACATATTTATCCAAGTCCCACATATTTATCCCAGGCCCACACTCTTTATCCCAGCCCCAGACCCTTTATCCCATCTCCAGACCCACTCATTTCAATTTGATCTCTTGTCCCAGAGTCTTTTTCCCACCCCAGAAAGTGATTTCAGCTCTAGACCCACAAGCTTTATTGCAGCTCCAGCTTCCATCTTCATTCTAGCTTCATCTCTTCAGTGTTTCAGCCCCAGCCCAAGACTCTTTATCCCAGTCCCAGACTCTTTATCCCAGTCCCAGACTCTTTATCCCAGACACACATATTTATCGCAGACACACATATCTATCCAAGTCCCAGATATTTATTCCAGCCCCAGACCCTTTATCCCATCTCCAGACCCACTCATTTCAATTTGATCTCTTGTCCCAGAGTCTTTTTCCCACCCCAGAAAGTGATTTCAGCTCTAGACCCACAAGCTTTATTGCAGCTCCAGCTTCCATCTTCATTCCAGCTTCATCTCTTCAGTGTTTCAGCCCCAGCCCCAGACCCTTGATCCCAGCCCCACACTCTTTATCCCAGTCCCAGACTCTTTATCCCAGTCCCAGACTCTTTATCCCAGTCCCAGACTCTTTATCCCAGTCCCAGACTCTTTATCCCAGTCCCAGACTCTTTATCCCAGTCCCAGACTCTTTATCCCAGACACACATATTTATCGCAGACACACATATCTATCCAAGTCCCAGATATTTATTCCAGCCCCAGACCCTTTATCCCATCTCCAGACCCACTCATTTCAATTTGATCTCTTGTCCCAGAGTCTTTTTCCCACCCCAGGAAGTGATTTCAGCTCTAGACCCACAAGCTTTATTGCAGCTCCAGCTTCCATCTTCATTCCAGCTTCATCTCTTCAGTGCTTCAGCCCCAGCCCCAGATTCTTTATCCCAGTTCCAGGTATTTAACCCAGTCCCAGACTCTTTATCCCAGTCCCACAATCTTTATACCACTCCCAGACTCTTTAGCCCAGACACACATATTTATCGCAGACACACATATCTATCCAAGTCCCAGATATTTATCCCAGTCCCAGACTCTTTAGCCCAGTCCCAGACTCTTTATCCCAGACACACATATTAATCGCAGACACACATAGCTATCCAAGTCCCAGATATTTATCCAGGCCCCAGAACCTTTATCCCAACTCCAGACCCACTCATTTCTATTTGATCTCTTGTCCCAGAGTCTCTTTTTCCCACCCCAGAAAGTGATTTCAGCTCTAGACCCACAAGCTTTATTGCAGCTCCAGCTTCCATCTTCATTCCAGCTTCATCTCTTCAGTGTTTCAGCCCCAGCCCAAGATTCTTTATCCCAGTTCCAGGTATTTAACCCAGACCCAGACTCTTTATCCCAGTCCCACAATCTTTATACCACTCCCAGACTCTTTAGCCCAAACACACATATTTATTGCAGACACACATATTTATCCAAGTCCCACATATTTATCCCAGGCCCACACTCTTTATCCCAGCCCCAGACCCTTTATCCCATCTCCAGACCCACTCATTTCAATTTGATCTCTTGTCCCAGAGTCTTTTTCCCACCCCAGAAAGTGATTTCAGCTCTAGACCCACAAGCTTTATTGCAGCTCCAGCTTCAATCTTCATTCTAGCTTCATCTCTTCAGTGTTTCAGCCCCAGCCCAAGACTCTTTATCCCAGTCCCAGACTCTTTATCCCAGTCCCAGACTCTTTATCCCAGACACACATATTTATCGCAGACACACATATCTATCCAAGTCCCAGATATTTATTCCAGCCCCAGACCCTTTATCCCAACTCCAGACCCACTCATTTCAATTTGATCTCTTGTCCCAGAGTCTTTTTCCCACCCCAGAAAGTGATTTCAGCTCTAGACCCACAAGCTTTATTGCAGCTCCAGCTTCAATCTTCATTCCAGCTTCATCTCTTCAGTGTTTCAGCCCCAGCCCAAGACTCTTTATCCCAGTCCCAGACTCTTTATCCCAGTCCCAGACTCTTTATCCCAGTCCCAGACTCTTTATCCCAGTCCCAGACTCTTTATCCCAGTCCCAGACTCTTTATCCCAGTCCCAGACTCTTTATCCCAGACACACATATTTATCGCAGACACACATATCTATCCAAGTCCCAGATATTTATTCCAGCCCCAGACCCTTTATCCCATCTCCAGACCCACTCATTTCAATTTGATCTCGAATCCCAGAGCCTTTTTCCCACCCCAGGAAGTGATTTCAGCTCTAGACCCACAAGCTTTATTGCAGCTCCAGCTTCCATCTTCATTCCAGCTTCATCTCTTCAGTGCTTCAGCCCCAGCCCCAGATTCTTTATCCCAGTTCCAGGTATTTAACCCAGACCCAGACTCTTTATACCAGTCCCACAATCTTTATACCACTCCCAGACTCTTTAGCCCAGACACACATATTTATCGCAGACACACATATCTATCCAAGTCCCAGATATTTATCCCAGTCCCAGACTCTTTAGCCCAGTCCCAGACTCTTTATCCCAGACACACATATTAATCGCAGACACACATATCTATCCAAGTCCCAGATATTTATCCAGGCCCCAGAACCTTTATCCCAACTCCAGACCCACTCATTTCTATTTGATCTCTTGTCCCAGAGTCTCTTTTTCCCACCCCAGGAAGTGATTTCAGCTCTAGACCCACAAGCTTTATTGCAGCTCCAGCTTCCATCTTCATTCCAGCTTCATCTCTTCAGTGTTTCAGCCCCAGCCCAAGATTCTTTATCCCAGTTACAGGTATTTAACCCCGTCCCAGAATCTTTATCCCAGTCCCAGACTCTTTATACCAGTCCCAGACTCTTTATCCCAGACACACATATTAATCGCAGATACACATATCTATCCAAGTCCCAGATATTTATCCAGGCCCCAGAACCTTTATCCCAACTATAGACCCACTCATTTCTATTTGATCTCTTGTCCCAGAGTCTCTTTTTCCCACCCCAGGAAGTGATTTCAGCTCTAGACCCACAAGCTTTATTGCAGCTCCAGCTTCAATCTTCATTCCAGCTTCATCTCTTCAGTGTTTCAGCCCCAGCCCAAGATTCTTTATCCCAGTTCCAGGTATTTAACCCAGACCCAGACTCTTTATACCAGTCCCAGACTCTTTAGCCCAGACACACATATTTATTGCAGACACACATATTTATCCAAGTCCCACATATTTATCCCAGCCCCACACTCTTTATCCCAGCCCCAGACCCTTTATCCCATCTCCAGATCCACTCATTTCAATTTGATCTCTTGTCCCAGAGTCTTTTTCCCACCCCAGGAAGTGATTTCAGCTCTAGACCAACAAGCTTTATTGCAGCTCCAGCTTCCATCTTCATTCCAGCTTCATCTCTTCAGTGCTTCAGCCCCAGCCCCAGATTCTTTATCCCAGTTCCAGGTATTTAACCCCGTCCCAGAATCTTTATCCCAGTCCCACAATCTTTATACCACTCCCAGACTCTTTAGCCCAGACACACATATTTATTGCAGACACACATATCTATCCAAGTCCCAGATATTTATCCCAGACCCAGACTCTTTAGCCCAGTCCCAGACTCTTTATCCCAGACACACATATTAATCGCAGACACACATAGCTATCCAAGTCCCAGATATTTATCCAGGCCCCAGAACCTTTATCCCAACTCCAGACCCACTCATTTCTATTTGATCTCTTGTCCCAGAGTCTCTTTTTCCCACCCCAGGAAGTGATTTCAGCTCTAGACCCACAAGCTTTATTGCAGCTCCAGCTTCCATCTTCATTCCAGCTTCATCTCTTCAGTGTTTCAGCCCCAGCCCAAGATTCTTTATCCCAGTTCCAGGTATTTAACCCAGACCCAGACTCTTTATCCCAGTCCCACAATCTTTATACCACTCCCAGACTCTTTAGCCCAAACACACATATTTATTGCAGACACACATATTTATCCAAGTCCCACATATTTATCCCAGCCCCACACTCTTTATCCCAGCCCCAGACCCTTTATCCCATCTCCAGACCCACTCATTTCAATTTGATCTCTTGTCCCAGAGTCTTTTTCCCACCCCAGAAAGTGATTTCAGCTCTAGACCCACAAGCTTTATTGCAGCTCCAGCTTCAATCTTCATTCTAGCTTCATCTCTTCAGTGTTTCAGCCCCAGCCCAAGACTCTTTATCCCAGTCCCAGACTCTTTATCCCAGTCCCAGACTCTTTATCCCAGTCCCAGACTCTTTATCCCAGTCCCAGACTCTTTATCCCAGTCCCAGACTCTTTATCCCAGTCCCAGACTCTTTATCCCAGTCCCAGACTCTTTATCCCAGTCCCAGACTCTTTATCCCAGTCCCAGACTCTTTATCCCAGTCCCAGACTCTTTATCCCAGACACACATATTTATCGCAGACACACATATTTATCGCAGACACACATATCTATCCAAGTCCCAGATATTTATTCCAGCCCCAGACCCTTTATCCCATCTCCAGACCCACTCATTTCAATTTGATCTCTTGTCCCAGAGTCTTTTTCCCACCCCAGGAAGTGATTTCAGCTCTAGACCCACAAGCTTTATTGCAGCTCCAGCTTCAATCTTCATTCCAGCTTCATCTCTTCAGTGCTTCAGCCCCAGCCCCAGATTCTTTATCCCAGTTCCAGGTATTTAACCCAGTCCCAGACTCTTTATACCAGTCCCACAATCTTTATACCACTCCCAGACTCTTTAGCCCAGACACACATATTTATCGCAGACACACATATCTATCCAAGTCCCAGATATTTATCCCAGTCCCAGACTCTTTAGCCCAGTCCCAGACTCTTTATCCCAGACACACATATTAATCGCAGACACACATATCTATCCAAGTCCCAGATATTTATCCAGGCCCCAGAACCTTTATCCCAACTCCAGACCCACTCATTTCTATTTGATCTCTTGTCCCAGAGTCTCTTTTTCCCACCCCAGGAAGTGATTTCAGCTCTAGACCCACAAGCTTTATTGCAGCTCCAGCTTCCATCTTCATTCCAGCTTCATCTCTTCAGTGTTTCAGCCCCAGCCCAAGATTCTTTATCCCAGTTCCAGGTATTTAACCCAGACCCAGACTCTTTATCCCAGTCCCACAATCTTTATACCACTCCCAGACTCTTTAGCCCAGACACACATATTTATTGCAGACACACATATTTATCCAAGTCCCACATATTTATCCCAGCCCCACACTCTTTATCCCAGCCCCAGACCCTTTATCCCATCTCCAGACCCACTCATTTCAATTTGATCTCTTGTCCCAGAGTCTTTTTCCCACCCCAGAAAGTGATTTCAGCTCTAGACCCACAAGCTTTATTGCAGCTCCAGCTTCCATCTTCATTCTAGCTTCATCTCTTCAGTGTTTCAGCCCCAGCCCAAGACTCTTTATCCCAGTCCCAGACTCTTTATCCCAGTCCCAGACTCTTTATCCCAGTCCCAGACTCTTTATCCCAGTCCCAGACTCTTTATCCCAGTCCCAGACTCTTTATCCCAGTCCCAGACTCTTTATCCCAGTCCCAGACTCTTTATCCCAGTCCCAGACTCTTTATCCCAGTCCCAGACTCTTTATCCCAGTCCCAGACTCTTTATCCCAGACACACATATTTATCGCAGACACACATATCTATCCAAGTCCCAGATATTTATTCCAGCCCCAGACCCTTTATCCCATCTCCAGACCCACTCATTTCAATTTGATCTCGAATCCCAGAGCCTTTTTCCCACCCCAGGAAGTGATTTCAGCTCTAGACCCACAAGCTTTATTGCAGCTCCAGCTTCCATCTTCATTCCAGCTTCATCTCTTCAGTGCTTCAGCCCCAGCCCCAGATTCTTTATCCCAGTTCCAGGTATTTAACCCAGTCCCAGACTCTTTATACCAGTCCCACAATCTTTATACCACTCCCAGACTCTTTAGCCCAGACACACATATTTATCGCAGACACACATATCTATCCAAGTCCCAGATATTTATCCCAGACCCAGACTCTTTAGCCCAGTCCCAGACTCTTTATCCCAGACACACATATTAATCGCAGACACACATAGCTATCCAAGTCCCAGATATTTATCCAGGCCCCAGAACCTTTATCCCAACTCCAGACCCACTCATTTCTATTTGATCTCTTGTCCCAGAGTCTCTTTTTCCCACCCCAGGAAGTGATTTCAGCTCTAGACCCACAAGCTTTATTGCAGCTCCAGCTTCCATCTTCATTCCAGCTTCATCTCTTCAGTGTTTCAGCCCCAGCCCAAGATTCTTTATCCCAGTTACAGGTATTTAACCCCGTCCCAGAATCTTTATCCCAGTCCCAGACTCTTTATACCAGTCCCAGACTCTTTATCCCAGACACACATATTAATCACAGACACACATATTTATCACAGACACACATATTTATCACAGACACACATATTAATCACAGACACACATATTAATCCAAGTCCCAGATATTTATCCAGGCCCCAGAACCTTTATCCCAACTCCAGACCCACTCATTTCTATTTGATCTCTTGTCCCAGAGTCTCTTTTTCCCACCCCAGGAAGTGATTTCAGCTCTAGACCCACAAGCTTTATTGCAGCTCCAGCTTCAGTCTTCATTCCAGCTTCAATCTTCATTCCAGCTTCATCTCTTCAGTGTTTCAGGCCCAGCCCCAGACTCTTTATCCCAGCCCCAGACTATTTATCCCAGCCCCACAGAATTTCATTTCTCTTATTGCCTCAAAGTCTCTTCCCCCCCGCCCCCCCAAAACTCATTTTAGTTCTAGACCCATAAACTTTATTTCAGCTTCAGCTGTTCAGTGTTCCAGTTTCAGCCCCATCCCCAGATTCTTTATCTCAACCCCACAGTCTTTTTTCCAGTTTGAGCTCCTCAGGTTCATTTCAGTTCTTGCCCCAGAGTCTCTCATTTCAGCCTCCAGTTCCTGTCTTCAGCTCCAGCCCCAGAATGTCATTCCAGCCCCTGGTCTTTCCTTCCTCCCAGCTCCCCCCTCAGGAGTTTCACTCCAGCTCCAGCCCTACCAGGTCTCTCTCTGCTCTGTCCTGCTGCCTCCAGCTGAAGCTGCTCCTGTCTGTCCTGAAGTGCTGGGGCTGTTGACAAGGTTATTAGTCACTCACTGACACCCCTGTGGTGTCACTGGGCTGTCACCCTGCCCAACATTGCCTTGGCCAGGGGGCACCTCCCCCCACAGCATGAAGCCTCAGCTTCCCCAGCTCCTGTGCTGCTCCCAGCCTCCTGCCTGGCAGCATCCTGCACCTCAGGAGACACTGGCACTGGCCCCCTCCTCCAGTGGGAGCCCCGTGGCCTTGCGGGGTCAGCCCTGTCCCCCCCACACCCCGCTCCGAGCCACCCCCTCAGGCCCCAGGACCCCTGGGTCTACAGCAAAGGGTCCAGCACCCACCCCGGGAAGCCAACGTTGACATTCCATACACTTTATTGAGTTCTAATCACCATCACACATTGTGTTCATAGCAATACAAGAAAATAAAATAAAGCTTCTCGTATTATTAGTTGTATTATTATTATTACCACCACAGGCCAC
Organism: Apus apus; assembly: GCF_020740795.1. Taxonomy (NCBI): domain Eukaryota; kingdom Metazoa; phylum Chordata; class Aves; order Apodiformes; family Apodidae; genus Apus; species Apus apus. The sequence continues at coordinate 2,488,074 of NC_067291.1, read as the reverse complement.
GCTCCCCCAAGCCCCGACCTCCTCGCTGCCCCGTGTCCCCGCCCCAGCAGCCCCCGCTCCCAGCACTCCCTGCCCGTCGGCTCCGCATCGCCTAGCTCGGCACCTCCCACCGCAGGCCGCCCGCCCCCGGCCGCCGCCTCGCCCGCACCAACAGCGGCTCCCGCAGCCGCCGGCGCCGCCCGTCCCGCCGCTCACCCGCGCTCCCGGGGCCGCCGCCACCTTCCGCGCCGCTCGCAACCGCCGCCGCCGCCACACTGCCCCGCGCTCCCCCCGGTCTCCGCTTTTATAGCTGTTGGCCCCGCCCTTCCCGGCGCGACAGCCAATCGCAGCGCGGGATAGCGCCCGGCCCCCCAGCGCCCGCCCCGCCCGTTCCCTCCGCGCCCGTTCCCAACGCGACCAATCAGAGCCCGTCGTTTCGATCCGCCCCCAGCTCCTCAGGCTCCCTCACTCTCCGGCCCAGCCCCGCCCATTCACGCCCCGTCCGAATGGGCTCAAGAGGCTGGATCGGCAACCGGCAGCGGTGGAGCCTGAGGAGCCGGGGGCGGATCGAAATGACGGGCTCTGATTGGTCGGATTGGACAGGCCCAATCACGTCGCTCCATCCCACCGCTCCCCTCGGCTCCCGGTCCCGTCGTCTCCCCGCGGAGCGTCAGGGGGCCCGATCGCGCTGCTGAACCCGGCATCGGGCACTCTGAACCGGGGCAGGCGGGCTGGCTGTGCCTCTCCCGGAAGCCGCTGCCGGTCGCCGATCCAGCCCCTGGATCATGGAAGCGTAAGAGCTTGTGGGAGGGGGCGGGATTGAAGGAACGCGCCCGGATTGGACAGGACTCTTAAGCCCTATTGGACGGGGCGTGAATGGGCGGGGCTTGGCCAGAGAGAGAGGGAGCCTGAGGAGCCGGGGGCGGATCGAAACGACGGGCTCTGATTGGTCGGATTGGACAGGCCTCTTGAGCCCTATTGGACGGGGCGTGAATGGGCGGGGCTGGGTCAGAGAGAGAGGGAGCCTGAGGAGCTGGGGGCGGATCGAAACGACGGGCTCTGATTGGTCGCGTTGGGAACGGGCGCGGAGGGAACGGGCGGGGCGGGCGCTGGGGGACCGGGCGCTATCCCGCGCTGCGATTGGCTGTCGCGCCGGGAGGGGCGGGGCCAACAGCTATAAAAGCGGAGACCGGGGGGGGGCGCGGGGCAGTGTGGCGGCGGCGGCGGTTGCGAGCGGCGCGGAAGGTGGCGGCGGCGGCCCCGGGAGCGCGGGTGAGCGGCGGGACGGGCGGCGCCGGCAGCCGCGGGAGCCGCTGTTGGTGCGGGCGAGGCGGCGGCCGGGGGCGGGCGGCCTGCGGTGGGAGGTGCCGAGCTAAGCGCTGCGGAGCTGACGGGCAGGTGTGCTGGGAGCGGCGGCTGCGGGGGCGGGGACACGGGGCAGCGGGGGCAGGGAGGAGGGCGGGGCTTGGGGGAGCGTGGCCTGTGGTGGTAATAATAATAATAATACAACTAATAATACGAGAAGCTTTATTTTATTTTCTTGTATTGCTATGAACACAATGTGTGATGGTGACTGGAACTCAATAAAGTGTATGGAATGTCAATGTTGGCTTCCCGGGGTGGGTGCTGGACCCTTTGCTGTAGACCCAGGGGTCCTGGGCCCTGAGGGGGTGGCTCGGAGCGGGGTGTGGGGGGGACAGGGCTGACCCCGCAAGGCCACGGGGCTCCTACCGGAGAAGGGGGCCAGTGCCAGTGTCTCCTGAGGTGCAGGATGCTGCCAGGCAGGAGGCTGGGAGCAGCACAGGAGCTGGGGAAGCTGAGGCTTCATGCTGTGGGGGGAGGTGCCCCCTGGCCAAGGCAATGTTGGGCAGGGTGACAGCTCAGTGACACCACAGGGGTGTCAGTGAGTGACTAATAACCTTGTCAACAGCCCCAGCACTTCAGGACAGACAGGAGCAGCTTCAGCTGGAGGCAGCAGGACAGAGCAGAGAGAGACCTGGTAGGGCTGGAGCTGGAGTGAAACTCCTGAGGGGGGAGCTGGGAGGAAGGAGAGACCAGGGGCTGGAATGACATTCGGGGGCTGGAGCTGAAGACAGGAACTGGAGGCTGAAATGAGAGACTCTGGGGCAAGAACTGAAATGAACCTGAGGAGCTCAAACTGGAAAAAAGACTGGGGTTGAGATAAAGAATCTGGGGATGGAGCTGAAACTGGAACACTGAACAGCTGAAGCTGAAATAAAGTTTATGGGTCTAGAACTAAAATGAGTTTCTGGGGGGTGGGGGGAAGAGACTTTGGGGTAATAAGAGAAATGAAATCCTGTGGGGCTGGGCTAAAGAGTCTGGGACTGGGCTAAAGAGTCTGGGACTGGGATAAAGAGTCTGGGACTGGGATAAAAAGTTTGGGGCTGGGTTTAGTATCTAGGGCTTGCATAAACAGGCTGGGGCTGAAACACTGAAGATGAAGCTGGAATGAAGATTGAAGCTGGAGCTGCAATAAAGCTTGTGGGTCTAGAGCTGAAATCACTTCCTGGGGTGGGAAAAAGAGACTCGGGGACAAGAGATCAAATTGAAATGAGTGGGTCTGGAGTTGAGATAAAGAGTCTGGGGCTGGCATAAAGAGTGTGGGGCTGGGATAAATATGTGGGACTTGGATAAATATGTGTGTCTGCGATAAATATGTGTATCTTTGATAAAGAGTCTGGGACTGGGATAAAGAGTCTGGGACTGGTATAAAGAGTCTGGGACAGGTATAAAAAGTTTGGGGCTGGGTTTAGTATCTAGGGCTTGCATAAACAGGCTGGGGCTGAAACACTGAAGATGAAGCTGGAATGAAGATTGAAGCTGGAGCTGCAATAAAGCTTGTGGGTCTAGAGCTGAAATCACTTCCTGGGGTGGGAAAAAGAGACTCGGGGACAAGAGATCACACTGAAATGAGTGGGTCTGGAGTTGGGATGAAGTGTCTGGGGCTGGGATAAAGAGTCTGGACTGGGATAAAGATTCTGGGATAAAGAGTCTGGGACTGGGATAAAGAGTCTGGGACTGGGATAAAGCGTCTGGGACTGGGATAAAGCGTCTGGGACTGGGTTTAATATCTGGGGCTGGCATAAGGTGTCTGGGACTGGGGCTGAAACACTGAAGGTAAAGCTGGAATGAAGATTGAAGCTGGAATGAAGATTGAAGCTGGAGCTGCAATAAAGCTTGTGGGTCTAGAGCTGAAATCACTTCCTGGGGTGGGAAAAAGAGACTCGGGGACAAGAGATTAAATTGAAATGAGTGGGTCTGGAGTTGGGATGAAGAGTCTGGGGCTGGAATAAAGAGTGTGGGGCTGGGATAAAGAGTCTGGGACTTGGATAGATATGTGTGTCTGCGATAAATATGTGTGTCTGGGATAAAAAGTCTGAACTTGGATAAAGAGTTTGGGGCTGGGTTTAATATCTGGGGCTGGCATAAAGAGGCTGGGGCTGGGGCTGAAACACTGAAGATGAAGCTGGAATCAAGATTGAAGCTGGAGCTGCAATAAAGCTTGTGGGTCTAGAGCTGAAATCACTTCCTGGGGTGGGAAAAAGAGACTCTGGGACAAGAGATCACATTGAAATGAGTGGGTCTGGAGTTGAGATAAAGAGTGTGGGGCTGGCATAAAGAGTGTGGGGCTGGGATAAATATGTGGGACTTGGATAAATATGTGTGTCTGCGATAAATATGTGTGACTGTGATAAAGAGTCTGGGACTGGGATAAATATGTGTGTCTGGGCTAAAGAGTCTGGGACTGGGATAAAGAGTCTGGGACTGCGATAAAGAGTCTGGGACTGCGATAAAGAGTCTGGGACTGCGATAAAGAGTCTGGGACTGGGATATATATGTGTGTCTGGGCTAAAGAGTCTGGGACTGGTATAAAGAGTCTGGGACAGGTATAAAAAGTTTGGGGCTGGGTTTAGTATCTAGAGCTTGCATAAACAGGCTGGGGCTGAAACACTGAAGATGAAGCTGGAATGAAGATTGAAGCTGGAGCTGCAATAAAGCTTGTGGGTCTAGAGCTGAAATCACTTCCTGGGGTGGGAAAAAGTAACTCTGGGACAAGAGATCAAATTGAAATGAGTGGGTCTGGAGTTGAGATAAAGAGAGTGGGGCTGGGATAAATATGTGGGACTTGGATAAATATGTGTCTCTGCGATAAATATGTGTGACTGGGATAAAGAGTCTGGGACTGGAATAAAGAGTCTGGGACTGGGATAAAGAGTCTGGGACTGGGATAAAGAGTCTGGGACTGGGATAAAGAGTCTGGGACTGGGATATATATGTGTGTCTGGGCTAAAGAGTCTGGGACTGGTATAAAGAGTCTGGGACAGGTATAAAAAGTTTGGGGCTGGGTTTAGTATCTAGGGCTTGCATAAACAGGCTGGGGCTGAAACACTGAAGATGAAGCTGGAATGAAGATTGAAGCTGGAGCTGCAATAAAGCTTGTGGGTCTAGAGCTGAAATCACTTCCTGGGGTGGGAAAAAGACTCTGGGACAAGAGATGAAATTGAAATGAGTGGGTCGGGTGTTGGGATAAAGAGTGTGGGGCTGGGATAAAGAGTCTGGGACTTGGATAGATATGTGTGTCTGCGATAAATATGTGTGTCTGGGATAAAAAGTCTGAACTTGGATAAAGAGTTTGGGGCTGGGTTTAATATCTGGGGCTGGCATAAAGAGGCTGGGGCTGGGGCTGAAACACTGAAGATGAAGCTGGAATGAAGATTGAAGCTGGAGCTGCAATAAAGCTTGTGGGTCTAGAGCTGAAATCACTTCCTGGGGTGGGAAAAAGAGACTCGGGGACAAGAGATCACATTGAAATGAGTGGGTCTGGAATTGGGATAAAGAGTCTGGGGCTGGGATATAGAGACTGGGCTAAAGAGTCTGGGACTGGGATAAATATGTGTGTCTGCGATAAATATGTGTATCTTTGATAAAGAGTCTGGGACTGGGATAAAGAGTCTGGGACTGGGACAAATATGTGTGTCTGGGCTAAAGAGTCTGGGACTGGTGTAAAGAGTCTGGGACAGGTATAAAACGTTTGGGGCTGGGTTTAGTATCTAGGGCTTGCATAAACAGGCTGGGGCTGAAACACTGAAGATGAAGCTGGAATGAAGATTGAAGCTGGAGCTGCAATAAAGCTTGTGGGTCTAGAGCTGAAATCACTTCCTGGGGTGGGAAAAAGAGACTCTGGGACAAGAGATCAAATTGAAATGAGTGGGTCTGGAGTTGAGATAAAGAGAGTGGGGCTGGGATAAATATGTGGGACTTGGATAAATATGTGTCTCTGCGATAAATATGTGCGACTGGGATAAAGAGTGTGGGACTGGGATAAAGAGTCTGGGACTGGAATAAAGAGTCTGGGACTGGGATAAAGAGTCTGGGACTGGGATAAAGAGTCTGGGACTGGGATAAAGAGTCTGGGACTGGGATATATATGTGTGTCTGGGCTAAAGAGTCTGGGACTGGTATAAAGAGTCTGGGACAGGTATAAAAAGTTTGGGGCTGGGTTTAGTATCTAGGGCTTGCATAAACAGGCTGGGGCTGAAACACTGAAGATGAAGCTGGAATGAAGATTGAAGCTGGAGCTGCAATAAAGCTTGTGGGTCTAGAGCTGAAATCACTTCCTGGGGTGGGAAAAAGACTCTGGGACAAGAGATGAAATTGAAATGAGTGGGTCTGGTGTTGGGATAAAGAGTGTGGGGCTGGGATAAAGAGTCTGGGACTTGGATAGATATGTGTGTCTGCGATAAATATGTGTGTCTGGGATAAAAAGTCTAAACTTGGATAAAGAGTTTGGGGCTGGGTTTAATATCTGGGGCTGGCATAAAGAGGCTGGCACTGGGGCTGAAACACTGAAGATGAAGCTGGAATGAAGATTGAAGCTGGAGCTGCAATAAAGCTTGTGGGTCTAGAGCTGAAATCACTTCCTGGGGTGGGAAAAAGAGACTCTGGGACAAGAGATCACATTGAAATGAGTGGGTCTGGCGTTGGGATAAAGAGTGTGGGGCTGGGATAAATATGTGGGACTTGGATAAATATGTGTGTCTGCGATAAATATGTGTGACTGGGATAAAGAGTCTGGGACTGGGATAAATATGTGTGTCTGGGCTAAAGAGTCTGGGACTGGTATAAAGAGTCTGGGACAGGTATAAAAAGTTTGGGGCTGGGTTTAGTATCTAGGGCTTGCATAAACAGGCTGGGGCTGAAACACTGAAGATGAAGCTGGAATGAAGATTGAAGCTGGAGCTGCAATAAAGCTTGTGGGTCTAGAGCTGAAATCACTTCCTGGGGTGGGAAAAAGAGACTCTGGGACAAAAGATCACATTGAAATGAGTGGGACTGGAGTTGGGATAAAGAGTGTGGGGCTGGGATAAAGAGTCTGGGACTTGGATAGATATGTGTGTCTGCGATAAATATGTGTATCTTTGATAAAGAGTCTGGGACTGGGATAAATATGTGTGTCTGGGCTAAAGAGTCTGGGACTGGTGTAAAGAGTCTGGGACAGGTATAAAAAGTTTGGGGCTGGGTTTAGTATCTAGGGCTTGCATAAACAGGCTGGGGCTGAAACACTGAAGATGAAGCTGGAATGAAGATTGAAGCTGGAGCTGCAATAAAGCTTGTGGGTCTAGAGCTGAAATCACTTCCTGGGGTGGGAAAAAGAGACACGAGGACAAGAGATTAAATTGAAATGAGTAGGTCTGGAGTTGGGATGAAGAGTCTGGGGCTGGAATAAAGAGTCTGGGACTGGGATAAAGAGTCTGGGACTTGGATAGATATGTGTGTCTGCGATAAATATGTGTGTCTGGGATAAAAAGTCTGAACTTGGATAAAGAGTTTGGGGCTGGGTTTAATATCTGGGGCTGGCATAAAGAGGCTGGCACTGGGGCTGAAACACTGAAGAGATGAAGCTGGAATGAAGATTGAAGCTGGAGCTGCAATAAAGCTTGTGGGTCTAGAGCTGAAATCACTTCCTGGGGTGGGAAAAAGAGACTCTGGGACAAGAGATCACATTGAAATGAGTAGGTCTGGAGTTGGGATGAAGAGTCTGGGGCTGGAATAAAGAGTCTGGGACTGGGATAAAGAGTCTGGGACTGGGATAAATATGTGTGTCTGGGCTAAAGAGTCTGGGACTGGTATAAAGAGTCTGGGACTGGTATAAAGAGTCTGGGACAGGTATAAAAAGTTTGGGGCTGGGTTTAGTATCTAGGGCTTGCATAAACAGGCTGGGGCTGAAACACTGAAGATGAAGCTGGAATGAAGATTGAAGCTGGAGCTGCAATAAAGCTTGTGGGTCTAGAGCTGAAATCACTTCCTGGGGTGGGAAAAAGAGACTCTGGGACAAAAGATCACATTGAAATGAGTGGGACTGGAGTTGGGATAAAGAGTGTGGGGCTGGGATAAAGAGTCTGGGACTTGGATAGATATGTGTGTCTGCGATAAATATGTGTGTCTGCGATAAATATGTGTATCTTTGATAAAGAGTCTGGGACTGGGATAAATATGTGTGTCTGGGCTAAAGAGTCTGGGACTGGTGTAAAGAGTCTGGGACAGGTATAAAAAGTTTGGGGCTGGGTTTAGTATCTAGGGCTTGCATAAACAGGCTGGGGCTGAAACACTGAAGATGAAGCTGGAATGAAGATTGAAGCTGGAGCTGCAATAAAGCTTGTGGGTCTAGAGCTGAAATCACTTCCTGGGGTGGGAAAAAGACTCTGGGACAAGAGATCACATTGAAATGAGTGGGTCTGGCGTTGGGATAAAGAGTGTGGGGCTGGGATAAAGAGTCTGGGACTTGGATAGATATGTGTGTCTGCGATAAATATGTGTATCTTTGATAAAGAGTCTGGGACTGGGATAAATATGTGTGTCTGGGCTAAAGAGTCTGGGACTGGTGTAAAGAGTCTGGGACAGGTATAAAAAGTTTGGGGCTGGGTTTAGTATCTAGGGCTTGCATAAACAGGCTGGGGCTGAAACACTGAAGATGAAGCTGGAATGAAGATTGAAGCTGGAGCTGCAATAAAGCTTGTGGGTCTAGAGCTGAAATCACTTCCTGGGGTGGGAAAAAGAGACTCTGGGACAAAAGATCACATTGAAATGAGTGGGACTGGAGTTGGGATAAAGAGTGTGGGGCTGGGATAAAGAGTCTGGGACTTGGATAGATATGTGTGTCTGCGATAAATATGTGTGTCTGCGATAAATATGTGTATCTTTGATAAAGAGTCTGGGACTGGGATAAAGAGTCTGGGACTGGGATAAATATGTGTGTCTGGGCTAAAGAGTCTGGGACTGGTATAAAGAGTCTGGGACAGGTATAAAAAGTTTGGGGCTGGGTTTAGTATCTAGGGCTTGCATAAACAGGCTGGGGCTGAAACACTGAAGATGAAGCTGGAATGAAGATTGAAGCTGGAGCTGCAATAAAGCTTGTGGGTCTAGAGCTGAAATCACTTCCTGGGGTGGGAAAAAGAGACTCTGGGACAAGAGATCACATTGAAATGAGTGGGTCTGGCGTTGGGATAAAGAGTGTGGGGCTGGGATAAAGAGTCTGGGACTTGGATAGATATGTGTGTCTGCGATAAATATGTGTGTCTGGGATAAAAAGTCTGAACTTGGATAAAGAGTTTGGGGCTGGGTTTAATATCTGGGGCTGGCATAAAGAGGCTGGGACTGGGGCTGAAACACTGAAGATGAAGCTGGAATGAAGATTGAAGCTGGAGCTGCAATAAAGCTTGTGGGTCTAGAGCTGAAATCACTTCCTGGGGTGGGAAAAAGAGACTCTGGGACAAGAGATCACATTGAAATGAGTGGGTCTGGAGTTGAGATAAAGAGTGTGGGGCTGGCATAAAGAGTGTGGGGCTGGGATAAATATGTGGGACTTGGATAAATATGTGTGTCTGCGATAAATATGTGTGACTGGGGTAAAGAGTCTGGGACTGGGATAAATATGTGTGTCTGGGCTAAAGAGTCTGGGACTGGTGTAAAGAGTCTGGGACAGGTATAAAACGTTTGGGGCTGGGTTTAGTATCTAGGGCTTGCATAAACAGGCTGGGGCTGAAACACTGAAGATGAAGCTGGAATGAAGATTGAAGCTGGAGCTGCAATAAAGCTTGTGGGTCTAGAGCTGAAATCACTTCCTGGGGTGGGAAAAAGAGACTCTGGGACAAGAGATCAAATTGAAATGAGTGGGTCTGGAGTTGAGATAAAGAGAGTGGGGCTGGGATAAATATGTGGGACTTGGATAAATATGTGTCTCTGCGATAAATATGTGCGACTGGGATAAAGAGTGTGGGACTGGGATAAAGAGTCTGGGACTGGAATAAAGAGTCTGGGACTGGGATAAAGAGTCTGGGACTGGGATAAAGAGTCTGGGACTGGGATAAAGAGTCTGGGACTGGGATAAAGAGTCTGGGACTGGGATATATATGTGTGTCTGGGCTAAAGAGTCTGGGACTGGTATAAAGAGTCTGGGACAGGTATAAAAAGTTTGGGGCTGGGTTTAGTATCTAGGGCTTGCATAAACAGGCTGGGGCTGAAACACTGAAGATGAAGCTGGAATGAAGATTGAAGCTGGAGCTGCAATAAAGCTTGTGGGTCTAGAGCTGAAATCACTTCCTGGGGTGGGAAAAAGACTCTGGGACAAGAGATGAAATTGAAATGAGTGGGTCTGGTGTTGGGATAAAGAGTGTGGGGCTGGGATAAAGAGTCTGGGACTTGGATAGATATGTGTGTCTGCGATAAATATGTGTGTCTGGGATAAAAAGTCTAAACTTGGATAAAGAGTTTGGGGCTGGGTTTAATATCTGGGGCTGGCATAAAGAGGCTGGCACTGGGGCTGAAACACTGAAGATGAAGCTGGAATGAAGATTGAAGCTGGAGCTGCAATAAAGCTTGTGGGTCTAGAGCTGAAATCACTTCCTGGGGTGGGAAAAAGAGACTCTGGGACAAGAGATCACATTGAAATGAGTGGGTCTGGCGTTGGGATAAAGAGTGTGGGGCTGGGATAAATATGTGGGACTTGGATAAATATGTGTGTCTGCGATAAATATGTGTGACTGGGGTAAAGAGTCTGGGACTGGGATAAATATGTGTGTCTGGGCTAAAGAGTCTGGGACAGGTATAAAAAGTTTGGGGCTGGGTTTAGTATCTAGGGCTTGCATAAACAGGCTGGGGCTGAAACACTGAAGATGAAGCTGGAATGAAGATTGAAGCTGGAGCTGCAATAAAGCTTGTGGGTCTAGAGCTGAAATCACTTCCTGGGGTGGGAAAAAGAGACTCTGGGACAAAAGATCACATTGAAATGAGTGGGACTGGAGTTGGGATAAAGAGTGTGGGGCTGGGATAAAGAGTCTGGGACTTGGATAGATATGTGTGTCTGCGATAAATATGTGTATCTTTGATAAAGAGTCTGGGACTGGGATAAATATGTGTGTCTGGGCTAAAGAGTCTGGGACTGGTGTAAAGAGTCTGGGACAGGTATAAAAAGTTTGGGGCTGGGTTTAGTATCTAGGGCTTGCATAAACAGGCTGGGGCTGAAACACTGAAGATGAAGCTGGAATGAAGATTGAAGCTGGAGCTGCAATAAAGCTTGTGGGTCTAGAGCTGAAATCACTTCCTGGGGTGGGAAAAAGAGACACGAGGACAAGAGATTAAATTGAAATGAGTAGGTCTGGAGTTGGGATGAAGAGTCTGGGGCTGGAATAAAGAGTCTGGGACTGGGATAAAGAGTCTGGGACTTGGATAGATATGTGTGTCTGCGATAAATATGTGTGTCTGGGATAAAAAGTCTGAACTTGGATAAAGAGTTTGGGGCTGGGTTTAATATCTGGGGCTGGCATAAAGAGGCTGGCACTGGGGCTGAAACACTGAAGAGATGAAGCTGGAATGAAGATTGAAGCTGGAGCTGCAATAAAGCTTGTGGGTCTAGAGCTGAAATCACTTCCTGGGGTGGGAAAAAGAGACTCTGGGACAAGAGATCACATTGAAATGAGTAGGTCTGGAGTTGGGATGAAGAGTCTGGGGCTGGAATAAAGAGTCTGGGACTGGGATAAAGAGTCTGGGACTGGGATAAATATGTGTGTCTGGGCTAAAGAGTCTGGGACTGGTATAAAGAGTCTGGGACTGGTATAAAGAGTCTGGGACAGGTATAAAAAGTTTGGGGCTGGGTTTAGTATCTAGGGCTTGCATAAACAGGCTGGGGCTGAAACACTGAAGATGAAGCTGGAATGAAGATTGAAGCTGGAGCTGCAATAAAGCTTGTGGGTCTAGAGCTGAAATCACTTCCTGGGGTGGGAAAAAGAGACTCTGGGACAAAAGATCACATTGAAATGAGTGGGACTGGAGTTGGGATAAAGAGTGTGGGGCTGGGATAAAGAGTCTGGGACTTGGATAGATATGTGTGTCTGCGATAAATATGTGTGTCTGCGATAAATATGTGTATCTTTGATAAAGAGTCTGGGACTGGGATAAAGAGTCTGGGACTGGGATAAATATGTGTGTCTGGGCTAAAGAGTCTGGGACTGGTATAAAGAGTCTGGGACAGGTATAAAAAGTTTGGGGCTGGGTTTAGTATCTAGGGCTTGCATAAACAGGCTGGGGCTGAAACACTGAAGATGAAGCTGGAATGAAGATTGAAGCTGGAGCTGCAATAAAGCTTGTGGGTCTAGAGCTGAAATCACTTCCTGGGGTGGGAAAAAGAGACTCTGGGACAAGAGATCACATTGAAATGAGTGGGTCTGGCGTTGGGATAAAGAGTGTGGGGCTGGGATAAAGAGTCTGGGACTTGGATAGATATGTGTGTCTGCGATAAATATGTGTGTCTGGGATAAAAAGTCTGAACTTGGATAAAGAGTTTGGGGCTGGGTTTAATATCCGGGGCTGGCATAAAGAGGCTGGGACTGGGGCTGAAACACTGAAGATGAAGCTGGAATGAAGATTGAAGCTGGAGCTGCAATAAAGCTTGTGGGTCTAGAGCTGAAATCACTTCCTGGGGTGGGAAAAAGAGACTCTGGGACAAGAGATCACATTGAAATGAGTGGGTCTGGAGTTGAGATAAAGAGTGTGGGGCTGGCATAAAGAGTGTGGGGCTGGGATAAATATGTGGGACTTGGATAAATATGTGTGTCTGCGATAAATATGTGTGACTGGGGTAAAGAGTCTGGGACTGGGATAAATATGTGTGTCTGGGCTAAAGAGTCTGGGACTGGTATAAAGAGTCTGGGACAGGTATAAAAAGTTTGGGGCTGGGTTTAGTATCTAGGGCTTGCATAAACAGGCTGGGGCTGAAACACTGAAGATGAAGCTGGAATGAAGATTGAAGCTGGAGCTGCAATAAAGCTTGTGGGTCTAGAGCTGAAATCACTTCCTGGGGTGGGAAAAAGAGACTCTGGGACAAAAGATCACATTGAAATGAGTGGGACTGGAGTTGGGATAAAGAGTGTGGGGCTGGGATAAAGAGTCTGGGACTTGGATAGATATGTGTGTCTGCGATAAATATGTGTGTCTGCGATAAATATGTGTATCTTTGATAAAGAGTCTGGGACTGGGATAAAGAGTCTGGGACTGGGATAAATATGTGTGTCTGGGCTAAAGAGTCTGGGACTGGTGTAAAGAGTCTGGGACAGGTATAAAAAGTTTGGGGCTGGGTTTAGTATCTAGGGCTTGCATAAACAGGCTGGGGCTGAAACACTGAAGGTGAAGCTGGAATGAAGATTGAAGCTGGAGCTGCAATAAAGCTTGTGGGTCTAGAGCTGAAATCACTTCCTGGGGTGGGAAAAAGACTCTGGGACAAGAGATCACATTGAAATGAGTGGGTCTGGCGTTGGGATAAAGAGTGTGGGGCTGGGATAAAGAGTCTGGGACTTGGATAGATATGTGTGTCTGCGATAAATACGTGTGTCTGGGATAAAAAGTCTGAACTTGGATAAAGAGTTTGGGGCTGGGTTTAATATCTGGGGCTGGCATAAAGAGGCTGGGACTGGGGCTGAAACACTGAAGATGAAGCTGGAATGAAGATTGAAGCTGGAGCTGCAATAAAGCTTGTGGGTCTAGAGCTGAAATCACTTCCTGGGGTGGGAAAAAGAGACTCTGGGACAAGAGATCACATTGAAATGAGTGGGTCTGGAGTTGAGATAAAGAGTGTGGGGCTGGCATAAAGAGTGTGGGGCTGGGATAAATATGTGGGACTTGGATAAATATGTGTGTCTGCGATAAATATGTGTGACTGGGATAAAGAGTCTGGGACTGGGATAAATATGTGTGTCTGGGCTAAAGAGTCTGGGACTGGTATAAAGAGTCTGGGACAGGTATAAAAAGTTTGGGGCTGGGTTTAGTATCTAGGGCTTGCATAAACAGGCTGGGGCTGAAACACTGAAGATGAAGCTGGAATGAAGATTGAAGCTGGAGCTGCAATAAAGCTTGTGGGTCTAGAGCTGAAATCACTTCCTGGGGTGGGAAAAAGAGACTCTGGGACAAAAGATCACATTGAAATGAGTGGGACTGGAGTTGGGATAAAGAGTGTGGGGCTGGGATAAAGAGTCTGGGACTTGGATAGATATGTGTGTCTGCGATAAATATGTGTATCTTTGATAAAGAGTCTGGGACTGGGATAAAGAGTCTGGGACTGGGATAAATATGTGTGTCTGGGCTAAAGAGTCTGGGACTGGTGTAAAGAGTCTGGGACAGGTATAAAAAGTTTGGGGCTGGGTTTAGTATCTAGGGCTTGCATAAACAGGCTGGGGCTGAAACACTGAAGATGAAGCTGGAATGAAGATTGAAGCTGGAGCTGCAATAAAGCTTGTGGGTCTAGAGCTGAAATCACTTCCTGGGGTGGGAAAAAGAGACTCTGGGACAAGAGATCAAATTGAAATGAGTGGGTCTGGAGTTGAGATAAAGAGAGTGGGGCTGGGATAAATATGTGGGACTTGGATAAATATGTGTCTCTGCGATAAATATGTGTGACTGGGATAAAGAGTCTGGGACTGGAATAAAGAGTCTGGGACTGGGATAAAGAGTCTGGGACTGGGATAAAGAGTCTGGGACTGGGATAAAGAGTCTGGGACTGGGATAAAGAGTCTGGGACTGGGATAAAGAGTCTGGGACTGGGATAAAGAGTCTGGGACTGGGATATATATGTGTGTCTGGGCTAAAGAGTCTGGGACTGGTATAAAGAGTCTGGGACAGGTATAAAAAGTTTGGGGCTGGGTTTAGTATCTAGGGCTTGCATAAACAGGCTGGGGCTGAAACACTGAAGATGAAGCTGGAATGAAGATTGAAGCTGGAGCTGCAATAAAGCTTGTGGGTCTAGAGCTGAAATCACTTCCTGGGGTGGGAAAAAGACTCTGGGACAAGAGATGAAATTGAAATGAGTGGGTCTGGTGTTGGGATAAAGAGTGTGGGGCTGGGATAAAGAGTCTGGGACTTGGATAGATATGTGTGTCTGCGATAAATATGTGTGTCTGGGATAAAAAGTCTGAACTTGGATAAAGAGTTTGGGGCTGGGTTTAATATCTGGGGCTGGCATAAAGAGGCTGGGGCTGGGGCTGAAACACTGAAGATGAAGCTGGAATGAAGATTGAAGCTGGAGCTGCAATAAAGCTTGTGGGTCTAGAGCTGAAATCACTTCCTGGGGTGGGAAAAAGAGACTCTGGGACAAGAGATCACATTGAAATGAGTGGGTCTGGAGTTGAGATAAAGAGTCTGGGGCTGGCATAAAGAGTGTGGGGCTGGGATAAATATGTGGGACTGGGATAAAGAGTCTGGGACTGGGATAAAGAGTCTGGGACTGGGATAAAGAGTCTGGGACTGGGATAAATATGTGTGTCTGGGACTGGTGTAAAGAGTCTGGGACAGGTATAAAAAGTTTGGGGCTGGGTTTAGTATCTAGGGCTTGCATAAACAGGCTGGGGCTGAAACACTGAAGATGAAGCTGGAATGAAGATTGAAGCTGGAGCTGCAATAAAGCTTGTGGGTCTAGAGCTGAAATCACTTCCTGGGGTGGGAAAAAGAGACTCGGGGACAAGAGATCACACTGAAATGAGTGGGTCTGGAGTTGGGATGAAGTGTCTGGGGCTGGTATAAAGAGTCTGGACTGGGATAAAGAGCTGGGATAAAGAGTCTGGGACTGGGATAAAGGGTCTGGGACTGGGTTTAATATCTGGGGCTGGCATAAGGTGTCTGGGACTGGGGCTGAAACACTGAAGGTAAAGCTGGAATGAAGATTGAAGCTGGAGCTGCAATAAAGCTTGTGGGTCTAGAGCTGAAATCACTTCCTGGGGTGGGAAAAAGAGACTCGGGGACAAGAGATCACACTGAAATGAGTGGGTCTGGAGTTGGGATGAAGTGTCTGGGGCTGGTATAAAGAGTCTGGACTGGGATAAAGAGCTGGGATAAAGAGTCTGGGACTGGGATAAAGGGTCTGGGACTGGGTTTAATATCTGGGGCTGGCATAAGGTGTCTGGGACTGGGGCTGAAACACTGAAGGTAAAGCTGGAATGAAGATTGAAGCTGGAGCTGCAATAAAGCTTGTGGGTCTAGAGCTGAAATCACTTCCTGGGGTGGGAAAAAGACTCTGGGACAAGAGATGAAATTGAATGAGTGGGTCTGGAGTTGGGATAAAGGGTCTGGGACTGGGATAAATACGTGTGTCTGGGCTAAAGAGTCTGGGACTGATATAGAGAATCTGGGACTGGTATAAGGAGTTTGGGGCTGGGTTAAATATCTGTCGCTGGCATAAAGAGGCTGGGGCTGAAACACTGAAGATGAAGCTGGAATGAAGATTGAAGCTGCAGCTGTAATAAAGCTTGTGGGTCTAGAGCTGAAATCACTTTCTTGGGTGGGAAAAAGAGACTCTGGGACAAGAGATCAAATTGAAATGAGTGGGTCTGGAGTTGGGATAAAGGGTCTGTGGCTGGGATAAATATGTGGGACTGGGATAAATATCGGGCTGGCATAACAAGTCTGGGGCTGGGGCTGAAACACTGAAGATGAAGCTGGAATGAAGATTGAAGCTGGAGCTGCAATAAAGCTTGTGGGTCTAGAGCTGAAATCACTCCTGGGGGGAGGAAAGGGACTGTGGTGCAAGAGGTGAAGTGAATACATGTATGGCTAGAATCAAGAGTTTGGGGCTGGAGTTGGGATAAAGACTGGGGTCATTTCTGCAGTGAAGCTTGTAGAGCTGGGGTGACATGAGGTAGAGCTGAATGCTGAGATCCAGGATGGATCAGGAACTGGAATAAAGATTCTGGGTTTGAAACACTGACCTTGCAGCTGGAATCAAGACTGGGCCTGGAGCTGAAATCTGTCCTGTAGGGCTGTGATGGGGCAGAGCTGGAGCTGAGACATCCCAGAGCTGACAGGAGGAGTGCAGAGCTGGAATCTCAGAGCTGGAATCGAGGCTATAGTGTTATGGCTAAAGTACTGAGCACAAGGCAGGCACTGAAAGAAAAACCAGAGGGCTGGAGTTAAAATACATCCTGGAGGTCATTGTCTGAAGTAAAACCAATAATCCTGGAGCTGAACTAAAGGGTTGGGCTGGGTTATTGCAGGGCTGGAGCTGTAACAAAGCCTGGGGCTGAAAGAAACCTTGTAAGGGCTGGAGCTGAAATCAACACAGCAGGGGCTGTGGGGCTGACAGGATGGAACAGACACTGTGGGGCAGGGGCTGGAAGGCACCCCGTGGGGCAGGAACACACCGTGTGGGGCTGGGGCTGCTCCAGAGGGTCTCGTAGTGAAGCTGGGACCGGTCTGGGGGTCCCGCCCAGCCCAGGGAGCAGGTCAGGCCGAGCTGTGCCCATTCCCGGGGCCACTCCAGGCAGCCCCAGCAGCCACTGCTGGGCAGGGGAGGCCTCTCCCAGCGCCAGGAACGTGGCTCGGCCCCGGGGGAGCCCCCGCAAGACCCACCGGGCCCGACCCACCAACCCCCCAGGGCCCTTATCGAGCTCCTGACCCATCCCCGCTGCCCCTCACCCCAGCTCGGGGCGGCCCCACTCACTGTCACCGCCGGGATCCTGAACGGAGAGGCCGGGAGGAACCGCATCCCTGCCCCCCGCGCATCCCCAGCCCCCCCCCGCACACCCCCAACCGCCCCGCATCCCTAGCCCCCTCCACATCCCCAGCCCCCTCCGCACATCCCCAACCTTCCCCCGCATCCCCAATCCCCGCATCCCCAGCCCCCTCCACATCCCCAACCCCCCCCCCATCCCCAACCCCCCACACATCCCCAACCTTCCCCCGCATCCCCAACCCCCTCGCATCCCCCACCCCCAAATCCCCCATCCCCAACCTTCCCCCACATCCCCAACCCCCTCGCATCCCCAACCCCCTCGCATCCCCAACCCCCCACCCCCAACTCCCCCATCCCCAACCCCCCCTCCGCGCATCCCCAGCCCCCCCCCGCACATCCCTAACCACCTCCGCATCCCCAACCCACCCCCCCCCCACATCCCCAGCCCCTTCCCATTCCTATCAGGGAGCCCCTGCCCTGGCTCCAGCCTCCACCCCCCCTCTGCCCTCCCAGTGCTGTCAGACATGACATGTTGGGCTCTTTCCTCATCTCCAACTTTCTATCTCTTCCTCACCCTGGGGTGCATATAATAGCTGAGAGATCTGCACATGCCAAGGACACCTCGGGGGGCTTAAGGGCCCAGAAACTGGGACTGGATCAGGCTCCCTCTGGGGGATCCCAACACGGAGCAGGATCCGTGGCCAAGATCAGACCCAAACGAGGTCACTTCTGTCCTGCTCCCCGGGGCAGGAGGGCACCAGGAGCTGTGGGTCCCCTCGGTGACTGGGAAGGCAGGAAAGGTCAGAATTAAACCTAATAAAGGTACAAGGTTAGGATGGAACGTGCCAAGATGGGTGGGGAAACTTCTAATTGGGAGCCTGGGATGGGCTGTGAACCCTGGGCTAACCCAGCCAGTGGGGAAGCAGGGGAGGGAGCTTGGGAATAGGGGGTCTAAGGAGTGATTCAACTCACGAGCAGGTGTGCCTGCTGGGTTATGTCACCCCGTTGTTGGCAAGGAGTGCAAATAAACTGCTTCACTGAAAGGTCAGTTTGGGCCTCTTCCTTGGCACCACAAATGTTTCTGACAGTGCCCGGGGGGTGTTCAGTGGGGATGGTCCTGGGGGGTTTCAAGGCCAGACTGCCCCTGCTTCATCATCCCTACAGCCCCAAACTGCCCCGGCCTGTTCATCCCACGGGGATCCAGGGAGTTCCCCCCCCAGCTTCTCTTTCATCAGTCATTTGCTCAGTTCCAGGAATTTTAGCAGCCCAGCCCCATTTTTGGGGTTCCCCCTGGGTTGGGCAGCTTTTCTCCAGACCACAGCCCCCTCCCCCTTTTCCTGCCGAGTTGAATCACTTCTAGAAACCCAGCATCTCTAGAGATTGCTGCAGAATCCCTTCCCCTTTCACAGCTGGGCAGGGTTTGGGTTCCACTTCTTACTCTGCAGGCAGGTCCTGGGGGGAGGTGACAGCCCAGAGAGGAGATAAGTCCCTTCTGGAGAAATCTGTGGCCCTGGATGTGCTGGAAGGTTTGGGGGTGCAGCAGGTTGCTCCCCAAAAAAAGAACTTCCTGCTGCTGGCAGGAGATTGGGGGGGGGGGGGGGGGGGGGGGGGGGGGGGGGGGTGGGCAGGGGCTTCACCAGGATCATTTCTCCAAGTGAAGTGTTGGCTCCTCTCCCTTTTACCCTCAACTAAAATAGATTCTGAGTGATTCTCCTTGTTTAGACCTTGTTTTGATGTGGTTCTTGGGGGTAGGGGGGGGGTAAAAGGCTGAGGTTCAGGCCCCAGAGCTCATCTCCAGTTCCACCAGAACAGCATCACTCAGTTTGCCCAGTCATAAAATGACTTATAAGATTCATTTAATTAATCCCAACATTCCCAGATTTCTCCTCTCAGCAATTCCACCCCCCCCCAGGGCTGTATTGCCTTGACCATTTAGCTCCCCCCCAAGAAGCAGGGCCTGTTCACAGCTGGGTTCAACAGTCTAGAAACAGTTTATTTCAAGGTCAACATACAAAGTTGCTCCTTCCTCCATCCCTCTGAGCCCAGGTCCTGCTCCAGGGGTTGCTGCAGCTCCTCAGCCTCTCACCCCCCCAACCCCAAAACCCCCTCTTTGGGCTCTGCTCCATCAGCTGCATCTTCTCCCATCATGCAGAGTCACTTTGCCAGCTCATGGGATCATCCTCAGGGCCCTGGGAGGGGGGGGGAGAGAAGTGACTGTGCCCACCTCCAGCAAGGGCAGGGGGGAGGTCTCTTTCCCCCCCAAAACCCCTCCAAGGGGTTCTTCCAACTCCTGCCCTGGCCCAGGACCATCACCAGGGCCCTGCGACCAACAGAAACACCCCCCCCCAGCTCTGCTTTCCAAGCTCTACCTCTCCAAGGCACAAAACCCAACCACTTGCCTGCTCAGCAGATGTCCAGAACCCTCGGTTTTCCATCTCCAGGGTCTGGGTCCCTGCTTCAGGGTCTCTTCTGTCCCAGAGGACTGTCACATCCCACCGGCTGAGCCTCTTGGTCCTCAGACACTAGGGAGGAGAAGGTGGAGGCTGCAGCCAGGCCTGGGGCTGCTTTGTCCCAGCCTCGTCCACAGCAGACAGACACGGACACCATCCTTACCACCAGCAAGACCAGGGGAGCAGTGATGAGGCAGAAGCCACCCAGGACCAGGATGGCCACCCCATACTCTGGAAAGCCTGGTTGGGGCTGGGGGGGCTCCAAGGTGTCCCCTGCAGGAGGGCACAGCAGTTAGCACAGGCTGCAGGACATGGGGGCTCTCCCCCAGCCCCCCACCCTCCTTTGGGACCCTGCAGGGGGTACAGAGGACACAAACCTCTACTGACACCCTTCCCAGACAACCCTTCCCTCCTGTCCTGGGCCATCCTGCAGCATCTCTCCAGCTCTGGGACCCCAAAGGCCACGTTCAGTGCTGGAATTCTGCTTTCAGACCAGCCATCCTAAGGTGGTCGCTTCACCAGCCAAGACATCTTACCATGGCTTTCCATAAGAGAGCTGGAGCTAGCTGGTTGGGGATCAGCTCTGCTCCCACTGCAGGGTTGGAGCTGGTGAAGCTCGTCTTCCCACACCCCAAAGGGAAGCTTACCTGCCACGGCAAGAGAGTATGGGTCCACCTCAAAGTCTGAGCCAGCCAAAGCTTTACTTGGCCCAACTGAGAGCACAAGTGCCTCCAAAACCTCCAGGCTGGTGGGAGCAGGGTGCTGGAAGACCACATCCCCATGGCAGATCAAGGAGCCAGGCCTGTGGGAAGGGTTGGGAAGAGCTCCAGCCCCACTGTCAGCCCACAGCCACGTGGTGGTTGGTGCCTCCAGGGAAACCTCCCTGGACCCAGACACCCCTCCCTCCTGCCCAGACAGACCCTCTGCTCCCACTCACAGGAATCCTCTGATCAGCACTTGCAGGAAGCTCCTCTGGTCCTTCAGGGCTCTTGCCACCTGGAAGAGAGGTTTGGCTCAGCATTCAGGGTGCTTTCACCCACCACTTCCCACAGCCACGACGATGGATCTGGGACAGCCAGGACAGCAAGGACACAGGGTCCTGCCCCCCCCTCCTCCAGGTCCCTGCCTGCACTTTGTGGTGCCCATCAGCAGCAAGAAGACACCCCAAGGCCTCAGTGCTGACCTTCAGCAGGTATCAGCCACAGCACTTGGAGCTGAGGGGCTCTGGTTTGGACAACCCTGAAGCAGTCCCACCTCTTCCTCTGGTGGTCCTCAGCACCTGGGAGGACCTCAGCCCTCTCCCACCTACCGCATCACCAAGGTCTCTGGTGAGCTCCTGCTGCTCTGCAGCAAGTGGATCCAGAAGGTCCTGGCTGAAGGGTCTGTTGGTGATGAGGAAGGAGATGGGGTAAACCTGCAGGTGAGGCCTGGCTCCTGGAGGGACAGGACACTGGTGTTAGGTGAGCAGAGCTGGCAGCCAGCCCTGCCACACACAGGGACTGCACTTACCCTCCACCCAGAGGGAGGTCAGGTCCACAGAGCAGGCTGCAAGAGCTGTCAGGGCTTGGAGAACCTCTGCAACCTCAGCGTGGACAGTCGTGTCCAGGTAGATGTCTCCAGTGATCTCCAGGAACCCGCTGGTGTTTCTAAAGGGAGAGAAGGGCTCTAGGCAAGGCAGGAGCTGGGACCAGGCTCACCAAGCACATCCTTGCTGGTCTTGTTTCCAGCAACTCATGACCACTCAGCCCAGGAGAGGTGCTACCAGCTGCCCATCACCCCCAGGGCAGCACAACTCATCCTCTCCATCTTTGCAGGGCTCATCAGGTGCTGAGCACACAAGAGGCAGTGAAGATACTTTTCATGAAGAGCTTTAGGAGAAGGGTAATTGCATCCCATACCTGAGCTGGGTGATGGTGAAGTTCCTCACGTGGTAGAGGCCACTGAGAGACCGAGTCACCTGGAGGAAGAGGAGACAACAGCTCACACCCTGCCCACCACGGGCTGTCCCCACCTTGCAGCCAGCCTGGGCCTGTTGTCCTCACGGGCCAAGCTCCCAGAAGATCCACCAAGGCTGGCCATACCTCACTGATCAGCCTCTCCAGGATGTCCATCCTGCTCCTCCCAAGCTGGAAGACAGAGAGAGAGATGGACAGCTTCTCTGGGTCCAGGTTCTCCAGGCTGAAGCCTAGAAGAGTGCAGAAGACAGTTATGCCCAGACCTTCTCCTCCAGCTTCCCTGGGACATCAACCAGCCTTGAGCTCCTCCTCTGCCACACAGTGAGAGCAGAAGCCAGCAGGGCAGCTAAGGAAGGGTGAAGACCTGTCCCTTTTGTGGCAGGAAGGGCTTGGGATCTACCACCTCTCAGGAGCAGGTCAAGGAGAGGGAGCCAGAGAGTTTATCAAGAGCACTGGACCACACAGGTCCAACTGCTCTGTGGACGTGGTCTCCAGCAACCTTAGCACCAGAGGGTTTGTGTGTGTCAGGAGAGGGGAGGTGAAGCCTGAAGTCCAAACTGGGCAGGTTTGGGCCTCCTAGCTATCTAGGGAGGACACTTAGCAGCAGCAGCTCTGCTGTTGGAGTTCTCCATGGCTTACCACTGGACTGGACAGACTGTGGCTCCAGCCTCCAGCTGAAGATGCTCCTTCCCCTGCTCGCCTCGGTGACGAGTGTCCGGATGAGGTGGGAGTTGGTGGGAGCAGGGAGATCCCCCCGGAACACAGCCTGGCCTCGCACCACCACCGAGCCCTTCCTGGCAGGGAGAGGAGACCCTGAGCAACCACCTCCCTGTGGGAGCAGCTTTAGAGCCCCAGCAGCCCCGCAGTGACCTCCCAACCACAGAGAGCTCTCAGGTGGCTTTGTCTGGGTCTTCAGACACTCTCAAGCAGGGGTGGTGGCCCTGGGGAAGGAGCATCGTCCCTCACAAGACCCACCTGCTTCTGCTGGAGCATTTTGCTGGGCCAGTCCTCCCCTCCAAGCCCAGCCCACCCCTCTCCACCTGGTGCCCCAGAGCAGAGCTGTGTACTCACAGAAACTCAAGGACATCTGCCTGCAGGAAGGTCTCATAGGTGGACAGCATCTGGTGTAGCTGGAAGAAAGAAGCAGCTGCTACATGAGAAGGTTTTGCCGAGTCCCCCACATGAAGAAGACCTCTGGGCCCCAGCAGCCAGGAGGGAACACCCCAGCACCATCCCCATGGCCCTGCTCCTTGCCAGAGGTGAGTCCTAGTCCCACCTCAAACCAAGCATCCCCAGTCCAGCTCCAGCAGAGCTCTTCCAGGGATGTACTGGTGCCCTCCATGCCCAGGTGGGTGATGGACCAAGCCAGGGCTGATGCAGCCTGCAGGCTCCTCAAGGTTTGCTGCTGCAGCAGCTTCTCCACTGCCCCTCCCTGCACCCAGAAGGGCCAACATCTCCACCAGCCAAGCTCCCGCACTCACCAGCAGCCTCACTTCTCCCTCCAGCTCCTGGTAGCTCCTTGAAGACCTTCTGCTCAGAGCCTGGGTGTAAGGAACACCCAACAGCCGGAACTGCAGGGGCAGCACGTGCAGGGCAGGCGAGATCTCGGGGGGCTTCACCGTGGTCACCAGCTCAGCTGGGGTGAAGGCCTCTCCTGCAGCCTCAGGGAGATGCTCCTTGGCTGCAGCAGGGTGCTGGGAGGTGCCAGGGGGACCAGAGATGGAGTGAGCATCAGGCATCCCTCCTGCTGGTGCAGTTGGGGTCCACGAGCCGAGTGTGGAGCTGGCAGCACCAGCAGAAGGCAGCAGGTGAGATGGAGATGGCCCACGTGTGGTGCTGACGTGGTGCACAGCCTCGGAGCTGTGCTCCAGAGCTGGGCTGGGCTGGCTGGGCCCTGGAGGTCCTGCTGGAGCAGTGGTGGGACCTGCTGAAGCTGCCCCGGGCTCGCTGTGCCCAGCTGCTCCTGCCACCAGCCCAGGTGCCACCGTCACAGCCTGGCGGTGCCCTGAGGTGGGGTCTGGGTGCAGGGGTGGCCTCCAGGCAGGGGACCCCAGGGGGAAGCTGTGTGTGACACCTGCAGGTCTTGGAGGGAGGGAAGCCACCCAAGCAGCTCCATCCTCAGAGGGGGCCTCGGTGGCTCCAGGCTCTGGGGTGGCATCAGGGGCAGCAGAGCTCACCCCAGCCTGGGGACCTGCAGCACTGGCAGCTCCTGTCCAAGCAGGGGGAGGGTGGGCTTTGGTGGGTGTCAGCAGGGCCTGCTGTGCAGGGAGGGAAGACGGGTGGCTTAGCTTCTCCAGGGTGACAGCAGGACCCCCAGACTCCTTTGTGGGAAGGAAGGGAGGTGACACTGGTGGGTGGTGGACACCACGAGGCAAGGCAGCACTGGGGAGTGATGCCAAGACAGCAGCCAGGAGTCCAGACCCATTTTCCGGGGCTTTGGCCAAGCCAGAGTCCAGCAGCAGAGCAGCTTTGTCCTGCAGGAAGGGGCCAGCAGGTGGTGTGTCCCAGAGCATCTCGAGGGTCACAGCGGAGGGTACCCAGATGGTGCCAGGATGGATTCTGGTGGAGCTGGGTGTCCTTCCTGATGGCAGAGCTGAGGGCAGCCCTGGAAGGGGCAGCAGGGGAGGAGGAGCAGCAGTGTGGTCCTCACCTGCATCCAGGTCAGGTGGGCCAGGGCTTGGTCTCACCTCTTCCTTCTGTCCATTGTGGCTCCTCATCGTGGCCCTGCTATCCCACTGGACATCAGAGAAGCCCCTGGCTGCAGATGGCTCAGAAGCAGGCATGCTGCTGTCACCCCAAGCTGCTGTCACAGCTCTGCTGAGCATGGCCTGATGGCCAGGGGAGGTCCCCAGGGCCAGGTCACCTCCAGGTTGGGCTGTTGTGCTGTGGCTCTGGGAGGGAGAGCCTGCACATGCTAGGACATCAGATGGGACCCTTCCAGGAGGTGACACCAGCTGGGTGGTGGCTACAGTTGGTGTCCCCAAGCTCCCTTCCTTGGCATCTGTACCATGGGACACATCTCCTTCCACCCCCAGGAAGCAGCCTGAGATGCCTGCAGAGCCCACCCGTGTCCTTCCATGCTGCTGCACCTCCTCTCCATGGAGTGGGTCCCCACCTGTTGCCACCAGATTGTCACCTGCCCCTTGCCCAGAGGCTGGTGGGCTCAGCTGAGCATGGGAAGGAGGCAGGGAGCCCAGAGGGCCCCACAGCAGAGCAGTGGTGGCCAAGCAGATGGTCAGCACCAGGAAGGCTTTGCACCACAGCCTGGTGGCCACAGGAGGAGCAGGACCCAGAGCCCCTTCCCTCTGGCCACAGAGGGTGGCTTTGGGCTGCAAGGCAGTGACATCCGTGGGGTCTGGTGGCCCCAGCCTTGGGCTCCACCTGGGAGAGGTCATGGGGGGAACCTGGTGGAGAAGAGACAGCAGGAGACTTAGCTTGGGGGCCTCCAAACTCTCCCACCACCACCATCACCCCCAAGCTTGGGCCAAGCCTCAGCATCTCCTGGAAAGCTCCTGGTGCAAAGCTGGAGCTCAGACACAGCCTCAGGCCCTGTCCCCAAGGGGAGGTGGCCCCAAGCCCCCCAGGTGGCCTCAGCAGGGCCAGCCCAAGCTCAACCCCAGCACCCCCTTACCTGGCAGCACCCCAAGAGAAGAGAGCACCAAACCTCCTCCCCCCTCCAGCCCCAGGCTTTTATCCCACTTCCCAGGCCCCATCCCAGCTGCTCCTAATTAACACCCCAAACTAATTAGCACTCCCCCAGGTGAAGCTCCTCCCCTCTGCTCCCCATGAAGCCCTTGCAGGTTGTTTCTCCAGGTGGATTATTCTACCCCCAACACCCCAGATACTCCCCAGAACACCCTGTTCCCTGGGAAGGGGTCATGGCTGTGCTGTCCCCATGCCTGGCTCCAACAACTTGGGCTGAAACCCAGGGGATTTGGGCTTTTGGAACCAGGCAGGTGATGTGCTTCTCCAACCAGGGAGGTGTTGGGTGTCGATTTGGGACCCTCCCCATCCCCAGAAGGTGACCAAGCAGAGACCAAAGCACGGTTGAAAATGAGCCAAACCCTTTTAATCAGGCCAGGCACCTCTTAAAACCCCATGATTCTTACAAAACATTAAATAAAGTGAAGGGACTGGCTTCCCTGGACCCTCAAGAGATTTTATATATATATATATATTTATGTTTATATATATATATATATAAAATGACCAGATGATGACAAATACTGCTTCACAACACGATGCACGGACCCAGCGTGGCAAGGGAGAGCAAGAACCAGAGTCCCCACCCCTTCCCATCCCCTCACATGGCCAGTACATCCCAGTAGAAAACCAGAAAGGCACCTGCAGGAACCACCACAGGAAAAAACCACCCAGTCTGTGGCAGTTTGAGTAGGGTTGTTGTGGGGTTGGTTGGTGGTGGTGGTGGTTTTTTCCTGTTGTTTTTTTCTCTTCTCTGTTTTTCTTCATCTAAAAATAAATATTTCCTGTAGTGAACTAGAAAATAAAGCATAAGAAAATCCTCTTTTTGTTCCTCCACACCCTCCATCAACCTGAGTGTTGAGTTTGTAAGGCCTCTGCTGCCTGTCACTCTGTTGCAGAGCAGGTGACAGTCAATCCATCTGTCCATCCTTGGCTGCTGGGATCCCTCCTGGGATACCCACCACCCCCTCAGTGCCCACCAGGAGGGTAATGATCTCTCCTTCCAAGGTCTCCCTGCCTTCTTCTCCTCTCCTGCTCCTCAGGTCACCACGGTGTTGTCACTCTCCAAAGGTTATCCCCAAACCTGCACCTCCCAGGTTCTCCTCTGGGACAATCTGTGTTGGGTCAAGTGGTTTGGTTGTCCTGGAACAGTCTTGAAATCCTTCTTGGAGGCTCTTTCTGGACTGAAACCCTCAGGCCAAACTGCAAAGCTCCCACCCCTGTGGTCCAGCAGAGTAAAAACACGAGTTTAAATTAGAAAAAAAAGTATAAATTACTATGTTTTTTAAAAAATCAACCCAGAAAACCTGAAGGCAGCAGCTCCTTATAAAGGTCAATTGGTAACATTTTTAAAATGTCTTCATTTAAAACACCAAAACCATCAGTCCTGTTAACTACAGAAGCTGTGATTCCCTTGACCCTCCAAGGTTGGGCATCAAGATGAAAAGCCAGGAGACAGGGATGTTTATTGGGAAGGACAGGTGTGAAGCAGGAGAGGTGAGGTGGAGGAGGGAGGACAGGAGGTGGGAGATCATCTGTGCAGTCGCCAGCCTTTCCCCAAGGCTGGGGATGGTGGTGTGGCCATTTCCATGCTCCTCTTGTGGGTACGGAGGCTGTTCCAGCCTTCCAGCCCTGCTGGGACCCCAGTCATTCCCTCCCAGTTCTGCCCCACCATGGATGGAGGTGGGAGAGGCACTAAAAGATGATGCATTAGAAGAAACGAAGCTCCGGGATGAGTTCCAGCCCGTCTCCACTGGATGCCAGGAGACCACGTTGGCCATCCCTGCTGGTGGCCTTGGAGCATCTCTGGGGCGTGCGGCCACCAAGTGTCATCTTCACCAGCATCCCAGGAGGACCTGTCCCCATCCTGGGGTGCAGGAAGGAGCTCGACATCTCCCAGATCCACCGGGATCCACACCTGCTTCATCTCGGCATCGCCGCCGGAGGGGACCCCTCTCTGGGGACAAGGGGGACCTTCCCTTTCCTGTCCCCCACGGGCTGGCAGCTGGCCTGGTGCCCTGGACACATCCCTCAGCTCCTCCTCTCCCTTGGTGCCACCCGTGCTTTGCCAGCAGCTCTCAGTGCCTCTGTGCCAGGCCTAGCTGGGAGAGGACAGAGCCGTTAGGGATGGTGGGATCTCCACCTCCCCATCCCAAATCATCCCCCCTCCAGCCCAGCCCAGCCAGCAGGACCCACTCGTGTTCTCCTCCCCAGCCCAAGCCCCCCAAGCAGATGCACATCCACACAGACATGGACCTCCAGGTAACCACACACAGAGACAACTCCAGGCTGGCACGGGAAGAGTTACCTACTTGGAGGGCGGCCGGGCAGCCTGGGCGCTGGGACCTGCAAGAAATGAAGTTGTGGGCAGTGGTTTCCAGCAGCAGGAAAGGGACACGGGGGGGGTGGGAGGGAGGTGGGACTGTCACTGGTAGGATGGGACTGTCGTGGGTGGCAGATCCAGCCTGCTGCCCATCTCCCAGCTGCCCTTGGAGGGGGAGAGGTGGCCTGGAGGTGACCACCACCTCTTCAAAGCCACTAGGGTGATTTTTCTCACCCAGGCAGGCAGGGACCAACCCCCTGGCTCCACCACCACCCCCAGCTCAAGCTTTCTCCCTCTGCAACCCACGGAGAAAAGCTGAATGTTCTGCTCTGCAGAAGCCTTGGTAGGACAAGGCTGCTGAGGGACCACACGAGTGGCAGATGCTCCCGCCAAACAGCAACATCCGGGAGGCAGATGCTGCTGGAACTTCCCTGGAAGAGTCCCCAGGGACCCATCCATCCCCAGGTGGATGCTGGGCTACCTACCAAGTTGCTGCCTGATGGAGTTGTGCCAGTGGAGGTTCAGCAGGTCCGGGTAGATGTCAGGGAGCTGCTTGAGTGCCAGGAGCTTCAGCATGCGTGAGGTGCAGCTCTTCAGCTCCAGGTCCCTCAGGTGCCTCTCCTCCGAGAGCGTGGTGGGACGCAGCTCCACCTTGTGCTCCTGCAGCACTTGGTCCACGGAGGCCCCAGGGAGCTTGGGGAAGAGCTTCTCCTTCACCACGTGGATGGGGATGAAGACAGCCCCTGCCCGGACCACGTGGGGGAAAGGACACTTGCGAGAGAACATGAAGGTCTCCAGCTGAGACAGCAGGTTGGTGAGGAGAGAGGCCACGTCTTGGAAAGCCAGCCAGATCTCCTTGCCTTTGGTGGCTTTCTGGGATTCAGGGATCCTGGAGCTGTTCTTGGGTTTGGGGGGCAACTTGGGCGCCTCTCCCAGCTCCTCTGCCGGCTCTGCCTTCTTCAGCCACTCCCGCAGGAGCTGTGGGGAGGACTGGGCCACGGAGCAGGAGATGAGGTGGCAGAGGGAGGTGTGCAGGGTGGTGAAGTACTGCCCAGCAGAGCTCTGCGGGGCAGCCGCCTCGCTCGGCCCGGGGGGCCAGGCCCTCTCCTCCCCCGGAGCACGGGGGGCTTCGGGCAGAGGGGGCTGCTGTGGGCCCGGGGCAGCCCCTGGCAGAGCTGGGGGGCTGGGCTGGGGGGCTCTGGCCTCCCTGGGGGGCACGGTGCTGGGCGGGAGGGAGCGCCGGATCTTGAACTTCTTGAACATGAAGGTGGCTGAGCTCTGGAAGGTGCTCTTGACCTCCAGCAGCAAGGGTGGTGAGTGGGGCTCGGCCCCCTCGCCCACCTTCCCCTCTGCATCCTCCTTCTTCTCCTCTCCATCCTCCTTCTCCTCTCCATCCTCCTTCTCTTCTCCATCCTCCTTCTCCTCTCCATCCTCCTTCTCCTCTCCATCTTCCTTCTCCTCTCCATCCTCCCAGGCTGGCATTGTCTCCCCAGGGCTGGTGACTCCCTGGTTCTCCCCAGGTTTCTCCAGGCTCTTCTTCAAGCTGAGGTCCAGCACAACAGCCTCGGGGACCAGCTCCTCGCTCCCCACCCCCCTGGGGCTGCTCTCCACAGACCCCATGTCTCGGGGTGCTGGCTTTTCAGCTTTTCCATGACACCTTTCCTCTTGGCTCTGGATCGTCTCACTGGACGTGGCCGAGATGTCCCCGAGGGCAGCGGGCTCCCGGCTGCCCCCCGTGTGTCGGGGTGGGGTGTCCCCCCACAGGTGGTCCCTGGGGAAGGGGACCTGGCCTGAGGCCTCAGTCCTCTCCAGGTAGTCTCGGTAAGGCGCCAGGCTGAAGACATTGTTGATCACTGGCATGGGGGGGGAGGAAGGAGACATCTCACCATCCCTGGGGTCTTTCAGCCCCCCCGGAGGAGGGGTGGCTGGAGAAGGGACAACAAGCTTCTTGGCTGCATCCTTGACCTTGCAGGCATCTCCTTTCCCCGGGATGACGGGAGGAGCTGGGGGACCCCTGTGGTGGGTCTCCTGGGGAGCTGGGCTCGCCCTACTCCTCCCCAAGTAAGGAGGCTCCTGCTCCCCCTGCCTGCCTTTCACCCAGCCCCCTTCTCCTTTGGGTGCCAGCCCACTGGAGCCCCCAGCCACCTTCTCAGGGGTGCAGACAGGCTGGAAGGCACTGGCGTGTCTCGCCGGCTGCCGGGGGCTCTCTGCCCGCTGCCGCTGGCAGCCCGGCTCCGTGCCCACCAAGGAGGCACCAAACACTGCCCCGTCACCAGGGCTGAAGGCAAACCCAGGGCTTGTCAGGTAGCCAGGTGGCCGTGGTGGTTCAGCATCCCTGGGAAGAGCTGCAGGCTTGGTGGGTGGGGAGCCCACGGTGCTGGCGCCGGCTGCCCTGGGCACGTAGGTGTCCAAGGGGTTGGGAAAGTAGCTCCGTGGGGCTTGGGGCTTCAGGTAAGCGGTGGGAAAGGGTTCCCCGCTGCCTGCAAAGCTGAAGGCTTTGTAGGGGCTGGGCTGTGCCTCCAGGGGAGGGGTCGGGGGTGGGTAGAGGAGGGTGGTCTTGTGGAGGGGCAGCGGGTAGTGGGGGTGTGGGAAGCACACCGGAGGCCTCTCCCGGTACGCCGGGCTGAGGGCGGGTGAGTGGAGCTTGGGCCAGGGCTCCGGGCTGAGCCTGGGAACCTCGGGCACCTTCTTCTGGCCGTGGGTGGTGGGGCAGCTGGCTTCCAGGAAGGGGGTGCCAAGGGGATCTCGGTGTTTCTCAAAGGTGGAGTAGTAAGGGGAGAAGGTGCCGGGGGAACCCACCTTCTCCTTGGCGGGCAGGGCCAGGCTGGGGTGCAGCGGCAGGAGGGTGGGCTCTGCCTGGGGACCCCTCTTGGGCAGCCCGCTGCTGCTGCTGTGGGGCTCGCCGGGCTGCAGAGGGTGGCTGGTGGGGGTGGGCAGAGCCCACTCTCCATCCCCTGGTCTCTGCTGCAGGTTCTCAGGCCGGGCTCCCAGTGGCAGGGCCACCCTGGGGTCCACGAAACACGCCGGGGCTCTGTACACCGGCTTGGGGACGGCCAGGGTGGGCGCCTTGCTCAGCGCCACCGGTTTCTTCACTGGGAAAGGGTGACCCGAGCTGGTCCACTTCTCCCCGGCCATCAGCAGCTCTGGCATCGGGTTGTCCTTGCCCTTTTCAGCGGGCAGGGGCTGCAGCCCTGTGCCCAGGCTCGGGGGGGGGTACAGCAGGCAGCCCCCCAGCAGCCCCTCGGCGGCGGCGCTGCCGTAGTGCAGGGAGGAGGGCGCTGGGCTCCAACGGGCCAGGGGCTGCTCGGGGCCATCAGGGCTGGGCAGGGGGCAGGCAAAGTAGGAGCCCTTGTAGTTGAAGTGGTTTTCAGAGGCAGGGTTGGGCAAAGGGCTGGATTTGCAGAGGCTGGAGGGGAAGGCAGCGGCGGGCGCCGTCTCCAGCCGAGGTAGCTTGTTGAAGATCACCTGGTCCAGAGATTCCACCTGCCGTTTGGAGGCCATCTATACGTTGCTGTGGGTGTCCTGGCCAGGGAGTGCAAGAAGGAGAGGTGAGCTGGCCTTCCTGAATGATAGAAAGAGAAAAGAAACCATGAGCAAAGAGAGTCCTCGTGGGCAAGCACTCAGCCCATGGCAGAACAGCACGGCGTGACAGAGCCCCCTGAGAGGTCTCCCAAAGTCACCTCACCCATGGAGAAAGCCTGGGGGGGTTTCCTTCTTCATTGCATTGGAATGGCTTAAAGACAGGAGGAGAGCCATGGAAAGCCCTTGCCTGTCTCATCATCAGCCTCTGCCAAGGGCAACAGGGACTTGCTTCCCTCCTCCCACCCTCCTGACACTTGGCAGAGAGCCTACAAAAAAAAACCAAAACCCACCCCAACTGAGAAGCAATAATTGATGCTCAGCGTGGAAGCCAGAGATCTGGGGGCAGGGAGCCAGGTTGGGAGCCTGATGCCAGCAGGGGGATCCTGGCAGGCTGGCTGGGCATTCCTCCAGCCATCTCCTTGGAAAAGCTGGTGCCACTTGGGTTTCAAATCCTCAGTGTCTGTTGCAAAGCTGGGTCAGCTCAGGTGAGAAGCCAGCAGACTGGTGAGGAACAAACCCAGAGTGCTCAGAATTCCCCACCACTTCCAGCTTTCACGGTCATTTGAAGCATTTCCCCCCAACGGCAGCAGCCTGGGGAGACCTGGTGTGTGCCAGCAGGTGGAGCTGGCAGCCCATCCCAGCCCGGCCTTCCAGGGCATTGCCCCGCATCCTCTCAGCAGCACAAGTAGCCTCCCAGTATCTCCTGGCATCACCCAGCACTGCCCAGCATCTCCTGAGCAACCCACTGAGAAACCTGAGCGTTGCTTGAGCCTCAGGACCATCACCCAGTATCCCCTCAGCATCACCTGAGCATCATAGACATCACCTAAACAAGGCCCCAGACCCACCTGAGCATTGCTGGACCATGGTCCAGCATCTCCCAAGCATGGCCAGACATCACCCAAGCACAGCCCAGCATCCCAAAAGCCCATGGATGGAGTTACTGCAGTGGGATCTCCTGCCTGTTCTTCAGGCCCCCACCCCCCCGTTTTTTTGTGGCAAGAGTTAGCTGAGAAGCAAGGAAGGAAACAGAGGAAGAGAGCGTGGAGATGAGATAAAAGCCTTTTTCACAGAAGGGGAAACAGAGCTGATAATTGGGAAGACTTGTGAGGGATAGATAAGGGACCCAAGTGTGGTGGCTCTGGCTGGAGCCCAGAGCTCAGCTGCTCACAGCCCAGCCTGGCAACCCTTCCTGCCAGCTCTGCCTGCCCTGCCAGACCATTCCCAGGCACAAACTGGGGGTCACAGCTCCACCAGCCCCCCAGCCATGAGCATGGGTGCCCCTGCCCAGCTGCAGCTCTGCCCCCTGCAAGCCTTGGTGGGAACCTGGGGACCTCCAGGTTGGGTTTCCTTTCCAAACTTGAAGAATGTCTCCCTTTCCGGGCAGGATGCTGCTTCCCTGGACTCCTCTGCACGTGGGAGGCTGCCAGATGAAAACCCCTCTGGAAGGTCAATGCTTCCAGGAAGCTCATCTCCTCACTTGCACCCTCAGAAGCTCCCCAAAGGGTTGTGGGGTGACCACAGCATTTCCCTCAGGAGCCTCGGAGTAATTGCCAAGACATCCCTGCACCAATTACATCTGCCAGGAAAAAATTGCTCCCCTCAAACTGAAAAGGCCACCAGGCAGGCAGGGGATCCCAAACTGGGTTCTTTTCCTTCCCAGCCCATCACTCTCCCCCAAGGAGGGATCTCTCCAGAGGGTGGTGTTTAAATCCATCTCCCTGGGAGATGCTGCGTGGGAGGGAGATGCCACATGGGAGGGAGATGCCACGTGGGATCCCTTCCAGACAGTGCTCGAGGAGGACAAGCTGGGGCACAAACCCGGCATCTCGTGACTTCTGACATTTCCTGGCTGTTTTTTTCCCCTTTCCCCGAAAGGCACCGATTTACAACGACGAGGGTGTTGTGCAACCAGCCCTGCTGCCACCAGGGGACCAGGCTGTGCCCCCGGGGCAGGTCAGCAACGCCTACACCATCCCCCCCCCCATTTCCAAATCACCTGCAACCCCAGCAGCCAAGACCCCTCTTTTGGGGGGGAAGGCAGGAAAAGGCCTTGCTATCCCAGCATGAGAAGGCCTTTCCTCTCAGGGACACCCCAACCCAGGAACACCAATTCTCAGGGACACCCCATCTCAGGGACACCCCATCCCAGGAACACCAATTCTCAGGGACACCCCATCTCAGGGACACCCCATCTCATGGGTAAGCAGGCAGGCAGCTCTGACTTCCAGCCATGCTAGATGGATGCAGGACAGAGCAAGTCTCATCCCCTGGCGGGGCAGCTGGAGCCAGACACGTGGATTCTCTGCTGTCTGATAGGGGTTGAGCTCATTAACCTCATCAGGGTGAGGGCACTAATGGGCTCCCTCTTTCCATGGAATACACGGGGGCTTTGCCCTGGCTGCTGCCAGCTGAGACTCAAGAAACCAGCTCTGCTTCTGCTGTCTCCATCAGCCCTTCCCCTCCGGGACTATCCCCTTGCAGCCAGCACAGCGACTCCCCCCATCCTTTTCCCCTGGGATCTGGGGAGAGATGAGGGGCCACCCGGGAACCAGGGCCACACCTGGGCCACCACAACACGTGTGGGGCTGCAGTGCCTGCAGTACTGAAACCCCACGGCTGGGGAAAGCAGTGGGTGGATTCAACACAACCGATTTACTCCTCTTTTTCTTTCTTTCCCCCCCCCCCCCCCCCCCCCAAATCTCTCTCTCTCTCTCTCTCTCTCTATTTTTATCCCCTCCCTCCTCTTCGCAGGGTTTTTCCCAGGAGAGACCGTTCGAGGGAAAAGCAAAACCCAACGCAAAGGAGCCGGTGCTGTGTGCAGGGAAACCTCCCCGGTAAGAGCCGGCGGGGCCGCAAGCAGCTTTATCTGCCACATCTCGGATGTCGAAAGGCCACCGAGGATGGTTTTTCAGACACCTCTTTCTGCTCCCGCAGCTGCCAACAAACGCGGCCGTGTTTGCTCCGCCCGGAGCCGGGCGGGTTCTGTGTTTGCTCCCCGGTTATTTCCTTCCCCGGGATGCGCTGCCCCCGACGCGGCACAAAACCAACCGGAGCCTCTCACCGCAGCCTCCCGCCTCCTCCTCCTCCTCTCCATCGCCACGTGAGGCCAAGAAACGCCCGCCAAACTCCCAGCCAACCCCCAGGAATCAAGAAATGCTCCATCTCCTGCCATCGAGCATCCCCGGCCGTCCCGCAGCTTCCCCCCCCCCGCCCCGCTGTCACCTCCTGTCCCGGGGTGCTGGGGGGTGCAGGGAGGGGGCTTTTCCGGGTGTCACCCCCAAAAAAAAAACACCCCAAAAAGCGCGGGCACACCGCTCCCCCGGCTCTTCCCCATCCGGCTGCAATACCAGTTTCACAAGCGAGGAGGTCACCTTGCCCATCTCTCCGGCGGGTTTGGAGGCTTTCCCCCCCCCCCAATCCTCCGAGGTCATTTTGGGGAGCAAACAAGAGGCCTCAGCGTTCTAGCTCCCTCGTTTCCTGACTTACCCTCTTCAAAAAAAACCATGTGCAGCTCCTGAGTTTACCCCCCGCCCCCGGTAGACAAAAAGCTCCACTCACCCCCAGCCGAGCTGCTGCTTTTTGGGGCTGCGTGTCCAACCCCCACCCCAAAAAAAACCCCACAGCGTTGCAAACTGGGGGTTGTTACTCCCGGAAACCCCCCCGATGGCTACTCGCTTTCATCAAACAATCATCCTGAAGTCCTGAAGCCCAGGGGCAGCCAGCAGAAGGGCGCAGCGCCTGCCTGCGAAGTGAGCTTGGAACGTTTAGGGGATTAAACCCGCACACACACGCACACCCACCCACCGGACACACAGGTAGAGGGGACGTCGATCCAACTGGGACCCGCGCGTGTCACATCCCGTGGTCAGGGGGGGACGCGGCGCTGCTGGCAGAGCCTGGTCACCCTCGGATGGTCCGCACCGACCCCGCAGCACCGACCCCGCAGCCCGTGAGACACGGACCCAGGCAGGGCTGGTCAACCACTGTCCCTTCTTGTCCCCTCCGCACAGCCCCAGCCACGGCACTGCTGTAGGACCCCCCCCAACACCCCCTTTAAGGGGGGGTTACCACCGCCGGCGGCCCCGGCCGCACGTCGGGCAGCAGCCGCCGCAGCTCCGGTGTCCATAAATGGGTAGAACCCCTGGAAGTGGAGCCCGAAACCCAAGGAAGGGGCGGGGGGGATGAGCTGGAGAAAGACGCTAACACGGGGGACAGGAGAGTAGGGGGACACCCCCCCCATCTTCATGCAGTGTCACCCCCCAGCCGGGAGCCTTCCCCTCCCGCGGGGGGCTGAAAGGCACGCTGGGGTCCCGGGACCCCCCCATCTGTCTCCGCTTTCCCCCCGCGATCCGGTCCCGCACTCACCGGCAGCGCGGAGCCTCCCCCGGAGCATGGCTAGGGAGCCGGGCGGGGGGCTCGGCGGGGCCGGGGGGGCGCGGGCGGCCCCTGCCCAGCTCGGCCGGCAGCCTCCATTGTGCGGAGGAAGTGGGAGGAGGAGGAGGAGGAGGAGGAGGAGGAGGCGGGAGGGCTGGGTGTGCGTATGGGCCGTCGGAGGAGGAGGGGACGAGACAACGGGAACGGGATGGGGCAGCCCAAGCCTGCCCGCCAGATGTGTGCTGAGCTGGTCAGGGCTCTGCCCAGGGCGTTCCGAGCGGGGACCCTGGCTACAGGGGAGGTCCCACCCCGTTATGGGGGACCCCTGTTTTGGAAGGGTGCCCGGTGCAGCAAATCCCTACGGGGAGCCTAAAGTGGGGAGAAGCCTCGTTAAGGGACACCCCCCCCCCGCCCTCCCCGTTGCAAGCACTCACCATTTGGGAGGACCCTCCTTTGAGGAGACCCCGTTGCAGACAGTCCCCATGAAAGGAGACCCCCCCCCCATTAAGGGGATCCCCACATTAAGGGGACACCATTGCAGACAGTCCCCATGAAAGGGGACCCCCCCATTAAGGGGACCCCGTTGCAGACAGTCCCCATGTAAGGGGACCCCTACTATTAAGGAGGCCCCATTGCAGACAGCGCCCGTGAAAGGGGACCCCTCCCATTAAGGAGACCCCGTTGCAGACAGTCCCCATGAAAGGGGACCCCCCCCCATTAAGGGGACCCCGTTGCAGACAGTCCCCATGAAGAGAAGCCCCCCCTTTAGTGAGGAGCCCCCATTAAGCAGAGCCTCCATTGCAGGCAGTCCCCACATTGTGGGGAGTCCCTGTTAAAGAGGGACCCCCCCCCTGTCTTACAAGGAGACATCTCCTTACAGAGGACCCCCAGCACAGGGCTGCCCCTCCCCCAGCCCCCCAGGCTGAGCCCCCCAGGATCCAAGGCTGGATGCAGCCATGGATGCAGCCACAGGGTCCAGCCAGACACTGACACAGGGATGCTGAGGGGTCCACTGAAAGGCTGGGGGGGGGGTGGTCTTTTGGCTCCCCTTATGGTCACCTCAAAGAAAAGACCCTCCTGGATCTAACACCCACCCCCAGAGCCCAGGGGATCCCACACAGCACCAAGGCTCGAGCCCCCAGTCCCTTTCCCAGCACGAACATTCGGTGTTTGCCCAAGGAGTCGCGCCTGGAAAAGTCTGGGCAAACATTCCCCGACTAATAATTAACCCTCATCAAAAGGGCCCCTAAACACGATTAACCCAGTGACACAGATGCTGCCAGATCGGGTGAGTCGCCCAAGGCCGCGGAGTGAAGCGGTGGCAGAGGCTCAGCTCCCTCTGCAACCCAGCCCTCCACTTTTCTGGGGGAGACAGGAAAGATTTGCACCCTCAGCAACATCCCTTCCTTCCAGTGAAATCCGAGCTGCTCCTTGTTCAGCGCGGAACAAAAACACCGGCGTCTGTGTGGAAACCAGACCCTCCCAGCCTCCTCAGGTGGCAGGAGATGGTTCCCTCGGCTGTTTCCCAACGGGATGAACCTCCCCCCGAAACAGAAATGCAACACAACGATCCCACTGATAGGCAGGGGGGTGCGTGGATTCTTTTTGGAAGAGTTTGACCCCAGCTCCCTGGGATGCATGAAGCTGCTCAGCTCTTTCTGGCCCCCAAGTCATCACAGGGCTTAGGCATGTGTCTAATTAGAAATACAGGTGATTAAGGTCCCTATTGAAGACCAAGAAGCCAGTGTTTGAACTCTCCTCTCTTTGGCCTCCCAACCATTCTTTTTTTATCCTTTATGGCTTGATTTAATTTACAGCAGTTTTGTGGCAGCAGCGGCTGATTCCTGTAAAGAAATGAAGTAGTTGGGAGGAGCTGGGTCCCAGTTTCCAGTCCCTTGGCTCTGGTTTACAGGCAATTTCTTTGTCTGGACTTCATTGATCCCGTGCTGCTGTATTCTTTTCTTTGGTCAAATTGTCATGCAATTACAGAATGATGATGAGACACTAATTATTAGACGTTCTGCATTCGTGTGGAATGTGGAGTCATTATTACATATTAAAAGGAGCAAACAGGAGGATAGTAAAGCTTATTATTTGGAGTTATGGTCATTAAAAAAAAAATCAGTGTGAATTTTTAGCTGGCTGGCCAGACCAACGTGACAGATAGTCCCTTTAAGGTGGAGCTGTTAGTCCTTTTGCTTCATTTTATGCCATGAACACCCTTCCCCAGCCCTCCTGGGACACATCTCTGCTGCCAGGTGTTCAGCTGAGCTCTGAAACTGAACTCCCCTGAAAACTTCTCCCCAGTTCTTGCTCTGATGGGGCTCTTTCTTTCTTTCTTTCTTTCTTTCTTTCTTTCTTTCTTTCTTTCTTTCTTTCTTTCTTTCTTTCTTTCTTTCTTTCTTTCTTTCTTTCTTTCTTTCTTTCTTTCTTTCTTCCTTTCTTCTTTCTTCTTCTTTCTTCTTCTTCCTTTCCTTCCTTCCTTCCTTCCTTCCTTCCTTCCTTCCTTCCTTCCTTCCTTCCTTCCTTCCTTTTCCTTCCTTCCTCCTCCTTCCTTCCTTCCTTCCTTCCTTCCTTCCTTCCTTCCTTCCTTCCTTCCTTCCTTCCTTCCTTCCTTCCTTCCTTCCTTCCTTCCTTCCTTCCTTCCTTCCTTCCTTCCTTCCTTCCTTCCTTCCTTCCTTCCTCTTTCTTTCTTCCTTTCTTTCTTCCTTTCTTTCCTCTCTTTCCTTTCTTTCCTTTCTTTCCTTTCCTTTCTTTCCTTTCTCTCTTTCTCTCTCTCTCTCTCTTTCTTTCTCTTTCTCTCTCTCTTTCTCTCTCTCTTTCTTTTTTCTCTCTCTTTCTCTCTCTCTCTCTCTCCCTTTCCTTTCCTTTCCTTTCCTTTCCTTTCCTTTCCTTTCCTTTCCTTTCCTTTCCTTTCCTTTCCTTTCCTTTCCTTTCCTTTCCTTTCCTTTCCTTTCCTTTCCTTTCCTTTCCTTTCCTTTCCTTTCCTTTCCTTTCCTTTCCTTTCCTTTCCTTTCCTTTCCTTTCCTCTCCTTTCCTTTCCTTTCTTCTCTTTTCCTTCCCTTCCCTTCCCTTGCCCTCTACACCCCCCTGCTCCGTTTGCTTCTTTACCCTTTGTTTTGCTGTGAATTTCCTTCTCTCTTGACTTCCTGAGTGATTCATCTTTTCGGCAGCGACTCGAAATCCCCCGAGCGGCGACAAACCTGCTCCTTGCTGAGGCATCAAAACCTGCTGCTGCCACCAGCACAGGACACACCAACCTCAAAACAAAACTGTATTTAAATGGCTTGTTTTGGTTTATTATGACCTTGTTCTTATCATTTTTAAAGACATGAATGTGGCCGTTGGGAAGAGATGGGTGGCAATTCCTGCCTCCCCTGCACCCGGGGCATGGCTGAGACTCTCTGCCCCTCCAGCATCCTGGAGTACCCCAGGGGGGGCCACAAGGGCTTTGAGGGGTCACCTGAGCCCAGGGAGGGGGAGGATTTGACTGAATGAGTCCAATTTGGGCCCTGTGGGTTTCAATTGTTGAGGTTTCTCAGCCCCGGCAGCGATGGTGTCGTTGATCTCCAGCTTCACGGCCTGGGCGAGTTGCTCTGTGGTTTGTCAGGGCCCAGGATCCCTCCCAGTGCTCAGGAAACCTGTTGACTTCAAACTGCTGCTTCTTCCAGCTCCCCAGCTCCTGGGACAAGACCCCAGACACCATGTCCAATCCTGGGCTTCACCCTTTGGAGGGCTGGGGATGAGGTGGGAGCTTCCTGGCTGCTCTCCAACCAAGGCAGCCACCCAAAAAAGGGCTGGTTCTGGTCCCAGCTTGGGCTCCCCAGTTTGTCCTGGAGCTCCTTGAGCCCCTCAGGGGGAGTCATCCCCCTTTTCCCTCTTCTTTTTCCTCTTTGATTTGCTCCCTGATGATGTTGGGCTGAGGTTTCCCAATGTAAGAAGGACATGGAGCTCCTGGACAGAGTCCAGAGGAGGCCACGGAGATGATCCCAGGGCTGGAGCAGCTCTGCTCTGGAGCCAGGCTGGGAGAGCTGGGGTGTTCAGCCTGGAGAAGAGAAGGCTCCAGGGAGACCTTAGAGCACCTTCCAGTGCCTGAAGGGGCTCCAGGAAAGCTGGGGAGGGACTTGGGACAAGGGCAGGGAGGGAGAGGACAAGGGGGAAGGGATGAAAACTGGAAGAGGGAGATTGAGGTGAGACATGAGGAGGGAATTCTGGAGTGTGAGGGTGGTGAGAGCCTGGCCCAGGTTGCCCAGGGAAGCTGTGGCTGCCCCATCCCTGGCAGTGTTGAAGGGCAGGTTGGATGGGGCTTGGAGCAACCTGGGCTGGTGGGAGGTGTCCCTGCCCATGCAGGGGGGTGGATCTGGATGATCTTGAAGGTCCCTTCCAACCCAAACCAGCCTGGGATTCTAGAATTCAGGAGAGCTAGTAGGGTTTAGCTGACCTCTTGGTGATGAGGAGAGATCCCAGATGGGAGGAAGGCCAATCCCCTGGGTGCTGCAGGGAACCTGGGACACCAGCACCCATTACTTTGTCCAAGCAGACAAGAGGTGGCTTTAACCCCATCCCATCACACCCCGTGCTCCCACTGGGGACTTCCCAGCCTCGTTAGCAGCTCTGGCCTCGGAGACATCCTTGGAGGCAGAAGCATCCTTGATGAGGCTCTAATTATTGAGCTAATTGGAATAAGAGAGCTGTATGGATGGTCTTAATTTACACTTTGCCTGTTCCCCATGCTCAGCCCAGCTGGAGGAGAAGGGCTGTGTCTTGCATCACACTGGGGAGCCCTGGAAAACAGGGATGAAGGGCAGGAGTGGTGGCAGGAGAGCCTGAGGGAGGCCAGAGGGCTGTAAGGGAGGCCTCCCAACAGCTTCCAGGGTGCTTGAGTTTAAAATACATTGAGCAAGAAGAGAGAAGGTCAGGGTTTCCTTCCCTGGGAAGCTGGGAGGTTTTGGGAAAAGCTCTGGGGCTTTGTTTGGTGGCATCTTGAGAGCTTCTCCCATCCCTCTTGCTCTGGAGTGGAACCAAAGCCCCTTCCACCTCCTGAGATGACTTTTTAGGATGATTTAGGGGGCAGGAAGGCACAGGCAGGCCTGGCTGCTTGCCCATCCTTGCACCAGCTTTGTCTCCTTGTGGCTTCACCCCACATCAGGGCCTCCAGTGATTTGTCAATAAAATCAAACTCCCAACCCCAGGAAAGCAATAAAGACCAGACCCAGTAAACCAGAGATGCAGGTATCTCATTATCTCTAGATAATTACCCACAGATAATGAGATATCCAGCCCCCCCCCCCCCCCCCCAGCAACGGTGGCCTGGGTATAAATTCCCAAGGGATATAAAGGATCACTTTCCCACCCAGATGGGAACCAGTGGAAGTGCCCTTGGACAGGGTGGGAGCAGAGCCAGCTGGCCAAGAGGGTTTTTCCTCTGCTAAACCATCTCCTCAGCAAGCTGCTCTCCAAGGGATGTCGAAAACAAACCCAATCCTGTTCTCCTTGGGGGGAGGAAGAAAAAAATAACCCTGCGGATGAATGAGCAGCACAAAACAAACTGCTGAGGCTCAGGAACACTCTGGGAGCTGAAAGCTCTCCAGCTCTGCCTCCCTTGCTTGAATGGTTGCTTGGGCATTCACAGGCTGTTCCTCCACGTCAGGAAAACAAACCAAAAGCCAAGAACACCAAAACCTGGTGTTTCTCTTTTTGCTTTTGCTTCCCAGTGCCTCTGGAAAAGGTGTGGGGAGGATCTGGGGAGGGAGAAGCTGAGCAGCTCACGGGGCACCTGCCACTGCCACCTGTCCCAGGCCATAGGGAGCCAAACTCCTGCCAAGCACAACCTCTCCCTGCTTTTTATTTCCCCTTTCCTCCTTGGAGTGCAAAAGCAAAGCCACTGTTTGGTGGTGGGGGAGGTGATGAGTTAGGGGTTCTTGCCAGGTCCCAGCACCCTCGGGTGCTGCCTGGAGCAGGGCTGGATGGAGGCCAGGCCAGGGTGCTGCTTCCTCAGCCTTCCTGGCTCTGCCCCACATCCTCCTGCTGGGATGTTCCCTGCCCGGTCCCAGGAGGCAGCTGGAGGGTCTGGCAATCTGCTGAAGCCCATCCCAAGCTGAGGAGAACCACTCTGGCCTCATGAAGTGGGTTGGAAAGTCCGTGGCTCTGGTGCTGAAGCCCATGGCTGGTCTGGTTCAGCCTTTCAGATGCTCCAGCCTTTGGCTGCTCCGGTGGTGGGAGGTCCTGGTGCTGGGTGGGCTGCAGTGCCACGTCCTTCCCCAGCCCTGGGCAGCCTCAGGGATACTCCAGACACACTCCTTGGAGGGCAGGAGGGGGTGCTGGGGTGGCTCCCCCAGGGAACAGAATCACAGAACCATTCAGGTTGGAAAAAGAACCATCCAAGGACAGAAGATGGTCCAACCATCATCCCACCGTCCCTGCTCTACAAGCCCCAAACCCAACCACCCGTTCCTGACCCAAGGCAGCCCCATGGCCATGAGACAAGGGCTTTTAGAGCCACCCCACACCCAGCAGCAGAGATCCCTTGGGCTGGGGTTCCCCTTTGAGCTTCCCCTCCTGGCACCACCTCCACATCCTGCCCTCCCAGCCCGGGGTTCACTCCCCGGGCACCAGGGACACCCCTGATGTTCCCCAGGGGCTGGAGGAAGAGGGCAGGGAAACTGCTCTGCCTGGTGCTTGGCAGTGAGGGGCAGACCTGGGGTCTTGAAAAAGGCTTGGAAGAGCAAGGAGAGAGCCTGGAGGTGCTGGGTCAGCTGCCCTCTGCCCTCCCCACCGGTGCTTCCTGCTGGCCACAGGAACCCCAGGATGAACAGGCAGGTGGAGAAGCCAGGTCCATGCCTGAGCACCCCCAAACCTGCCAGGGCTCCACAAGCAGACCAGGTTCTTCTGTGGGACCTGCTCCCACCACTTGCCCACTGGCACAGGGTCCCTCTGGGATGGCACAGCAATGGGGCCACCTCCCCATCCAGTGCTGCTCCGGGCCTTTAGCTCCCCATTTGGTCCCAGTTCTTTATGGGGGACCACAGGGTGCTGGGGGGGGGGTGCTATGGGGTGCTGGGGAGGGCTATGGGGTGCTGGGGGGGAGGGCTATGGGGTGCTGGGGAGGGCTATAGGGTGCTGTGGGTGCCTCCCCAGGGCAAAGGAGCCAAAGGGTCTCTGGGTGGGATCCCCAGGCACCTCTGGAACCCCTGCTCAGGTCAGTTGGGGCTCAGCCCCCCCCGGGCAGGGGGGAGCAGAGGGATGGGGGGGATGTACCCCAGGAGGCTGGTGGGGTCCCAGTGGAAGCTGCTGGAGCTGCTGGTTGGAGCCTAATGAGCTCCATGATGTAACTCAGGGTAAGCCTTGCAATACTGGGCTG
Organism: Apus apus; assembly: GCF_020740795.1. Classification (NCBI taxonomy): domain Eukaryota; kingdom Metazoa; phylum Chordata; class Aves; order Apodiformes; family Apodidae; genus Apus; species Apus apus. The sequence goes on along the minus strand of NC_067291.1, from coordinate 2,445,338 downwards.
AGGAAGCTGCAGTTCCTTTGTTTACCTCTTCTTTTCTTTCCTTCTTTCTTTCCTTCTTTCTTCTCCTCCTTCTTCCCTGCTCTGGTTGAGGTCTGAAGTAACAGCAACACGTGGCCCTTCCTCCCTTCTCCTCCTGCCCTCCCCTGCCTGCTTGGCTCCCCAAACCCCCTCCATCTCTCAGGGGCTCTCAGGAGCAGCTGGGGGTTGCATTTCTCTCGAAACTTGGGGTTCAGTTGCCTCAAAAATGCCACCTGTAGCCACTCATGACCTTGATCTGATGAAGAATGAGGCAGGTCTGGCTCACGTGGCCCCCTGGTTGTTGGGGTTTTTTGGGGTGTTGAAGGACCTGGAAGAGGATGGATGGACAGAGGAACCAGCCTCTTTGTGGAGCTGAACATCCTCACAAGCACAACCAGATGGTGTGGGAGCTGGGATGTTAGGGTGGCAGAAGAGGAGGTTGCAGCAGTCATGCACAAAGGGATCTTAGCAATCAACTGTTCAAGTGATGGACAGTCCATGAGGGTCAAACCATGGCAGTGCCAGCAACTGGCTTGGTAATGGCTCTTATACTGGATCTAGGACAATGGGTTTCTGAAGGGGCTCCAGGAAAGCTGGGGAGGGACTTGGGACAAGGGCAGGGAGGGAGAGGACAAGGGGGAAGGGATGAAAACTGGAAGAGGGAGATTGAGGTGAGACATGAGGAGGGAATTCTGGAGTGTGAGGGTGGTGAGAGCCTGGCCCAGGTTGCCCAGGGAAGCTGTGGCTGCCCCATCCCTGGCAGTGTTGAAGGGCAGGTTGGATGGGGCTTGGAGCAACCTGGGCTGGTGGGAGGTGTCCCTGCCCATGCAGGGGGTTGGAACTGGATGATCTTGAAGGTCCCTTCCAATCCAGCCTGGGATTCAGTGATCCTATGATTCCAATAACACCTGGCCAGGTGACACTGCACCAAGTGCACTTCCCTGCAAGTTGCAAACCCAGCAAGGAAAGGTTGTTGTAACTCCTGAGACAGCAGGGAGTTAATATCTCACCCTCTCACAGCCACAGTGTCCCTTTGCCCCGGGTGTCCCTTTGTCCCACTCCTCAATTCTGGAGAAACAAGCCCTCTGGCAGCTCCACTGGAGGGGAGAAGGTCCAGCAACCTCCTGGGAAGTGTCTGGGAGTCTCCCCAGTCAACACTGGGCTCAGGCTTTGACAGAACCAAGTGGCTTGAGTGCCTTCAGTGAACCACGTAGCTGTGCCTCCAAAATCTCTCCTTGGAGAACACAAGGAAAAAGTGGGAAAAGCCAAGAAGGCCCTTTTCTCACCAAGCAAACTCCTCTGCTTATCTGCTGGTTCTCACTTTATCTCCGTTTCAGGCCTAGTTGTGGCTGGGCTGGGCTCTGTGTTCTTCAACACTGGAGAGCAGCTGGTGTTATGAACAGCAACTTGGCCTTTTGTTTGGACTTTCAAGGTTGTTACCAGCTCAGAGCTTGCTAAGCCCTTTCCTTTCCCATGGGAATCTTTCCACTCCAGGCTTGGGCCTGTAAAATTGCCAGGCAGAGAGCAATTGAATCATAGAGGGAAACTGAGGCAGGCACACTGAGGTGGAGTGTCCTGCTACCAGAAGGGTGCAGAGCAAGTAGCCAGTTGCTTTCTCCATGGGCTCTAAGATCAGAGCTGCTCCTGGTAGCTCCAGACCATCCCAGATCCACCTGCCCTGTTCTCACCTCCAACCTGCCCCTGTCCATCTGCTCCTTCCACTGGCAAGAACCAGTGAGATCAGGGGCTGAAGATGCCCAGGAACTGATCCAGCTGTAAGATCAGCTGGCAAGAGGTTTAAATAAGGGCTGATTTCCAGCTCCTCCAGCTCTGGCACAGAATGAGCCAGGGCAGCAGAACCACCAGGTGGAACTCATTCAGTGGGTTGGGTTGGTTGGGTTTGGGTTGGGTTGAGTTGAGTTGGGTGGGTTTGGTTTGGGTTGGTTGGGTTTGGTCTGGGTTTGGGGTTGGGTTTGGTTTGGGGTTGGGTTGAGTTGGGTGGTTTGGTTTGGGTTGGTTGGGTTTGGTTTGGGTTTGGGGTTGGGTTTGGTTTGGGGTTGGGTTGAGTTGGGTGGGTTTGGTTTGGGTTGGTTGGGTTTGGTCTGGGTTTGGGGTTGGGTTTGGTTTGGGGTTGGGTTGAGTTGGGTGGTTTGGTTTGGGTTGGTTGGGTTTGGTTTGGGTTTGGGGTTGGGTTTGGTTTGGGGTTGGGTGGTTGGATTTGGGTTGGGTTGGGTTTGGTTTGGGTTTGGTTTGGGTTGGGGTTGGGGTTGGGTTGAGTTGGGTGGTTTGGTTTGGGTTGGGTTGGATTTGGGTTGGTTTGGGTTGGATTGGGGTTGGTTTGGACCCAGTTTCAAGCAGCAAACACCCAAGTTGTGTCTGTGCCATGGGCACAGGTCTCCTGTGGATGCCCCGAGATGCTCCCAAAGGCTTTCAACCATTTGTGGTGCCTCCTTGGCCAGGGTGGGAGGTGGGTTATCCTCTCCAGGGTGTTCTCATGGCATTGCTGCTGTGTTCCCCACCCTCCTTTACCCAACGTGGGAGGTCAGGCAGCCACATGGCTTCGTGGTCAGGTGGGCCATTTTATTGTCCCCTTCTGCCTTCTGTCTCAGGAGATCTGGAAACCCTTCAAAGTCTGCTGCAAGGCTTTCCAGCTCTGGGCTGGCTTTGATCCTGCTCTGGAGGTTGCTGTTTTCCTTGAAGGATGGTCCAGGGTGGCTTCTCCTCTTCCACTGGGAATCCTCAGCACGTGGCACTAACGGGGAAGAGGACACCAAGAGAGATGAAGGTTTTCTAGAGAAGTGAGAACGAAGGGAGAAAAAAACCCAACCCCACAAACCACCCCCAAACCCACCAAAAGGTCCATTTATTTTCCACCCCTGTGGAGCCTGCCAAGCTGCCAAGGAGCTGGAGATGAACCTGAAGCTGTTCCTTGGTCTTGGGAGCCAGCCAAGCTCTGTTGGCCAAGTGTCTTCTTTATTCCCTCCCAGGCTTTTTCCATCTCTGGTTGCATTTCCACAGCGAGGAGTCAGGTGGAAAATTACTGGTAGTGCTTTTGGTGCCAGGTCCCTGCCCTGGCAGAGAGGAGCTCCATGTTCAGCTGGGGAACTCCTCACCACGGGGTGCTGCTGGGGCTGGAAGGACTTGGAGGAGCAGCTGGATGATTTAGGAGAAGAAACAGAAAGTTGTGGAAAGCAAACGCATCCATTTTTTGCTTCGAAATTCATCTCTGGAGGGATCTGTGCATCACAGCCCATGGGAGAGGGGTTTTTTTGGGGGGTTTGCTCCTCAGAAGTACCATGAGACTCTAGAAATGCAGCCCCAAAAGAAGTAGGAGAACTGAGCTAAATTCTGTGCAGCAAACCCAGCCAGGGCCTTGCAAACAGCAGTGGTGCAGGAACAATTGGAAGCCAAGGAGCTAACCAGGAGCAACCTGGAACATCAGGATCTGCAAGAGGCTTTCCAAGAGGGTGGGTGGTGGGGGTGGCTGCAGGGAAGGGGGGGGATCTGCTGGGAAAAGAAAGGAAGTGTCCCAAGCTGGGAGGACAGCAGCGTGGACAGAGGGGACATGGGGAGCTCCTGGGGGTGGTGGAACAGCTCAGGGATGGATGGGTGGGTGGAAGGATGGGTGGAGGGATGCATGGATGGATGGTGGATAGATGGATGGAGGGATGGATGGATGGATGGATGGAGGGATGGATGGATGGATGGATGGATGGATGGATGGGTGGGTGGATGGATGGATGGGTGGATGGATGGGTGGTGGGTGGATGGATGGATGGGTGGAAGGATGGGTGGAGGGATGGATGGATGGATGGATGGATGGATGGATAGATGGATGGAGGGATGGATGGATGGATGGATGGGTGGGTGGGTGGATGGATGGGTGGGTGGATGGATGGGTGGTGGGTGGATGGATGGATGGATGGGTGGAAGGATGGGTGGAGGGATGGATGGATGGATGGATGGATGGATGGATGGATGGATGGATAGATGGATGGAGGGATGGATGGATGGATGGATGGATGGATGGATGGGTGGATGGATGGATGGACAGATGGACAGATGGATGGATGGGTGGTGGGTGGTGGGTGGGTGGGTGGGTGGATGGTTAGAGGAGTAAGCCCCTTTCTGCTCAGCAGGGTGTGGTTCCCAGACCACAGGAGCAGCCAGCTGGGAGGCTGCTCCTCCAAGGATGCAGAGGGGACCAAGGCAATGCTGCTGTCCTGGGCAGCCCTGATGTCAGCACGGGAAGGCAGGGGCAGCCCTGGGCACTGCTCCAGCTGGGAGCACCCGACCTGCTGCAGCTCCTGCTGGACTTGCACCCACATCCTTTGATGCCTCCCGAGGCCTCTCATTAGAGGGTGAGCAGAGGAGGTGTGGGACCCCCTGGGGTCTTTGCAAGGTTGAGCAGATGGCCTGGGGCTCAGGGATGCTCCACAGAGCTGAGCCAGGGCTGGCAGGAGGGACAGAGTGTGTCCTGCTTCTCTCCAGCTGCCTGGAAAGTCCCCTGGGCTGGGACAGAGGTGACACATGGACACCACACACCCCAGAGGACTGAACCCAGCCTCTCCTTCCCACTCCCATGGCTCTGCACCTCAATCCTTCCTCAATTTCCTTTGGAAATTCCCAGTTTTACTAGTATTTGGGAGCAGGTTTTTTGGAGAGCTCGCTCTTCCAGCCAGGAAGGGCAGGCCCAGGTCTTTGGTGCCCATCAAAAGAAAACATCTGTTTGGCAGACATGGCAGAGTCATTTATCACCTCTGAGCCTTCCCAGGCAGCACATTTCAGTGCCTGGAAAGGAAAAAGAAATCATAAAAAGGACACAGGGGAAGCTCTTGGCTCTGCCCATCATGGCATTTCTGGGTGCAGACCCAAAGCTGGGGCTGAGGGACCTTCTCCAGCCTGGCATGGGACAGGAGGTGCCACCAGCCACCTGCTTGGAACTTCAAGCTCTCCTTCTCTGTCCCTGGGGTGGGGACTGTAAACTCAACTGCTGGTCCCCAGGTTCCCTCAGCAGAGCTTTTCTTACCAAAGCCCTCCAAGAAGGTGGCTGTAGCAAGGAGGTGGTGGTGGGATAAGCCATGCTCCTGCTGCCAGGGTGGCTCGACCACCCCTGGTAGTGGAGAGGGACCTTAGAGAAGCCTGGAAGAGATGGTGTAGACTCAGCCTCTGCTCTCTGGCAGAACCTCTCCCTGCCACCAGAAGGACACCAGGTCTCCCCAGGGGCACCCTTGGTGCCACGATGCCACCCAAGACAGGGACCTTCATGGACCAGGTGCTAACAACACCCAAAGCCTCCAGTTTTGCCCCCAGGCAGACAATTAGAAGCCTGGGCTTTGTTTATACTGCTTGGAGAAGCCCAGTGACTCTGCCAGGCATGGCAGGTCCTGGGCTTTCCAGACCTTTCCTCAGTTGGCAAATGTCAACCCCAGCTGAGGGAAACCCTGGCTGAGCTCTCCCTGTTCTCCATGGTCCCAAACCCCACCCTTTTTCCATCAAAGCCCAGCACTGGTAGGAGAACCCCACTCAGGGCAGGGATTGTCCCCCTGTGCTCAGCACTGAGGAGGGGACACCTCAAGTCCTGGGTGCAGCTCTGAGCCCCTCACAGCAAGAAGGACCTTGAGGTGCTGGAGCAGGTCCAGGGGAGACAATGAGGCTGGTGAAGGGACTGGAGGGAAAGTCTGATGAGGAGAGGCTGAGGGAGCTGGGGTTGTTTAGCCTGGAGAAGAGACTCAGGAGGGACCTTCTCACTCTCTTCAACTACCTGAAAGGAGGTTGCAGTCAGGAGGGGTTGGGCTCTTTTTCCAGGCAACCAGCAACAAGACAAGAGGGCCTGGCCTGGAGCTGCTCCAGGGGAGGTTTAGGTGGGATATCAGGAAGCACTTCCCCATGGAAAGGGTGATCAGACATTGGGATGAACTGCCCAGGGAAGTGGTGGAGTCACCACCCCTGGAGGTGTTCCAGGAAAGGCTGGAGGTGGCACTTAATGCCATGGTCTGGTTGATGTGGTGGTGTTGGTCATAGCCTGGACTTGATGGTCTGAAAGGTCTTTTCCAACCTTGGTGATGCTGTGATGCTTCCCCATCACCCCTGAGGCTGCTCCTTCCCAGCTCATCCCATGGCTCCTCAGCAGCAGCAGCAGCAGCAGCTCTTCCCTTCTCCACGGAGGGGGATAAGGATCTGCTGGCCCCAGGGCTGGGGCAGGGAGGGCCAGAGGGCCCCCCCAAACCATGTGAGTGCTCCCCAAGGGTGAGGCAGGGCTGCAGGGCCCCTCACCCCCGTGGGATGCCCATGGCCAGGGCATGCCAGGAGGACACCAAGAGAGCAGGTGCCAGAGGAGCCTCGTGCTTCACCAGTGCTTTCCAAAGCCCTTTCCTGCAGAGCTACAGTGGAATAAAACTAGTTTTCCTCCAAAGCCTTCTGCAGATCCATCCCAGGGGAGAACTGAGACCTTAGCTTGGGCAAAACCAGCCCCATAACCCTGGTGTTTTGCACCCTGGTCTCTGCTGGGCCTGGCAGGGTGCTCGGGAGGGTTGGGGTCCAGCTCCACCACCTGGGATGGACCCCACTCCTGCCTCCCTGTCCAACTGGGAAAAGAAAGGGAGATGCTGGGGTGGTGGAGCCTCATCTGGACCATCCCACCGGGCTGAATCCAGCTCTGGCTGCAGGGGTGGTGCCTGCAGAGCTGGGAAAGCTCCCAGGGAAGCACCGGGAGAAGCGGAGGAGCCGGAGCCCAGCGCTGCCTCCCCCGGGCACGACGGGACGTTCAGCAGCTGAGGGAGCCAGCAAAGCAAACATCAGCAGAGAGCTCCCCAGCCGTGTCAACAAACAACCAATTAAAAGACGAAATAAATCTCCCAGGTACCTCACCTCTCTACTGAAACACCGGCCAGGCCGGGAAGAGCTCCCAGAGCATCTGACCCGACGCCGCCCGTGATCTGTGTCCTGAGCTCCCCTGGGATGAAAGCTGCTGAGTTTCAGGGAGTGGCTTTCACTTTTCTACCACTTTTTTCACCCCTTAATTCTCTTATTCTTTCATTCTGGCATTGGTTTAATTCAGAAGGAAGGCCCCAACCTCCTCTCCTTCTGCAGCCCCCTCCTCGTGCTGGAGCTGGCACGTCGCTGCCTCCCTCCCCAGCTCGGGTTCCTTTGCCTCTGGAATAGCCCTGGCTGCACTGACCTGTCCCTGACACGGCTTAAAAGCTGGGAGGAGGGAAATGAAGAGGCCAAACGAACCCAGCAGCACGAAGGGAGGAGTAGGAAGAGAAAAGCAAGGCTTGAAACGGAGGGCAGACATCCCTGGGGAGAGCTCAGCGTGAGGTTTGGCAGGGATGAGGATGCTCCTTCCATGGCAGGAGAGGCCTCGGGTGTTTCAAAACCAGAAAGCCTAAAAACAACTGGATTATGTGGGAGGGATGTGGATTTTCCACACACACACACCCCCCCGAAGCCCTGAGTTGGGGGAATGCTTATCTTCACCTTAAGAGATTTGGGGTGGTTTGGCCTTCGTGCCTGAATGCTAGCAGGACAAGAGGGAGCAAGGAGCTGCTGTCTGAAAGAGGAGGCAGGAAAATCCCCAAGGAAAAGCAGAGTTTGCTGTCAGGCTGGCTGAGCAGGGAGCACAGCTTCATGGCTGTGCCACCCCAGAGCATCCTCACCCCGTCCCCCTGTCCCCATCCATGCTGATGGGGCTGGGGTGAGCAGCCTGCAACCAGCTCCCAGGACTAAATAAGCTTTGCTTGCTCAGTTGGTAGCCCAAGGTGATGTTTAGTAGCCACGTGCTGGGAGGTGAGGGGTAGGGGTCCAGGCTCTGACCACTCTTGGTCTTCCCTGTGCAGCCCCTTGGCTGATTCAGGACAGGGGGGAGCTGGTCCTTCAGGGCAGCCTCTAATCCCAGCCTTAACCTGAAGCCAAAGTTTGGAGCCCACAGAGGCCACTGGGCTTCACCTTGGACAGAAACCAGTCAAATATCCCAGTGGGATCCTGGGTGAATGACACTGACCCTCTCCAGGACTTGGGGGGGGGGGATGTTGCACTCAAGCTCTTCCCACCCCTAGTGATGGTGTTTCATTTTAAAATGGCTTTTATTGGGGTGACCCGAAGTCACCTCCACCCCTGCATGAAACATTGGGGGGCAGGGAGATGCAGTTTGAGCCCTAAATTCAAACATCTCCTCAGGGATGCTCAGCAGTAAACCCCCCCCCAAAAAAAAAACACCCCACAACCCACCTACCCCACAGGGAGGAATTGATGAGCAGAGACCAAAGGAGGGGGGAAAACTAGACCGAAGCCAAGAAAACCCACCTAGACAGGGAAGTGAAAGCCCCCCAAGATAGTGACCCCCCCCTTCTTTCACATCCGGGCTGTCAGGAATCACAGCCCCTTTCACTTCCCCCTCACCCCTCCACCCGTTCCTCCGCTGGTGGGTTTTGGTTCCTCTCCTCTCTCCCCACCACCTTCCCCTTTTCGAGACCTTTTCTTCAGCCTTCCTTTCCAATTTCTAAACCACAGGGGTGCTGCAGGTTCCCACGCCCTGCACCCTGATCTTTTGGCTCCCCAGAAAGCCCCAAATACACCCACAACTATTTGATCCTCTTCGTTCCTTTCTTCTTTTCTTTTTTCTTTTTGTGTTCAATGATTGCAAAGCACGGAGCTTTGTTCTGCTTTTGGTCATTTTTAGTGCCAACAAGGTCAATATTGACTTTTCACTGAAGCAACCGGACAAGTTCACTGACTGGGGGGGTGTCCGGCTGCCCCGCCCTGCCCCGCCCTGCCCCGCACCCTGCCCCGCAGCTTTGACCCCGTGAAAATCCTCCCATTCAAAGGCAATTTCTTATCGATGCAAAAATGCGGCCGTGAACAACGTTCCCCCTGGGGCATCTGAGTGTCGGAGGTGCCCCAGGGATGTGCAGGGTGCTGGGGTTTCCCTGGGATGTGCAGGGTGCTGGGGCTCCCCGGGATGTGCAGGGTGTTGGGGTTTCCCTGGGATGTGCAGGGTGCTGGGGGTTCCTGGGATGTGCAGGGTGCTGGGGCTCCCCGGGATGTGCAGGGTGTTGGGGTTTCCCTGGGATGTGCAGGGTGCTGGGGGTTCCTGGGATATGCAGGGTGCTGGGGGTTCCTGGGATGTGCAGGGTGCTGGGGTTTCTCTGGGATGTGCAGGGTGCTGGGGCTCCCAGGGATGTGCAGGGTGCTGGGGGTTCCTGGGATGTGCAGGGTGCTGGGGGTTCCTGGGATGTGCAGGGTGCTGGGGCTCCCTGGGATGTGCAGGGTGCTGGGGGTTCCTGGGATGTGCAGGGTGCTGGGCTCCCTGGGATGTGCAGGGTGCTGGGGCTCCCTGGGATGTGCAGGGTGCTGGTCTCCCAGGGATGTGCAGGGTGCTGGGGCTCCCTGGGATGTGCAGGGTGCTGGGGCTCCCTGGGATGTGCAGGGTGTTGGGGGTTCCTGGGATGTGCAGGGTGCTGGGGCTCCCAGGGATGTGCAGGGTGCTGGGGCTCCCTGGGATGTGCAGGGTGCTGGGGCTCCCAGGGATGTGCAGGGTGCTGGGGCTCCCTGGGATGTGCAGGGTGCTGGGCTCCCAGGGATGTGCAGGGTGCTGGGGCTCCCTGGGATGTGCAGGGTGTTGGGGCTCCCAGGGATGTGCAGGGTGCTGGGGCTCCCTGGGATGTGCAGGGTGCTGGGCTCCCAGGGATGTGCAGGGTGCTGGGGCTCCCTGGGATGTGCAGGGTGTTGGGGTTTCCCTGGGATGTGCAGGGTGCTGGGGCTCCCCAGGATGCACAGGATGCCAGGATTCCCTGGGATGCTGCCAGGACAGCCTGCAGGCAGGAGCTGCCTTACCCCAAGGGTGTCTGTGCTTTGGCAGCCCCATCCCAGAGCTGCAGGTCTCCCAACAGGAGAACCCAAGGCCCCAGTGGCCCTCACGACCCTGGCAGTGGTGACCAATCAAATTTTGGTGCCTTTTTCAAGGGGCCACGTTTGCCAGGTTGGCCAAGGGGGGTGTCCACGAGGGCAGTGGGCACCCCCCTGCAGGCAGCACCAGGTCAGGGCTTTCCCTGCCAGTGTCCAGCAGGCACATGGCACCATTAGGAGAGGCTGGGCAAAGCCAGCTCAGCTTTCCTCCAGCATGGACGGGGCATTTCCAGCTCTTTTTTTTCAGGCATGTTACCATCTTGCCCCATTTTATGCCTGATTCCCCCTCCCAGGGCTCCTGCCAGCCAAAGGCTGGGCTCTCTCCCGGGTCACATTCCTTTGGGTTGACGTGGCTTTTCTTTCTTCCCCCCCCCCCCCATCCTTATCACGCTGGAGTTTGTGAATCATGTTTCTCCAAAGCTATAAACCACCCAAGAGACCTGGGTAAATCAAGTGAGACACAAAGCAGAGCCAGGCACAGGGGTCTGGGCTGCCCTGGGAGCCTTGAAAGGCTCTTCCAGCTGTGCCAGGAACCCTGTGAAAAGAAATCCCTTCTGCAAAGCTTTTCTTGCTGTGCTTGATGTGTCCCCCCCCCGAGGCCATGGATTCTGCTTTCCCTCTGGAGCAGTGGTGGTAGGAAGCTGGGGCAGCAGCCACCCTGCCAGGGGTGCCAGAAGGAGGAGATGAGGGGATTTTCTGGCTACTCCTGCTCTTGGCAAGGCTGGTCCCTGGGATGCTCATCCCTCTGCAGCCCTGGATCTGGCACCAGCCCAGCCATAGCTTGCTGGAGGCTGCAGGCCAGCAGAACACTGGGCTCTCCTGGCTTTCAGACTGGGCAACAAAAACCCAAGCAGGGTGAGACAGGCAGGGAACCACCACCCCAGTTGGATTATTTCCCTTCCCACTCCTTACACTGCAGAGCATCTTCAGCCCCTGCATCATTCCCAACAAGGACTGAATCACTGAGCAGCACAGTGCCTGGGGAATTCCAGCTTCTAATGAAGCTCAACTACCCCTGGAAACAGTTTTTAAACTCTCCACCAAGGCTGCTGGCCAGGGCAAGAACTCTGCACCTGGAAGTTTGAATGGCAAGGTTGTCACCCCAAAGCCAAGCTATCAGTGGTGCTGGTGCCAAGGAGTCTGTGCCCAGTGGTGCCAGGTCCCTCAGCACCCTCCTTATCACAGCCCAGGGCTGGAGAGATGGAAAAATGGATGGAGATGGAAAGCAAAACCAGCAGGGCAGAGGCTGAGACTGCCACGATCCCTTTGGATCCCTCCTCCCAGCTTTGCCTGAAGGAGAAACACCTGATTCCCAAGGAGAAGCAGAGCAGGAGCCTTGATGAGCCAACAAGAAGGAAACTGAATCCTAGAACCTCCAACCATCTCCCCAGCAGAGATGCAGTGCTGACCCCTTGGAGGGCCAAGGGGATCCCCAGGGCTGCTGGTGGCACCTGATGGGACATGGGAACCTGCTGAACGTGAGCAGAAAGAGGCTCTCAGGGTGCAGGACTTGCAGCTACACCAGGTTAGGTCTGGAAGAGATGTTGGGGAGCTGGGACATCAACCCCTGCTTGAAGCAAGGAGTCACCCTGTGATACCAGCCACAGGGGTGGGGCAGCCACAGCCACAGCTTCCCTGGGCAACCTGGGCCAGGGTCTCACCACCCTCACACTCCAGAATTCCCTCCTCATGTCTCACCTCAACCTCCCCTCTTCCAGTTTTCATCCATCCCCCCTTGTCCTCTCCCTCCCTGCCCTTGTCCCAAGCCCCTCCCCAGCTTTCCTGGAGCCCCTTCAGGCCCTGGAAGGTGCTCTAAGGTCTCCCTGGAGCCTTCTCTTCTCCAGGCTGAACACCCCAACTCTCCCAGCCTGGCTCCAGAGCAGAGCTGCTCCAGCCCTGGGATCATCTCTGTGGCCTCCTCTGGCCTCTCTCCAGGAGCTCCACATCCTTCTTATGTTGGAGGGCTAATCTCACAACTAGCCTCGCAATCCCCTTGTCAACCTTTCAGAAGAAAGACTGGCTTCTCGGGGGCTCGATTTGGGTGTTTTTCATTCTGCCAGAGCAGGGAAAGCCCACCTGGAGGAGCACAGTTCTCACTTGCCACCACCAATTCATCACCACCGCCGCCCTCTCCTAGCACCTGGCCCCGCTGCGGTCGAGGAGGAAAAAAACCCTCTTCCTGCCACCCTGAAGCACCCGAAGCTCGGCAGCAGGTCCCCAGGCAGGTCCCCAGGCAGGTCCTCAGGCAGGTTCCCAGGCAGGGCAGCACCACTGAGGTGTGAAACCCCTGGCTCGCTGAAGGCAGGCGTCAAATCCGGAGCCGCGGGGTGCGAAGCTGCTCCAGACCAGGGGTGTTGTAGAGACACAACAGCTTGAAGGCTAAAAGCAGGGAGGTTTGGTCACTTCTCAAAGGGTTTTTATACACGTGGGGTTTTTCTGCAATCTGTTCGTGGGACATGAGTCTTGCTGCAGGTTCCCAGGGCAAAGGCACGGGGTGGGACAGAGACCTGTTGGAGAGTCCAGAAGCCACGGAGATGATCCCAGGGCTGGAGCAGCTCTGCTCTGGGGACAGGCTGGGAGAGTTGGGGTGTTCAGCCTGGAGAAGAGAAGGCTCCAGGGAGACCTGAGAGCACCTTCCAGTGCCTGAAGGGGCTCCAGGAAAGCTGGGGGAGGACTTGGGACAAGGGCAGGGAGGGAGAGGACAAGGGGGAAGGGATGAAAACTGGAAGAGGGAGATTGAGGTGAGACATGAGGAGGGAATTCTGGAGTGTGAGGGTGGGGAGAGCCTGGCCCAGGTTGCCCAGGGAAGCTGTGGCTGCCCCATCCCTGGCAGTGTTGAAGGGCAGGTTGGATGGGGCTTGGAGCAACCTGGGCTGGTGGGAGGTGTCCCTGCCCATGCAGGGGGTTGGAACTGGATGATCTTGAAGGTCCTTTCCAAGTTTAACCACTTCATGATTCTATGATTCTACACCCCAAGCAAAGGACTCGACCTCTGGAGACCCAACTCCTGACCAAATCATTTGGATGCCAAGTGGCATCGTGGCATCTCCCTCCTCCTCCTCAACCCCATGAAGCCAAGCAAAGGGATCACACAGTTTGGGATGGGGGGAGAAACAGCTGGAGAAATGGATGCTCAGAGTCACATGGGAGCCAGGACACATGCAGGAGAGGAGGAGGCTGCTGCCCTCGCTGAGCTTTTGTCCCAGCTGTGATCATTCCCAAGCCAGTGCTGAGAGAAACAGTTTCAAGCAGCATGAATGGAATGACAACACAGCAGGTTTCCCAGGGGTGCTGCCCTGGGTCATCACAGAGCTTTGCTGGGAAAGAGAAAGAAAAAAATCAGCGTGTGGCTCAAAAATAAGAGCTGAAGGGAAAAAAAAAAAGAAGCCAGGCAGCATCTCCAGCCTCCTCTGAGAACCTGAAACACACCAAAATGGTGAGGGATGGAGAGCTGAGTGTGTCTGCCTGGAGGAAGGGAGCACTCGACACCTCCTGGTGAGCTGGGGGGCTGAGGGGAGCCCAGCTGTCCTGGCAGGGATGTACCCAGCCCACCCAAAGCCCTGGTGTTCCATGTGAGGGGAATCAGGTCCCAACCTGACCTTCATCTCCTGTCACTCACCTCAAGCCAGAGCCACCTGTGGGTTTGTAGCAGTAAACATTTGGCTGCTTCTCTCTTAGGAGTGAAGCGCATCACTCCGTGCACACCAGGCTGGCATGGGTATGTGTGGAGGCATGGAGTGACTCTGGCATGGAGACACAGAGTGATGGGGGTTGGAAGGGACCTCTGGAGATCCATCTAGTCCAACCACCCTGCTAGAGCAGGATCACCTAGAGCAGATCCCACAGGAACACATCCAGACAGGGTTGGGATGTCTCCAGAGAAAGGCTCCACAACCTCCCTGGGCAGCCTGTCACTTCCCTCACAGTGAAGAAGTTTTTCCTTATGTTCAGCTTGACCCTCCTGTGCTCCAGCTTGTGCCCATTGCCCCTTGTCCTGTCACTGGGCACTGCTGAGAAGAGCCTGGCCCCATCCTCCTGACACCCCCTGGAGATACTGATCAGCACTGATGAGATCCCCCCTCAGCCTCCTCCTCTCCAGGCTGAGCAGCCCCAGCTCTCCCAGCCTTTCCTCCCAGGGCAGATGCTCCAGCCCCCTCAGCATCTTTGTGGCCTGTGCTGGACTCTCCCAGTAGCTCCTTATCCTTCCTGAACTGGGGAGCCCAGAACTGGACCCTCTGGCTGGTGACCCTGTGTGGGGAAGCAGTAGAAGAGCACCTCAAAGTCACACCAAGGAGGGCTGGACAAAGGCAACATGAAACCCACTGATGAGAAGAGCCCAGGCAATTCCTCAACCCCCTTTAGTTGCAAAACTAAAAGCTGAGATCAAGAAAGGCACAGAACAGAAAGAGGGACTGGGTGATAAGGCTGCAAACACTGATTTATTCTTCCCCTGGGCAGAATTAATGCTCAGTGTGACATGGGCTGGGAGAGCACCAGGGATAAAACAACACCTGCTGCCCCAGGGAGGAGATGACAAAGTTTCAGTCCTGTGCCAGGTCTCAAAAAGGGAGACAGCCTCTTCCTCCCCCTGAGAGAGGAATTGCAGGACACCAAGACAAAAAACAAACCAACCAGGGGTGTCTGGGAGGGAATTGGGCCTGCCTGTCCATGAAGTGGAGGCTTATCAGTGGAGAAATGATAAAGGCCCCTATATATGATTCCAGGAGGTCCTCAAGGACAGTTTTGAACAGCTATGGGAGCTCATGCTGCACTTGCTGAACTTTCACAGGCTCACTCCCCCAGGATGTGAAGCTGTACCAAAATATAGGTGATATTCTGCCCCAATGAACTTCCCGTGAGAAGGGGGTGGGGGAGTGGCAGCAGAGACCAGCAGTAGATGAAGCAGAGATGGAGATTCCACCTGGAGAATGTTCAAGGGACCAAGTGAAGAAGCAGGATTTTGCTCCAGCAAAAAGGGTAAATGGGGAAAAAAGTGGCAAGATAAGGCTGCTGCATTAGGTCCTATCCCCAGCAAACAAGTAAGGGGAAGGCAGAGCACAAGTAGGAAGCTCTTCTGGCAGCACCAAATGGAG
This sequence comes from Apus apus, assembly GCF_020740795.1. Taxonomy (NCBI): domain Eukaryota; kingdom Metazoa; phylum Chordata; class Aves; order Apodiformes; family Apodidae; genus Apus; species Apus apus. The sequence goes on along the minus strand of NC_067291.1, from coordinate 2,430,321 downwards.
CAAAAATCAGAAATGTGGACTCTTAGGCTGGGTGGGCTGGTGTCAATGGGAGAACCTTGGACTGGGAAGTGAGCAGACCCACAGGCTGGGGACACAAGGACTGGCAGTTACCACCAGGAAAACACCTTTCAGGACGGGCTGGGCAAACGCTGATGCTCCATCAGTGCCATCTGCTCGTGTCCCCAGGTCCCCCTCCTGTATCCCAAGGACTCGTGGCATGGCAGGCAGGCCTCCTGCAGCTTCTCCTCCTGCCTCCTTCCCACAGCAGGCAGGCAGGGGCAGGCTCCTCCCGCACCCACCCGGCTGTGGGTGGGGACCAGCTGCTCTTGCTTCAGCCTCCTGACCAGGAACGTAACTGTTTCTTCTGCTTGCCCTGAAGGAAAGGCAGTTGGGGCACGGGTTTAGCCCACCCTGTGACAGTTATCACGACCTGCCTCCAATTAGACATCCCAGCAATTACGCAGAGGATCAGGAGCAGCACATTTTAGTACCTGCAGCAGACCCAGAGCTGTGTCCTCCACGGAGCAGTTTTGTGGGTTTTCCAGCTGCTGGGAAGTGCTCCCCTCAATCCCCCAGGCTCTCCTCAGCCCCCAGGGCTCTCCTCAGCCTCACTTCTATTGCTGCCTTAGATATCTGCAAGACAAAGGAGGAACTCCCTTTATGCAGGGATCTCCAAGTACCTTTGCAAGCCTTAATTTAAGCCTCTTGACAAGCCCCAGAGGCAACTCTGCCACCCTAGTACTTTCTTCCTGCCTTGCACATCACCACTAAGATTGGTGCCAGCTCCCTGTGCTCTCAGGTGACTCAGCCTAAGTTCTGGATCTAAAAATGCCACGTTATCCTCTTCTTATTAAGTGATCCCAGCCCATGCCCTGCGGCACATGGTGCCAGGAGAAGCTGGTCAACACTTGCCAGCACTTCGGGAGCAGCTTAAGCCAGAAACCTGATTTGTAACAGATGAACACTCTGACCAAGGACATGGTGTTTTGAGCTGGTATGAGGAACCCTATTGTCAGATTCTCTGCCCTGCCAAGTCAGGGGCTAAGGAGGAAAGGATAAGCAACTCCAACCAGGCAGAGCCTCCAGGTCCAGTCACAGCTGCAACCACCAGAACACCCATTTCTGGGTGAAGGGGAGAAACGAGGTTGACTGCAAAGCTCAAGGGAACCAGGAGGCATCTCTTCTGCTGCCTGCACCAAGAAGCTTCAAGGAAGATCCTCTGACAGGTGGGCAGCTTTCCCCATCCTAAGAACACCAGCAAACCATGCAGGTCACACCATGAAGGCTTCACTGGCAAGATGCAAACCTGATGACCACGGTAGCACTCCAACCCTTCGTGTGAGCCACCAGCTCTGCTCACACGAGGATCCTCCTGACTCCACCCCCAGGAGCTCTGAACTTCCAGCTTTCAGTGGAAGGCACAAAAATAAGAAAGTTGAGAGGTTTTCATCTGTGGGGAACAGATAAGGAAAGCAAAACAGACCCTGATAACCTCTTCCCTGGGGTTTGAAGGTTGTCCCAGTAGGCAGGATGCACATTCTGTACCAAAGGCCTGACATTTGGGGCTGTCTAGTTAAAAATAAACTCTGTGGACCAGGAGAGCTCAGCTACAGCAGCATGTCTGACAGCCCCCACTTTGCTCCCATTCCCCTCACGTTTCCAAGGAAAGGCTGGACTGGGAGAGCCCTGGCTGCTCTGGCCCACAGTGTCCCAGGATTGCCCAGTTTTTCCATGCCAGCTGGTTAATTTTCAAGCCCAAAGGGGCTGTCATAGGCAGAGTTTGACTTCACTCCCTTGGGAAACACCCACCCTGGCCTTCCACAGGGGCCCAGCCTGGAGCACCCAGCTGGGCAGGTGTCACTTTGGCTCACAGCTGACATCTGCATCCCTACCCAGTCAACAGATACAAAAGGGCAAAAGCTGAGCTGCTTTCAGTCCATTTTTTTCCCCATCTCTGATAAAACCAGCATGCAGACCCAAAGACTGAGCAACCAGGTGAGGCCCAAACCCTTCCCTGAGCAGCTACAAGAGGCAGTTCTTCAGGGGCAGAACTTTTATTAAGTTCCTGAAGGGGAAATGCTTGTTGGATGGTGACTGTTGCTGGGAAGGGGAAGCCAGCAGAGCTATGGATCAGGCTTTGGAGAGCAGGGATGTCCATGCACTGACAGGCTGGGAGGGGCTGGAATTATCCCCATCACCAGGACTTGCACAGCACTCTCCTCCCTGTCAACCCTTGGGGGAACCTCTGGACTTGACCCATTGGGAATTCCTTCTGTAGCCTCCTCAGGAAGGAGCACAGGTGAAATACCAGGGGCCCAGAGGAGTGTTACTCCTCCTCTGTGAGACACCAGAGTGTTTTCCCACGTGAAAGCAGCATGCTCTTGGCTTTGGTTTCTGCAAGTGATGTACCACATGTTGGTTTGGCACCAGGTGGAAGACAACCACCCTGCTCCTTCAGTTGAAGAGCACGGTGCCATCTCAACCCAGCTTCCTGTTGGGTTTATCTCCAAATCACCAGGGTTAGGGGGTGCAAACAAAGATGATTAACATGCCCAACCATCAGCTCTGCTTTGCCAAGTCCCTTTCTTCAAGGATCCTCTTCACACACTCCACAATGGTCCACACTTCTGCCATGGCACCTCGACCTGCCGGGTAGGTGCAAAAGCACAGGGTGAAATCTGGGTCCCACAGAAATGGCACCTCCTGTCCCACCTCCTCACTTCTCCATTGCTGTGGGAAATGGGATGTGCACTGGTGGCACAGCACAGCTCTCCAAGTACCCCCATGCCTGTCCTCCTGACTTGCCTGACAGAAAGCCCACTGGGTTCTGCAGGGGCTCTGTGGTGTTGCCATGATGGGGCAGAGCGAGAATCATCGAATCCCAGACTGGTTTGGGCAATTCCCAGCTGGATTTTTAGCCTTCTCAGAGCCAAATCTTGCTAAGCAGCTCCTGCCTACAGGTAGAAATCTTCCCGTGGGCCAGGCCCTAGAAATCCAGCCAAGGAGGATGAAGATACTGGCAGTCTGGAAATGGTTCTGCAATGGCAAATTGCTGCAGGCCCAGCAGCTCTCCAAGCTCTCTTGAAAGCGTGGATGTCATCAGGCCACCAAACTGGCAGCTTACATTGAACTAGCCAATTAAGGAAGCATTTTTAATTGTCAACTCCATTTCATTAGTTCTTTTGCACTCTTCTTTTAGCTGGACTCTGAGAGCACTCGTGTGCTAAGGCAGAAAAATGCATCAGGTAAAGCTTGTGGTGCAGAAGTGGCAGTCAGGATCTGGCCCGTTTCAGGTGAGACCAGCCAGAGGAGGGGAAGAAGATCAACCTCTTTTACAGCAAGACAAACCACAATGTCAACAGACAAAACTGCTGCAAACTGAATCTCTTTTGCTGCTGCACCAGATGTGTGAGCCTTGGCTCCTTGGGTGGAAGTTGGGCAAAGCCCTTTGTGGATGAAACCCACAGGACCCAAATTAGTGTGGAAGAAGAGGCCTTAGGGTGAAAGGCCTGAGAAAAAGAGGGGGGGAAAAAAACAGTGGTGGAGACTGTCTTGAGTCCTCAGAGACCTGCAGTCCATTACTGGGGGCTGGTTTGGGCTGGGATAGTGGGATAGTTTTCCTCCCAGTAGCTGGCACGGGGCTGGGCTCTGGATGTGTGCTGGGAACAGTGCTGGTGACACTGGGATGTTCTCCTTCCTGCTGAGCAGGACCTACACAGAGCCAAGGCCTGTCCTGCTCCTCACCCCACCAGGGAGCAGCCTGGGGGGGGCACAAGGAGTTGGGAGGGGACCCAGGTGGGACAACTGACCATATGACATTGTGCTCAGCAATGAAACTGGGGGGGGGGAAGCTGGGGGGAGACTGGCTGGGGTTCAGGTGGTTGGTTTCAATTGTTTTCACTTGCATTGTTTGTCTTCATTTCTCTCTTATTTTCCTTTCAATTACAATCTATTATTTATGACTTTCTTTCAATTATGGAGCTGTCTTTACCTCAACTCACAAATTTTCTCACTTTCAACCCTTCCAATCCTCTCCCTCATCCCACTGAGGATGGGTGAGCCACTGGCTGTGTAGGGCTTAGTTGCCAGCTTGGGGTTAAACCACCACAACTGCTTCCCCATCATTTTCCTGCCAGGGAAATCCTGGTCTTTCCCAACAGGAAAGTCTTGTTGTGAATTGACTCACAAACTCAAGCAGAATTGAGTCAGATGTGGCTGCTCCTGGCCCAGCTGTCCTCCAAGTTTCTTCAGGAGTTTGTTCTCCCAGTAGAGAGAGCTCAACTGGAAATCAATCATGGAATCCTAGAATGGTTTGGGTTGGAAGGGACCTTAAAGATCATCTAGATCCAACCCCCTGCATGGGCAGGGACACCTCCCACCAGCCCAGGTTGCTCCAAGCCCCATCCAACCTGCCCTTCAGCACTTCTGCTGGTGGAATGAGATGGTTTACTTTGCCATTCTGGGCTACAAACCACAGCAATTCACATGCTGCTTCTCATGTGGCTCACATGTCCCTGTCACAAAGGTGGCAACCCCCAAGAATGGGGAAGGGCAGAGAAGCAGGAGGTGGGAACCATGTTCCCCATCCAATTCAAAGCCATTTCTGCTGCTGAGTCAACTCACACGGCCCTTTCACAGCCCAGATCCCCATCTGTGGAACAGGGATGACAAGAAGACAGCTCTGCCTCAGGTGCAGGAACCTGCAGCCATGAGGAGGCTCTCGACTGCTTCCTGCAGGAACAGAGATCCCACCTATCTCCTGAGGAAGGGGAAAAACAAAGGGCAAAGAAGCTATGCCAGGTGGCCTTTCCACTTCTGCCAAAATGACCTCTTTGGGGCGTGTTCCCTCAGCATCATCACAAGCATGTCAGAAATTGGATGTCAACAAGTCTCAAATCCCAGTGGAAGAAGAATTGTCCAGGATATTTCAATGATGTCTGAGGGACCTGACTGCACATACCCAACTGTAACTATTTCTTAGTCCTCAGCTCCAGAAAAGCCCTCTCTCCAGAAGCATAAGAATTCAGAAGCTAAGCCAGCCTGAGGAGTTCACCATGGAGAACATTTTAACATCCTGTCCTCACCACTGACTGTTTATTGAACTCCTGCTAGAGCTGGGGTTGTTAAACAAAAGTTTGTGTATGTTACTGGGCAGGTTATAACACACCTGCTGTCGTGGCTAGAACTGGGGGACATTTTACAGACAATTTGTCCAAGAAAATGTAGATAAAAATGTAAATCCATTCATCTAAACGGCTTCAATAAAAAAACCCACCTTCTCCAAACCTCCCCAAAGCCCAAATATCTCAGTTTAAAGCAGCTCCTGAGATACAAATGAGGATTAGTAGGATTTCTGGAGTGCTGCAGGTTAAGTCATATAAAATCAAGGGTGACAACTTTCCCTGCACTCCTCCTTCACTTCCCAGACAAGTCTGATGTCAAAACCCCAACTTAAAACTCGACTGAGAAGCTGAAAAGTAACCCAGGCAACAAACAACAACAAGTGTTCAGTGTGAGTCCAGTTACACCCTCAGCCACAGCTGCAAAGCCCTTATTCTCACTGTCTGCTCTCAGGGAGAAGGTATTATCCCCCTGTTAGAGATGAGGAACTGAGGCGTGGTGAAAAACAGCCACAGTCCCAGGAGAGGGCAAGGTCAGGACACCCAAATCCCAGGCTGATAAGGCTCACCACAAAGCCTTCCTTCTCTTTGATCTGCTCTCTCCTTGAATGGGCATTTCTTTTCAATATCAGGCCTATCTGAGGCTCATTTGAAAGCCTGGCTTGGATAGTCTCTTAAGACTGCTTCAAAATTCATGAACAAGAACAATAGATATCAGCAAGCACAGGGCAAAAGCTTTTGTTTGTTTGTATAAACCCTGGCAGGGATCACCTGCTCCCAGCAGTCCAAGGTCTTGCAGCCTTCAGGATGAGAGCAGCACCCGTGGAGAACAGTCAGAAGACAAGGCAAAAAGGACTGACCTTCATCTCCACACACCAGTTTCTTCACCACGCAGGGGATCTCCGTGTAGCCAAAGCCTTTCAGCTGCTCCACCTGCTGAGCTGTGATGGGATGTTCCCACATGGCTGTGTTCATGGCTGGGCAGAAGAGCAGAGGTTTGCTCAGATCCCAAGCCCGGATGACACAAGTCTGCAAGAGAAGCCAAGATGTTCAGCCCTGAGATGGATTGTTTTTTCCTCATCCCTGGGCTGCTCAGAAGTGCTTTCCCAGCCTGGGTGTCATGAGAGGGTCAGAGGCCTCACTGTATCAGTGCAGCTGGACTAACCCACAGGCAGATCCACAGGGCTGCTACTCATCTGTATCCCATCTCCCAGCAAAGCTCTTCTCTGACAGGCAAGAAGGATGAGGGAGGCTACAAGGAGGAGAGATCCCATCCTACTCGGGCTTGGAGCCAAGGAAGCAGCTCAATGGCTGGAGCAAAAGGAGCTGGAACACCACTGGGTGCAGACTGCCAGCCCGTGTGGGAGCCTGAGAAAGCTGAGGGGTGGCCACAGATCCTATCAGCTGAAGAGAAATCCCCAGGCAGCACTTCAGATAAGGCAGCTGTTGAACTAAACACAAAAAGTTGGCAAGTGAGGCTTCTTTAAATGACATGCCAACTGGATCCATACCTCCCCACAAGGGAAGGGCTGCTGCTTCCAGGATCCAAACAGGGGATAAGAGGAACACATCTGGGCTGTTGCAGAAGATGCTGACAGATAACAAACCATCCAGCAGCTCCTGTGTGCTACAGGGAGTCATCTCTGACTCTTCAGTAATAGAGAGCTTCCAAGATAACCCAGTATCACCTCATCTCCTTAAAGATGGTGTTGGTTGCCCCTCATGCAATCTCCAGCAGTTTCCCCAGGCCTGTAGAAGCAGCTAGATCACACAGAGGGAGCTTCTTGGGGAGCAGCAGTCCCTGGTGCAGGGTCACTGCTCAGGTTGTAGAGCTCTTATGAGAACCCTGCCCATCCTTTTTTATGCCCTGTGATTTGAACCCTTCCCAGCACAGGGAAGTCTGCTAGAATCTGTTATAACTTGCCAACCAGCACCTCCAGTGTTTGCTGTCTTTGGCTGGAGTTACCTCTCACCTCCACAAGGCACTCTGAACAGATGGGCAGAAGTTTGTGAAGTCACACATCCCTGACATCCTGCCTGAGCTCTGCCTTCTGCATTCCCCATCACAGCACCAAGGGGACCAAGAAGGACAAGGCACTGCTTGTCCCTCCCACAGGCTCCTCTCAGCTCTCTCCAGATCTGCTCACACAAAGGAGGGCTGTTGCTCTGGGTGCACTTTGTTCATTTACACACACGCCCTCTTGCCTGGATATGGCCATGCAGGGCTCCCTCTGTTCCTAGCTCTAGCCTCCTTGAACCACAGCAACAACACCTGCAGATCTACAGCTACCTGGCAGATCTTGTGGGTGGTTAAAGCCTAGCCTCTCCCAGTGAAGACCCAATGCCTGGACACAAAGCATTCAGCCCTTCTGAAGGTCCCCATCAAGCAGCAGAGAAGCACACTCTCTTTTCATACACTTTCAGATCAGCCTTTGAGCCAGAGCACCTTTAACAGCAGAAAAACAAGCCTGAGCAAGCAAAATCCCCTGTAGCTGAAACTGGAAGGTGAGTGTGAGCATGTCTGAATCTGTGCTATGTAGTTGGGCAAGGGAGGAGGTGAAGTAGCAGGAAGTAAACAGCTTTATCTGATCTCACAGGTGTCTTTCCAGATTGAACCTAAACAAAAATGCAGAGAGGAACTCAAAAGCGGGTGCAAGTGTGTGTGGAAAGGCATGACAGGGAGAGGGGGGAGCTAGGAAGAGAGAAGCAGCACCCAGCTGAAAAAGCAGGAAAGGCACCAAGCAGGGACTGGAAAATAATCAAAGAGCTGAGGAGTGGAAAGGGATGTAGGTCAGAGAAGGGAAGAAGGAATTTAGAGAAGGAATAGGGGAACCACAGTGGAGGAAGAGAGAGACAAGCAGCCAAAGCGGGAGCAGAACATGCAAATCTGGCTGCTGTGGGTGCTGCAGAACCACGAGTTTCCATGAAAGGAAGGTCAGGCAGTTTGAGGGAGCTCTGAGGCACAGCTGGGGTTACTCACCAGCAGGTTGTCACAGATGCCACTGGCAAGCTTGGCCAGGGTGTTGGCATCAAGAGGGGCCACCAGCATGAGGTCAGCCCAGCGCCTGAGCTCGATGTGCAGGACTGGGTCTGAACGTGCTTTCCACAGCTGGGGAGGAGGAGACAAGGTGCTGATCACCCAAGCTTTGCAAGGAACACCACAGACAACGGGCCCTTTCTCAGCCCCACGTTAGGAAATACCAGGTAAAATGTAAGGGGGGGGGGATAAAAAACAACCCTCACGTCAAGGAAGATCTGACAGGGTGGGAAATCGGGCTGAGCCAACGGGGACTTCCCTCCTCTCTTGGCTCTACAGGAATTGTCACTAAAGTCCTGAGCTGCTCAAGAGAGTCCTGGGCTTTTCTCAATTGCTGAGTTAACTGGGCAAGTGTTGTGAGAAGCAGCAAACAGCACCAAGGGCTTCATCCCCAGTGGACACACACAAAGCCAGCAAGAGATGCATCGGGGCCACACGCTGCTCCTTCTCTGAGTCACCGGAAACCACAAGAAAAAGGCAGCACCTGGAAAGCTGGTGCTTCCTGACACCTTTCCCAGATCCTACACCCACTTCTGGTTTTCCTAGAAGCCTTGAAAACTGTAGATTTCAAGAGTAAAATATCTCACAAACAGATGGTGAGCAGAGTTCTCTCCCGCCCTTCTGTAAGAAAAACCTGTGGTAAGGGCTCCAGTGTGCCAGGAGACCCCAAAGCCTGACCCTCTCCTGTCACCCCCTGAGGGTTCCTCAGAGATCCCTGCCTGGAGCTGTAGCACCCTGGCAGCCAGCAGATCTCCCCCCATCTCCTAAAGCAGCCAGAAAAAGTTCCTGACCCTTGCCATTAGCCTCTCTCCAGAGAAAAACTGCTCACAGGTGAGTGCAGTGGCAAGAGTACTGGTCAAGAGTGGATCTTGTACTCAGATGGGTGCTGCAAGGTTGAGAGATGATGTACAGGAAAACAAAGGTTGGTGTTTATACCATGAACCTCTCCACACTCAGGGACCCTCAAAGCACATCAGCAAAATTGCAGTCAAGAGAAAAAAACCCTTTGCAGGGTCTAAAGATGTTGACAGCCCTGCTGAGGGGAATGAAGCTGCTGCCTTGGTGATCAGTATGACTCGTGACAAGCACCAGCCACCCTTCCTGTGGCTCTGTGGTGGCTTCTCCTGACACCCTCCCAGAGCTGCAGGCAGTGGCTGAGCCCAGGGTGCTGAGGGACCACTTCTACCCTCACTGCCAGGGAGGTTCAGAATCCCCCCAGTCAGGGCAGCCTTGCTTTGCATCCTCCTTTACAGCACGGTTGGAACCACCTGCTTTGAAAGCTGTACCCCAAAGAACAAAGAAGGGAGTCTTGGCCAAGGATAAAAATATCAGGTATGTTGGTCTGTTGCAATGGAACTTGGAGGAGCACTCACCTGCCACTCATCTTCATCACTGTAGAGGGTGACAGGAATCTCCTGGGCATTGTAGAAATGCTTTGCTCTCTCAGTTGTAACCACCTTGACCTCCAGCTGATCAGAAAAGAAAAAGACAGACAGACCCATGGTTAGTCTTGAGGACAATCACAGAACTACAGGCTGGTTTGGGTTGGAAGGGACCTTCAACATCATCCAGATCCAACCCCCTGCATGGGCAGGGACACCTCCCACCAGCCCAGGCTGCTCCAAGCCCCATCCAACCTGCCCTTCAACACTGCCAGGGATGGGGCAGCCACAGCTTCCCTGGGCAACCTGGGCCAGGCTCTCACCACCCTCACACTCCAGAATTCCCTCCTCATGTCTCACCTCAATCTCCCCTCTTCCAGTTTTCATCCCTTCCCCCTTGTCCTCTCCTTCCCTGCCCTTGTCCCAGGTCCCTCCCCAGCTTTCCTGGAGCCCCTGCTGGGCTCAGCATCACCAGCACACAGCCAAGGCAGTGCTCCCAACATACTCCTCATGTGGAAAATGCACCTCAGGCCACTCATCAGAGTGAAAAATAACCCTTTTCCTTCTTTTTGGCCACTTGCCACCACAGCCTGCTCCTGTGTGGTTCTGTCAGCCCAGCAGAGAGACAGGGAGGAACCAGCCTCACCAACAACTCCTTCCCTCCAGAAGGCCTGAGGTACAAAAGCTCCTGAAGCACTTGGTCTGTGTCCTCCTGCTCTCACACAGCAGGAACCTCCCACCTCCACCCAGGTCTCCTCAGCAGCAGTGGCTGAAGTGACACAACATGTTAACCTATCTCCCCAGCACTATCTAGTTGGGTGAGAATGGAGCAGTGGGGATGATCTGCACCCTCCAGGACCAGCCTGAGAGCTGGGAGCAGGCCAAAATCCCTGCCTTGGCCTGGCCTCTGGGGAGTTCCCCTGTTTCCTGGAGAAAAACAGGATCAGGTGGCTGCCCACTGGGACTTGGTGATGTCTGTTGGGTTCTTTGTCTCTTCTAACTGTCAGGTTTTTTTCAGGCAAGCCCAGTTTGGAGTCACAGCTGTGCTTCTGGTGCTGAGTGTGAAGATCATCTTGATGGCACCCAACCCTGTAATTCCCAGAGGAACCTCACCCCACAGGAAGGTGCCTGGAGCCAAGCTAAGGGGCTAATGCTGCTCTCTGCCATGCCATGGGCTTCAAGGAGGTGTCAACCTCCCAGCCTGCAGGAGGTGGCTTCTTTGGTGACTTCAGAGAGCAGTCTGCAGTTGAAGGGGACATGTGTGCACTCTGGAATGGGGCCTGAAGGCCAGGCCTGCCTGAAAAGTTGTCTGCACTAGTGTTTGCTAGTGGTGTGCTGGTTTTACAGGACTTGGAGGTGATCCAGCTGGAGCTATCTCATCAAACACTGCATCTAAGCCACTACAAGCTAAAGCCCCTCAGAGGGGTAACACAGCATCACTGCTTGGAAAAGACCCTTCAGATCATCCAGTCCCACCACTCACCCAACTCCACCTAGTCCAGAGCTACCTCATGTCCCTCTGCACCATCTCCAGGGCTTGGAAACCCCTCCAGGGATGGGGACTCCCCCCCTGCCCTGGGCAGCCTGGGCCAGGCCCTGACAACCCTTGCCAGGAAGGAATTGTTCCCCAGATCCAACCTCAGCCTCCCCTGGCACAACTTGAGGCCGTTCCCTCTGGTCCTGTCACTTGTTCCTGGGGAGCAGAGCCCGACCCCCCTGGCTCCAACCTCCTCTCAGGCAGCTGCAGAGCCAGCAGGTCTCCCCTCACCTCCTGGTGTCCAGGCTGGACACCCCCAGCTCCCCCAGCTGCTCCTCACAACTTCTCCAGACCCTTCTCCTTCTGCTCCAGCCCCTTCCCCAGCTCTGTTCCCCTTCCCTGGACACGCTCCAGCCCCTCCATGCTCTTCTTGTCCTGAGGGGCCCAGCCCTGCCCCCAGGATTCCAGGTGCCCCCTCCCCAGTGCCCAGCACAGGGGGACAATCCTTGCCCTGCTCCTGCTGCCCACCCCAGTGCTGATCCTGCTCCCCCTCCGCTCTGTTTCCAGCAGACACTGGGCCAGTTGAAGTCCCCGACAAGGGCAAGGGATCAATCTTCAAGGAGTCCAAGTTGTGCTGGCTCCACCACCTCCCCAAGAAAGTTGCTCTGTTAGTTAAATATTCTCCCTAATTAAAGCTTTCAGCTGGGGTGGGCTCCTCCATCCCTTGTTCTGAGCAAGTCCTTCCAGCTCCTTTGGAAAGAGATCAGTGTTCTCAAGATCACTTTAGCCCACATAGCTTTTCTTTCCCTTCTATTTACCTGGCACACCCTCTGTTTGCCTGTGGTTCCATCTCTGCTCCAACAGGCAAGTCAGTCCAAACACACCCCAGCAGCTCCTTTCCTGGGAGACAGTTCCTAACTGGTTAGAATAAGTTAATTTGGGCCATTTTAGTTTATTCTCCAGCATAAACTTGGGTGGTAAAAACTGCTCTAAGGTCTCCCTGGAGCCTTCCCTTCCCCAGGCTGAACACCCCCAACTGTCTCAGCCTCCCAAAAAAAGCCTCCCAAACCATCCACATCAATAGTCATGAACCAATCTAATCAATCCATCTTGGATATCTAAGCACACCCTCTTGCTCCTGCCTCGTTTCCTTGCTCCAAAGCAGATGCTGCATTTCCTAAAAGAGTTTCCAGGCTTTCCTCGAACTTTTCCCCTCGAGTTCAAAGGCAGCAGCACATCTTCCTCCCCGATTCGAGCCAGCAGTGGCCTCTGCCGGGCACCTCTAGTAACCTCTGGTGAAGAATAATGCACGGGCACCTCCAGCAGGAACAGTTCCTGCCCTTAAAAACCTGAGGTGAAGCGAACTCTTTCTCTAGATCAAGTGGAGAGACGGATAAAAGGCCACAACAAAAACTATTCATCACATTTTAAACCCTCCCCACAACAAACCGTCCAACTCAAGGGCTCGAAACCAGAAAGGGGGGGCCTTTTCGTTTCCACACAAGCCATGGGATCTGGCCCCAGAATGAAAAGCAAGAAGACCCAGGTGGATAATACAGATGGATGTACTCACCCCGGGGATTTTCAGCAGCTCGTCGATGAGGAGGGGCAGCTTCAGGGCAGCCACACTGCCCGTCACACCCAGCAGGAGGTGGGGTTTTGTCCGTGGCCCAGAGCAGCTCTCCTTCCCTGCGGGAAGCCCTGGTGCTGGTGGGGAGGAGGTCTCCATGCTCCAGCCCAACTCTGCAAGCACAGGAGAACGAGGTGCCTCCCAACACCCACCTGCTCCCAAGGGACCTGCCCCTGGATGCCAGGGGGGCCGGAGCAGCCCTGGCTGAGGCTGAGCAAGCAGCACAGCTCTAGTCTGTTCTCCCCATTTCGTTACCCTTTCCTCTCAGACACGGATGAACAAACACCTGGGTGGGAAGGGCACAGAAGGGTTCTGGCAAAGCCCCCCAAGCAGTTAACATTTTCAGGCCTTGAACAGGGTCTAGAATTTACACCTGTGCTGCAGCACAACAGCACCGTGTCCCATTTCCACCCTCTGCTTGGTGTGAGCATGTTTAGCTTGTTCCCCTGGAGTTTTCTCTGCGTGTGAATAAAAAAAAAAAAAACCAACTTGCTCGGATAGGAGGACGTTATCAGCTTGAGCTGCTCAGCACTGATGAGAAGCAACCAGAGGAAACACAGGCAAGGAAACACAGCCACGCCTTCCTCCGACCCACACAGCTAAGAAGCCCTTAGAAAGCAAGCAGCTTACAGCGCTGTTTTATCAGCCGTGGGACTCCGCGGCGCGGCGGAACCCGGCACCTGAGGCAGAGAGCGGAAGCGAGAAGCCCCCGGGGGAAGCTCCAGACCAAAAATAAGCATCGTAAGGCGCTTACACCGGCAGAGGAGGGCGATGACTCCCCGGCGCTGAGGCCGCGGCCTAGCGGGGCCTGCTCCTCCCGCCCAGGCCTCAACCCGTCCGCCCGCCGTTGCCTAGCAACGCCGCGGGCCGAAGGGCAGGCTGGGAAGGGGCTGCGGGGCTGCGCATGCGCGGTGGGCAGGGCGGGAAGGCGGGAGGGAGGGGGTGTCATGGCGGCCCCGTGGCGGCCCCGGCACCCCCGGGGTCCGGGCCGCTCCCTGCCCCTCCGGCACCGCCACCCGCTGCAGTCCCCGGCAGCCCGAGGGGTTCCCAGACACCGATCGCCGCCGGGGGCACCGGAGGTTTGAGGCACCTCGGGGCTGTTGAGGGGAGGATGGCCAGGGTTTTAGAGGTTTTGGAGGGGAACTGAAAGCTCGCTGCTGGGGGGAAGAGTGTGTGTAGGGGGGACAGGGGTGTCTGGGGGGAACAGGGGTGTCTGGGGGGGGACAGGGGTGTCTGAAGGGGAGCTGGGGTGTCTGAGGGGGACAGGGGTGTCTGGAGGGAACAGGGGTGTCTGAGGGGACGGGTTTCTAGGGGAACAGGGGTGCCTGAGGGGGGACAGGGGTGTCTGAGGGGGAGCAGGGGGTGTCTGGGGGGGACAGGGGTGTCTGAAGGGGAGCTGGGGTGTCTGGGGAGGAGCAGGGGGTGTCTGGGGGGGGACAGGGGTGTCTGAGGGGGAGCAGGGGCTGTCTGAGGGGGGACAGGGGTGTCTGAGGGGGGACAGGGGTGTCTGAAGGGGAGCTGGGGTGTCTGAGGGGGGACAGGGGTGTCTGAGGGGGAACAGGAGGTGTCTGGGGGGGGGACAGGGGTGTCTGAGGGGGGACAGGGGTGTCTGGGGGGCATGGGGCTGCTCCTGGAGCGCCACGAGAAGCAGCTCCCGCCAACTGATCAGCCCAGGAGGAAAGGTTTTCCTGCAGGATTCAGGGTGGCTGCAGAACTGGCAGGGGGGAAGAGTGGAAAGCTGCTTGGTTAGCAGCAGCAAACCTGGGGAAGCACATGGTCCCCAGCCCTGCCCAGGGTGCTCCCTGGGCACATCCCACCCAAAGCTTGTCACCTACAGCTGGAGCTAGAGGGGCTGGTCTGAGAGGTCAGTGCTCAGAACTGAAGCCCCCGACATAAGGACGTGGAGCTCCTGTTGGAGAGTCCAGAGGAGGTCACAGAGATGATCCAAGGGCTGGAGCAGCTCTGCTCTGGAGACAGGCTGAGAGAGTTGGGTTGTTCAGCCTGGAGAAGAGAAGGCTCCAGGGAGACCTTAGAGCACCTTCCAGTGCCTGAAGGGGCTCCAGGAAAGCTGGGGAGGGGCTTGGGACAAGGGCAGGGAGGGAGAGGACAAGGGGGAAGGGATGAAAACTGGAAGAGGAGAGACTGAGGTGAGACATGAGGAGGGAATTCTGGAGTGTGAGGGTGGTGAGAGCCTGGCCCAGGTTGCCCAGGGAAGCTGTGGCTGCCCCATCCCTGGCAGTGTTGAAGGGCAGGTTGGATGGGGCTTGGAGCAACCTGGGCTGGTGGGAGGTGTCCCTGCCCATGCAGGGGGTTGGATCTAGATGATCTTGAAGGTCCCTTCCAACCCAAACCAGCCTGGGATTCTATGCAAACGTTCAGGAGACACAGCAGAGAGGGTTGGATGCTGAAGCAAGGTCTGTTAGTGACAGCTGGTTACAGTTATTATTGATGCATCTTATTGTCAATGCAAAAGGTGAAGTCACTTCATCCATCATTTCTCAGACACGAATGACAAGAGCAGGTGGTTTGGCATAGGAGGTTTGCTGCTAGCTAGGGAGGGATTGCACAAGATTTCAACCTGATTCAGTACAGAACAGGCTCAGGAAAGGATGACTTTTCTCCTTACATTTTATACATCTTTATACAACACACAGACAGGGGCTTGATCAGGATTCCTGTCCAGTCAATCATTCTGCCTGTTGCAGAATGAGCAAAGTGCTCCCCTGACAAAGGAAACTATTCTGGGTGGGCTTTGCTGGAAAGGAGAATTTGCTCTTTTGGGGGGGGATTCTTGTGGGCAGGAGTCAGGGACAACCTCCCTCCTGAGAGCTGGATGGGGCAGCAGTGAGGGGCTGGGGACCCACACAGCTCTGGGTGGCTCAGCTTGTCACCCACAACCAACATCTGGTTGGATCAGATCCCATTTGAGCTGCTTTTCTAGGACTTGGGGATCAATTTGGCATATTGAAAGGGCAGGTGGAGTCTGAAAAGCATCTCTTGAGAAGGAGCTTTCCCTCCTCCTGCCCCACAGCATCCAGCAGTTCCCATTTCCCAGCCCATCTTTTCCAGGCTCTACCAGCTGGGTTATTGGAAGCCCAACCTCCCCAAGCTGGGCAGGGATTTGGGGCTCTCAGAAGGAATTTCTGCACCAGGAAAAGACACGGCCAGAGTTGAGAAACACAGGCAAAGAGGAGATCCTTCCCACCAGCCTGGAGGTTTCCTACCAAGCCTTCAATTAATGCCCACCTCCAAAACGGCCAGTTGGGTTGGGTTCGACCACGGGGTGACAAGGTTTGACCAGCAGCCTCACCCAAGAATAGCTCCTCTTGAGCAACACTCTGCCCATCTTAGGGCTGCTTTTCGAAAGAGAAGAAAAAAAATCAAACCAAACCACGGCCTGGGGATGCAGAATGTGGCACAGGAGGGTCACATCCTGCCAGGGGAAAACCCTCCCTGCTCCCCAGAGCTTCCAGCTGCTCCCACCACCACACACTGAGAGAAGTTGTAGATCCTGAGCCAGGGTGGAGATGAGGGATCTCTTGGCTTCCAGCAAGAGGGGAGATGGGTTGCTGTTTTGTTTTCCCTTTTCAGGAAGGGGGGGATGAAAGGGAGGGGGCTGATCTAACACCTATCATCACCACGGGAATTAGAAAACCACCACTGTGTATACACTGTTTCACAGAGAGAGAAGACAGGTGAACATACACTTGACTACCACACACAAGAGGGTGGGTCAACTCAACGGCCTCTTCCAAACCAAAAAGGAGGAGAAAAGGAAGAGCTTGAGACAATAACAAGAAAAGAAAGAAAAACCCCAACTGGATCTCTTTACAAAGAGAAAAGAACTGTTGCGGGACGCTCCGACTTGCTGAAGGAGCTGCAGGACACTCAGCCCTACTCCTCCTCCTCCTGCCTGAACTTCCCTCCACCCTCCCCACCATGATCTTCTCGCCCCAGGCCGGGGTCCTGCTGCTCACATCTCGTTGGAGTAGGTGTAGTTGGGGGTGGCTGAGTACTGGCTCTCGTGCTGCATCATGGCCCCCTGTGCTGCCCCCATCGCCGCGTTCTGGGCCGCCTGCTGCACGTGGGGGTTCTTCCAAGCCCCCGTGGTCCACTCCTCCTGGGCTTTGCTGAAGCTCCCCCCGCTCCCTCGGTAGAATTTATGCACCTGGAGGTTGGAAAGAGAAGGTGCTGAGTGATGGCAGATCAACCCTGAGCCCCCCCCCCCCCCCCCCCCCAAAGCCACGGGGCAACCCCTCCGTCCTTCCCTACCATGGTGAGGGCGATGAAGGAGAAGATTGCCATCCCTGTGAAGAGGATGGTGGGGATCAGCATCACCACAGCTGACCCCACGTTGGTCCCAAAGAAGGAGATGGCTGCAATCCAGCCGCTGCCAGGAGATGGAAAGGAGGTGGAGTCAGCAGCCATGTTGGGGGGAGTTCCTGGTTGGCTCTGCACACCCCAGCTCCCCAAAGACAGAATGGTTGGGGTTGGAAGGGACCTCTGGAGGTCATCCAGTCCAATCCCCCTGCTAGAGGAGGATCACCTCGAGCAGATCCCACAGGAATATGTCCAAACAGGTATGGAATGTCTCCAGAGGAGACTCCACAGCCTGGCCCAGGGCTCTGTCACCCTCACAGTCAAGAAGTTTTTCCTCACGTTGAGGTGGAACTTCCTGTGCTCCAGTTTGAATCCATTGCCCCTTGTCCCATCACAGGGCACGACTGAAAAGAGACTGGCCTCTCCTTGACACCCACCCTTCAGATATTTATAGCCATGAATCGGGTCCCCTCTCAGTCTTCTCTCCTCCAGACTAAACAGCCCCAAGTCTCTCACCCTTTGCTCATCAGACAGATGTTCCAGTCCCTTACTCATCTGAAGTACTGAGGATGTTAAAAAACACCCAGAGGGGACAGCACCAGCTCGACAGTGACCATCCCTGCACCCAACAAGAGAGCAGCATCTTCCTTACCAGACACCCCAGCCAGGGATCCCCACTGCCTGGATAATGCTGATCACCAGCTGGGCCATGAAGGTGAAGAAGAAGGCCATGAAGCTGAAGGAACTGTCTGTCCTGCAAGAGAAGACTCCATCACCCGCTGCACCTCCCGTGTTGCAAGGGAAGGGAGGTGCTCCCACATCTCAGACCCTTTCAGGGCAGGAGATGCTGTGGCTTAGCAAGATCTGGGGACACTGCACTGGGACTTGCCCTCAGGAGCACAGATTGTCAGCAGAACCTCAAGGGCTTGTGGAGAAATAGACAAGAAACCTCAAGGATGGGCAAGGAGAGAGGGGAAGGTTGGTACCCCCCACTGCATCCTCACCACTCCCCATGTCTTTTATGTGTCATGATGAGGGGTTTGGGCCTCTGGAAACCCCAACCAACCTTTCCTTGGCAGGTTAGAAAGTAAAGCTCAAAGGCTGGACGGAAAGAGCAGAAAATTCCCCCAAATATTCAGGCCATGCCCCAAGCTAAGCACTTAACTGTTCAGGAAAGGAACCAAAAGACTGAGGAGAAGCTCAGGTGTGACCACTTACTTGAAAGCTTTGTAAATAGGTCTAAACCAGCAGACATAGGAGCAGGGTGTAAAGAGAATGAGCCAGAGAATTGCCAGTCCAAGATTAACAGCTCCGCCGCCTCCAATCAACCATGCGAGGCAGCCAACGAGATTCACTGCCAAGGTGATGCTGTTCACTGCAAACACACACACACACACAGAGGGAGCAGAGGAGCCTGGATGGTGTGAGAGGAGAGACCCCCAACCCCAGGGGTACCCCTGTGTTCCCCTGGGTTTCCCTTCAACGGAGCTGGCTGAGGCCAGGAGCATCTGTCTCGCTTGGGAGTGGAAATGTCTGAAGGAGCTGCAGGGCTCCTGGGGTGCTGGGGATGGGGACAAGCTGTCTCCTCTTGCTGCCAGGGCACGTTTCCATCAGCAGAAGGCAACTGGAGGAATCAAAGTGTTGTTTTCCTTTGCCTCCAGCTACAGCTTCACTGAAGGATCTTGTGCTCCCGGAGCAGTGCGGAGAGCCCTGAACTCCAGCCCCTTGCCCTGCCAGCTCAGGGGGTGGGGGGTGATGTTTGCTTCTCCCACCCCAGCTCGGGGTGCAGCCATACAAGGGCCATTACTATCAAGGCCAGCTTAGCAGACACAGGACAAAGCAGAGCAGGCTCATCTGCATTCTGACGCCTCCAGTTTTGGAGAATGTTTCATTATTCCAACAAGAATTCAAACCCTCCCAGCGCTGCCCGCAAGAAAGCTGCAGCTGGCAAGAAAGGGAGCTCAGTTGGCCAGGCTGAGCAGGGCTTGGCTGCTCCCTCAACCCCCCAGGGACACTGAGGGGACCTTTCAGCTTCTCTGTGCTTGCTTCTGGCTGGGTTTTTGTGGGGGAGTTGGGGTGAAAATGATTTGGAGACAAACCAGGAGAGGGGAGAGTGGCTGAGAGAGCTGGAGCTTGTGCTGTGGGAGAGGCTGGAAGAGCCAGACTGGGGTGGGATTGAACACCCCCAGGAGAGCTTCTCCAGGGAAGCACAACTTTGTCCTCACCTCCCTTTTCTAGGAAAGCTTCCTGCCACCACGGGGGAAGGTATCCCAAGGTCACCCTTCCTGATGGGATGTGGCCACCACAGCCTCGGGGGGGTGTGCCAGCCTGGTACTGTGCCAAGACCAGGGACCCCCAACCTCCCTGGTGCCAGCTCAGCTCTTCAGCACCTGCCTCCAAAGCACAAGGCACTCCCTGGCACTGACACACTTCCAAAGTTCAGGGGAAAACACCTGATTCAGGAACTTAAACCATAAATAAAATGCTAGTGCCAGCTTGCCCTGAGCTGCACAAAACGTTTCCACGTCTGTTGGGGTGTGATCTGTCCCTCTGGGTCTTCTCCCCACCCAGGGTTGGTAAGGAGGAGAGATCCAGGCTAGTTTTAAGAGTTAGGAGGCGGTGACAGCTCTGTTAGCACAGCAGGGCACACAGGGCATGCAAGAGGAACAGGCGAGACCTGGGGCTGGGGGAAGCCCTGGACTCCCCGTTTTGGGGAGCAGACACCTCCCAATCCAAGGGGCAGCTCAGCCTGGGGCTGCTGCCACAGGGCTCCCCAGGGGGTTGGGGTGCCAGAGAAACCCCAGCCTGGCTTGAGAGGGGAGTAAAAACTTTGTCCAGAGGGGAGGTGGGTGCTGAGCTGGGAAATCCAGGTGACCAATGATCCCCAGTCCCCCTCCATCCCGGGGGAAGCCCACAGGATGCTGAGGTCCCCCCATCCCACCCCCAGGGGGTTTTAACAGGAGGCCCCACAGCCTGGAGGGGCAGAAGGGCTTTCCCCTGATCTCGCTCTGCTCTTGGAACTCCCTGTTGGGAGAGAGGCACATGCAGGGACCTCCCCCGGGGGTCACTCACACATCCAGAGGTAGTAGAGCCGCTTGGCCATGGTGCGGTGCTGTGGGGGGATCTCTGCATCAAAGTCCTGGTAGAAACATGGCTTCAAGGGGATGAAATGCGGCAGGGGAGGGAAGTTGTTCACTTTTTCTGCAATCAAAAAAAGTTTCCCCAGCGTTGGGCACTGCAGGGAGCCCAGCACAGTGATCAAGAGTCTTTCCTCATGAGGCTCGTTCAGCCCCGTGCAGGAATGGAGGATTTCCCCTCACAGCCACCACCAGCTTGCCCACATAGAATCCCAAGCTGGGTTGGAAGGGACCTTCAAGATCACCCAGATCCAACCCCCTGCATGGGCAGGGACACCTCCCACCAGCCCAGGTTGCTCCAAGCCCCATCCAACCTGCCCTTCAACACTGCCAGGGATGGGGCAGCCACAGCTTCCCTGGGCAACCTGGGCCAGGGTCTCACCACCCTCACAGCAAAGAATTTCCTCATTTCCTCCTACATGCACCCAGCCAAATTCAGCCCTTGTGGATCCTGCAACCCCACCAGGGACCACCAAGGTGACCCTGTGGCCAGGAAGCCCCCAAATGGCCTTCAGAGGCAAGGGGCAGCCCTGCTGGAGCCCACCCCCCCCCCCATACCTGCCATGCTGGCACTTGCTCAGCCTCTCTGTTCCACAGGAAAAGCAGGGAAAAAAAACCTGGGAGCTTTATTAAAGCTGGAGGAAAAGGAGAGAAAATAAAAAGTGATCAGGTCCCTCCCTGAAGAGCCTTCTCCTTCCCATGGCTCCAAAATAGCTCAAGGACAGGGCTGGAAAGAGGCAGTTTGCTTTATTTACGTGGACACTCGACAGCATTCCCACATCCAGGCTGGCTGCTGGCACCTGGGCAGGATAAATCCTGCTCCTACAGCCCAGGATGCTCCAGTTATGGTGGAAGATTAAGAGAAGATCCAGTGATGTGGGGCAGGGCAGAAGCTTAACCTCCCACTCCTGAATGACCTACATCCAGCACGGGGAGAGGAGCAGGGCTGAAAGAGAGGGATGCAACCCTGGCAGAAGCAGCTCTTGGAAACCCTCGAGTTCATGACCTGCCCCCTCCCCAAAAATCAATATTTATGATTATTTGGATTCATTTTTCTCCTTGCAAAGAGCCTCTGTGCTAGGAGCAGCTCCCAGCTCATCCTCTAGGAGCCCAAGGCACAAAGCAGGCCAGAAGGGAGCAGGGAAATCAGCTGAAAATACCAGCTGGGGGAAGAAAAAAAAACCAACCCACCAAGAAATAAATCAGCAGCGATTGTCACTAATGAGTCATTTGAGCTCCACAATTACTCATGTCATTTGGCACCTTGTGCTGTATCTTGCAGGTGGGAAGAGGGGGAAGCTCCGTGTCCCAGGCCAGTCCTGGGGTTCAGGCCTGTCCTTGTAGCCAAAAAAAATCAAGCCAAAAAAACCCCAGGTTTTCAAGCCGTGCAGACGCCTGCTCTGCCTGTCCCACCCCCTCGGGCAGAGGAACGGCAGCAACAAACCCCTTTCCTACCACCGGGGATCCCGGAGCGGGGGGTGGGTGCTCCGGGGAGGAACGGGGACGGTTTTTCTTGGGGGGGGTTGTTGTTTCTGCCAGGGCAGCCCCCGCCTCAACCTCCCAAGCAGCGGCCAAGCCGGGGCAGCCCACGCTCGGCTCCATCCCCCCCCCCGGCTCCGGGAGCTATAAATACGAGCCGCTGACGTTTTCCCCCCGCCGTGACGGGAGGTGACAGTGACGGCACCGAACAAACCCCCCCCCCCCTACCCCCCCCACAACCGTGTCCCTGCACCGGGAGCATCACCCGCCCTGACCTCACCTGACCCCTCCCCGGCCGGGGCTGGGGGCTCGGGCGATAAAAATACAAGGGCTCCTGTAAAATCTAGGAGGGTTTTGGTTTGTTTTTTTTTTGGGGGGGAGGTGGGAAATTAGGGTAGAGACCCGGGGGGTGGGATGGGGGGGGATGCGGCCCGTGCGTTCCCACTGGGTGAAGGTGCCCCCCCCCGCCGCCGCCACCCCCCGGTCTCGGGGTGCAAGGGGCGGGCGGGCAGTGCCCCCCGGCCCGGCTCAGCCCCCCCACCCCAACCCCATCCCCCGGGACTCACCGGGACCGACCGGCCCGTCCCGGTAGCGCGGCGGGTGGCGGGGCCCGGCCCGCCCGCCCCGCGCCGCTCCTGCCGCAGCGCCCGCCCCGCGCTCTCGCGAGACTTGCGCCGCCGCCGCCGCACGGCGCGCTCGGCGTCTCGCGAGAGTTGGGAGCCCCCCCCCCCCCCCTCCCCTTCCCGGCGCTGTCCAGGGTCCTGATGCCGCCCCGGGCGCTGCGGGGGGAACGCGGAACACACGCACACATACACGCACACACACGCACACACACACACGCACACAGCCCCGGTTTGGGTGGGAAAAGGGCTTTTCGGCTCAACGATTCGTGCCCTTGAGCCAGCGCCGCCCCACGGCCCTCAGCGCCGCGTCTCGGCGGCTGCGAAGCAGCTGCAGGGATTGCAGCGCCTCCCCGGGCGGGCGGAGCCAGGGGGAAATGGTTTCCTGATATCCCATCAAAACCTCCCCTGGCACAGCTTGAGGCCGTTCCCTCTGGTCCCATCCCTTGTTCCCGGGGAGCAGAGCCTGACCCCCCTGGCTCCAACCTCCAGAGCCAGCAGGTCTCCCCTCACCTCCTTTGCTCCAGGCTGGACACCCCCAGCTCCCCCAGCTGCTCCTCACAACTTCTCCAGACCCTTCTTCTTCTGCTCCAGCTCCTTCCCCAGCTCTGTTCCCCTTCTCTGGACACGCTCCAGCCCCTCCATGCTCTTCTTGATGTGAGGGGCCCAGCCCTGCCCCCAGGATTCAGAGAGACCCCCTACGGGGCAGGGGCTCTGGGGCCAGAGCCTGGCAGGGCAGTGAGATGGTTTGGTTTGGTGGGGGTTTTTGGCAGGGGGAAGGGCCCCAGAAGTGGCTCCTGTGAGAAGCTGAGAAGCTCCCCCTGCTCCAAACCAGCCATGAGAGGGACAAGAGATGAACCTCTGCCATGAACATAGGAGAGGACTGAGAGCAGAGCTGAGCTGGGCCAGCAGTTGGAAAAGAAGAGCTGAGCTGCAGAGGTGAAAGGCAGTGCTGGGGTGAAGATCCTGGGGGTTGGTGAGGAAGAGGAGGGTGCCCCAGCAGCAGTTTCCCTGCAGCCCATGGGGAGATGGCAGCTGTGCCCCTGCACTCGTGGAGGAACGTGGTGGGACATTCCCTGAAGGTGCCAGGAGGGGGGAACTTGGCCAGGGGGCTTGGATCTTGAGGCCAGTGGCCTCGGATTTCCTGCCCCTGGCCTGGGATGGTGCAGCTGTGGAAGCCCCTGGGCAGGGGGATGATGCAGGAACCACCAGCCTGGGACCTGGCTCTCAACCCCATCCCCATCCCCCTGTGCCTGGGGGGAAGGAGGGAGAGAAACCAGGAACAAAGGGATTTGGGAGGGAAGAAGGGAGGGGGGGGAACATCTGCAAGCCCTGCTCTGTGTCCTGGGGGTGTTGGATGAGTGTGAAATGAAATTGTTCCTTTTCCCCAACTTGAGTCTGTTTTGCCTGGGACCTTAAACAGTGAAGAACCCTCCTTGTCCTTGGTCTCAACCCAGGAGCTTCTGGTTGGGTTTGTCCTCCCCACCCCAGGATGGGTGTGAGGGGGGAGCTGAGTGAGGCCCCGGGGCTGGGCCTTGGTTGTCCTGTTGTTCCAAACCAGGACAGGCAGGCAGGCCTGGCTCAGGACAGGAGGCTAAGGAGAAGAGACTGGATTGACTCACAGGACAGGGACAAACAGCTCCTAAAGGGGACAGAGATCCCAGATCAGCTTGAGGACACCAAGCAACGCAAGGAGGACTCAGTAGGCAGCATCTCTTGTCCTTTGTTGACCCCCTGGACCTCCTGCCTCAGTGCTTGTGGGCTCAGAAGTGGCTTTACCTGACAACTAAACCATCCTCCCTTCCCATGGCCCAGCCTCCAGCTTCAGCACGTTGTCCTGCTTTGTTGGGCAGGGTCAGAGAGGAGAACTTCCCACCACGGGAAGGTGTGGAGAGCAGGGAAGCAGCTGAACCTTTACACACCGAGGAGCCCTGGTCAGGAAACACCCCCAGCGTGGCTCTGTGGGGGTGCTGGGAAGAAAAGCTGGCAGAAGCAGGGAAAACACCTCTTGCACAGATGGCAAAATAGAGAGAAGCAGGAAAATCAGAGCATCACGGGTGACCCCGTAGCTGTGGGCCCAGCTGTCCACTCTGAGCACCTTCTGGGTCTTGGATCCTGAGCTGCTGGTTCCTGCTGAGAGCAGGACCCCCAGACATCCAGCTCCATCCCCTGCCCCACAGCAGGAGAGCACGGGGCAGGAGCACCAAGGGGCAGGAGGGAAGGGGGGGAGGCTGTGGATCCCCGCTCTGACCCGTCTGCTCACCCAAATGTGAGACCTCACGGGGGTGCTCTGAGACTTGGGAGTGCTGTGCTGGCCCAGGGCCCTGGGAACTGCTCTGTCACCCTTACATCTTGTCTCCTGAGCTTCCTCTGGGCTGGATCTGCTCTACACCTGCTTCTTTGCCTGCCTCAGGTGGCCCAACACTTCCCATCTCATCGAGACTTGGGGGGTGGCCAAGTGCAGGGGTGTTCCTTGCCCTCAGCCCTGTGTTTTGGTCTGCCTGCAGGCTTTGCAAGAAGAGATCATTCCAAAAGCAAACAGATGTGTGCACCCCTGGCTGGTGGGGAGGGCTGGGGAGCCAAGGGGATGACACAAGGCCAAGGTGAGGTTGCCCAGTCCCACACTACCCGAGCAGGGCAGGCTGAGGAGGATGATCAGATTCAAGCAAGGGTCCAGAACAACCAGCAAGGTCACAGGCAGGTTGAAAGCCAAGCTGTGAAGTTAAACCTGCATGTCAGGTCCAAGGTGGCTGAGGTGAGCTGAGGTGCAGAGCAGCAGGCATGAGGGTGCCTGTAGCTGAGCCAGGAACCAGTTAAACTGGTTGAGCTTAAACAGAGCTGCTGGGCCATGGGCAGGACATGGGTGGGGGGTCCAAGATGGGGCTGGACAGGACCAGTGGGGGGTCCCAGATGGGGCTGGTCAGGACCAGTAGGGTTTTATTCATGCCCTTGGGGCCCTATCGTGTCCCCCTGCTCATGGGGCTGCAGCTTTGAAAAGGAGCTTATCCTAGAAAAGGGATTTTTTCCCCTTTTCTTTTCCTGCCCCCCCCAAATGAGGATTATCTCTCTGGTGTTTCTGGTAGGGACAAGGGGTTTCTCTTGTTGGCTCATTTAGGGGGAGTCAGTGCCACCCTCCCACGATTCTCCTGCCCTCTCCAGACAGCCCTTGGGAGCCTGGAATTGCATCCTCTGGAATGGGCCTGGAAAGCAGCAGCTCAGAGTCTGGTTAGGATGAGGGCAGGGGGTCCCTGCAGTGGCAGCACCCCAGGGACCCATCCACACCCCTCCCTGGGGCTTCAATCAGCCCGGACATCAACCCACAGCCAAGTGCAACGTGATGAGAGCCTGAGACCTGAGCCTGATGTGACGCAGAGATGGGCACTGGCACCAGGACCTTCCTTGTATCAGGTGCTTGAACTTTCCGAGCTGCTCCCATGTAGGGCCACCTCTGATGAAAGAAAATATAGAGAGGGCAGGAGGAGGACAGGAGCTCAGGTTACTGCTCCTCTCCAGCTGCCCTGGCCTCTGTTAGGAAGATGTTTGGGGTTTTTTTCCCCCCCCACCTCCCCTTTCCCAAGCTTGGTTGGAGTCTCTGGGATAGGGAACCCATCTGAGATGGGGCCCCAAAGCCTGTGGGACTGGGATGTGGGATGCTCAGAGAGGAAATGAAATGGGAAAAGAGAGGGAGAAACTGGTCCTTGAGTCCCAACCCTGACACCTCTCTCCACCTGCCACCAGGATGGATGCTCAGGGAGGACAGGCCAGCAATGCACAGGCTGGAATTGCTTTATTCCTGTTTTTTTCTCCATTCCTGCCTTTACCATCTGCGTCCTCTCCATTTTAAACGACTCCCCATCCTCTTCCCAGTGGTTTTTCTCCTGATCCCCCTCGGGCTGCCTGTGCCTTTGTATCCCTCACTCCCTGCTCTGCTCCCTCTCCCAGCTGAGCTCATGTCAGCTATTCCTTCAGCCTGGAACAACTGCTCCACTCCGTCGTCCTCCAGCAAATAAACTGACAGGCTAATGAATGGCTTCAGATGGTAATTAGCCACGGAGTGGCTAATAATGAATTCCATTTCCATTTGAAGCACAGCAGGGGAGAAGCAAGACCCTGTCACTGCTGCCCTCCCCACCCCAGCACCCTCTTTGCAGGCTGCAGGGAGCCCTGCCCGTGGTTGCACCTTCACTGCAGGGGCTGCCAGGAGCAGGGTTTGCTGAGCAGCACTTCGAGGCAGGGAAGGTGCCCTGACACCACCAAAAACGGGCCAGGGGAGCTGCTCTGAGGCCAGGAAAGAAGGGCTTGGGTGGTTGATGCAGCACCTCGGTGGCCACGTAACCCCCCCCCCCCTGTGCTGCCAGCAGCTGTTTGCACACCTGAAGGACTTGGAGGGATTTCTGGGCTCACTCCACCATCTAAGCTCTTGGAATGGTTGTTAAAATCCTTCCCCATTGCTTTCCTAGGCTTTTATGAGCTTTGGAAGGCAGCAATTTCCCCGAGAGGCTTCATCCATCCCTGTCTGCCTGCAGGAAGAGCAGAGAGCCTTCTGCAAGGAGGATCCAGTGGAAAGAGGGGGGGGAGGAAACGATGCTGTTTTGTCTTGTAGGAGCGAGGGATCCGTGGTGGAAGCCCAGCAACCAGGTCTGCTCACTGCTGGGTTGGACCTGGGGGGGACTAAAAGGCTGAATCCAGCACTTGGGAGCAGCATGTGCCCTGCCTCAGTTTCCTCCTCTGTGCCAAAGGGGTGTGGTGGGGTGCCAGGGGGATGGGGACAAGGTGCTCCCCATCCCTTTGGCTTTTCCAGCACAGCAGGGCACTGATCTCAGCTGGAACATCCCACCCCGGGCTGTTGAGATATCGTAGATCCCCCCTTCCTAAGATCTGGGTGTTAGATCTGGGGGTGTCCCATCCTCACCCCCACCCCCATTTAGTGGTACCCACCAAAAGCTGCTTCGGGCACCAGAGGGACATGGGGGGTTGGGGTGGGATGGCCACGTGGTGCCTCCACCTCCACGGGCATCAGATCCATTGATGGATGGATGGATGGATGGATGGATGGATGGATGGATGGATGGATGGATGGGTGGATGGGTGGATGGATGGATGGATGGATGGATGGATGGGTGGATGGATGGATGGATGGATGGATGGATGGATGGATGGATGGATGGACAGATGAATGGGTGGATGGATGGATGGGTGTATTTTTTCAAGCCCTGCTTGGAGTGAAAACAATCCAGGGGGCTCCAGAGGCCGAGAAGATTTGACTGCAAGTCAATACTCAGCATGTCTTTCCACGGTGCAATGATCCCCCCCAGCCAGCAGGGCAGGACACCGGGGGTGCCACGGGCAGGCAGGGGACAGGCAGGTGACAAGGGCAGGCCAAGGCCAGCCTGGGGCAGGGACATCACCCCTGCCCGGGGCAGAAAGGGGAGACAGTCTGGCTTGCAATAGGTACCTCCTGGGATGCATCAGCAGGGGCTCAGGCAGTCAGTGTCACGGTGACCCCCCCCCAGCTCCATGTTGGGGATGCGGAGATGAGCAAAGGCTGGGAGAGCAGGGAGAAGAGAGAGGGATTTGGGGGGGAGGAGAGAGGGAAATCACCCGTGCTAAAGCAGCTCTGCCGCGGCATCTGCTCCTCGGGGCTTTTTTTCGGAGGTGTTCCCGCGGGTGTCAGGGCTCAGTGCCTGCCCTGAGCCCACAGGCACAGCCCCGATGCCATCTGCCAGGCTTTCTCCTGCCTGCGGGTCCCCGTGGCTTCTCTGATGGCTAATGAGGGTTGAGGGCGGGCTGCCAGCCTGCCCGAAGGATCCCAGTGCCTTCCTGGGGACCCCTCGTCCCCCTGGGGAGGGTGCTGGGGAGCGGGTGCAGGGCAGGCAGGGAGGTCACCGCTGCTGGTGTCCTTGAGAGGAGCGAGAAGGAGAGAAGGGACCAGGTTCTCTTTAAGGGGGCAGGACTCGGGGAGCATCGTGAAGGCAAGAGCGAGCTTTTCCCTCTGCCTTCCCCCTTCCCTTCTCCCCTTTCCTTCCCTTCCCTCCCAGACGGGGAGCAGGGCTCCCTGCCCCTCTCCCCTGCGCCTTCCCGGCTCTGGGTGCTGGGATGGGAGGCTGAGCCAGGGAAAGGAGGAGGGAACGGAGGGGAGGGAGAGGGGGAGGATCTGCTAATTACACAGAACAGCTCTGGGGGCTGCTGAAGTCCAGAATGAAGCAAAGAGCAGCAGAAGCGAGTGCTGCAGTGGGAGCGGAGGAGCACAAGCAGCACCGAGAACTCCCGTCCCCACCGGGAGCAACCTAGGACAGCCAGGACACCCCGCAGCCACATCCCCTCCAGGGCACAGCCTCTGGCACAGCCAGCGCTGCCAGCTCCTCTGCAGCCAGCCCCGGGTGAGGAGAGGGGAAGGGGCTGGTGGTCCTGGGGATGGAGGGTTGAACCTGTGGGTTGGGCTGGTGGAGGGCAGCAGCGTCAGCCCCGCCAGGGTGCTGTGCTGGGGGGCTAGGAGCTCAAGCAGATCCTCTGGGAAGGGGTGCAGGATGGCTGCTGAAGGAGGGGGAGCCGAGCCCGTCGTCCGCTCCAGGATGGAGAACTTCCGAAAGGTGAGGACGTCAGAGGAGGAGACCCCCTTGCCCTTCCCTGACCTGCCCCCGGACGTGGTGGAGATGAAAGTGAAAGAGGGCAGCAAGATCAGGAACCTGATGAACTTCGCCATGGCCCAGATGGAGCTGAAGGGCAGGCGGCAGATCGTCTTCAGCGGCTGCGGCCGGGCGGTCACCAAGACCATCACCTGCGTGGAGATCATGAAGAGGAAGCTGGGGGGTCTTCACCAGGTCACCAAGGTGCGCTACAAAACCTTGCTGGAGGTCTGGGAGAACCAGGACCCGCTGCCCGGTGGCCCAGCGCAGAACCTGACCGTCCACAAGAACGTCCCTTCCATCTGCATCCTCCTCTCCAGAGACCCCCTGGACCCCAACCAGACGGGCTACCAGCCCCCCGAGCCCCGGCCCGGCCTGGGGGTGCAGCTCAACGAGGTCAAAGAGACATCCAGCTCCTCCACCAAGGGGCTGAAGCGGCCCCTGCCACCTCCCGAAGAGGAGCTGCTGACCAAGAAGTTGCAGGTGGAGGTACCTGACAGCCTGGGGGGCTCAGGGACCACTGGCCACCCACCGGGCTGCCACCACTGACCCCACCAGCTGAACACCGGGTATCCAGGCAGGAATCTAGGGAGGAGATGGTGTGCTGGAGAAGCTCTAGGATCTGGAGCCACCTTGCTGTGGATGAAGCAGCGTCCAGCTTTGCACCAGGGTGACCTGTGAGCTGCAGGCTCCCCTCGACCCCCCCCCAGCAATGGGGGCTGGCTGCTGCGGGGCACCTTGTCCCCACATCTGGGGTTCAAGGGTTACACCTGCCAGCCCTTGGCTACGGCCTGAAGCTGGGTGGACACCTCGAGGTGAGCTGCTGACCCTGCACTTGGCCACCCAAGGGGCAATGCCACCAGCTGTCCCATTGCCACAGGGACTCCCACGGAGCACCCGGGGGGGGGGTGACAGACCCCAGGGCTGGGGAAGGCAGCTGCACATCATCGCTCCCCACGGGGAGGTCTCGGCCATCTGGAGAGCCCCAGTTTTGCCCCCAGCTTCTTGGAGTCACAGCTTCATCATCAAAACTGCTGCACTCACAGCCCGGCAAGGAGCTGTCAGGTTGCTGAAGGCCAGGCTCAGCGCCCCATTGCACCCCAAAGAAAACACAGGAACCACCAGACGGGTCCTTCTCTCCACGCAGCAGTGACAGAAAATAAACCTCTTCTTCTTCCTGCATCAGATGTTCAGGTCGTTGCTCTCCTGGAGGTGTTTGAATGGTCGGGAGCTGCAGGTGAAGCCCCAAATTTGGGAGCCCGGGGCGGGGAGGAGAGTGTTAAGGTGGGTTGTTATGGTGGCAGGATGGGGAGGTTTTGGGGTGGTGGGCTTGGCTGCAGAGCCCTTGCTGGCTGCATGGAAAAGCCCTGCAGAGCAAGATCTCAGCTTCTTCCAGGGGTGAAACGAGTGAATGGAAAAGAAAAGCTCTTCAGAAACAGTCAGAACGTGTCCAAGGGAAAATGGGGAGGATCATCTTGGCTATAGCCCATGGCACAGCCAGGGTGGGATTGTCACTGCTGCTGAAATAGGGTAGGGGGATTCTGGCCAAGCCAAGGGGACACAGGACTGGGGACAGGTTCTCCTGCCTGCCCTGGCAGCAGCCCGGTCCCTGCTGGGCAGCTCCGTGGGGAGCAGGGGACAAGGGGAGGGCAGGGGACAGGTGATGGGAGCCAAGCAAGCGCGGATCCGCCTGGTTCTCCAGCCCTCGGGGGCACCAAGGAGGGATTCCCTCAGCGTGGATGGCCCCACCCTTCCCAAAAGTCATCTGGGAAGGATGTTCCAGCTGTGTTATCTCCCCTGCCTGGCTCCTGCTCTCTCTGGGGATGAGCAGCATCCCTTCTTTTGTCAAGGGCTTCCTTGGAAAGCACTTTGCTTGGCGGGGAGAGGGAATGAAAGGAGATGAGGGGCATGAGGAGGAGGAGGAAGCAGGGGGCTGTGCTTGGTGATGACCTTGTTATCTCCCTTAGCAAGCAGCTGCTCCCCCCGGGTTGGAGATTCCTGCTTATCTGTCCTGTCACAGATTGACTCGCTTCACTTCTCCACTGCTGTGGAGTTGAATATTAATTTCCAGTTGTTTTGTTGGTTGGTTGTTTGTTTTTAATGAATGGGTGTGGGATTGGAGGCCCGGAAAGCCCTGAGCTCTATCCCACCCACCATTTTAGGTTCAACCGTCCTACCCGACACGTATTAAAAACCACCCTAATAAAAAGGAAATCCTCCATAAACGCTCTGATTGGAACCTAAAATATTTTCATGGCAGTTGAGAACCCAGTGCCCTTCACCTCCCCAACCCCTCTGGTGCCATCTCCCATCGCCAGGAGACAGAAAAGAAGAACCACTCGTTTCCCATTGTTTTGTTAACGTGCAAAATTGTTTTTAATCGATTTTAGAGGCAGAGCAAGTCCCCAACCTCAGAGGCAAGAGGAGCCCGGGGACCTGACACTTTTTTTTTTCTACCTTGCTGGCTGTGGAGGAAGGGTTTCCTGCATGAGAAAATGGTTTGTGGTTTGTTTATTCTTTGAAAAAAATAGCATTTAAGGTTCAGCTCAGTTGTCCTTGAGAAGCAAGTCTGGTTTAGTTCGTTAGCTGGGGATAATCAGAAGGGACCTTCGCTGGCTGAAAAGGCATTTTGTTTAGACTGATGCGGGGAAGGAAAGAACAGCTTCCCACGGAGCATTGAAAAGTGAATGATGCCACCTGGCCCCACAGGGCCCTGAGGGGCAAAGATCGCCGTGATCACCTCGAGCAAGAAGACGCCCCAGGAAGAAGCGGCTGGGGGGCGATGCCGAGGGCAGCGTTCCCAGAGCCCTTCCCGGAGCCACGGGCAGCCCGGGCGCTGCCGGGCCCCACGTTCCCCTCCCCGGGGACGCAGCCGGGCGGGTTTCCCTCCCGGGGACCGCCGGCACGGAGCTGCCCGCAGGCCGGGCCTCCCTCCTCCCTCCCTGCGAGGCTCCCCGCCGCTGATGAGCGCGGGGTCACGGCGCCGCGGAGCTCAGACCCCCGCAGCTCAAACCTCCGGCTCCATCACCCCCGGAGCTCAAATCCCCGGAGCTCAGATCTCCGGCTCCATCACCCCCGGAGCTCAAACCTCTGGAGCTCAGACCCCCGGAGCTCAGACCCCAGGAGCTCAAGCCTCCGGCTCCACCACCCCCAGAGCTCAAACCCCCGAAGCTCAGACCCCTGGCTCCAGCATCCTCGGAGCTCAGACCCCCGGAGCTCAGACAGCCGGCTCCATCACCCCCGGAGCTCAAACCTCTGGAGCTCAGACCCCCGGAGCTCAGACCTCCGGCTCCACCACCCCCGGAGCTCAAACCCCCGAAGCTCAGACCCCTGGCTCCAGCATCCCCGCAGCTCAGACCCCCAGAGCTCAGACCCCGGCTCCACCACCCTCGGCTCCACCGTCCCCGGAGCTCAGACCCCCGCAGCCCAGACCCCGGCTCCAGCACCCCTGGCTCCAGCACCCCCGCAGCCCAAGCCCCGCAGCCCAGACCCCCCCATCTCCAGCACCCCCGCAGCCCAAGCCCCGCAGCCCAGACCCCCCCATCTCCAGCACCCCCGCAGCCCAGACCCCGCAGCCCAGACCCCGGCCCCCGCACCGCACACGAAATGGCGGCGGGCCCCGCCCCGCGCTGACACCGCCCACCCCCCCCCCGCCTCCTGCCCGCCCCGCCGCCCGGCGCTCCGCTGCCCGCCGCTGCCTCCGTCCTCCTTCCTTCCTTCCTCCTTCCCTCCGTCCCGCCCTCCCTCCCGGCACCATGCTGCCCGCCGCCCTCCTCCTCCGCCGCTCCATCGCCGGCCTCCGCGCCGCCGTCCGCCGGCCCGCCGGCCCCGCAGGTGAGCGGCCGCCCCGCGGGCCTCCCGCCCGGGCTCGGACCGAGCCCCCCGCCGCAGGGAGCCGAGCCCCGTGCGGGTGGGAGGCGGCGGGGCCCGGCCCGAGCGCCGTGTCCTTGCCGTGACCCCGCGGTGCTGCTCAAGGGCAGGGCGCGGCCTAGTGCGCGGGGCCCGGGCCGGGGCCGCCTCTGCCCGCCCCGCCGGGCCTGCCCGAGCGGGGAGCGGGGAGCGGGGAGCGGGGAGCGGGGAGCGGGGAGCGGGGAGCGGGGCGGGGGCGGCTGTGCCCGGCCTGCCGCGAGGGTGACATTGACAGAGGGCGGCGGTGACTTCGCAGCTCGGGCCTCGCTGCCGGGAGCGCCGAGTGTGTGTGTGTGTGTGAGTGAGTGTGTCTGTGTGTGTGAGTGAGTGTGTCTGTGTGTGTGTCTGTGTGTGTGAGCTCTGAGTGTCTGTGTGTGTGTCTGTGTGTATGTGAGTGTGTGTGTATGTGAGTGTGTGTGTGAGTGTGTCTGTGTGTGTGTCTGTGAGTGTGAGCTCTGAGTGTCTGTGTGAGTGTGTGTGTATGTGAGTGTGTGTGTGAGTGTGTCTGTGTGTGTGTCTGTGTGTGTGAGCTCTGAGTGTCTGTGTGTATGTGAGTGTGTGTGTATGTGAGTGTGTGTGTATGTGAGTGTGTGTGTGAGTGTGTCTGTGTGTGTGAGCTCTGAGTGTCTGTGTGTGTGTGTGTGTATGTGAGTGTGTGTGTGAGTGTGTCTGTGTGTGTGTCTGTGAGTGTGAGCTCTGAGTGTGTGTGTGAGGGTGTGTGTGTGAGTGTCTGTGTGTGTATCTGTGAGTGTGAGCTCTGAGTCTGTGTGTGTGTCTGTGAGTGTGAGCTCTGAGTGTCTGTGTGTGTCTGTGAGTGTGAGCTCTGAGTCTGTGTGTGTGTCTGTGAGTGTGAGCTCTGAGTGTCTGTGTGTGTGTCTGTGAGTGTGAGCTCTGAGTGTCTGTGTGTGTAACTGTGAGTGTGTCTGTGTGTGTGTCTGTGAGTGTGAGCTCTGAGTGTCTGTGTGTGTAACTGTGAGTGTGTCTGTGTGTGTGTCTGTGAGTGTGAGCTCTGAGTGAGTGTGTGTGTGTGTCTGTGAGTGCGAGCTCTGTGTGTGTCTGTGTGTGTGTGAGCTCTGAGTGTGTGAGTGTGTCTGTGTGTATGTGAGTGTGTGTATGTATGAGTGTGTCTGTGTGTATATCTGTGAGTGTGAGCTCTGAGTATGTGTTTGAGTGTGTCTGTGTGTGTGTCTGTGAGTGTGAGCTCTGAGTGTGTATGTGTGTGTGTGTGTGTGTCTGTGAGTGTGAGCTCTGAGTGTGTGTGAGTGTGTCTGTGTGTGAGCTCTGAGTGTCTGTGAGAGAGAGCGTGAGCTCTGAGTGTGTGAGTGTGAGCTCTGAGTGTGTGAGTGTGAGCTCTGAGTGAGTGTGAGCTCTGAGTGTGTGTGTGTGTCCAGTGGGGACAGCCCGGCCCTGCTCTGCTCTCTGTGCACACCCTGAACTAACAGAAGGAGACAGCCTGGGATGGTGCGGGGGGGGGGGCAGCGCTGAGGGGCGAAGCTCAGGCCTGTGCATCTTCATGAATAGCCAATTAATCGCCAATTAACAGGCAGGGATGGACTGGGAGGCCCGTTTATGCCTTTCTGGTAGCACATGTCACCGCGGGGAGCGGGGTTGCAGCCCCCCAGAAGCGCCAGGCGGGTGCTGCTCGTCCTGTTGGCACGCTGGGGCTCCCCAGCTGCCTCTAGAAACCCCCTTTTTTAAAAAAACAACCCAAAACACAACAAAAAGAGCAGATTCCAGTTGGTTTCAAGTGCCTTCTTGCTCCTGCCGAGCCCTGGCAGCCTGTCATCCTGGTGTCTCTCCTCACCAGCAGGTTCCACCTTCTGCTTTCCCAAGGTCTTGTAGGACAGAGGCCCCGCTTAACCCCCCTGCCCGGCCTTGCCCCCGGGGGCTCGAGTTGCAGCATCCCCTGGGATCATCTCCCCTGGGATCATCTCCTCGGGCCCCTGCTCTCCTGGACTCTCTTAGGGGCTTCATTTCCATCCTGTCCTGCTGCAGAGCGTGATGACGCTTGTGCAGCCCCACTCTGGCCTTTCCCAGGGAATTGCCTGCTCCTTTTGACAGGTGTTTGTGGGATCCTAGATGTTTTTAAGGCTTCTTGGGCTCTCGTGGAGGTCTCTTGGAGAAGGTGTCCCTGCAAACCTCCTTTGGCTCTTCCCAAGAGCTGGGAGTTGTTGGCCTGGCTGGACTGGTCACAGCGGGGTGGTGACCTTGAGGGACCCTGGGGAAAGGCTGGGCTGCCAGGAAGGTGCTTCCAGACCCAGGATAGAGATAAAAAACAGTAGTATGGAAAACAAAGGGTGGGAAAGAAGCATCCCAGCGAATGAAAAATGCCTCCTGGAAGTCCAGAGCTCCCAACTCTTGAGGTCTTTTGGGTTTTTTTTAACTTTTCTTTTAGTCCAACCAAGCTGGCCCTTTGTTTGAGACTGCAATGATTTCGTTGAGTGCTCAGTGGAAAGAAACTTTAGCTTTTGGACTTGAAGGTGGGGTTGGAGAACTACAGGTTGGGTTTTTTTTTTCTTCTGAGATTTCCTCTTTCTTTGCAAGATTCTCTTTGTGTTTAGGGAAACAAAAAAAAGAGAGATATTCTCCCCCAAGCAGCCAGGATCTGAGGGCTCCTCAGTAGTGTCCTCTCCTGCCCTGCCTGGGCTCTGAGCTCAGCTGTGCATGTGATTTATTGGAGAAAGGATCCCTTTTGGGAGCTGGGGAATCTCCCTCCGGAGCTGCAGGAGAATCTGCTCATTCCATTTGGGCCTGTCACTGGCTTTTCCCCTCACCTCCTGGTGTAGAGAAAAGGTTTTCATGGCTGGGGGGAGGTTGCAGGGAGCAGAATTGCAGCTGTGATGTTGGCCCGCCTTGAGTTTTGTTAAATCTACCTCGTGTTCTGATCAGGCTGTCATTTCATGAGACTGAAGATAGTCCCTGAAGTTGCTGGGTTTGGTTCCGTGGTGTTTTAGAGAGAATTCTGCTGCTGCTCCACAGCACCCCTGTGACCAGGAGCACCCTGTGATCCTCAGAGCAGAAAATTCCATCTGGGAAGGGTGGAGAAATGCAGCTTAGTCTGGGAGGGGGGGTGTTTCTTTGCAAGAAAACTTTGCAGTGGGTTTGCCTGAGGGATTCGTGGTGAATTAAGAAGGGAGAAGTGACTAAACTATGTCTGACTTGCTCTGAAGTGGAGCTTCAGCCCGGCAAGGTCGTGTCTGGTGTGTTGACCTCTGTGCAAAGAGGAGGGGGTGGAATTACAGCTTTCCCTGGCCAGGCTGTGTCCCGTGGGTCAGGCAGCTTGCAGAGCAGTCAGGCTCTGCAGGGAGCACCCAGGGTGGCTGGAGCTGGCCATGGGGTTCAGTTCCTTTTGGAAAAAACTCTTCCCACCTTTGCTGGAAGCAAAGAAAATCAATCAGGTTGTGATAGTGTTGAAGGAAGAGATGAGTTTCTAACCGTGTCTTCCTCATTTGCCCCCCTTCATACTTTATTAATTATCAAATATGAATGCAGTGACATTGAGATGCAGAGTTTTACCTTGGATAGAAGCAGCAGTGGGTTTGTTTCCTCCTCCCCTCTCGTGGCTCTTGTCCCCTGTGCTCCTGAGAGCCTTTTTGGTTGGTCCCAGCTCATTTTGCACAGACCACTTTACAACAAACCTTGAACTTGTGGTGGGACCCAAGACCTGCAGCTGGTTGCTCTGGAGTCATCCATCAAAGTCAGGCTGGTGGTTGGGAAACCTGCTTTCCCTGGGTGACAAAATCAGTTACGGGGCAATTTCAGGAGTTATCTTCATCTGAAGTGGGTAACGGGATAACTAGTGGGGTCTAAGGGCTTATTTCTGGAAGGAATGCCATGGGAAAACTGATCTGTGGAGCTAAACTCACTGCACAGACACATCCCGGTGTTTTGGGAAGGGTCGAACGCAGGGAACAGAGGAGTGGAACTACTTCAGAGTGTCTGGTGGTGAAGTACACGTCTGCTGGGTTTCTCTGGCTTGCTTGGCTCTGGGAAGTGGGAAAACCCCTTTATCTAATGGAAACAGGGCTCCCAGAAAACTTCCCTGAAGGACTGGTTCTATAGAATTGTTTTTCTCTTTGCATTTCCCTTTCTCCTTAAATAGTCCTGCTCTGGTATTTTAACAAGCCGTGCTCATCCAGTGCTTCTCCAGACTGACTGGAATTCGTGTTTTGTGGCTTTTGGCCTCTTGCTGAGGACTAAAGGACCCTTGTTTTCCCTGTCCTCAATGCCTCCCCCTTTCTCTTTGCCCCCAGCTGTGCTGCACGCCCGCTGCTACTCTCATGGGTCCCAAGAGTCAGATGAAGAATTCGATGCCCGCTGGGTGACGTATTTCAACAAGCCAGATATTGATGCCTGGGAGCTGAGGAAAGGTATGTGGAGTGACAAGGGAAGAGTAACGTGGAAGTAGAACTGCTGGGTGACAGGTTTGTGACCAGAAATGACTCGGTTTTCACCTTGCTGCTGGAGGGCAGAGGTGGTGGAAGCTGGGAGTAGTAGAAAGGAGGGAAATGTTTACCCTGAGGGTGATATGTTTGAGGTCAGGAGTTGCTGAGTGAACAACCACACACATCTTTTCCTTGGACTTTGATTTCCTGGGTTGGCCATAACTCACTGTAGACTCTCTGGTTGTCTTCAGGTGTTCTTTGCCGTGGAGTTGCCAGCTCCTATTAACTTACCCCAATTAGAGCTTATAAATGTGTTTGCATAACAGCCAGAAGGCTCTTTCCAGCCTTACCTGGATGAGTAGGTGTTGGGCTCCTCCCTTTGAAAGGGAACTAACAGCAACAGGAACGAAGTAGTTTGGATGTCTTAAGGATTCCATAACTGAAGAGCCACAGCACAGACACCAGCTGCTTTTGGGAGCATGGGTGGAACTGGGAGTTCATGAAATCCACTTAAAATGTTAAACTCTACAGTAATGAGCAACAGTGAGAGGGAGAAGAGCAGAACAAGAAACCAACCATGTCCTGGGCTGCATCAAAAGCAGCGTGGCCAGCAGGGCCTGGAGCAGTGTGGCCAGTTCTGGAGCCCCCAACATAAGAAGGACATGGAGCTCATGGAGAGAGTCCAGAGGAGGCCACAGAGATGATCCTTGGGCTGGAGCAGCTCTGATCTGGGGACAGGCTGGGAGAGTTGGGGTGTTCAGCCTGGAGAAGAGAAGGCTCCAGGGAGACCTGAGAGCACCTTCTAGTGCCTGAAGGGGCTCCAGGAAAGCTGGGGAGGGGCTTGGGACAAGGGCAGGGAGGGAGAGGACAAGGGGGAAGGGATGAAAACTGGAAGAGGGGAGATTGAGGTGAGACATGAGGAGGGAATTCTGGAGTGTGAGGGTGGTGAGAGCCTGGCCCAGGTTGCCCAGGGAAGCTGTGGCTGCCCCATCCCTGGCAGTGTTGAAGGGCAGGTTGGATGGGGCTTGGAGCAACCTGGGCTGCTGGGAGGTGTCCCTGCCCATGCAGGGGGTTGGATCTGGATGATCTTCAAGGTCAGCCTGGGATTCCATGACTCTGAAAAGGGAGCCCTTGTCCCTGTGTCTCCCCAGAACAGCACAGATAATACCAATCCCCCCTCGATGGCCGCTGGTGCCGAGACTCAATTCTTTCATGAGGGGGAGCAAAAGAACACTCATCGGGTTCCTTTGGACAGCCTGATGATCTGATGCTGAGTCCCTCTTGGTGTTTCCTTGCATCCACAGGCATAAACACCCTGGTGGGTTATGACCTGGTTCCTGAACCCAAGATCATCGACGCGGCCCTGCGGGCCTGCCGGCGGCTGAACGACTTTGCCAGCGCTGTCCGCATCTTGGAGGTTGTTAAGGTGAGTGGATTGTTTTTCCCCTCTTGGAAACAAGCATCACTAGAAAGAACTGTCCCAGAGGAGACAGCCTCTCCTGGCTCGCTGGCTTGAAGAAGCCTCACTGGCTTCTTAAAGGGCTCAACGCTGAGCTGGCTGGGAGTGGTAACCCAGGAAGCGGCGTAGGCTGGAAAAACAACATCAACCAGCACCATGAAACCCAAGTCCAGCCTCAGCAGGGGCATAGCATGAGTGGGGATGGAAGCAGGAGTTCTATTTCAGCCTTGGAAACCAGCAGCTGTGCTCTTCTAACTGTTTAGTTTGGGGTTTTTTTTGCCACAAGTGAGGAGGACTGCCTTGGAGCTCTTTGCTGTTGGCTCCTAAAGCCACTTGCTTCAAGCTCTGCTCCTCCACCAGCTGCTTCTCAGTTTGCTATTTCTGCAGCCTTCTGCAGAACTGAAACTCTTCCAATGAGTTTGGAGATGTTAAGATCCATGAAAGAATCTTGCCAGTGGTTTCCTTATCTCTTTTTTTTGATTTCCTGGTCCCCCATCATGTAGGGGACGACTGAGTTTATCAGAACCCTGGGAGCAACTTTATGGTCTTCCTGGAGTCCTGCTCAAATATTATTCATAGGCTGCTGGTTTTCCCCTGATTTCCAAGCAAGTTGAATTTTCTCTCTTTTACAGATCATCTGTCCAAAAAGCTGATTTTCCTTTATTTTTTTTCCCCTTTTCCTGTCCAGATCCCACTTTGGTTCCATTTCCTATGGAATCAGCAGTTTTTTGGGCTGGTTGGTAAAGCAGGAGCTACTCTCCTGAGCAATAGGTGGCTCAGGCACCTTTTTTTTGTGAGCACACACCTGGATTGCAAACCTGGGTGGGCCTGGACAACAGCTTGTCAAAATAACACCTTTCCTTTTCCCTCAGGACAAGGCAGGACCTCACAAGGAAATCTATCCATACGTTATCCAGGAGCTTAGACCAACTTTAAGTGAACTGGGCATCTCCACTCCAGAGGAACTGGGGCTGGACAAAGCATAAACCTTCTTGGTAAGGGCTGCTTTTGCTTCCAAGACTTTTGCCATGGGAATCTGATACCCTGAAACTCTCCTGGCAAGGATGGGAGTCCTTGCCTTTGTGGCTCTGTGAGAGGCTGTGAAGTTCTTGTAACATGATTCTCCAAATATCTCTCTCCTGGAAAAGGTAGTAACAGGTCTCCTAGAGGAGGTGGTGACTCATTTCAAAGAAGGCATTAAAAAGGAACAGTGCAGCTGCTGGAGAAAGGGACAGGGTGGCTGGCAACCATTCCCAGCCTCCCAG
Source organism: Apus apus (assembly GCF_020740795.1). NCBI lineage: Eukaryota > Metazoa > Chordata > Aves > Apodiformes > Apodidae > Apus > Apus apus. The sequence goes on along the minus strand of NC_067291.1, from coordinate 2,390,475 downwards.
AGGTTTCTAGATGGCAGTTGTTGAGGCAACAGGTATTGCAGCACTTTGCTGGCAGCATGTCAACCTTTGCTCCTCAGCAGCTTTCCCTTTTTTTTGGAAATGGCAGGGTCATGTCCTCTGGGATTGCACCAGCTTTCATGTTGTTGTCACAGTGTAGCTGATTTGGAAAAGTGGGAAGCAGTCATTAGCAGCTTGTGCTGGAGAATTGGGTCTCACTGGTGGTCGTCACCCAACAGCACTGAAGTTGCTCCACGTGACACTTCAAGTGGCATCTTTTCCCTGTGATTAAACACTAATTGGAGGGTCCCTGGCTTCCAGGCTGGACAGCTCAGCTGTAGTGTAGCCAGGTGGCAACTGGTCTGTGTGCAGAACACTCCTGCTCCTCAGTAGCTGATGTCAGGAGCAGTGAGTGTAGTAGTTCATCCTCATAGGATCATAGAATCCCAGGCTGGTTTGGGTTGGAAGGGACCTTCAAGATCATCTAGATCCAACCCCCCTGCATGAGCAGGGACACCTCCCACCAGCCCAGGTTGCTCCAAGCCCCATCCAACCTGCCCTTCAACACTGCCAGGGATGGGGCAGCCACAGCTTCCCTGGGCAACCTGGGCCAGGCTCTCACCACCCTCACACTCCAGAATTCCCTCCTCATGTCCAACCTCCATCTCCCTCTTCCAGTTTTCATCCATCCCCCTGTCCTCTCACTACAAGCCCAATCCTGAGGGCACTGAGTCTTGGAAAGCCACTTGTGCTACTGCCTCTTTAGATCTGAGCTTCTCAGTGCTCTCTAAGCTTGAAAACAACCAGAACTAAGGACATTTATGGGCTCTCACATGAGCTGCAACATATGGTGGCTTCGTTATTAATCAGCAGCTTCTCTAATTAACGAGGAGCTGGATAGACAAGACCTAACGTGCTGTAATCCCAGATTAAAACTAAGCCCAAAATAAAAATCCTGACAGAAGTCAGTCTCTGAACTGAGTTTCTTCAGCAGGTGGCTGGTGTCACGGCCCTGCCTTTTTCTTTTTTTTAATATTATGCTGAGAGTAGAGAGATCAGGTGTCAGGCTGCAATTAGTAGCTTGATCCTAATTCTGGATCTTGACATCCCTGCCCTTCTTGCCCTGGGATACCTCATGGTGCAGGGAGGCTCTGGGAATGTGGTGCTGTTGGGATCTACAAGTGGGCAGTGGGAATGGTACATCTGAGACCCAGAAAGCTGCTGCTTTCATGGCTCTTCTGTCCTCTTCTCTTCCAGGTGCGTTACCTGAGCGTTGTCCTGATGCCACCTGCTTGTACCTTCTCACCTGGAGACACAGATGTTAAAATGTGACCTTCTTTGAAATAACCTTCTCCCTTTATCGAGCCGCCACGTGTGTGAGCGGGAAGTTGGACCTAATAAAGGAGAAACTGGTTTGACTGATGTGGCAGCCCTGGCTGGTGTGATGATTCCTTCTGGTTTTTAGGGGGGAGGAGGAAGGAGCAAGCTCTAAACGTGCACTCCAGGCGTGTGGGAGCTTGTCAGTCCTTGTTTGCTGGGCTGTTGTTCCCACCGGCGGGAAGGGGAAGGGAGGGAAGAACCTCCAGGGCCCTGTGACCCCCCCAGTGCTGGGGAGAGGGAAGTGGGGGTGGCACAAACTTCCCAGGGAGGAGCCGTTTCCCTGGGAGGAGGATAGGGCTTCACTTCAGGAAGATGGGGAAAGGGGAAGGTCCTTTTTATTTTTTGTTTTAATTCCCGTAGAAAAAGGGAGTTTTTCACAACAACAGGAATTGGGGCAGGGAAAGGGGATCCCCCTGGTACAGGGGGCTGCTGGCAGGGGTTGGGTGTCCCAGGTGTCCCGGGGTCTGTTCTGGTGTCCCAGGGTATCCCGGTGTATCCTGGTGGGTCCCGGTGGGTCCCAGTGGGGCCCGGTTTCCCCGGGTGTTCCAGTGTATCCCGGGGGGTCCCGGTGGGTCCGGGTGTCCCGCTGTCCCGGTGTATCCCGATGTTCCCGGTGGGTCCGGGTGTCCCGGTGTTCCCGGAGTCCCGGGGTGTCCCGGTGTGTCCCGGGGTCCAGGTGGATCCCGGTGTATCCCGGTGTTCCCGGGGTCCCGGTGGGTCCGGGTGTCCCCGTGTCCCGGTGTATCCCGGTGTTCCCGCTATCCCGGTGTATCCTGGTGTGTCCCGGGGTCCAGGTGGATCCCGGTGGTCCCGCTGTATCCTAGGGTATCCCGGTGGATCCCGGTGTTCCCGGGGTCCCGACCCGCATGCGCGGCTCGGGGTGGGGGGGACTCAGCCCCTCCTCGCTTCCCATTGGCTGGTTCCCTCCGCCCTGCGCTGCCATTGGCTGGCGCCGGGGGGGGCGGGGCCAGAGGCGGCCATGGCGACGGGCGGCGGCGGGGACGGGGCTGGAGCGGCGGGGGGGGGTAGGGGGGATATAGGGCTGGGGGTGTGTGCACGGGAGGGATGTAGGGCTGGGGGTGTGTGCATGGGGGGGATGTAGGGCTGGGGGTGTATGCACGGGGGGCTGTGGGGCTGGGGGGTGTGTGCACGGGGGGGATATAGGGCTGGGGGTGTGTGCACGGGAGGGATGTAGGGCTGGGGGTGTGTGCATGGGGGGGATGTAGGGCTGGGGGTGTATGCACGGGGGGCTGTGGGGCTGGGGGTGTGTGCACGGGGGGGATATAGGGCTGGGGGTGTGTGCACGGGAGGGATGTAGGGCTGGGGGTGTGTGCATGGGGGGGATGTAGGGCTGGGGGTGTATGCACGGGGGGCTGTGGGGCTGGGGGTGTGTGCACGGGGGGGATATAGGGCTGGGGGGTGTGTGCACGGGGGGGGATATAGGGCTGGGGGGGTGTGCACGGGGGGGATGTAGGGCTGGGGGGGGTGTGCACGGGAGGGATGTAGGGCTGGGGGGGTGTGCACGGGGGGGATGTAGGGCTGGGGGGGGTGTGCACGGGGGGGATGTAGGGCTGGGGGGTGTGCACGGGAGGGATGTAGGGCTGGGGGGGTGTGCACGGGGGGGATGTAGGGCTGGGGGGGTGTGCACGGGGGGGATATAGGGCTGGGGGTGTGTGCACGGGAGGGATGTAGGGCTGGGGGTGTGTGCATGGGGGGGATGTAGGGCTGGGGGTGTATGCACGGGGGGCTGTGGGGCTGGGGGTGTGTGCACGGGGGGGGATATAGGGCTGGGGGTGTGTGCACGGGGGGGATGTAGGGCTGGGGGGGTGTGCACGGGGGGGATGTAGGGCTGGGGGGGTGTGCACGGGGGGGATGTAGGGCTGGGGGGGGTGTGCACGGGGGGGGATGTAGGGCTGGGGGGGTGTGCACGGGGGGGATGTAGGGCTGGGGGGGTGTGCACGGGGGGGATGTAGGGCTGGGGGTGTGTGCACGGGGGGGATATAGGGCTGGGGGGGGTGTGCACGGGGGGGATATAGGGCTGGGGGGTGTGTGCACGGGGGGCTGTGGGGCTGGGGGGTGTGTGCACGGGGGGGGTATAGGGCTGGGGGTGTGTGCACGGGAGGGATGTAGGGCTGGGGGGTGTGTGCACGGGGGGGGTATAGGGCTGGGGGTGTGTGCATGGGGGGGATATAGGGCTGGGGGTGTGTGCACGGGGGGGTATAGGGCTGGGGGTGTGTTCGCGGGGGGGATATAGGGCTGGGGGGTGTGTGCACGGGGGGGATATAGGGCTGGGGGTGTGTGCACGGGGGGCTGTGGGGCTGGGGGGTGTGTGCACGGGGGGGATATAGGGCTGGGGGTGTGTGCATGGGGGCTGTGGGGCTGGGGGTGTGTGCATAGGGGGATGTGGGGCTGGGGTTTTGTGAATGGGGGGCTGGGGGGTGTGTGCATGGGGGGCTGCCTGCTGGTTAAGGTGGGTGGCCCTGGCTCCCAGGGCCATTCCCACCCCCTCACCCCCCCCCCACCGTCAAGCTCTGCCCTGCTAATTCCAGCTGAAGGCACTGACACTAATCCTGGCTGTGCTCTCCCATCCCCACCCAGCTCCTCCGCTGTGGTTCTTCCCTAACTGCTTCCTTCCCATTCCCACCTGCTGTCCCTTCTTGTTTGATTTTTTCCTCTCTTTGCTTCATTAATTACTCCATTTGTAGAAGTTTGCCCGTCCTCCCCCCCCAACCCAGTTTTACTGAGCAGTGCCAGCTCCCCTGGATGATAAATGCCTTATGGATGGAGGAGGCTTTTCCCTTAAGCCCCCAACCTGATGTTGTGACACTGCTTTCATCTGCTGGTTTTATTATGGCATGAGGAGAAACTTGGAAGTCTGAAAACCCAAGGAGAAATTAAAATAAAGGGTCCTTATACTTCATGTGATGAACCTGAGAGTTCCATCTCCCTCCATCCTGTCTCCTCCCGAGTGGTGGTGGAGTCAGGCTTGCAAATAAACTGCTGTTTGTGCTTTTAATTCAGCATCACCATTCCCCAAAAACCCCTTTCTACCTGCTAATAAATCAGATTATTCCTTTTCCTCTCCCTCCCCTGGCTGAGGAGAGGAGCCATCCTCTCCCACCTGAGGTGGTGGCTGATTTCCCTGTGGATCTGGAGTTCCCAAGAATGTCCAAGGCCAGACACTCTCCAAGATTACTCAGGTTTACTCGGTCCCTGTGGACAAGAGCTGGTAAATTTGCTTCTTTCCCATTTTTAGCTGATTTGGGCTGAAAACAAGAGGCTGAACAAGGGGCCGGATGTGGTGGAGAAAAGGGGACCGTACCTCGTGGGCAAACCTCCCTCCATTCATGCCAAGCTCCGTAAGTGATGCTGGGTGACATCCCAAGGGATCTGGGGACACAGCTGAGCCTCTTGAAAGCCTTTGGATTCCTGGGTGGGACAAAATGATTAAAAAAAACAAATAACCCATAAAACCCTCTAGATGCTGCCAGCAGGAAGCACCGCAACGCCCTGTCCTCACCTTTAGGATCATAGAGTCATTCAGGTTGGAAGGGACCTCAAAGACAACCCAGTTCCAACCCCCCTGCCATGAGCAGGGAACCACCAGCCCAGGTTGCACAAAACCTCATCCAACCTGGCCTGAGAAACCTCCAGGGATGGGGCATCAACAACCTCCCTGGGCAACCCATCCCAGTCCCTCACCACGCTCAGAGTGAAGAATTTCCTCCTGATATCCAACCTAAATCTCCCCTCTTCCAGTTTTAACCCATCCCCCTTGTCCTGTCCCTCCCTGCCCTTGTCCCAAGTCCCTCCCCAGCTTTCCTGGAGCCCCTTCAGGCACTGGAAGGTGCTCTAAGGTCTCCCCGGAGCCTTCTCTTCTCCAGGCTGAACACCCCAACTCTCCCAGCCTGTCTCCAGAGCAGAGCTGCTTCAGCCCTTGGGTCATCTTAGTGGCCTTTCTCTGGAATCTCTCAAACAGGTCTAGATCTTTCTTGTGCTGAGGGCCCCAGAGCTGTGCTCAGCACTCCAGGTGGGGTCTGACCAGAGTAGAGGGGCAGAATCCCCTCCCTGGCCCTGCTGCCCACACTTCTGGTGATGCAGCCCAGGGTGAGGTTGTCTCTCTGGGCTCCATCACTCACCGGGAGCTCATGTCCAGCTTCTCGTCAACTACCACCCCCAAGACCTTCTCCTCAGGACTGCTCTCCAGCCCTTCCACAGCCTGTATTGGGGGTGTTGGGGGTGGAGAAGCTGGGGTGCTGCAGCTCTGCCCCTGTGCTTGGCTTTCAGAGCGGCAGCGCCAGCAGGCGAGGGCAGCGCTGCGGAGGCAGGGGCTGCTGGGGGGACCTGCCCCCCACCACCTGAACCCACCACCTAAAAGGTCTGAGCCCCTTCTCGGGTTTCTTTTGGTTTGCTTGTTGGTTTTGTTGTTGGGTTCGGTTCAGTTTGGGGTTTTTTTTTTCCCCCCCCCAAGATGGATTTTACCCGCTGGGAGGGCAACTCGGAGGATCGCAAAAAGAGCTTGGGTGGAATTTATTCTTAGCTGGAGTTGGCCCTGGGTGAGGGAGGGATGTTGAGGACTGGGATTCCTGCCCTGGATCTTGGGGTCCGTCAGCTCCCTGGCTACATTTTCCCACCCAAATGCCAGCCCTGGGCTCGTTCCTCTGCTTCCCTGCAGGTCGGTGAAGTTTAACAAGGGCTACACGGCGCTCAGCCAGACAGCGGATGAAAACCTGGTCTCCCTCGAGTCAGACAGGTGGGAACTGGGTGAATAGCCCAGGAGTTTTGCAGGGGGGAGGTGGAGCGTTGCAGGCTTAGAGCTGGCTTTTCCTGGGGAGGGGCAGGAGGGATTGATTTGGGGCACCTCTCAGCAGGAAAACATTCCCTTTGTCCCAAATGTAGCCAATCTCTTGGGGTTATGCTCCTTGTGTCCCCCTCCCTGCCCTGAGATTCCTGAGCAAAGAGAGCACTTCCCAGCTGGCTCTGACCCTTTCCTTCTTCTCCTAGTGATGGGGAGCTGGGATCCAGATGTTCCTCAGGCTACTCCTCTGCTGAGGCAAGTCCAGGGGTCCGACCCCAGCTGCGTGGTCCCCGTGGGTCCCCGAGGGACCCGTCCAGGGGCTGAAGTGAAAGCGTCACCCTGTGGTGATGAAGTGAGCTCATCAGGGACTCGTTTTAACCCCAGAAGGTGAACCAGGACCTGAGCCGGCAGCTGCTGCAGGACGGGTACCACCTCGATGAGGTCCCTGATGATGAAGACCTGGATCTCATCCCCCCCAAACCCATCTCCTCCTCGTGTTGCCCCTCTTGTTTCGGAGCAAACGTCTCCTGTGTCATCCAGTAGCCGCCGCTCGGCCAGAGCTGAGCAAGGATGGGTCACAAGCCAGCACTTTCTGTGTCCCCTGGGATGGCTGTTGGTGCCCCTGTCCCACCCCAGGATGGTGACACAAGGACTGAACGATGCTGCCCTGCTGCTGGTGGTGAGCAGCAGCCAAGCCCAGAGGACTTATGCTCAGCAGTATCAGGGAGAAGGTGGCACTGAGGTGGCCTGGATGGTGTGGGGAGGGAGGAGAGGCACCTCCACGGACACGTGAAGGGAAGGAATTGGGAGGAAGAGCAGGAAATTCCTCTTTTCTTCCTTTTTTTTTTTTGGCCACGTTGAGGACTAGGACCTGGCCCAGCCAGGGGTTGCCCTCCCCAGGGAAGAGGTGGGGTTGAACAGCTGTGGTGTGAGACCAAGCCGGGAAGTCCTGAAACCCCTTTTCTATTTATTTTAGCTTTAGTCACCCCTCCTCCTTGGCAGGCTGAGGCCAAGCCAGGGGTTGGGGTTGGCTGGCAGGGATCTTCCTCCCTTGACCAACAGCTGCTGCTTGCACCTTAGAGCTGCTGGGTTCTCCCAAAGCCTGAACCAAAGATCACTGTTCCAATAGAGAAGACAGGAAGGAGGAACCCAACAGAGCAGGTCACTTGAAGCATCCTCAGTTGTGAGACCCACCAGCAGCTACTGCTCAGGCTGGGATCTCTCTGCTTTCCTCCTCTCAGGGGACCTGCTGAGTCCATTGGTTGTGGGTTTGGAGCTCAAAGCTTGTTCCAGCTCTCCCCAAAGCTGCCTAAATGCAGGCAGGGGCCAGTGCAGCCTCATGATGCCAGCTCTGCACAGCTTCTCTGGGGGACCCTACCTGCTGTCAACCTTCCAAGCTGCCTTAAATGGTCCTGCTCTACTGCACAGAGGACAATCAGCTTCTTAGAAACTATTTAAAATACTTGATGTCTAGAGCTCCGAACTGGGAGTTTCTTTTTATATCTTCCTTGCTGAAGGGAGCACTCAATAAACTGGATCTAGTTACTCAGAGGGTGCATTGGTGCTGTTTGGGGGGGGTGGTGCTGGGCCCCACTCCCCTCACCCTGGTGTCCTCACTCAGGGGTCTCCCTCCCTGACCCTGGTGCATTTTTGGAGCAATCTGGTTTCCCTCAGTGCATTTAGCCCCAGGGTCCAGTTTCCCTGCAGGAGGAAAGTCACAGCCAGCTCTGGGGGGGGACATGATGGAGCTACCCCAAGCCTCTTGCTCCAATCCCCATCTTCTCCCTGTCCTCCTCCTGCTCCCTACACCACGCTGCCCTGTGCCAAGGACAAAGTCATCACTTTATTCACAGCACTGGAGGCTCTCCAGCTCCTCCACACCCCCCCCCCTCCAACAAGCATCCCCCTTTTACAGCTGGGGAAGGGGTGACATGGCTCAGAGGAACTGCCTGCCATCAGCCAGGCTGGGGAAGAAACCTCCAGGCACCCAGGAGCAGCAAAAAGAGACTCAGCATCACCTTCACAAGAGGGAGCAGCAGCTCCTAGATGCTGGATGCCCAGGGTACAGACCTCAGGCCTTCTCAGTGGGGGTGGGAAAAAATAAAAGGAGTCACCCTATGGCATTAGTAGCACCCAGAGGGGATGTTGCTAAGGGGACGTGGCTAAGGAGCTGCCAAGGGAGGTGCTCTTCCTCTCCCTGCTCTGTGCCACGTCTGAGCAATCGAGGTGTGGAATTGCTCCTTCTACACACGGGGTGGGGGCTGGTTTTGGGGGGGGCGGGGTCAAAAGAGGGGAGGGGAAACTTCCCAGCCAGGTGACTTTGCCCCAGCCAGTTTCTATCTACTGAAAGATGGAGTGGTGCTGGGTCCTGCTCAGAGGAGGCAGCAGGCTCGGAAGAGCAGCATCCCGTCAGGAGAGGAGAGGTGGAGGGAGATGCTCTCGTTGGCAGAGATGAAGAGCACGGAGCCCCGGCACAGAGTCATTTCGGAGGCGGCGGCTGTGGAGGTGCCCACGGCTGCTCCCCTGATCACCAGCAAGATGCTGGCAGACTCCACCGCGGAGACAAGGTACAGCTTGATGGAGGAGGGGATCTGCAACGGGAAAGGGTCACTGCAGCTTGAGTCTCCTCCAGCTTTGCTTCTCTTTGCAGAGCAGGAATTTGGGGGAGGGGGGTCATCCCATTTCCCCCCTTCCCTCTGCCCAGGCCACCCTGTGCCTGCAGCAGCCCAAGCACCTCAGCTGAGCTGATACCTGAGCTGCAGCCCTGAGGGCTCCTCCTGCTCTCCCCTCTGCCCAAAAAGAAGGTGAGCTGTCAGCAGGGGGAAAAGGGGAGGGAGAGGAGGAGCCTGCAGCGCTGCCTGGGATGACACCAGCATCCCCAAGCACCCCTCTACCCTCCCTGGGGCACCACCCACAAGGGTGAGCAAACCCACACCACAAAAACCCCAGCCAACACCGAGCTGCCCCGCCAAGCTGGCTGTGTCCCCAGAGCTGACCCGTCACCACTCACCTCTATCCTCATGACGGTGAAGTCTGGCACAGGTGGGTCATAGAGGTAGACGCTGGGGTCGAGCTGGCTCTGGGTGGCCGGGAAGATCTTGGAGCTGCTGGGTGCTGGTGTGTAGTTGAGCATCTCGCACAGGGTGAGGACATCGATGAACTTGGGGGTGAGCCCGGCGCGCACCGTGTTATCCGAGCAGGCCATGCACTCCACACAGTCTGCGGGGACAAGGCAGAGCTGTCAGCCCACCCCAGCCCTCCCACCCATCCCGGGGGCGGGGGGGGGTCCAAGCCCTGTGCAGGAGACCGTGGCCACCCTGAGGGACAGCCCCTGTGGGGCTCTGGGTTAGGAAAGCCCACGGCGACGCTCACCTCCGTGCAGGTAGGCGTGGGGCTCGTTGGCCCCCAGGAACATGGCCTCCCCTGGCTCCAGCCTCACCAGGTTGAGGAAATAAATGGTGAAGCAGCCAATGTCACCAGGGTACTGGGAGTGCAGCCTCAACAGCAAGTCCCCGTTGCTCCCCGACGTGTCCTTCCCTTCCGCCGCTGCGTGGGCACAGAAGGGGCACAGCACAGCCAGGAGTGCCCCCTTCCCTTCCCCCCAAAACCCACGCCGGGGCTGGGGCTGGGTGGGGGGGGCGAGGAGAGGACCCACCTTCCTGGGAGATCCTCTTCACCAGCAGGTTGAGCTGGTCGACGAAGCACTTCTTCTCGCTCTTCATCAGGCGGGTGAAGCAGACGCGCAGGGCGGCCGAGACCCCGCGGGGGTCGTCGCTCCCGCTGCGCTCCAGCTGCTCCGCCGCCACCTCCCCGATCAGCGCCCGCAGCTCGGGGACGGCTGCAGGGGGGGGCACCCACCGCTCAGCACCCCCCCCCCCAGAAACACAGCAGGTCCTGGGGGTCCTGCCTTGCCCGCCACCCGCCCGCCCTCGGCCGTTCTCACCCTGGAGGAAGGAGACGATCTCCTCCACGGGCCGGAAGCCGCACAGCCCCTCGAAGGGGGTGAGAGCGATGGCCATCTCGGGCTTGTGGTTGGCATCAGGGTAGTGCTCGGGGAACTGGGCGTGCAGCTTTGCTGCCAGCTCCTGGGGAGATCGGGGGGGGGGGAGAGGGGCTGGGCGAGCTCCTCAGGGTGAGGGAGGTCCAGCTGGACCCCCTCCCCCACCTCGGGGGATCGCCCTACCTTGTTGGGGTGTGCCTGGACGGAGAGGGCGGTGTTGACTGAGAGCACCTTGAAGAGGAAGGGCAGGTGGCCCTGGAAGGTGTCCTTCACCTTCGTCCCCAGGCAGGCGGGGTTGTCGGCGATCCACCGGCCCAGGGTCTTTTGGGGGATGCGGTTATCGCGGATAACGGCGTCGCCCCGGGGGTGCGCACCCATCCAGAGCTGCGGGCAGAGGGACAGACAGACAGACAGACAGACAGGGATGACTTGGGCCTTTCTCCAGGCTTGCAGGCAACGGGTGCAGCCAAAGCAGCTCCCTGGGAGGGGGGGTGGGGGGGCTGAGTCACGCCGGGCTGCTCCTCTGGGGGCTCCAGGAGGGGGGATGGATCAGGGATCTGTACCCATCCCTGAGCTGGCCAGAACCAGGGCGGGGAGAGCCAGAGCCAGCTGGGACGGACCCACCCACGGGACCGAGGGATGTAGGAACACCTGGATGGGACGGACGGGTCCCCAGGGACACGCAGCCGGGCACTCACCTCTGCATAGGGCCGGTCGGGCTGGATCTGAACCAGGGGGTCGCCGCTGGCCACCAGCTTGGCCACCTCGCTCTCCCACCCCACCTTCCCCCAGGAATAGGTCTGCACAGCGCAGGAGAGGGGGAACACTGCGGGAGGGAAGGCGGGCGTTAGCGGAGGAGCCGAAAGAACCCTCTGCCCACCCCCCAAACACCCCAAAAACAACCCCCAGAGGGGAAGCCCCAAACCCCCCCGCAGCGGGATGAGGCGGCTCCGGGCAGCGAGAGGGAGTTTTGGGAGGGATGGTGGAGTTGAAAAGGGGGGTGGGGTGGAATTTTAAATCATCCTAGATGGGGTTTGGCGGGGGGGGGGGGGGGGGTGTGTGTGCCTCTGTCCCACCCCCCATTCCCACGGGGGCCCGGGGTCCCGCCACCCCCCCTCCCCCCGGGGCACGGCTCACCGCGGATCTCCGCCATGGCTCGGGCCGGGCAGGGCAGGCCGGGAGCCGTAGTCCCGGGGCTGGAGGAGGAGGAGGAGGAGGAAGAGGAGGCACCGCCTCCATGGCCGGGCGGGGCGGGGCAGGGCCCTATAGGGGCCATAGGGGGAGGGCGGGATGGGGGCTGAGCTCGGTGGCACCGCCCGCCCGCTCCAGCCCCCGGGTGGGGGGACACCCGTGGGGGCTCCCATCTATAGGGGCTCCCATCTATAGGGGCATCCATCTATGGGGGCTCCCATCTATAGGGGCATCCATCTATAGGGGCTCCCATCTATAGGGGCACCCATCTGTAGGGGCACCCATCTATAGGGGCACCCATCTATAGGGGCATCCATCTATAGAGGCACCCATCTGTAGGGGCATCCATCTATAGAGGCACCCATCTGTAGGGGCACCCATCTATAGGGGCACCCATCTAGAGGGGCACCCATCTAGAGGGGCTCCCATCTATAGGGGCTCCCATCTATAGGGGCATCCATCTATAGCGGCATCCATCTACAGGGGCATCCATCTACAGGGGCATCCATCTATAGGGGCATCCATCTATAGGGGCTCCATCTATAGGGGCACCCATCTATAGGGGCAACCATCTATAGGGGCTCCCATCTATAGGGGCTGAGCCCTACAGGCTGCGCTATAGGGGACCGGTCTCTATAGGGACCCCCCCTGCAGGTCCTGCTAAACGGGAGGGGTGTGTGTGTGTGTCCTTCTACAGGCGCCCCCCCCGCCCGGTACCGCCTATAGGGTTAATCCATAGGTTGTGTCCCCCGCCCTCGTGACGTCACGGGGCGGAGTGACGTCACGCCCGCCCCGGCGGCAGCGCATGCGCCCGGGGGGTGACCCGGAAGCAGCCGGTGAGCGGCGGGAGCGGCGCCGCGGGGACCGCGCCCATGGCGGGCTTCGACACCAACCCCTTCGCCGACCCGGTGGACATCAACCCCTTCCAGGTGGGCAACCCCCCTGCCCGCTGCCCCCACCCGCCGGGACGCGGCGCTGATGGGCGCCTCGCTGGCCAATCAGGGACAGGGGGCGGGAGCAGCGGGGGGGCCGTGCTGGGGGGTCGGGACCCCCGAGACACCCCCCCGAGACACCCCCCGGGCCCTTCCGCAGGGCTTGGGACCCTCCATCTGGCCGGGGGTCGTGCTGTAGGGCCGCCCGCCCCGTCCTGGTTGTGCTGCGGGGCCGGGACCCCTCCCCCCCGAGACCCCGTCCTGGGACCCCCCCCCTCCCCGAGACCCCGTCCTGGTTGTGCTGTGGGACCCCCCCCCCCCACCCGAGACCCCGTCCTAGTTGTGCTGTGGGACCCCCCCCCCCCTCCCCGAGATCCCGTCCTGGTTGTGCTGTGGGACCACCCCCAACCCGAGACCCCATCCTGGTTGTGCTGTGGGGCTGGGACCCCCACCCGAGACCCTGTCCTGGTTGTGCCGTGGGACCGGGACCCCCCCGGACCTCCCTGCCCTGCCTCTCTGACCCCCCTGGCTCTGGGGGTCTCCGGGAAGGAGGGGTCTGGCATTGTCCCCCCCCCTCACCTCCTCAGGCTCTCTCGGCTCTTCAGACTGAGCCTGCAGGGCCACCTGCATCCCTGGGCTGTGGCTTTTAGGGGCCAGAGGGTGGGAATTCCTTTGGAGCTTCCCCTCCCCCTGGGCTTCCTCTCGGTGGGATTGACCCCCCTGCTGGGGGGGTTGTGTTGGCTGGGAAGGGGCCCGGGGGGGGGGGGGTGAGGAAGGGTCGTCTGGGCTCTGACTTCCAGCCCGAAGTGGCTGTGGGTGCTGCCTCACCTTTGCTGTTTGGGTTGGAATCCACAGGAAAGGAGCCTTTTCCTGGCTTTGGGATTTTGTGGCCAAGCCAGAGTGAAACTGTTGGTTGACGGGGCTCAGTGGTTTTGAGCCATCAGAGTGAAATCAGAAGGGAAAGCTTTTCTTTTCCTTCGCCTCCATTTGAATGTGCTCTCGTGGAACAGGAAGGGTTGGGATGTTCTTGGAATATTCGCTCCGTGGGCTGGAATGCAGGCCTGCAGTCCCTGTTCCTGGAGGGGTTTATTGCTTTGACAACTGAGGAAGTCATTCTGCTGCTTAAGGTCCTGGTATCTGAGCAGCCAGGGCCGTGCTGGCACTTTACTCACTCTTTAAACAGCAAAGATTGGGTGCAAGGTAAGGCAGGTAGCTCTGGTGTCACACCAGCTTCTCCATGAGGACAAACCCACGTGGCACCTGCAGCCATCCCGACGGCTCCTGCAGCTCCTGCTGGCCTCTGTAGCAGGTTTTTCCATCCTCCTTCAGGGAGTGTGAGGTTTTCTTTTCACCTGTGTCCCTGCTTTTTTTCCCAAAGTTCCCTCACTCACCAGCAGCAGGATGCGAGGGACTCTTGAGTCCGTCCGGTTTGTAGGTGGTGTCTGGTGCTGTAGGAGCAGTAAGTGTGCTGAAATGAGCCCATTCCCTGCTGGGATTGGATCCAGGTGCTGGGCAGGGCTGGGGCCAGCATGGATGTCCCTTTCCACAGGCTCTGGAGGTCTTGCCAAAGGGCTGTTATTGTCTTCACCCTCCTGGCACTGAGGAGTCTCTTGCGCAGAGCACCAGGGTTGCCCTCCCTCCTGGTGGATCCCAGTCTAACCTTTCATGCTCAGCAAATCCTCATGGAACTGGGGATCTTTGCCTTTCCAGGAGACTTTGTTCTTAACGTTCCATGAGCTCAGTAGGAAAAGAAGCTGGTTTGGTCTCTTTAAAAATCCCTCTGCCTCTTCTTTCTGTGCCTTCTTCTAAACTGGTCAGTAAGAGATGATTAACTGCCTTGGTTTACTCAGTAACCTGCAGTTACCTCCAAAACTTTGATGCAGGCTTTCAGACAGGGCTGGGAACTTCCATCCTCTTTAGAGACAGTGATCATAAAATCCACTGGGAGAAATCTGAGTGCATCTTCCAGGCAGTGACAGGGCTGTGAAGTCACCACGGCTGGTGATATTTGGGGCAGTTACCACGATATTCAGCCCAACTGTGTGAAGTTCCAGGTGGATCCTCTGTAGGGATCTGTAACTCAGTCTAGTGCTTGAATTTTGTGGCTGGATGTTCTGATTAAGTGGAGTGGTTGGGGAATTAAGGGAGGCTTTGGGTGCTCAGGCTTTTCCTTAGCTCTGAAGCAGGGAAGGAGTTGGGAAGGAAGAGAAGCACGAGGAGCCCTCGGAGCAGACGGGAGGGCAGCGTTACTCCCTCGGAGGAGGGACAGTTGGGGAACATGGCTTCACGTGGTTCAGCAGCTGAATTAAGTCCTCATTTTGCAGCATCAAAGATCAGGCTCGTGCTTCTTTCAAGAAGGTCAACTGTCTTTTGGTCTGGAGCTTGCAGGCAGTCACTGTCAGATGAGGAGTGGGTGGGCAGCTCCTCGCTGGTCGCCTCCGCGTTTCTCATCCTTCACTCAGGCTTGGGAAGCTGGTTCCTTTCTCTCTCTCCCAGCTACTGTTTTACTTCCTGCCCTGTCCAGGGCCCAGAGACACACACATCCACACACCCTTCAGCTTCGCTGCAAATTCCCCTCTCTTTGTAAACCTATTTGAGACCCGTTTGCACAACAGCAGGCGAGTGGAGCTGAGCTGCCACGCTGCGCCTGCGCTGCCCAGTTCAGGAATGGATCTTTTCTGAAGCTGTGCAATAAGCTGAGAAGTCCTTTCCCTTTGAAATCCAGCCCTTCTGCAGCATTAGGCAGAGGTGCTGTCCTCCCTGCCCACCCCTTAGTCATGCTGTGCTGATGATCCTCCACTTCATTCATCAGGAGAAGTGTGTTTTGCCTCAGTGTCGTTGAGTTTCTCCTTCTTTCCAAGCACTTTCCTCCCAGCCCGGCTGCTCAGGCTCCTCGGGTGGTTATGCAGCCTTTTGCTTTCCACTTCCCACACCCTGAAGGGAGTTGCTCTTCCTCGAGCAGTTATCTTCTGCTGGACTTTAGTCAGGCTGGACCTTGCCAGGGCTGGACTCGAGGGTTTGGTGTTAGGCAGGCAGGAGCTGCTGTGCATTAACTGACCCATCCGCTTGTGTCAACAAAAGCTAAAGTCTCTGGAGGGCTTTAAAATCAAAACCAACCCACTCTCTGGAGTCCTTGCAGCCCATCTTTCCAGCGTGGTCGTTTTGCTGATGCTCCCAGTTTTGGTTTTTAACCTGCCCTGCCTTGTCAGGGAGCTGCAGTCCCTCGAGCAGCATCTGAAACCTCCTCCTCCTCCTCCTCCTCCGAGATCCTTCAGCCCGGGAGTGATTCACAAACTAGTGCAACCTGTTGTGTAGGGGAGTGTCTGCTGTCCAGGAGAGGTGGGAGGTTACTCATTAACTGCTCTGTCGGCATCTTGCTGGGCAGAAGGCAGCGCTGCAGCCTCGGGAATGGCTCCCTTGGGATGCAGACAAGCTTAGAAACTTCCCAGCCTCGCTCAGCCCCCCGCACGCCTCCCTCCCTCCCTCTTTGGCACAGCCTGGGTTGCTTCTCAGCCCGTTCAACCACAGCAGTAAAATGACTGAGCTCAAGACACGAGTTGCTGAGGCAGGGATAAAAAGTGCCCTTTTTGGTTTCTTTTCCTCCCTTTCCCCACACCCAACTGTCAGGGTGCCAGGCTGTTATCACAGCAGGATTTCCGACTTCTTGTTTCTGCAATAACTGGGGAGAGAAACACTCCAGAAGTCCAAGTCTGCCTGGAGGTTTTCCAGGGTGTCCTGCAACCCTCTGAGCACGGGTGAATGAATCCATGTCCTGTTTCAGGTCCCTGGAAATGAGGAATAGTTTGCTGGAGGTAAACAGTAGTAATCTGCAGAGAGGGCTGCTGTGCCAAAAGCAGGTTGTAGTTCTTGGAATGTAGCTCTTGGCTGGACAGGAGGTGACTCCTGCCCACCAGCCTTGCCTGGCTGATCCTGGTAGGCCTTAGGCAGGGTTGGCTAGTGGTTATTTAAATCCCTTTCCAGCCAAGGCCATGTGCCTGGCTTGCATTTCACCCTGTCCTGTTCCAAGTTGAGGAGAGGTGGGAGGCAGGCAGCGTGGAGAACATCTAAGCTGATGCTGACCAGTGTCCAACACCAGGTTGTCTTTGCTCTCTCTCCTTCCAGGACCCCTCAGTGACACAGCTCACAAGCACTACCCAAAGTGGCTTGGATGAATTCAACCCCTTTTCTGAGACCTCCCAGCTGGTACGTGTGTCTTTGCACGAGGTGTCTTGGTGGTGGTTTTAGCAGCCCAGAAGGTCCCTTGGCAGATGGCAGCTGATTCCCCCCCCCCCAGTGGCCAGCAGCTCCTTGGGAGCACCTGCTCCTGGAGCATGGATCAGCCCCCAGCTGGAGCTCAGGAGCAGCTTCTCCCAAGCTCCTGGTCAAGCTGGATGAGGGGTGAAGGGGAAGGTGTTCTGGGGCAGGACAATATTGCCAGGGGGTCCCTGGGCTGGGGGCTGAGCTGCTGTGGCATCAGCACTGTTGGGTGGCTGCAAGAGCTTCCTCCTTATTTCCTGGCTGCTGCCACGTGTGAGGTGGGAAAAGGGGAACAGGACACCAGGGTAAAGCAATAATTGCAGTCTAAGCATCCAGTGGAAATCCCATTTTTGTTCCTCCTTTGCCTGACACTTCTAATCCTCAGTCCCATCCCCCCCGTTGCATTCAGGAACCCTCAACTTTTTGAAAAGGCAGAGGTGCTTCCTGCTGGTGCTTCCTGGTGGAGTAGTGCTAAAACTTGAATTCTTCTTGGCCAGAAGGAGCTGGATCTGATGTGTTTTGCCTTGTTGCTTGTGGTTTGTACACAGACAAATGCAGCACGGACGACGCCGGCCACCCAGCCCCCCGGGCACTCTCAGCCTGCAGTTCTGCAGCCCTCCATGGAGCCCACTCCCCAGGTACAGCCCCCCCTGGCTGCTGCCTCCCCCTAGGCTGGGCTGCAGAGCCTCTCCAAGGAGCTCCTTCAGGCCTTCAGGCATGTGGGAACAGGAGGGGAAACTGATTCCCTGGGGTTGGGTGTGGGAACCACCTCATCCAGAGAGCAGAGAGGATGCTTGGAGAAAGGATCAGCTTTCAGAATAGCCAGTGGGGAGAAGAGATTGTCTCAAGGTGTGGTAGGTGGTGGCTTTGTCTTTGCTCTGAACCTCCTCTCCTAGCTGGGAAGGGGGTTGTCCTGGTAAACTTGGGATTAAGAGAACTTGGAGCAATGAGGCCAACTGGGAGGTGGAAGAAGCTGCAAGAAAAGCAGAGCTTTGCTGAAAGGGAAGGGTATAGAGAATGGGCAACAGCCTGGGTAGCCTCCTGAAGGCTCTTCCAGCCCTGACTTCGCATGGGATAAGATGCTTGCAGGGGGTGCTGCATTGATCTTGAGTTTGTCCTCCAGTGGGTAAAGCCTCAAGAGGTTTCAGATCAGCTGTGGGTGGTCAGAGGCACAGAGTTGATAGGGTTGGAGGGGACCTCTGAAGATCATCCAGTCCAACCTCCTGCCAGAGCAGGATCCCCTACAGCAGATCCTACAGGAACACATTCAGATGGGTTTGGAATATCTCCTCAGAAGGAGGCTCCACAGCCTCCCTGGGCAGCCTGTCACTTCCCTCCCAGTCAGGAAGTTTTTCCTTATGTTCAGCTTGACCCTCCTGTGCTCCAGCTTGTGCCTGTTGCCCCTTGTCCTGTCCCTGGGCACTGCTGAGAAGAGCCTGGCCCCATCCTCCTGACACCCCCTGGAGATACTGATCAGCACTGATGAGATCCCCCCTCAGCCTCCTCCTCTCCAGCTGAGCAGCCCCAGCTCTCCCAGCCTTTCCTCCCAGGGCAGATGCTCCAGCCCCCTCAGCATCTTTGTGGCCTGTGCTGGGCTCTCCCAGTAGCTCCTTATCCTTCCTGAACTGGGGAGCTTTAGGACCTGTTGGCTCTGCCTTGGGCAGCACTGACCTGTCCCTCCCCCTGCTCCAGGCTGTGGCTGCAGCAGCACAGGCCGAGCTGCTTCAGCAGCAGGCAGAGCTAGAGAGGAAGGCAGCTGAGCTGGAGAAGAAGGAAAGGGAGTTGCAGAACAATGCAGCCAGCTTCAACCGTGAGTACTGCTCCTGTCCTGCCCTCCTGGGGGGCTGCTGGGGGGCCCTGGCCCACTCACTCAGTCAGGGTTTGGTGAAGGCTCAGCCTGGCCAAGCGTGGGCAGCTTTTGACAAGCTGGGTGTCACCCCTCTAGTCCCTCACAGCTGTGCCAACCCTCTTGGGACTGTACCTGTCACCCCACAGCTGGCAAGGTGGGAAATGAGCTGGGAGATGAGGTGCTGGAGCCCTGCACTTGCTGGGTCTCTGCTCACCAGTGTCCTCTGCACTTGGTCACCTCCAGTTGTCCCAACACCAGTTCTGTGGCCCCGTGTGATGCTGCCACACTCAGGCTTGTCACTGAGTAAAGCTTTATTTTTAACACTCTAGGCTCTCTTAACAACCACCACCCAACCTCTCCCCCTGATCTTGGCTTGAAATGGCAGAACTTGAACTTGCAGTGCCAAGTGGAGCTGGTTGAGGTGGTCCTTTTGGCCAGTGCAGGGGAATTCCAGCTCCCTCAGAGGTGATCTTTGAGATCAGCCTTCAAACCAGGCTGACCTGCCTCCTTAACCCTGCTCAGACCCAGTTCCTTGCCAAGAGCCTCTTCCAAGGTTCTCACCTCACTGTCTCTGAGTGGCCAGTTGCAATTTACAGCAAGGGAATGCTGGAATGATGAATGATGCTCTTCCAAAGAGGGAAGAGCAGGTGAAGAACTTCTCTTCTCTCCTTTCCCCAGCGAGGCAGAACAACTGGCCACCCCTTCCCAAGAGGTGTCCCATCAAGCCATGTTTTTACCAGGATTTTTCTGCAGACATCCCAGCAGATTACCAACGGATATGCAAGATGCTCTATTACTTGTGGATGTGTAAGTTGTTGCTTGAATGGCAATCAAAACTCTTCCTGGGAAGGTTCTGCATCAGCTGCTGAGCTTTGGCCTCCAGTAGATGCTGGAGGTGTTGCCTGTAAGGGTGAAATAGTGTCTCCCCTTTTTTTTATGAAGGCAAATAGAAAAGGCTCCATGTTTATGCTTTGGGCATAGCTCATTCATGACAGGATTTGGATTGTTGTTTGCTGGAGACTTGAACAAGTCTCTGAGACTCTGAAATAATAGAATCGTGGACTGGATTGGGTTGGAGGGACCTTAAAGATCATTGAGATCCCACCTCCTGCATGGGCAGGGACACCTCCCACCAGCCCAGATTGCTCCAAGCCCCATCCAACCTGCCCTTCAACACTGCCAGGAAGGAAAGACAGGGGATAGCAAGCTCAGAGATTGGGTGCAGAACAGACTCAACCATATTTGTCAGTTTTGGTGCTCTGAAAAATGTGAAGGTTGGGTTGCAAGCAGGATCAGGTGAGGTTCTCAAGTTAAGCTCTCTTTTCCTTTCAAGGGAGGAAAGGAAATTATCCCAAGGGCTCCTTGATTTCTGCAGAGCTCCATGGGTTCAGAAAGAGATTAGGGATGCTTGTAGAGTCTTCTGAGTTTTCCAAGGACTTACTGATGTTTCTTCTCTCTCTCCCATCCTGGACAGTGCATTCAATTACCCTGCTCCTAAATCTGCTTGCTTGCCTGGCGTGGTTCACAGTTGATGGATCCAGAGGAGTAGACTTTGGTCTCTCCATCCTGTGGTTTGTTTTATTCACTCCTTGTGCCTTTCTCTGCTGGTACCGACCCATTTACAAGGCTTTCAGGCAAGTACTAGTGCCCTCTGTCCTGGGAAGGTGGCTTTTAGTGGGAGGAGCTTTTATCTCTTCTGATCACACGTTGCCTGCAGGAGAAGTGAATCATAGAGTCACAGAATCAGAATGGTTTGGGTTGGAAGGGACCTTAAAGATCATCTAGATCCAACCCCCCTGCATGGGCAGGGACACCTCCCACCAGCCCAGGTTGCTCCAAGCCCCATCCAACCTGCCCTTCAACACTGCCAGGGATGGGGCAGCCACAGCTTCCCTGGGCAACCTGGGCCAGGCTCTCACCACCCTCACACTCCAGAATTCCCTCCTCATGTCTCACCTCAATCTCCCTCTTCCAGTTTTCATCCCTTCCCCTTTGTCCTCTCCCTCCCTGCCCTTGTCCCAAGCCCCTCCCCAGCTTTCCTGGAGCCCCTTCAGGCACTGGAAGGTGCTCTCAGGTCTCCCTGGAGCCTTCTCTTCTCCAGGCTGAACACCCCAACTCTCCCAGCCTGGCTCCAGAGCAGAGCTGCTCCAGCCCAAGGATCATCTCTGTGGCCTCCTCTGGGTTCTCTCCAGGAGCTCCACCTCCTTCCTGTGTTGGGAGCTCCAGAACTGCTCCCCTCCTCTCAGAGAAAGGTGTCTGTGCAGTTGTCATGTCCCTGGGTTTCACTCCTGCTGCCATCTCTCCTGCAGGTCTGACAGCTCCTTCAGCTTCTTCGTCTTCTTCTTCGTCTTCTTCTGCCAAATAGCAATCTATGTCATCCAGGCTGTTGGCATTCCTGGCTGGGGGGACAGGTAAGCTTGGCTTCATGGGCTGCCCTCACAGCCCTTCACGGGTGCTTTTTCTCCCCAGGGTTGTGACTGTCAGAAGCTTTGGGGTCTGTTGCTCCTTTCTGTTGGCTCTCCCGTGGTTTTCCTGATCCACAGTTTCAGCAGGTCCCAGCTGGGCTGCCTCTCTCCTCCACTCTTCCCCTCCTAATCCCAGCAGAGGCCTTTACTGCTGCAGGCCAGGGCTGCAAGGAGCCTGTGGCATCTCCCACACCTCCTCCCCCTCCCTCAAGACATATAATACTGACCCCTTCTTGATGCTGAGCCTCTCGTGTTGGCCACGTCTTCTGCCTCGGGTTACAATGGAGCCTTCATGGCTAGAACAGGGGGGTGAGGGAGCTCTGCCCCTGAGCACACCAGTGGTGGGGCTCCCTACTTCTGTCCCCAAACTGTTCCTCAGTTTCTCTCCAGTGTGTTGGGGGTGGGTTGTGCTTCAAAAACTGAGCAGGGAGGGTTTCACCCTCACCCTTTCTCGATGATGTTGGACCAGCAGGGTAAGTCAGGCCTTCTAGAGCCTCTGGCCAGCACGTGTCTCTGTAGCAGAGCCCCAGCTTCTCTTTGGCCTTCCCGAGTCATTGAGCACAGGGAAAAGGTTAACAGCTCATGGTTGTCTCCTGGAGGGACCCTTGGGGTGAGGTTGCAGTGAAGCTGCTGTCTATTTTTGCCCGCTGCCTGCAGAAGGGCCAGGGGGCAGAGCTGTCCCCGTGCTCCCTGACTCAGGGGGGACAGGGAGGGAGCACTCTGTTTTCAGGCTGGCTGTGGAGAGCCTTGGGCCTTCTGCTGCATTTCCTCCAGCCAGGCAGGGGGTTTATTTTTGGCTGGAGTGCACGGGGTGCCTTCCTCCCAGCGAGCAAGGAGTCGTGCAGCGCGTCAGCTCGGGGTGGGTTGGCTCGCTCGGTTCCCTTTCTGCTGATGGCACACGGCTGAGCAGGTGGAAAGATTCCCTTCTCCAGCACCCAGGAGGGTGTTTGGAGTGAGGCATCTTGGTACTTTAGCCCACAGCCAAGCACCAGCAGCTCCCAGCATCCCTGCTGCCAGTTCCCTTCTTGTGTAGCTCTGCCCTTCATCCTTTCCTTCCTTTTCCTTCCCTCCCCAGCCCTGCCGAGCTGTCCCTGTGCCAGGCAGGTGCAGGCTCCAGCCCTGCCACACAACCTCACAACCCGACTGAGTTTGGAGAGGGTGCTGCTGGAAGTGACTCCCATCTGTGGTGGCACCAAGGGTGTCGATTGCCACTTTGGGGGGGTGTCCCAGGGCCAAGGGGGGAGCACGATTCCCTTGCGTAGCGGGCGTTGGATTGCTTCTAAAAACCACGGGGGAAGTTCTGGCCCCCAGAGAAGTGCCTGGATCAGCTCTGGGTGCCCACCTCAGCACCTGGGAGGTTTGCTTTTCACCTTCCCCCAGAGGCTGTTGTGCAACCAGCCGTGGGTGTCCCTTCCTCCCCCTCTAACCCAGCCCCTCTCACCCCTCTCTCCTCCCCCCGGCAGCGGGTGGATCGCGGCGCTGACCGACCTGCGGCAGAACCTGGCTGTGTCCATCATCATGATGGTGGTGGCAGGATTCTTCACCCTGTGTGCAGTCCTCTCCCTCTTCCTCCTGAAGCAGGTGAGTGGGGCCCGGGGGACAAGGCCAGCTCTGGGCTGAACAGCAGCTCTGCAGGTCAGGCTTCTATCCCGGGGTTGCAGGGGTTTGCTTGATTGTTTTGGAAGGTGGAATCGGGGCACTGGCAGGTCAAGAGCTTGGAGTGAAAGTGTTTTGGTGGCTGCTGGCCAGAGAAGGTGGCCAGTGGGGTCCCAAGTGTCACCCTCATCAAACACAGACGTCACATTTCTTGCCCCTCCCTTTGGCTCCAGCCTGTCCTCCTCTCTGGCTGAGCAGAGCAGAGCACTGATTGCTCTGGGTGGCTGTCCGGGCTGTTGGAGTCACTGCTGCCACAATCCCATGGCACTTCTCAAAGCCTGGTGGGATCCAAACCAGTGCCTTCCCTCAGCCTCCCTTCGTCCTTCTGATCCGCCACATGAGGGCTGCAACTCCCTGCAGAAATCCAGCCTTGGGGAAGGCAAGGACAAGGCTGACCAGGTCCACTTTCCATTCCTTCCTCCTCCTTTCCTCCTCAATTGTATCGTGGGGGAAGCGCTTTTAGTTCCCAGCACCTTGGTGTCCACACCTGGGGCTGCAATGTCCACACCACCACCACCCCCACGGGCTGGGGAAAGGACTTTTTGGTCCAACACCCACCACCTTGCTCAGAACTCCCCACCTTTTACCCCAAAGGAGGGTGTGCAGAAAGCTTGCAGCATCGTGCAGGTGCAGCTGCTGCCTCCAACCCATCCTCTCCGAGCCGCCAAGACACCCGAGGGGGCCGAGGAGGAACGAGGGGTGAGCACCAAACCCACAACCCCCCTCCTGATTCCTTTCCCCCTCCCCCCCTCCTCTTCCTCTCCCATTTCCCAGGTGCATTCCCTGTACCGCCGCACAGGAGCCAGTTTCCAGAGGGCACAGGAAGAGTTTTCCCAAGGCATCCTCACCAACAGGAGCTTCCAGACAGCAGCTGCTGGGGCAGCCTCCTCTGCAGCACAGAGTGCTTTCCGGGGAAACTAGCCCATCCTGCCTTGCCTCTCCCATTCCCACTCCCTCTCCCATCATCACCCCAACCTCCTGATTTGGGTGGTTTTGGGTGTTTGGTTTTTTTTTTTCCCCTAAAGATGCACTTTCTGGGGGTGCCGTGTTAGCTCTGTGATGCCCACTCCAGATGAAGAAGAGGTCTGGGGTGGTTTTTTTGTTTTATTTGGAAGCTTCAGCTGCCCGACGTTGATGCCCTTTAGTTTTCCCCTGTCTTGTTTTAGGGGGTGGGGGGGGATAGGGGAGACATTCTCTGAAGCAAATATATTCTTTCTCTATCCAGGATGTCCCAGGTGTTTGTGTCTCTCCCTCTCCTTGCCCTGCCCAGAGCAGGAAGGTGAGGGGAAGCAGCTTTTGGATTTTACTCTCTTCTTTTGGCCTTTGCTATGAAGAATTTGATTATTTGCTGGGTTTTTTGTGTTTTGGTTTTGTTTTTGTTTTTTGTTTTTTTTTTTTTTCAGGGCTTGTATCTTGCATGGACTTTATGTCATTAATTTAAGAGGGGAAACTGGTTCCTTATACTTAGGCAGTGCTGGGTTTTGACCCAGATTCCCAAGAGTGGCACGAAGGAAAACCTTTGGGAGCAGGAAGGGGTTGGAGAAGAGGGGGAAAAAGGTCTTTCTCCTTGTCCCCCTGCCAGGGCAGAGCCTCCTGGAAAGCTTCACTGTGGCTTTCAGCTGGGGCAGGAAGGGGGATTTGTTTTGAGCTCCTCTCTTTGGGGCCAGGACAGGGTGTCCCTTGGGAGGGGGGTGAGGAGCAGGGGTTGAGGTGCTTGGGGCAGTGTCCTGGCCCCTGCTCCTCCAGCAGCCCTGCTGCAGGGGGGGCTTCTGACTGCGGCCTTGTCCCTTCTTGTCCCCAGGTTTGGGGGGGGGGGGGGGGGTGTGCTATGCCCCCCACCTTGGCTGGCAGAGGGGGTGCTGGGGTGGGAGGGGGGGGTGTGGGGCTGCCTGTTCCCCCCCTGGCACACAAATTGGCAATTTCACAGCCCCTCCTTCCCTTCCCCTCCTCTTCTTGGGTGTAATTTTTGTTGCCTTCCCCCCCCCCACCCCCGGCGCGTCTGATCTTTTCATGTACAACAGAAATGATTATTGAGAATAATAATAATTAATTAATAATAAAATGTCTATGTGCTGAAGGGCGGGGCTCCCTCCTGCCTGCGGGGGCGGGGCCAGGGCCGAGGGGGCGGGGCCAGGGCCGAGGGGGGCGTGGCGATGGACAGAGGGGGCGTGGTCATGGCGACAGGAGGTACCTGTCCGTGGCTGAGGGGGCGTGGCCAGATCCAACGGGAGGGCGTGTCCATGGCTGGGGGGTGTGGCCAGGACCGACGCGGGAGGCTTGTCCATAGCTGAGGGGGCGTGGCCATGGCCGACGAGGGGGCGTGACCCGGGCCGAGGGGGCGTGGTCAGGGCTGAGGAGGCGTGGCCAGAGCCAACGGGAGGGTGTGTCCATGTCTGGGGGTGTGGCTAGGGCGGCACGGAGGCGTGTCCATGGCTGAGGGGGCGTGGCCAGGGCAGACAGGGGGCGTGGTCAGGGCTGAGGAGGCGTGGCGAGAGCCAATGGGAGGGCGTGTCCGTGGCTGGGGGGCGTGGTCAGGGCCGGTGCGGTGGGTTGTCCATGGCTGATGGGGCGTGGCCATGGTTGAGGGGGCGTGGTCAGGACTGAAGGGGCGTGGTCAGGGCCAACAGGGGGCGTGCCCAGGCGCGGGGCCCGCCGGGAAGACGGAAGCGCGGCGGGGAGCGGGGCCGGGGCCGGTGCCATGGCCGGGCCCGGCTGGGCCCCGCCGCGCCTGGACGGGTTCATCCTCACCGAACGCCTCGGCTCCGGCACCTACGCCACCGTCTACAAGGCCTACCGGAAGGTAAGGCCGGGGACGCCCCCTCCCCGGTCCTAGATCTCCTCCCTCCTTTCCCGCGCAGCCCTCCTCTTGTCCCTACGCGGCACCGGCTCTTCCGCCCCTACGCGGGACCTGTCCCCCCCCTTCCCTGCCAGGGTCTCCTCCCTCCCCCGGCGCGGCTGTGTGGGTGGGGGGCACGGCGGGAGGGGGGCTGCAGGGTGGTGGTCTCCCCTGGGCAGAGGGACACCCGCGAGGTGGTGGCCATCAAGTGCGTGAGCAAGAGGAGCCTCAACCAGGCCTCGGTGGAGAACCTGCTGACCGAGATCGAGATCCTGAAGACCATCCGCCACCCGCACATCGTGGAGCTCAAGGACTTCCAGGTGGGGCTGGGGGCTTCCCGGGAGGTTTTGGGAGGGGGTGGTGAGCCAACCTCCTGGGGCCCGTCCTGCCTCCTTGAGGATGTATCTGTGGGGTTCGGTGCCAGCCACTGGGCAGGCTGGTCTAGGCAGGCCCCGCGTAGGTGGGGCAGGGCGAAGGGGCCTGTTGGGCTGGCACGAGGAGGTCCCTGCTTGCCTGGCAGTGGGACAGCGACCACATCTACCTGATCATGGAGTTCTGTGCCGGGGGGGACCTTTCCCGCTTCATCCGGATGCGCAGGATCCTCCCCGAGAAGGTGGCACGTGTCTTCCTGCAGCAGCTGGGTAAGGGCAGCCTTCCCTAGGGGTTGGTTGTTGTTTTTTTTTTGGGGGGGGGGGGGGATTCTTAGCTCCAGGGTTGCCACCTGCCCTTCTGCCCACCCAGCCTGCGCCCTGAAGTTCCTCCACGACCACAACATCTCCCACCTGGACCTGAAGCCTAAGAACATCCTCCTGAGCGCCCCGGAGAACCCCCAGCTGAAGCTGGCAGGTCAGCTCCTAGGGGTGCTGGGGGGGGGGGTTGGGGAGGGGCAATGCCTCCTCCCCCCTCTCCCACCGTTTCTCCTGGCTCTCTGCTCCCCTCCCCCCCCTTCCCCCCAGATTTTGGCTTTGCTCAGTACATGTCTCCCTGGGACGAGCAGCACGTCCTGCGGGGCTCCCCGCTCTACATGGCCCCCGAGATGGTTTGTCGCCAGCAGTACGACGCCAGGGTGGACCTCTGGTCGGTGGGCGTCATCCTTTATGGTGGGCTTTGGCTTTTATCTCCCCCCGGGGCTGCTTCTCCCCCTCCCCAGCTCCATCTCCACCCCCCCCGCCCCCCCTCACTGCTCCCTTTCCCCCTCCACAGAAGCACTTTTTGGGAGACCACCCTTCGCCTCCCGCTCCTTCGCCGAGCTGGAGGAGAAGATCCGCAGCGACCGGGCTGTGGAGGTAAAGTGGGGTGGGATGGAGCTGGCTGGGATGTTCTAGCCCCTTCCAGGGCTGGTGGTCTCAGGTCCCCTTCCCTTCCCAGCTGCCCAGTCGGCCCCCGCTCTCCCCGGAATGCCGGGATCTCTTAGGACAGCTCTTGGAGAGGGACCCTGGGAAGCGCATCTCCTTCGAGCGCTTCTTCGCCCACCCTTTTGTGGATATGGAGCATGTCCCTGGCCCTGAGAGCCTCTGCAAGGGGGTGAGCAGGGTGCTGGGGTGCTGGTCCCCGGGGACAGATAGGGGCCCAGCCCTGAGCCCCACCCTCCTCTCCCCCAGACCAACCTGGTGGTGGAGGCAGTGAAGAAGGATCAGGAGGGCGACGCCTCCGCCGCCCTCTCCCTTTACTGCAAAGCCCTGGAGTATTTTGTGCCAGCTCTGCACTGTGAGTCCACCCTGGGGGGGGCTGGGTGTGTTTTGGAGGGGGGGCAGCACCCCCAGTTTGCAGCCCATCCACCCTGGTGTTTGGTTGCTCTGCCCCCCCCCAGATGAAACCGATGCTCGCAGGAAAGAAGCCATCCGAGCCAAGGTGAGCCAGAACTCCCTGGCAACTGGAGTACCTACCTGGCTGAACTCAGCAAGGTGTCCCCCCACCCTCTGTCCCCCATGGGGAGGGTCCCCTCACCCCCTTGGCTGTGGGCAGGTGGGCCAGTACATCTCCAGAGCAGAGGAGCTGAAGGCTTTGGTCACCTCCAGCAACAAGAACCTCCTGCAGCAAGGGAACCCGGCCAGGGAGCTCCTGAAAGGTAGTGGGTTTTGGGGATCCCCCCAGCCTCAGCAGCATGGGCAGGGGGCACCTGGCAGGGTTTGGGGCTGAAGGGTGCTGCCCCAGGGTGCTCCCCTGTGCCATGTCCCCTCTTGCAGAGATGGCCAAGGACAAGCCTCGGCTCTGCACTGCACTGGAGATGGCCTCTGCAGCCATTGCTAAGGTCAGGCCTGGGGTTGGGGCTCCCTGTGCCTGCTGAGCAGAAGGGGAGGGGGCAAACCCCCCTGGGGAGGTGGAGAACCAGCCTGTGTCCCCGCCCTGTCCCCCAGCTGCAGCCCAGCCCTGGGATCTCTTGCAGGAGGAGGAAGGCAAAGATGATGGTGACACCCTGGAGCTGTACCAGCAGAGCTTGGGTGAGCTGCTGCTGCTCCTGGCTGGTGAGTTGGGGCTGTCGCGGGGTCCGTGGGGCTGGACCCTGTGCCTGGGGCTGATGGCACATCCCTGGCACATCATCCCTGGCACATCCCTCTTCCCTGCCCAGCTGAGCCTGCGGGGAGGCGCCGGGAGCTGCTCCACACTGAGGTGAGTGCCAGCCCAGGGGCAGCAACGTGTCCCCTTGGCACGGCTTGGAAAGGACCTTCCCCCTCTCTTCCCCCAGATCCAGACCCTGATGGCTCGAGCTGAGTACCTGAAAGATCAGATAAAGGTACAGCTGCCAGCAGGGGTGGGGGGGCTCTGGAGTGTGCTGGGAGGTGCTTCCAGGCTGGAAAACATTCCTTTCCCTTGGCAGATGAGGGAGGCACAGTCCATGGGCAAGGAGGCACTGGCAGAGTCTGTCCGGAGTGGTGAGTCCCTGTCTCCATCCCCCAGGAATGTGTCCCCACCTCGTGGCCGGGTGTCCTGTGGCAGGGAAACATCCCTACGGCTTCCATAGCCATGAGGATATTCCTGCCCCTGGGTCATCTTGACCCTGCACCCCCTGGCAGGGGGTGAACCCACCTGGGCTGGCTGGGGGTGGGTGACTGTCCCGTGTCCCCTGGCACAGCCTGCACCCTGCAGTGATTCCCGGGAACCAGCCGGCGGGATGCTGCTCCCTGCCCTGCCCAGCCAGAGGGCTGGAGGAAGAACAAAGCTTCCATTCTGACCACATCAGGGTAATAGCCTCGGGGGGCTCCCCCTTGGCTCTGTAGGGCCATCTGCCCCCCTCCCTGGGCACTGATTTCCCAGTGGGCAGAGTCCCCTGCCAGCCCTGCCTCCACCGTCTGCTGCTGCAGCCTCCCCTGCCCTCGGGGGGCAGGTTATTCCACTCTAATTCCCTCTGCTCTGCCAGGCTGGGTATTTTTTTTTCTCCTGGCTCCCCTCTGCCAGCCTTTGAGGTGGGATGTTGCTTCCCAAAGTCTCTGGGGAGACCTCTGAGTGGTGCAGAAGCACCCACAAAACCCCGCCGGTAGCTGCGGGCTGTGGGTGGTGGCAGCAGGCAGAGGGGACACACACACTGCCCACACCCACCCACCCTCTGCTGTCTTGGGTGCCTTTTTCACCCAGCAACTACCTCTCTGCACCCACCACTGCTCCCCCAGGCTCCAGCACTGGCTGCTGGAGCACTGGGGGGGGTTGGTCAGGCTGTTGCTTCCCAAACTTCCCCGCGCTGGGGTCTGGTGGGTGCTGACCACCTTGGACATCTGTGTCATGAGGTGTCACCCGTGCTCAGCGGGGGTTCCTGGGTGGCACGTGCTCCTCCACGGGTGCAGGCCTGGAGTGAAACGGGAGCAGGAATCAGGTGCCTTCAGGGATAGTGGCACAGCCACCAACAGGGATACCTCCCCGAAGGCAGAGCCTGGGTGTCCGGCCTGCTCTGTGCCTCAGGGCTCTGGCAACCCAAATATCCAAATTAGATTCCCAGGAACCATCTCCAGCCCTGCAGAAGTTCCTTGCCCCGGGTGGCAACGTCCCCCCAGCCTGCAAAACAAGGGACTTTTCACACAATCTGCTGTATTTCAAGGGAATGTAATTTATTGTCTTTAATAAAGTGGGGCTCCAGCTGAGCCCGAGAGCCACCCCGAGGTGCCTGGAGCCATCAAGGAGGGCTGAGCACCCTCATCCCTGTCCTCTTGCCCACGACTGGAGCTGGGGGGTGTCCCCTCCTGTCCTCCTGCCAGTGCTGGCTGGCACCGTGCTCGTCCCCGTGCTCCCTGGGGACAGGAGGAAGCCAAGGCAAGGTCTGACCTTGGTTCTGCTTTGCATCCTTATTTGTGTGGCTGTGTGTGTGCGTGGCTGTGGCTGTGTGTGCCTCTGTGCATGGCTGTGTGTGGCTAAGTGTCTGTGCGTGTCTGGCTGTGTGTGTGCTTGTCTGTTTGTGTGTGTCTGCTTGTCTGTCTGTATGTCTCTGTGTGTCTGTGTCTCTGTGCATGTCTGTGTGTGTGTGTCTGTGTGTGTGTGTCTGTGTGTGTGTGTCTGTGTGTGTCTGTGTGTGTCTGTCTGTGTGTCTGTCTGTGTGTCTGTCTGTGTGTCTGTCTGTGTGTCTGTCTGTGTCTGTGTGTCCGTGTCTGTGTGTCCGTGTGTCCGTGCCCTCCCCCCACCCAGCAGAACCACCAGAATGACACCAAATCCCGTTTTTCCCCCAGCTTGGGGCAGCGGGTGGGGACCCCCTGGGCCAGACCCCTACCCGGGGGGGGGCAGCGGGGACGAAGGCTGAGGGGCTGGACCAAAGACGGGAGGGCTTGGGGGCTGCAGGGGGTGGGCTGAGCCCTCCTCCCACCCCCTCCCCAGCCGGTGCTTTCCTGACCCACCGCGGCGGAGCTTCCCGGGCGGATCCCCACCAGCGTTTTTCTGTCTCTCTTTTTGATGATGATGATGATGATGAATTCTGAGCGGAGATTATACCCTGAAGGCTCTAAAGAGCTTTCCGAGCCCTCCCCCGGCCCCTGCTTGGCGCGGATCACCGCATCTGCCTTCACGCTCCGCCGGAGCCGCCGCAGCCCCGGGGGAGCGGGACGGGCTGGGGGTGGACCCCGGGGCTGGGGCTGGACCCCGGGGCTGGGGGTGGACCCCGGGGCTGGGGGTGGACCCCGGGGGCTGGGGGTGGACCCGGGGGCTGGGGGTGGACGCTGGGGCTGGACCCCGGGGCTGGGGCTGGATCCCGGGGCTGGAGCTGGATCCCGGGGCTGGGGCTGGACTCCGGGGGCTGGGGCTGGACCCCGGGGGCTGGGGGTGGACCCCGGGGCTGGGACTGGACGCTGGGGCTGGACCCCGGGGCTGGGGGTGGACCCCGAGGGCTGGGGCTGAACCCCGAGGGCTGGGGCTGGACCCCCGGGGCTGGGGCTGGACCCCGGGGGCTGGGGCTGGACCCCGGGGGCTGGGGGTGGACGCTGGGGCTGGGGCTGGACCCCCGGGGCTGGGGCTGGACCCCGGGGCTGGGGGTGGACGCTGGGGCCGGGACTGGACGCTGGGGCTGGACCCCGGGGCTGGGGGTAGACCCCGAGGGCTGGGGCTGGACCCCGGGGGCTGGGGGTGGACCCCGGGGTTGGGGCTGGACCCCGGGGGCTGGGGGTGGACCCCGAGGGCTGGGGCTGGACCCCGGGGGCTGGGGGTGGACCCCGGGGCTGGGGCTGGACCCCGGGGGCTGGGTCCTGCCTCCTCCAGGCCCTGGCTTTTCTAACCCAGAGTCCCCCAGTGTCACTCACGGGGCGGCTCTTGGTTTGTCACCCAGCAAGGGGACAGGGGGCTAGCAGGTGGGTTTGTCACCCAGCATGGGGACAGGGGGTGGCTCTTGGTTTGTCACCCAACAAGGGGACAGGGGGCTGGCAGATGGGTTTGTCACCCTCTGCAAAGGGCTCTTCCAACCCAGGGCCCCCCAGCATCACTCATGGGGTGGCTCTTGGTTTGTCCTCCAGCAAGGGGACAGGGGGCTGGCAGGTGGATTTGTCCCCCAGCAAGGGGACAGGGGGCTGGCAGGTGGGTTTGTCCCCCAGCAAGGGGACAGGGGGCTGGCAGGTGGGTTTGTCACCCTCCTCGTGCCAGCCCCTGGGCTCCTCGGTGATGCGAGTTCAAACACTCAGCAGGCCTGAAAGCCTGGTCAGGGCAGGCTGGGTCAGCCTGCAGAGCCATTCCTGGGCTCCCCCCCCATGCTCTTTAATCCCGATTAATCCCAACCTCTGGATCAGCAGCACAGAGAAGCCAGGCAGGGCAGGGTGAGGACATCCCTCCCCGCAGCAGCAGCTCGCCGGGAGAGTTAATTGAGTGCAAAAAGAAGAATGAAGCATTCAGGGGAGATCCCCCCTGTCCCTCGATGGCAGCTCATTTGTTTTGGCACTTTAATGAGGGCTCATTTAATGCTTGGCCCGTTGGGAAACTCATGTCATCTGGTGCTCAGCAGCAGGAAGGAGATCTGGTCCCACAGCCCTGTGACCAGGGGTGGCTTCAGGGCTGGGGCAGGAGGGGCTGGAGCTTCCAGCAAGGGTTACCTTGGCTAAATCCACCCCAAACCTTGCACTGTAGGTGAGGGAATTACTTCGTGTGGGAGAGAAAAAAATGAGATTATTTCTCCTTTAATCCACCCTAATGCTTTGCTTGGGTTTTTAGCCCATATGTTGCTGGGTTGGACTGGAAGATCTCAGGGTCCCAGCCTTCCCTCAGGGCCTCAGCATTCCCTCAAGGTCTCAGCATTCCCTGAGGGTCTCAGCATTCCCTCAGGGCCCCAGGATTCCCTCAGTGCCAGGGAACAGGATGTGCCTCCATGGGCAAGGGATGAGGCAAAGAAGGGCTGCCTGCCCCTGCTTCCCCCCATCCCAACTTCTCCCCTCCAGGGTGGGCTCCAGGCCGGTGATGGGAGCAGGGCTGTGGTCTGGGAGCATCCTTGGAGCTGGCAAGGTTGTTTTGGCCAGGAGGGGTTGCTGGGGCACGACACGCTGCCCAGGCGAGCGGGGAGAGCACGTGCTGCTCGCTCCTCACATGCCTGGGGGTCATGGTGGTGCCTCCAAAAATAAACCCGTGGAGCTTCACGCGGCCTCTGCGTGGTGGCACGTGGGCTGGGAGTGAGCACGGAGCAGAGCTGAGGGTCCAGGGACAGGGAGGGAAAGGGTCCAGGCTGGGGATCCCCAGGGATACACCATCGGGCTGCAGCCCCATCTCTGTCTCTCTGCTCCAGTTGGGGATCCCGGGATGTTTTCTTGGTCAGGCTGGAGATTTAAAAGCCAAGCTGGGCTAGAGGGTTTGGCTGGGTTGGTGCCTGCTCTCTGCTATCCCTTTCCTGGGGGGGGATTAGATGAGCTTGGATTGAGCCTCATCAGGTATGATCTCCTCTCCAAGCTAAAGCTGCTAGTGCCAATCTTCCCTCTCCTTTCTCGCCAGCCTCCAGAGCTCCACGGGGCTGGGTTTGGGCTCCAGCCTGGAGCTGCAGAGGCTGGAGATGTGGGTGCCCATGACAGAGCATCAGACCTGAGCTGCCTCCATCTCTCCATCCTGCCAGCCAAAGTGATGGTTGATTTCCTCCCAGAGGTGAGACAACCTCTGACTTTGGAGGGTGCCGTGAAGTTCTGAGGATTCCCTGGCCCCGCGCTGGCACGTCCAGGGGGCTGGGGGCAGGAAACCATCTTCTGGCCATACCAGGAGTTTCTCAGCCCCAGGCATGGCTTCACCCAGCATCCTTGCTTCAATAGTAACAGTAATAATGCAGCCTCCCCTGCATTTTCCTGGATGACCCAACACCCCTGCAAAAGCAAATCACCCTTAAGCTGCTCCCTTGGGATTTGGGGCAGTAAATTCCCAGCCTGTGCCAGGTCTTTCCAGGAAGCATGGCTGCAGGAGCCCACTGCTCCCCAGACGTGCTGGCAGGCTGGAGCTGGCTGGAAGTCCCACCTGGGTTCACCCAGGTTGTCCTCCCTGCAGAGCTGCGTCCTTGCTCGGAGCTTGACATCCCGCAGTGCCCGCGAGGCGGGGAGGCTGGTGAGGGAGCTGAAGGATTTTTGACTAAAATAGCCCCCAAAAATCTGTGGGATCCGAGGGAGGTTTTGTGGTGGCTTTTTTTGCAACCTAGCTGCTGCCAAAAAGCCGATCGGAGCCTCCCTGCAGCCCAGAAGATGGCAAAACACCTGCTCCCAACCAGGCGTGATGCTCCCGTCTGGATGGTGCCCCAAGGGGATTTCTGCCTTCAGCTCCCACCCCTACTCCCCCTGCCCTGGAAAGGGGAGGTTCTCTGCCCCCCTCAGACCTTCGGGGAACCCCAACACCTTTCTTCAGGAAAAGCACTGCTCGAGGAGAGGAAGGAATGCATAGACATCTCCTGGTATTTATTCCACCGGTTACAGCAGCGCGGTGGCAGGGGGGACAGTGGGGAGACACTTGACACAAGCACAGGGCAACAGCACAGCAGGGGAGGAGGGGGCTTCCCCCTGTCCCTTTGTTCTTCTCCTGGAAAGAACAAGGACACAAGTGGATCCCACCCTGGGAGAGGGAGGACGTGGCACCATCGTCCCCAGGGGAAGGGCTGGGGTGGGTTCAGCTGCAACGCTGGGGAGGGGGTTTATTCCTCACTGGAGTTCATTCAGGCTTTATCCCTCTGGTCCTCAGCACCCCCACCCCCCTTCTTGCTGGGCTAGATGGGATCAGATAGCAGGACCTTCTCTGCTGCCTCCTCGGAGAGGAGCCCCTCAAGGGCAAGGTGACCGGTATTTCTCACACGGACAGGATGTTATTTCTCATGTGATGGGTGTGGGATGCAGCAAGGGGGGGCATTTCTCATTGTGCCTCGTCCTTGCAGAGCAAACTGGAGCCTCCCAGTCATTTCTAGGAGGCTCGGTCGAAGCCTGGAGGCAGAGACACAGAGTGTGGCCACAGCTCTGCTGGCAAACCATGGCCTTCCCACACCGACATGGTTCAAGGTCACTCAGGGCTTTTCTTTCCCTGCAAATTCCTCCTCCAACTCTTGCTAAAGACACCCACTGCCGGGGGCACAGGAGGGGGTGCTGGGGCACAGGGGGGGGGGACATGCTGGCTCTTTGCTCCAACCTCGGAGCAGAGAACAAAACAAAAACCACACAGCAGGGACAATCTGGGTCAGGGACTCGAGGCTTCACGCGGCTCAGAAGGAGGACCCGACTCACACGAGGCAAGGGTGACACCACCAGTGGGGTCCCCACTGCAGGCAGCAGCCACCACCAGACCCTTGGCTGCGTCCCCTCCCGTCTCCCCCACCGTCACCTGGACGGGGAGGGGGGGTCCAGCTGGGTCACATCAGGGTGCACTTCTCAGCAGATTGCTTCAGGTCCTCTAGTGTGGCCGAGGCTTTGTCTTTCAAGGAGTCAAGGTCCAGGTTCTGGATGTTGCTGAGCTGGCCAATAACCGAGTTCTTCTCTTCCTCCTCCTCGTTGTCCTGCTCGATCATCTTAGCCAGCTCCTTGGGCAGCTCCACGTCACCTCCCACCAGCTGGATCTGGTTGTCATCCGTTTCGTTCTGAAACGGGCCAGGAGAAGGTCAGGCACAGGACCCTGCAGGTGGGAAGGGGCTTCTGGAGGCACCTGCAAGGTTCCCAACAGGGTCTGCATGGGCTTTGGGCTGTCTGCCTGTTTGAAAGTCCACAGAGGTTGGTCTCTGGGGCTCACAGGCATCCTCATGCTGGGGGTAGGATGGTGCCCGTGAGCTCCATCACTGCTGGCCCAGAGGGGACATGCTGAGCAGAGCCACACACCAGCAAGAGCCAAGGTGACAACCTGACCCTGCCAGGATTGCTATCAGTTGCCTTTCAGCTCGCCTTGGAGTAGCCGCGGAGGTTCAGGCACCTAATTAAGCTGCACTTCTGCTTAACGACTGTGCCCACCAGAGATGGGGGTCAGCTGTGCTCTGGAGAGCCAGGGGGGGCAGAGTTTGCAAGAGGCAGCCAGGCTGCCAACGTGGATCAGGAATGAGCAGAAGAAACTTGTCGAAGGATTAGAAGGGACATCTCAAGCATGAGAAAGCAGCGAAAGGATCCGGGGGGGGGGGGGGGGGCAGAGCTGAACAAATCCCCATTTCCCCTGGAGAAAAAGAATAAATCTCCCTCTCTTCTTTTTTTCCTGCCTTTTCTTGCTTTTGGCAAAGGGGGAGGGGAGAAATTCTCCAGCTGTTTCTTTCCTGGCAATAAAAGGGGTGTGAGAAGCAGCGGGGTGGCCGAACAACGTGGACCAATCTGAACAACATCCCTTGGCTTAGCTGACCTTCCTGAACTAAAATTAGCCCAGCTCCAATTTAGAGTATTCACCCATGAGAGACTCTTGTTGAATACAGGGTGGGTTTGGGGGGGG
Source organism: Apus apus (assembly GCF_020740795.1). Lineage (NCBI taxonomy): Eukaryota > Metazoa > Chordata > Aves > Apodiformes > Apodidae > Apus > Apus apus. Next base: position 2,354,809 of record NC_067291.1, on the reverse strand, counting down.
GGGGAGGAGGGGGGGGAAGAGCCTGTGGCAGTTCCAAGAACGGCTGAATTATCCTTGATTAAATTGTTTCCAGTGAATCATTCATTGGGCGGAAGCTCCAAAATAGGAGTTGAGCTCGGAGATGTTTGCCAAATAATCCAGGGAGAGAGGCTGGCTAGTCCAGCTGGGAAGGTGGAACTCCAGTTTCTCTCTTGGCTACAGGGCTGGAAGCCTGGAGTGGAGGTGGTTTTCCCTCATCCAGCTAGGATTAAGGGATAAAAGAGAGGAAACGGGGGGACCAAGAGAAGCAGATGGGGTGAGATGGGGGTCCTGCTGTCTGGGACTGGCAGCTCGTGGTGCTCGGAGGGAAGGGGCAAAGACTGGGGGCAAAAGGTGCTTTTTAGAACTGGTTTGCACTTGGGCTTTGTGGCTCAAAACGGCCTCAGTCCTGGGGGTCTTGGTGAGTCCTCCCCTCCCTGCAGAGCAGGGGGCTTGTCTGTGCCCTGGTGGCCCACCCACCCAGCCCCCGGGGGCACTGGGAAGGGGCTCAGCTCCCTGTGCCCCCCGTGCCCGGCACGGCCGTACCTTGGGGAGCCGGTACTTGTCTCGGAAGTGGGACCTGACCGTGGCTCTCTCCGCCTTGCGCTGGGCAAACTGGGCATCTCTCTCCATCCTGCAAACCGCACAGGGCAGTTACCAGCTGCTGCCGCCTCCCCCCAGACCCTGGGGCTGAGCATCTCTGCCTCCCCTTACCCCCCCCGCCCCCAGGTACCCCCACCACCAGGTACCCCCCATCCATCTCTGCAAAGTCCCATTTTATTCCTCCTAATTTCCACCACCCCCCCCCCCCCCCCCATCTCCCGGCACAGCCTGAAAGGAGAAAACAATCCCATCTCCCGGGCGAGGAAGCGGATTAAGGGATTAGGGGTTCATTACATTCCCTCCCAGTCCCGCCGCTCCCAGCTCGGGCTCCCCCCAGCCCTCCCCATGGAGCGGGCTGCAGAAGGAGCCCCCCACCCCTCACCAGGACCCCGGGGGTCTCTCCCCGGTACCCGGTGCCGCTCGCACTCACTTCTCCTCCACCAGCTGCCGCTGATATTCCTCGTACTCCTCGCGGGTCATGCCCTGAGCCTCGGCCGGAGACTTCTCGCCCTCGCTCTTCTCCTCGCCCCCCAGACCCCCTGTCAGGTTCTTCAGCTGCCCCCCAACCATGCTCTTCACCATGAACGCCATGGCCGCGGATCCCGGGGGTCCGGGGAGCCCAGCGAACCGGGGGACGGGCAGCGGAGTGACGGTGGAGCTGGGAAAACTGGGGTGAACGGGGAGATGAGGTCCTGGGGTACGGAGAAGCGGGGAGGATGGGGATGAGGAGTTACGGGGAAGTCAAGGGAACCGGGTGAAGAGTGACCCGGAGCGCCGGGAGGTGCTGGGAGCAGGGAGTTCCCGGGAAGCTGGGGTGCGTTCCCGGGGAGCCCGAGTACCGGGATATCGAGGAGCAGGGCTCAGAGGAGCCGAGCTGCCGGGAACGTGAGGCAGTGAGTCCTCGGGATGCCGGAGTACAAGGATACCGAGGAGCAGGAATGCTCTGGAGCAGAGTTCCTGGGATGCCCGAGTCCCAGCACCGAGGAGCGGGGATGCCGCGGAGCCGAGTTCCCGGGATGCAGCGAATCCCCGAGGAGCCGGGAATGCCGTGAAGGAGATTTCTCGGGAGGCTGAGATCCAAGATGATCCAAGAGCCGGGATGCAGCGGAGGGGAGTTCCCGGGATACCGGTGCTCAGCGGGGTCGCGCTGTCCCGCCACCCATCACGACCGGGGAGGGGAGCGGGCGGTGCTGCCGGACCGGAGCACGGGCGGCTCCGGTGTGTGCGGGGCTGGGGGCTGCGGGGGGGGCTGGGGGGGCCGGGCGGGAGGCGGTCCCGCCTCCGGCCCGGCCCCCCGCAGCCCCCCCCCCGCAGCCCCCAGCCCGCCCCCCGCCGCATCGTTGGTCTTGGGGGGCGAGCAGCAAACGGTAGCAAACCCCCTCCGCCCCCCCCCAAACCTCCAGATGGCCAGCAGGGCTTTGCCATCCATCATTCCCTGGTTTTTCTCTTTTTTTGCTTTCTCCTCTCCTGTTCCAACGGGATCGAAAGCCCAGTCTCGGTTTGCGGGGGAGGGGGGAGCGGGGGGGGAAAACGATTTCATTTCCGAACTGTAAAAGATCATCTCCCGCAGGTTAAAATGATGGAACAGCTGGGAAGTGATCAAGGGAAAGAAGGAGGAGGGATTGGTCCATCTTTTCTCCCTCCACCCCACCTCGGCCAAGGTAGAACCAGGCAAAACTTTGTCTTCAAATGAAAAGAAATGTAAATAATATGAATAGATTTTTTTATATACATGAAATAGTGACCTCATGCTCAAGTTCTCAGAGCAGGACTGAATGGGAAGAGGGGCAAAAAGGGAGGGGGGGAAAGCATCCCTGGTTGTGTCCCAGAGCTGCTTTGCCCTCGGACGCCTGGCAGGTTTGAGCCTTGGATGAGTTCAGAGCAGACTTTTGATGTGACTGGTCCCAGGAGCTTTGCTCAATCCGGATTTCTGTCTCAGCACTCACTAACAGCAAGAGACTTGAAGTCAGGACCGATTTTTTCCAGCTGGGTTACACGGGTCAGCTCCCATGCAGCCTCCCTGTCTGAGAAACGGAGAGAAAACAGCTCTTGAGGAGTGGAAAGGCTTGGCCAAAACAGCTCGGGGCAATTTAGCACCCGATTACCAGCAGGGGCTTGAGACTCAGTCACTCCTGGCAGGGCTGCTCCCTCACCGGGAGATGGATGTGCCCCAGGGAAGAAGACAACGGGGCTGTTCTTGGCAGCCTCTTGCAGCCCAAGGTGCTTGGGATTCTGGTTTTCTAGGCAACACGCAAAGGCAACGACCCCCGGTGAGGTCTCGGAGCTGCTGGCAGCTCTCCATCCCTTTGGCTCATGCTCTTTCCAAGGAGACCTGTGTCCCATCTGGAGGTGGAAGAGAGGGAGCTCTGGTGACAGAGCCCACAGCGATACTTCAAGGTGGTTGATTTCCCATTTGCTTTTTTCTTCGGGCAGCTGAGCTGCTCCTTATCCCTGAAATATATTCAGGAATGACTCATCCTGTCTGCCAGGGCTCTAACCTGCAGTAATGAGATGTAAATCCTTGCATGACCTATTATATTAGCTTATGCTATATCACACATCTCTGTGGATTAGACGGGCTGGAGATGAAACGTCCCCCAGCCCCAGACAAGCTGGTGAAGTTAAGAGGATCTTCTCTCAGCACTGACACCTGATTTGATTTGCCATGGGGAAGGGCATCGTTTCAGCTCTTTTTTTTCCCAGATACCTGGTTCCAAAGCCACACCCGGAAGGTTTCCCCTCAGCCAGGGTTTCGTAGGATGCTCCAGAGGTCCCTGAAAAGATTTCCTGGGGTGGCTGGTTCTTGGAGGGGAGGGGAAGGGTTTGAGACCTTGGGCTGCAAGGCAATAGCAACGAGGCCACCAAAAGAGGAGCGGGAAGGTCCTCGGCAGCCTGGCATCCAGGGGAGAGCGAAGGTTTTCCACCTTTGGAGCCCCTTGAGGAGGTGAGTTAATCCTGGAAAGACGCGTGTGTGTGCGCTGGAGCCGCGGCGGGGGAGGAGACGAGAAGGCGTTTCTAAATAAAGCAGCCAGCCGCTCTGCCGGGAGAAGTCACGCTGCCACTTGGCGGCTGAGTGTCACTTCTGGTGATGGGGACAGGCACCGCAGACGCGGGGACCTCCGCGCTCAGCCCTGACCCCGAGATCACAGGGGCAAAGCCACCGCTGCGCTTCCCACCTGTGGGCTGGGATGCTCCAGAGGGATGGGGCCAGGGACACCCTGCTGTGCCCACCGCTGCCACCCAGCAGGGCCAGCCGCCTGCTCCGGGCACAGTGACATCCATCCCGTGACGGTGACATCTGGAATGGAGCCGGGAGTTGAGCATCCCCTGAGCAGGGAGCTGCTGCCAGCCGTGGGGTGACTCTTGGGGACAGCCCGGGACATCTGTCCCTGTTCTTTGAGGTCTCCAGCTAAGAAGCCATAGAGAAACCTCTGATTAAACCTCAGTACTAATTAATCTCTGCTGAAACATCAGCAGCCCGTGAAAATATATTGTGTATCCTCACTGGTGCAACCAGTTCCTCGGGGCCAACTACTGGGCTGTCAGAAGGTCACTATTGCTCTGGGACAGTTAATAAGAGGTTACCAAGAAAGTGCTGGAGTTGGGGGGGGGGGGAGGGGAGCGTGGAAGCTCAGGGAACTTGTGGGGGGACAGCCTGGCCAGAGGGTCCTGGCATTGTTGTGGACCCCCCCAAAACTTCAGCTGCCTCAAGTTCTAGAGGAAATATCCCCTCAAAGGGCAGGGAGCTCCCTTCTGCCCAGAGCTCCTTGGGGTACAAACACCACCGTGTCATTCACGTGAAGGCTTAGGGGAAGGGTGTTGTAAATTACCACATAAAATCATTTCCTTTCACGTTAGTTGGATGACAGAGCTGAAAACATCTGGAGTTTGTCTTGGCTGAGGAAGATGAAACACACCACAGCAGCCAGCTCTGTGTGGCAATGAAATCCAAGCCACCTTTCCTAGGTGACCTAGGGAAGCTGTTTCAATGGGAAACCTTCCTACTCCCATGGGACCAAACCTTTAAGTCCAGAAAAACCTGTTGCCATCACCTAAGGATGAAGGAATCCCATGGGATGGAGTTACTAGTGTTCTTATTTGACACGAAGCCTCAGTTTTCCTCAGGGAGAGCCGTGTGTCACATCAGCTACATGGCACATGGGTCACGTCATGAATTTTTATGCTTGGCAGAGCATCCCTTGGGACATCCTGGGTGGAAGTGAAGCTGGGGCTGAGGATGCTGCTGAGAATAGAATCCCAGGCTGGTTTGGGTCGGAAGGGACCTTGAAGGTCATCTAGATCCAACCCCCTGCCTGGGCAGGGACACCTCCCACCAGCGCAGGTTGCTCCAAGCCCCATCCAACCTGCCCTTCAACACTGCCAGGGATGGGGCAGCCACAACCTCCCTGGGCAACCTGGGCCAGGCTCTCACCACCCTCACACTCCAGCATTTTCTCTTCATGTCTCACCTCAATCTCCCCTCTTCCTCTTCCAGTTTTAATGTCCCCCACTTCCCTCTGGACCTTCTCCTCACAGTGTCAGGCTGGGCATGGGGCTGGCCAAGTCTGGAATTCGGATTTGGAGAGGTGTGGGATGGGCGGGGTGGGAATGATCCTGTCAGAGATGTGTGGAGGGGGCTGGACAGTCTCTGCACCCAGGGGTGGGGGGGATCTGGGGGTGCTGTGGGTGCACTCTCAGGGGAGGAGGGTAACCAGGCAGTGCAGCAGGTGGCACAGAGCAGGGACGTGCGATCCCTGCCGGGAGCAGAGAGAGCAGAGGTTGGGGAGGAAGAAGAGGGAGGTGTTTGGGTGAGGGGGGGCAGGGGGTACACCCAGGGCAGAGTCTGCACCCAAGCAGTGACACAAACCCAGCCGGCCAGACAACACCGAGCATGTTCACAGGCACATGGGGAGCCCATGTGCTGCTGCTCGGCTGCCGGTGGTGGAGAGCGAGCCCGGGGCGAAAGCACAACCACACACACACACACACACACACACACACCCCCAGCGTTCCCAAGGGGGATTTTTATTTTTTTTTTTTTTTCCAGCCTTGCCTTCGCTTTCCTGGAGTGCTCGGAAGGAAAAAGCTCAAGAGAGGGGAGCCGGAGAGGTGAACAGCTCTGCCAGGAGGATGGGAATGGCTTTGTACGGCGGGCTAAAAATAGCCCGGGTGCCGGCAGTGCCCAGATGCTGGAGGGAGCTTCGGGAACAAGGATGGAGCAGAAGGAACCTCGCCCGGCTGTAATTAGAGCTGGTAATTTGCTCTAAGCAGCACGGAGAGGGAATGAAGCAGAGGCAGGTTGGGAGGGGGAGTTTGGGGGGGTTGTCCGGCCACATCGCACCCTCCCCGCTTGGGCTTTGGAGTCCTGGGAGCTGGGGAAGCAGCAGCTGGAATTGCGCTGAGGACAGATGGGCTCTGGGTTCCTCTGGAGTCAGGAGGGGGGTTGGTTTGTTCCGAGGAGGAAAAGCTCCAGGCACCCGTGGGGTCCCGGGGGTGGGGGGAGCAGGGGAAGGGGAGGGGGGGCAGGGGCTGGATGAGGGGAAGGTGCTAGGGAAGAGCAGAAACCAAAGGGAAGAGCCCCGATGGGGAAGGGAAAGGGAACCTGCAGGGAACAGAGGGCAGGGATGGGGGGCACCAGCCGGTGCTGGGAGAGATGCTCCAGCCAGGGTGACCCCAGGCACAGTAGTAGCCCCTCCAGGACCTGCAGTAGCCCCCCGGGTGTCTCACAGGAGCCAGCAGCTTGTCCCCTTCACCCCCACCAGCAGCACGGGGTTTGCAGCCGATGGAAAAAGCTTCAAAAATCCCTGGGGAGAAACCACCGGGTGGGATCCAGGCAGTTCCTTGGCTGTGCATCCCAGGGAGCAGCTCGGGACACACACACACACACAGAGGCAGGGTTGGGAGAAGGTCCCACAGCCCTGGGGGAGGAAACTGAGGCACTGACACTGGTGACAGGAGGGGCTGGGCAGGAATGAGCTCCCCTCTTGGCACCAACACCCCCCTCTCCTTGCTTATGGGGCCAGGCCCAGAGGTCAGTGTCACTTAGAGCAAAACCAAAGGTCTACATGAGGTTTAGGTTCAGTTTCTCCCCTTTTGCAAAGGCTGGAGATGTGGGGAGGGGGGGATGGGGCAGAGCAAACCCCCTCCCATCCCAGGAAGGTGCTGGGTATTTCTGCCTGTTTCAAAAGCCACGTTTCTTGCAGGCTTTGCCTGGAAATGACTTTAATCTTCATAAGCCCCAAAAGTAAAGCTGCTTATATGGCCGGGGCCTGCTGGAACACCAGGAGGAATGGAGGTGGGGATGTGGACAGGATGGGGGGGGGGGGTTAGTCCAGGAGAAATGAAACCCTAGAGTGGATCAAGCCCCCTCCAGGGAAGGGGGTCAGGGAGCACTTTGGTAGCTGCTGGGATCTCCCCTCTGCCCTGACGTGCTCCCAAAGCCTGGGTTGCTTCATCTTCCATCCCCCCCCAGCCCCGAGCTGTGCTCACCCCGTCCCACCAACCCCCATGTTCCCCTTCACCCCCACCACGAGGGGTCTCAGTCCCCATCCCAGCCCCAAACCAAGAGCTCCCAACTCCAATTCCCCATCCTGGCAGCCAGCAGAGCCTGTGCAACATTTATCACTGAATAATTCTCCCTCAAACGACAGAACTATTTTAAACCTGCTGAGCTCCATGTGCCAGACACCACCTGCCCCCCCCCTCCAACCCCTTCAAGACAGCAGGGAACCCATGGGGACGTTTTTTTGGGACCAGGGGGTCCAGGCTACTGGGGGGGAATCTCGCTGCACACCCAGGTCTGTAGCCAGGGAGCAAAGCCCACAAGTTGCAGGGATCTGCCCCAAAAAGGCACCTCCAGATTTCTTCAGGAAGATAAAACCTGGCTGAAAGGTCAGCAGCTTCATCACTGTCACAACCTCACCAGTGCTCAGGGGTGGGATGGAGCCAAGCAACACCCAAGGCTGATCATCCCAGCTCTGCTGTGACCCTGGGATGAGACAGGAGGGACCAATCCCACCTTGTCCCCTGCCAGGTGATCCCAGGAACCCCAGGGCAATGTTTCCCCCTCCCTCCTGGAGCACAATTGGAGAGAAGAGGGGCCGGGAGGCGGGATGTGCCGCGTCCGTATGGAATGGTTCTTGTTTATTACAGTTTAAATCTCACAGTCGGTAGCATTACATGAGAATAAAGCACTGGACAGGACTGGAAAAAAAGGCCTCTGGAGACAGCATGCAAACATTGCAACGAGTTTAAAGCAAAACAACCCAAAAAAATAAAGAAAAAAGCATCTGGTGGGGACACGGCCACGCTCTCCCGACCGGGCGGCGAGTCCAGCATCTCCCCTGGAACCATCACTTCTGTCGTTGGGGGTTTCCTTTCCACGTGTCCATTTCATTGGCTTATTTATCTTTATTATTCTTTTTCTTTTATTAACCTTCTCTCTTTTTTTTTTTTTTTTCCTTTTTGGTTTTTTTTTTTCCTTTTTTTTTTTTTCTTTTTTTTTTCCCCTCCTCCTCCTTCTTTTCATTACATTAAAAAATAAGATTCGTACTTTTTAGTAAAACACCCAGAGCTCAGCTGGGCCCTGCTTGAAATAATAAAAAACAACCACAAAGAAAAAAAAAAAACAACAACAAACAACCAAACCAACAGACAATCAACCAACCAAAAAAAAACACGCCCACCCCCTCCCCCCCCCCCCCCAAAAAAAAAACCCAACAACTGAGAAAACAAAACACGCAAAATTAAAAAAAAAACAAAGAAGAAAGAACAAAAAAAAAAGCCTGGGAGACCAAAAATAAACCAAAAAACACCCCCCCCCCCCAAAAAAAAATAAAATAGACTGATTTGGAAGTTTGGAAGCAACCAGGAGATTATTCTTTTTTTTTTTTGGGGGGGGGGGGGGTTGGTGGTGGGGATGGAAGCCCCCCCCCCCCCCTCAGGACTCCCTCCCAGCTGCTCCTGGTGTCGGGGCTGGGCAAGGGGGGCTTCCCACAGCCTGGCCCCCCTGTCAGCATGGGTCCCCTGGGGTTGGTGGGGCAGGTGAGCCCCCCCCCCCCCTACCCCCCTCACAGGTAGAGCTCCTTCTCTTTGATATGCACTAGCTGTTCACGGAGCTGGTGGAAGGACGGCCGGTGGCCTGGGTCCAAGGTCCAGCACTTCTTCATCACCTCGTAAACCACAGCGGGGCAACCATCGGGAGCATCCATCTTGTAGCCCTTCTCCACCCGGGGCACCACGTCCTTCAGGGGCTGGGGGATTAGGATGGAAAGGGGGGAGCGGGTTCACACACCAAAAAGGGGGTTCAGTTCCCCCCCCCCCAAAAATCAAAACCAGGAGAGGGGAAGGGGGGTGGGCTTCACTTACGATTCTCGGATAAGGCACTCGCCCGAAGGAGTAGATTTCCCAGAGGAGGATCCCAAAGCTCCACACGTCTGACTTGGTGGAGAATTTCTGGGAGAAGAGAGGCCCCACGAGGGGGTTTTCAGGCAGGGGTTGGGGGGGGGCAGCAGGTTTTCCCCACCCTCAGGGCAGCTGGCTTTTTTGGGGTCAGACAGCAGGAAGTGGGGTTCCACCTTGGGATGTGTCCAAACCTGGGGTGTGTTCCCTTCCCCGCTGCAAGGAGACCCACCCCCCAGCTCTGCTCACCCACCTTTTCTCTAAGTGCTTCTGGTGCCGTCCACTTCACTGGCAGCTTCCCCGTGTCCTGGGTGGAGGAGGCTTCCTTGGTCAGCCCAAAATCACTGACCTTGGCAATGTTGTCCTCCGAGACCAGGACGTTCCTCGCTGCCAGGTCCCGATGGACAAAGTTGTTGGCTTCCAGGTACTCCATGGCTTCACAGACATCTCTGGTTGGAGTGGGGAGGAGAAGAGGGGTTTAGTGAGGTGACCCCAAAAATGCTAGTGGGTGCAAGTCGGGGGGGGTGGGCATGGCTGCCATACTTACAAGGAGAACTTCAGCAGGCAGTCAGCACCGAGGACCGACCGCCCGCGCGACCGCAGGTAGTCGACTAGGCTGCCCTGGAGAGAGATGAGGCCATCAGGGACAGGCCCCCACCTGCTGCCCCCTCCCCAGATGGGGCCATCAGGGACAGGCCCCCACCTGCTGCCCCCTCCCCATACGGGGCAGGACCCCGGGGACAACATCCCTCTCTGGGAGCCAGCAATGGTGGCCCCAAGGGAGACGTCAGCCAAGGTGAGATGACCCAGGGTGAAGCCCTGGCACCCTGAGGAGGGTGAGGGGTGCAGGGGTGGGCAGAGGGGGAGGGCAGGTGCCCACAGAGGGGGTCTCACCTTGGCCATGTACTCGGTGACAATATAAAGGCCACTCTTCTCCTCCACAATCACACCCAGGAGCTGCACCAGGTTGCTGTGTCGGAGCTGCCTGCAGGCACAGGAAGGCTCAGAGTGGGCTTCTGAGAACTGAGGGGTGGGGGCTCCCACGGTCCCTGCAGAGCATCGGGGACCACCCACCTCCATTCCAAGGGCCAGAGATGTCCCCTCTGCCCCTCTGTGTGTGTCCCCCCCCCCCGGCAACACTCACGTCATGACAGACGCCTCCGCCAGGAAGGCTTGAGCTGTGGCGTCGTTTTTAATGCACTTCACGGCGACTTTGTTCCCCCGGTAATCCCCCAGCATCACATCTGCAGGCCAGGAGAGACAGCCACGGGAGGCACTGGGAAGCATCCCAGCCTCCCCAGGCCCCACCACCACATCGCCCTGGGGAGCAGGGGGCTGCAGAGGAGCCCCCCTTACCCCCTGCCTTCCCCACCGCGGTGTCGGGGACACGGGGCTCACCTCCGAATTCCCCTTTGCCAATGATCTGCAGCAGCTTCAGGTCCTTCATGTTGAGGGCCCAGCCACCTGCGGGGGGGAGGGGGTAAAGAGGGAGTGAAGGAGGGGTTCTGGGGGGGGTTCCCAGGAGCCAGGGAAGGGCTGTGGCCACTCACTGCGGGAGAACTCGTCCTGTGCTGCCACCGTCCCCTCCATCACCTTGGGCTTGATGAGGCGGGTGCACAGCCCGTCCGCGTCCGTGGTGTAATGCTGGGGGTGGGGGGGAGAAGAGGGGGTGAGGGGCAGACCTGCTGCGGGGCGGGAGGCCACCCTGGGGTGGGGGGGAGTCCCTGCCCAGGCGGTGCCGGGCTCTGGGATCCCACCAGGTGGCAGCACGAGGCTGCAGACGGGCTTGGTGTGTGTGTGTGGGGGGGTTTCACTGTCCCCTCTGCCTGGTCCTCCCATCCCCTGCAGATCCTGCTTTGCCCATCCAGCCACCTCCCCCTTCCTCCTGGCCCCATGTCCCCCCCGCTCGCCCCAGGGCTCTGTCCCCAGCAAGCCTCAACCCACGGGGTCAGCAGAGAAGATCCTACCATCTCCTGGCCTCCAGACCTGCAGCTTAAACCCTTCTGCCCCACAACCAAACCTCAAACCTCGGGTCCCCAGGCGACGAGAGGGGACAGGGAGCGGCGGCAGGTCCCTCGGGTGGGCGAGATCTCACCTCCACCAACTGCATGAGGTTTTCAAAGTAGACCTCCTCGTCGATGCTGAGCTTGCTGGAGGAGTAGATGATGCGGTAGTGCTCCACCTTCCCCTCACAGCTGACACAGAGGGTGTAGTCCCCGGGGTAGTTGGTGCTCTCCCGCACCAGGAACAGCCCGGTCTCAGGGGGGTACAACAGCCTCTCCGCCTGCTCCCGCGTGATCTTCCCGTGAAACCACCTGTGACAGGTCAGGGAGGGCAGGCTGAGGAGCAGGGAGGAGCTGGCCCAAAGGTCAGACCCCCCCCAGCCCAACCCTTGGAGTTATTCTGGGGCTGTGGTCGAGGGTGACGGGGACCTGTGCTTCTCATCCACCCAAGAGCATCCTGCTCCCCACGCTGGGACTCCTCCAGACTGGGTGGCAAAGAGACACGGCAGGGACATCAGCACCATCCCTCCCTCCCTTCATCCATCCACCCACTTGCCAGCCTACCTGCCCCCTACAGATGCTGCTCCAACCCCTCTTCTTTCTCCCAGCAGCCTTTCCAACCACAACTCGGGGAAAAAGACCCATTTTGAAAAGCCATCCAACCACCCCATCATCTTTGCCTGGCAGCAGCAGATCCCAAACCAAGGCTGCTGGGGAAAGCCCAAAGCCCCCTTCTTCCCTCTCAACTTCACTAAAGCCCTGGGAAAGATCTTGCTTCTCTTTAGACACGGGGTCAGCTGGGTCCTTGACCCCAGCTCCCCCCGGATCCCCCCCTGGGAGGTCCCAGGTGGGCACTCACGGCATGAGGCTGAGCTTGATCCCAGCTTTCACTCCTTCCCGCTTCTGCACGTAGTTAGCGGGGATGATCCCCTCCCGGCCCACCTTGTTCTTCGCCTTGTACCAGTTGGGATCCTGGGGGAACAACAGGAACGTCACCACGGGCCCGTGGCCCCCAGAAATGGCAGCATCATCCCCCCCCCCACAAAGGGAACCCACGGAGGGGTGTCGGTGCTGCCCCTCCTTTCCTGGAGCCCCCCAACCCTCGGCCTCTCTCTTGTCCCCACCCCCCCATGCTGAGCACTCCTGATCAGGAGCCTCCCCCCTCCCTCCTCACCTCCCAGGGGGGCACCTCGAGAGGTTTAACGTGTCAGAGAAACCTTAACTAACGAGGCCAGGAATTAATTAACCAAAAGCGTGGCCCCGTTCCCGCCTGGCAGGAGGGACTTCCAGCAGGACACAGCGATCCCGTCAGCACGGCAAGCACAGGCAGGGCAGGGATGCTGCTGGCACGGGGGGTGGCAGCAGCAGCCTGGGGGGGGGGGAGCTGTGGGGTGGTGGCCTTACCTTGGTGACAGCGACGATGGTAAGGACATCTCCTTTGCTGAAGGGCAGGTCCTGCTCGGCGGTACCGTGGAAGTTGTACTTGGCGATACATTCTGTACCGGATGGCCAAACGGCCTGGAGGGGATGGGGGGGGACAGTGTCAGAGCCTGGCTGGGCATGTCACAGCCCCCCCCGACCCATGGGGACACTCCCCCAGGGCTTCCAGTCCTCCAAAGCAAACAGGATCCACTTAAACCAGAGTTACTTGGGGGGGTTTTAGGCAGCGCTGGGAGCTCAGGTGGTGTTTTTCAGCTGGGACGGGGACACACACAAAAGCACTGGTCCCCACAGTGCTGGGCTTCTGCAGGGCCAGAGGGACAAGCGTCCCCCTCCTCAGCCCTGGAGCCACCTTGGAAGCAGATGGAGGAGCTGGAGAGCCCAGTCCATCCCTGTCTCTCCTCCTCACTCGGTGCTTACCTGCATCCCTGACATCTTCTCAGGAGGTTGGGGGAGCACGACTCTCACAGGGGGGACACGTCACTTGGTACCATCAGACCTGGAGGGGGGGGGAAGGATGGTGGGGAGGGCTGTGTCAGGGGGAGGCACAGGGAGCAGCATCCACCCAAAAGGTGCTCCCTGGGCCACCGATCACCTCTTCCACCACCACCAAGGGAACAGGTCCTGCCCAAGGTACTGCCTCCAAAACATCCCCAAGCTGATCCCAAAAGCCCATCTAGGGGATCCCCGGAACCACAGGCTGGTTTGGGTTGGAAAGGACCTTCAAGATCATCTAGATCCAACCCCCCTGCATGGGCAGGGACACCTCCCACCAGACCAGGCTGCTCCAAGCCCCCTCCAACCTGCCCTTCAACACTGCCAGGGATGAGGGAACTGATATGGGACTACACAGTCGCAAAATCCCCCCTGCCTCCTCCAACCACCTCCAAGGGCTCCCAGCAAGGCAGTTCGTGGTCCCTGGGGGAAACTGAGGCACAGGGCAGGGAGAAGATCAGGCTGGTGAGGAGTAGCTCCTCCAGGCACCGGGCTCCCACTTCGGCCAGCATCCCAGTCCCTCCCCCAGCAGCCCCAGGGCTGAGCAGCTGGAGCCCCAACTCTCCCACGGCGCCGGATGGCCCACGTGTGGAAACATCCAGCCCTGGGAGCTTCCCAGGCCCGGGAGCCAAAAGAAAGAAAATAAAACTATTTCCTGAAGGATAAAAACCATCAGCACTCCGGGACACAGGAGCTCCTGCTGACTCCTTAATCCCAGGGGGATGCAGGGACCGGGGGGGGGTGCTGTCTGTCCTGCCCCCCTCCCCAGGCAGGGCCCCGGGGCTGGGTCGCATCCTGCCCCGGCGCGTGGGAGGGGAACAAACCCGGCTTTATTCTCCCTGCTTTGACCCCTGGGAGGAGATGAAGTCAGCAGCCCCAGCATCAAACCCAGCTTTCTTGGGCCAGGGCACTGGGGCTGAGCTGTGGGCACAAGAGCGGGGTCCATCCCTGCCTGTGCACCCCAAAAACCAGCCGGGACATGAATGAACCCATCCTAGGGCTTCAGGGCTATCAGCGGGTCGTCGTTCCCAGCCCAAACTCTGTCAGCAGCTCGAAATATTTTGGGAAGGAGGAACTGAAACGAGGGGCAAGGCCAGCAGAGACGGGAGGAGGAAGAAGATAAGGGGGCAGAACCATGGGGAGGAAGAGAGCGGATGTGAACACGGCCCCATTTCCACCACAGCCGTGCCCGGACCCCTCCGGAAAAGGCGTCACGCTGCCAGCACCTCCCTCACCTTCCCCCAGAGTGGGGAGGTGCCATGAGCTGCTTCATTTTTGGTATCAAGAGAGGAGAAACCGAGGCTCAGGATGCTCACTCTAAGGACAGAGCTTGAGGGACCCAAAGCTGAGAGCTGGGGCTTTCCGTGAAGCCCATCACTGTGGTGTCTGGGCTCTGTGTGTGGGGTTGGTGATCTCCCCATCCAGCCCTGAGGCTGGTGATGAAGAAAAACACCCTCTTGGATGGCACCCAAACCCAACTGGGTCCCCATACGCCTGGGGACACTGCCATGGAGGTGGCCAAGACCCAAGGGAGGGCAGTGCTGGACCAGAGTGCGTCCCCCTGAAACATCCCTGCCACAAGCTCTTCTTGTTTTTAAGCTGAGTTTTGGTTAAATCCTGATTTCACACCTGTTGTGGAGTGAAAACTTCTCCAAAGGGTCTGGATCCCTCCAGCCCAAAAGGCAGGAAAAACAGGGAATAAACTACACCCTTGCATCAGTCCCTAAGGGATTCAGCTAAAGCCTGGAAAGGAGATAGTTGAAGAGAAAGTGTCCATGTGGAAGGCACTTCCCACTGCCAGGGTTTTGGTCCCTGACCCCCACCCCCAGCACCCTGTGGGACACCAAGAAGTAGCTTGGTCCTGGTGTTGCTCAAGAAGCTGCTCAACCCCCCAAAGTGCTGAGTCAGCCTTTCCCACCGGCGCCCTGACACAGCTCTTCCAAAAGAACCAAGGGAGAAGAAAAAGGCAGCAGGATGGAGGTTTCACCCCAGACGTGACCCCGGGTGGAACATCCTGGCTGAGCTTTGCCCATCGGGTCGGGATGCTGGGGAGCATCACCTGGAAGGGATGGATCCAACCCCAGACTGCAGCCCTCTCCGTGCAGGAGTCGGATCTTCCCAGTCCCCAAGTTTGGGTTCCCAGCTGACAAATGGCACCAGCAGTTATATTTGATGACTGCAGAGAGGACACAGAATTTATAAGCCCACCTCTGGGTTTCCAAGCCTCTAAAGAGAGTACTTTTCTTCTCTTTTAAAGAGGAAACTGTCCCAGCAAACCCCACCAAGAGGAACATGCTCCAGCTGGTCCCAGCGTTTTCACCTTCCCGGACTGTGGAAATTCATGGCATGGGGCAGTGGCTTTGTCATAAATGTAGCACTAGAAATTTGCATATCAGCTTCAGAGGAGGAGGTGGTTAACAGCACAGGGAATTGCCTTTCACAGAGCCCCTCATGTCCCCTCCTCTCCTTCGGCTCAGACCTTCTCCCTCCCAAGGGTCGCTTGAAAGCAGCAGCCTGCTGTGTTGTTTTTTTTCCCCCTTCCAAAGCCAGGGCTTCATCCCAAGAGGAGGAAACCACCCACCCGCCCTGAGAGCACCCAGCTCTGGGGCTGCTGCCAACCAGCCCCCCTGAAGGCACCACTGCCTGCGGTGGCCTCATGTGACAGCCAGTGGTTCCTGCCCAGCACGTCACCCGCTGTCACCCAGCCCGGCCCCAGCCCTGTCCCTGCCATCACTGCTGCCATCCCGGCTCATCCCAAAGGGATGCTGGGCTGGGAGAAGGAGGTGGTGAGGCCGAGGTGGATCCAGAGGCTGAAAGCAGCATCTCCTGCCTTTCCCTCCAGCAAAAACACCAGCACTGCCCCTAAAGCAGAGGCACTTCCCCTGGGAGCACACGCAGCAGCAGCAGAAGTCAGCTTGAAAAATAAATAAATAACGACGACAAAAATGACCAGGGAGCAGCCCAAGCAACTCAGCACAGCCCAGGGCCAGGTCTGCCTATTTTCTGAGGGTTTGTCCCTCTGGAAACTCCCCATCCCCAAAGAGGGACTCAGGGAAGCAGCTGGGGAACCCACCGGCCTTTTCTCCACTGAAAACCACTTCCCTGTCTTCTCCCCCCTCCACCCCAGCATCCTTCTAGCCGTTCTGCCCAGGCACCCCAGCGAGGAAACTCAGCCCAGAGCTGCACCCTGAAAAGGGCTGAGGCACGTGCTGATCCCCACTGCCTCCCTCCCAGCCCTGCTCCTGGATTTTCCTCTGGGAAGCCCAGCTCAGTGACCAAAAGCAAAGCCCCGACCTGTTGGGGAAGTCGGGCAGGGCAGGTACAGCAAATACCTTTGCCAAGCTGAGAATCCAAAGGGCACCAGGAATACAAGCCAGGAGAAACCTCTCCTTAACCACCAGTACTTCCTCCTCTTGCCAAAATCGTGCTGGGACCAGCACCCAGGGCTGGATTTTGGGACCCTTAGACCAAAGAGCACAGGCCACCATGGGACGGGTTGGGAGAAAGATGCTGCATTTCCATTTCAAACCCAGTGAGCTGGAGGGAAATTGGGGAGCAAACCCTAGAGGACGACTCGATTTGAACAGAATTTGAGTTGTAGATGGTGGGAAAGCTTCACTCCTGTCAGAATTCAGCCTGGGGAGGGGGGGGGGCATCTGCACCCCCCTGGCTCTCCCCATCCCTCACCAAAACGTCTTCCCAACGCTCGACAACCCCAGCTTCTTGAAACTGAAAAAAACCCAACGAAAAGAAAAAAAAGAAAGAACAAACCAACCCCAAAAGAGACAACATCCTCGCTCTCTCCAAGAGATCTTATCACCTGTTATTACAAGTAACACCTACGATTACTATAATCAAAAGGAAAACGTTCCTCCTTTATCTCATCAACGAGCTGGCTGCTCTGCTCCCCCAGCCCAGCCTCCACGGGGTGCCCTGCTGGGGGAAATAAAAAGGGTGGGGGGGGAGGTGTCTTCCTTTTTTTGGGGGGTGTTTGTCTTCATCTTTTAAGAAGAAAAAGAGAAGATGTTGCTGTTCAAACCACAGAAGGTGCCTGGGGGATAGTGGGAGGCAGGTGGAGGCCTGGAGAGATGCTGCTCCCGGCCTCCTCATTGTGGTTTTCCTGGGCCTCCTCCCTCTTCCTTACAATAAAAAAAAGCCTCATCAGGATGACTTTTGTCCCCTGGTCACCCCACCAGTCATCCTGGCAGCCCCTTCCCAGGTAGTGGAGGGTGTCAGGGAGTCCTTGGGGGGGGATGGACACGCGGGCACAGCGGGATGAGGCCGGAAGGTAATTTTGCAAATACCCAGCGCAAGACCAAAAAGACAGGGCTGAGGAAAGAGCTGCAGGACAAAGCGTACCCCCAAACCCCCCAGGGGCTCATCCCAGTGCTGCTCCCCGCCCGTGAGCACTTTGCTTCATCACCACCACCCTGCTGATGCTCCACGAGGGACGGGAGGATGCTCCCTAAAACCTCCTGCATCCCTCTGCCGTGCTCCCACGGCGGACTCACCTTGCCAGGATGGGGACAGGCCCCCCAACAAACCCCACGGGAAGGTGGACGGCAAGACCCTCTCTAAGCCAGGAGGGAGGCAGCCAGCCCCCTCCCCCCACACCCCGGCCCTCACACCTTTGATTTTATACATCGTATCTCAAAATACTCAGGCGTTTTGTTGGCGTTTGTTTTTTTTTAACACCCGGTGGCACAGCCCCTTTGGCTCTCGAGAACCCTACGAGCAACAGCTGTGCCTATAAATAACCCACCCCCGCCTTATTAACCGAAAAAAAACTAACACGCCCCCCCCCCAAAAAAAAAAAAACAAAAAAACGTACAAAATGAGAAGAAAAAAACCCCCTCCTGGTTGCCAGCCCCTTTCTGACACCCCGACCCAGCTCCCTCCTTCCACCCCAACCGCTCTCAAAAACCCCGCCAGCAGCTCCGATGGGACCACAAGGGGTCCCGGCCTTTGGACGGGATGGGGTTGGAGCTGGGGGGGGGTTGGGGGCAGCCCCCCCTTTTGCGGGGGGCTTTTGCATCCCCCCTCCCCGACTTCGGGAGCAGGGGATGCTGCGGGGGTCCCACGGCGGCGATGGAGGGATGCTGGGGGAGGAGGGGGTGAGGGGGGGGTCCCTGGGTGTTGGGTGGGGGGGGGAGCAGGACGGGGGTCACCCAGCAGGTCTGGAAGCGGCCGGACCCCCCCCCCCCCCGCGCCTTCCCCTCTCCCGCATCCCCCGGCCCGCCCCGCAGGCCCCATTGTCTGGGCTCCGCCGCGCTCCTGGCCCCGCACCCCCCGCGCCCTGGTTGGGGGGGGGGGGGAGGGACGGGACGGGCCGACGCGCCCCCAAACTCAGGGTGGGGGGAGTGGAAGGATGCGGGGTACGGGGTGAGCACCCCCCGGCGTGTTTCCCTCTGTGTGTGTGTGTGTGTGTCCCCGCAGCCGGGTCCCGCGGTACTCACCTCCGTGCGGGGCTCAGCCCGCCGGCTGCTCCATGCGGGGCTCCGGGCTCGGCGGGGCCGGCTGGGGGGGGGGGGGGGGCACGGGAGGCAGGGGGGGGGCGGAAGGGGCGGAGGAAGCCGGAGCCGCCGGAGCAGCCGCCCGGTGGGGTTGGGCCCGGAGCGGTGGGAAGCGGGGGGAAAGGAGCGGGAGGAGTTCGAGGCCGGGGCGGGGGGGGGGGACGGGGGGGAGTTCAGCGGCGCGTCCGCCGCCCAGCTCGGGCCGGGCGAGGGGCGCGGGGGGCGCCCGGGGCGGCGGGGCCTGCTGCGAGGGAGCGGCGCCCGGAACCGGAGCGCCCCGAGCACCGCGCCTGCGCCGGCACGGCCCGCACCCGAGCGGCGGGCACCGGCCGGCCCGGGGCCGCCACCTGCCGGGGGCCGCCGCACCCGCCGGCAGCGGCGACAGCACCGGCACCCGCAGCGGGAGCCCCGCCGGGGATGGGCGGCGGGAGCCGCACCCGCCGGGACAGGCACTGACAGCGGGACCCGCACCGGGACCCGCACTGAGACCCGCACCGGCACCGGGACCCGCACTGAGACCGGCACCGGGACCCGCACCGGGACCGGCACCGGGACCCGCACCGGGACCGGCAATGAGACCGGCACCGGGTTCCGCACCGGGACCCGCAGCGGGATCCGCACCGAGGCTGGGCAGTGGGATCCGAACCCGCCGGGACCGGCATTGGGACCCGCACCGACAGCGGGACCCACCTCGGGACCCGCACCGAGACCGGTCCCGGGATCCACACGGGGATCCACTCCGGGACCCGCACTGGGACCGGCCCCGGGATCCGCACCGGGATCCACCCCGGGACCCGCACCGGGACCCACACGGGGATCCACACCGTGAGCCACCCCGGGATCCACCCCGGGACCCGCACCGGGATCCGCACCGGGATCCACCCCGGGACCCGCACCGGGATCCACACCGGGACCCGCACTGGGACCGGCCCCGGGATCCATCCCGGGATCCACACTGGGATCCACACTGGGATCTACCCCGGAATCCACACGGGGATCCACACGGGGATCCACCCCGGGATCCACCCTGGGATCCACCCCGGGACCCTGCGGCAGCTCCCGGGTTTGTGCATCGACCTGGGGCTCCCGCTGGGGGGATGCTCGGGTGGGTGCCAAACGGTACTAAAGTCATCCCGAAAGTGTGCTGAGACACGGCTGCAGCGGTGGCGAGGAGGAAGCAGCAGCCGTGGGTGACAGGAATAAGAGTGAAATGCTGAAAGAACAACATGATAACATGATGGATCATCGTATCACATAGCACAGTGTCCTGGGCTGGGCCCTCGTATCATACCTGACACTGCAAGATAATAAATACAATATTACAGAGAATATCCTCTTACCTAGAAGATCTTTAAGGGCCTCCCAACCCAAAGCAGCCGTGCTGGTTTTGAAGGGCCCATGGGATGGGCAGGACTTGCCTGCACACAACTCGATACCCCCAAGGGTGCTGGGGGGCAGGGATCCCCCCCCAGCCCACCCAGCAGCCCTCACCTCCACCTGGCAGGTGTGGCTCAAAAACCAGGCCCCGGCCCTGGCCCTGTGCGTCTGGGAGGGAAGGATGGGATGGTGGGATGGGGAAGGTGGGATGGAGGTGTCTGTGGAGGGGGTGGACAGCACAGGGGACAGGGAAAGAGCCAGAGCCAGGGAAAGCCCCGGTGGCCAAGGGAGCGGGTTGCAAAGCCTGGCGTTGTTTTCAGGCACCACCACATCCTTGCTCCTCCGGTGCGTGGGAAAGAGCTCAGGAATCGGGCCCCCCAGGGGTTCTGGGGGTTCCCTCGGAGCTTCTCCCGGGGCCTGGGTGGGTCCGTGGGGCACGGGGGAGGCGGGGAGCGGGCTCATCCTCGCACAGCCCGCTAGCAGGAGCAGCTCTGGGAGGAAATGAAACCAGCGAGTGCATCTGTTTGCAGCAGGAAAGCACCCGCAGACGCAGGTCCCGACCCACCCACCCACGCACCAGTGCACCCACCCGGGTCTGCGGGCTCCGGCTCACCCCTGCAGGCTCACGGGCACGGGTGGGCATCGCTGTCATCTCCTCGGGGTAAAGCTGCAGCCCACCCCAGCCCCAGCACTGCCTGCTCTTGCCTGCCCCTCTCCCCGACAGGTCTCCTCCAGAAAGAGCCTTCCTAGCAGCGCTGGGGCCGGGAGCTCCTGCTCCCTGGGGCTGAGGAGCAGCACCAGCCTTGGTGGGTCTCAGCACTGGGATGAAAAGACCAAGGGTGAACCCAGCCTGGTGGGGAATTGTGCCCCATTCCAGTTGTTTGGTTGTTTTTTTTTTCCCAGTCCATCAGACACAGCAAGAGGGAAACATCCCAATGACTGCACAGCCACGAGGGCTCAGAGCTGCTGTCACAGCTTTTTCTCCCCTCTGAAGGTTCATCCCTGAAGTCCCAGCACCATCAGCATCCCCAGGGACAGCTGGAAGGGTGACACAGGTGACAGTGGCCAAGGCTGGGCCATGCAG
The DNA here is from genome assembly GCF_020740795.1 of Apus apus. Classification (NCBI taxonomy): domain Eukaryota; kingdom Metazoa; phylum Chordata; class Aves; order Apodiformes; family Apodidae; genus Apus; species Apus apus. Next base: position 2,333,876 of record NC_067291.1, on the reverse strand, counting down.
GAGACCCAGAGGGGATTCCTACAGGTGAAGCTCACTGCAATGTCCCAGCTGGGATTTTTCCTGGGAAGGGTCTTGCCTTGAGGGTGGCTGATGTCCTGGCTGGAGAGCAGAGGAGGATGGATTCTGCTACCCTGGAAGGAGACATGGACAACCATCTCCTTGCCTTGCACCAGGAGAGGGGGCCCTTCAGCTCCCTGGAATCAGCAGGAAAAGGGAAAAATAATAGAAAGGAAAAGAAATAAATAAATGATGCAAGAGAGGAGGAGCTGAGGATGAAATCCTGAGCAGGCCATGCTTGGGAGCAGAGGATGGGTGGTCCCTCACCCTGGGATCTGCCTCTCCTCTGCATCCCCTGGCAGCTTTAGTCCCTGTTGGGCAGCAGGTTTGTTGCCTCTGAAGCAGCATAGGCTGGATGGGAAGTGGTGGGCAGGGAAAGGGGAGGGTTGCAGCCTTGGATGTACTAGACAGCAGAGAATCTGCAGCCAGCAGCTGGGAACATCAGAGGAAAACCAGTGTGAAAGCTCCCAGCTCATTCCACTCTGGACAATTCACCTTCCAGCTGAAAAAATACCCCAAAGGGAACCAGGTTTGGCTGGTTCTGAGGCCCTGGAGCTGCAGGGGTGAGGGGGGACGTGGGATACTCTGCAGGGGGGGTGGTCTCCTGTAGATCCCCCTCCCCAAATCTGCCTTCCCACCAAAAAAAGCTCCAAGCAGGGGTAAAACTGCTGGCTCCTGGGTGCTCAGCAGGGCCAGAGAGGGGATTCTACCCCTCTACTCTGCTCTGGTGAGACCCCACATGGATTACTGTGTCCAGTTCTGGGGCCCTCAGCACAAGAAAGATCTAGAGAGTCCAGAGAAGGGCCGCCAAGATGCTCCAAGGGCTGGAGCAGCTCTGCTCTGGAGACAGGCTGGGAGAGTTGGGATGTTCAGCCTGGAGAAGAGAAGGCTCCAGGGAGACCTTAGAGCACCTTCCAGTGCCTGAAGGGGCTCCAGGAAAGCTGGGGAGGGGCTTGGGACAAGGGCAGGGAGGGAGAGGACAAGGGGGAATGGTTTTAAACTGGCAGAGGGGAGACTGAGGTTGGATATCAGGAGGAAATTCTTCACTCTGAGGGTGGTGAGGAACTGGGATGGGTTGCCCAGGGAGGTTGTCGATGCCCCATCCCTGGAGGTTTCTCAGACCAGGTTGGATGAGGTTTTGTGCAACCTGGTCTAGTGGTTCCCTGCTCATGGCAGGGGGGTTGGAGCTGGGTGATCTTCGAGGTCCCTTCCAACCTGAATAATGATTCTATGACTCGATGACCCCACGCCGGGCGCTGGCGGTGCTGGTGCGGCAGGCGCCACAGGAGGGCGCTCGTGTCCCAGCCCCGGCGAGCGGGGCCGAAACCGCTCGGGGAGCTGCAGAGCGAGCTGGGATCCTGCTGCCCTGCTCCCCTGCTGCCCTGCTCCCCTGCTCCCCTGCTCCCCTGCTGCCCTGCTCCCCTGCTGCCCTGCTCCCCTGCTCCCCTGCTCCCCTGCTGCCCTGCTCCCCTGCTCCCCTGCTGCCCTGCTGCCCTGCTCCCCTGCTCCCCTGCCCCTGCCCTGCGTCCCTGCGGGGCTTCTCCCCTCCAAACCCTCTCTGCTGCAGAGGGCAGCCTTGGTGCAAAGGCTCCTTCCTGGGGAGTCCTCGTCTCCGGGACGGTTTTCATTCAAGCAGAAAGGGAGCCAGGTCGGGGACGCTGCTGCTGAGTGGGGTGGCTTTTCATCTCCTGCCCGGGATCCCCAGCCTAGCACGGGGAAGGGCTCAGCACCAGCCCTGCTTTACCCCCCCCCCCCCCCCTTGCCTAGATCTACCCTTGCTCTGCTGCCCTGCCTTTAGCAGACCCAGCTTCAGCTTCGGGGACATCCTGGCTGCCCCATCCCACATCCCGCTGCTGAGGCTGGATTTGAGGAAAAGCTGCCAGCGTCCGTGGGACCTGCTGGCTGTGTCTCTGGGTCACCAGCCCCAGACTCCCCTGTCCCACCCTTTGCCTTCCCCCCCGGCACGGAAGATCATGCCCGTGCCCATGCTGGGGTGGGGGGGCAGCCGGGTTTGAGGCCATTCCCTGGAGCTTTTCCCTGGCAGCCCTCGGCTTGCTGGTTATCTCTGCATCCCCGCTGTTCCCTTCATAACCCGGGGACAAATTCCATCCTTCCCTGCTGGCGTGTTCTCTGATTAACGGGTACCTTGTACCTTTAGGGACACGGAGCCATCGATCAGCCCGGACACGGTCTCCTTTCCAGAGGGGAGATGGAGGTGAAGGCTGGGATGAGGAAGAAGAGTTCATACTGATTTGGGAGCCCTCACTTACTAGGTTGAAAGTGGCCAGCAAGGTCGTCTCAAACTCTTCTCCAACCACAAGTCCAACCTCTGTCGAGCAGAGGACCAGCATCTTCTCCAAGCCTCTGCAGAAGTAAACTTCACCAGGGGATGGTCCCACCAGCTCCAGCAGCTGCTCCATCTTGGAGGCTGAGGTTTCCTCACCCAAAAGGCAGAAACCAGCTGTTATCCTGCTGCAAAGCAGCTGCTCCTGGGGTTCGAGGCAGGGAGAAAGGAGTTCCAGGAGAAAGGTGGTGTTTGAAGGTTTCTTTCTCCATGGCAAGGAGCTCCCAACGCCTGGGGCAAGTGGGACACCAGGACAAAGCCCACCACACTTAGAGGATCAACTGCCACCAGCTCAGAGGGAGGTGTCCCCAAAAGCAGTGGCAGGAAGAAATCATGCAGGGCTCAGAAATAGAGTTTAAGGTGTGACTTAGAGCTTTATTTTCAGTTCTGGGGCATCAAGAAGTGGTATTTTTTTTATATTAAGGGACTGTCACCAGTGTTTGGTGATGAGCAGCAAACGCCCAAGAGTTAATCCCTGTGGGGAGATGATTCTTGATAACAGAAGAAGAGAATAAACAAACAGCCAAAAGCTGTTTGCAAAGTTAGAAAGACAGGATGTGCTCTTCATGAGGAGGGTCATGAAGTGTTGGAACAACTCCCCTCTTCCTTCCATCCAGGAGGAAGAGCCATAAGTGGTTCCTCAAACCCCTTTTGGGGCTGGGTCCAGGCTTCCCTGGCAAGGAGATGTCACCCCCCCCAAATGCCAGCACCGGGAGGGAGAAGGCATGGAGCTGCCTGGATCTTTCCCATCAGGAATGAAGGAGGTGGGAGCATTCCCTCCTCTGGAAGAGGAGCTGGAACCCAGCTGCCACGGCTGTTGTGCTGACTCATTTGAAAAGGGACAATAAAAGCAATTGGCCGTGGTAAAAGCTCCCCTGGCTTATCACTGCCCAGTTCCAGCACGGAACTTGCCAGCTACCTGGGGAGTAATTGGAGGCCTTAATTGAGGAAGATCGTTAAGGGAAACATAAAGATAAGGGAGGTGAGTCCCCAACCTGCTGTGAGCCACTGGGGCTCTGGTTGCAATGATCGATGGGTTTGCTTATCAGGAGGCAACACGGAAGAGGAGGAGGTGAGGGACTAAGATCCTGCACCCCCCAAGGGGTCAGGGTGCCCCTGACTTGTCCTCACAGAGAGTCCCCAGCTGGGGGGTGCAGGGGAGCCTGCTCAGCTTGGATCTTCTAACCCTGTTGTCCAGGATGCCTGAGTTTGGAAGCAGGGGGGCTGGGATTGAAGGGACAGTTGGTCTGCAAAGTCTCCAGCAGAAGAACTGGAGATAGTCACCCGTGGTCACTGGGAGAGGTGGGCATCAGACCAAGGTCTCAGGGTCTGTTCCTGCCTGCTCAAGCTGCCCAGAAAGGTCTCCTGCAGCTCCATGAGATGTCCCCGTTGGCATCAAGGGGAGGGATGCCAAGTGAAGATGGGGCTTTATAAAGTGGGGTGTTTCACCTCAGGACGCCATGAAGAGGGGAGTGGGGAGGGATAACCCACCCACCTGCCCATTTTTCTCCTCTCCAGCCTCTTCTCTTCCCTTTCTCCACCCTGACACTGGGGTGACTTTTTCCTCCCAGGTCTTTGGGCTCCAGGCTCTGCCTGGTGGAGCCTGGTAGCTGTGTCCCCAGGGGAGGCAAACAGCCCTTGCTAAAGGCATCTTGAGGAGACCTTCCACCAGCAAGGGGCTGTTTCACCTCAGTAATGTTAATATTAATCTGCTTATCTGCCCCAGGGCAATAAAACCCTCATCTCCAAAGGGGAAAAAAAAACCACAACCATCCCCACTGTTCTTTTTTATCAGCCCTGGTGTATGAAGGGCCTTATCAGCAAACCCAGCCAGCCTCCAGGGCAGGAGAGTCACGCAATGGCTCAGCAAGTGGGACCTCTGGTCCTACACCAGCAGCAGCATCTCGTGGTCCCACCTCAGCTGGATCACCAGGCCCAGGCCAGGAGAGCTCGTCCACCCCACAGGATGGTGTGTCACACTGGTGCCTTGTCACTGGTGGTCTCGGTGATCTTCTGAGTCACTGAGAGACCCAGAGCCATGTCTAGGATGGTCCCACCTTCCCTGCACAGTAGATGAATGCTGGCTTTGGGATGGCCCTTGTGGAAAGGTGGTTCGTGACTCTGTTGCCTTGACATTGTGAGACCCCACCTGGAGGTGGGGTCTGTGGCCAGTTCTGGAGCCCCCAACACAGGAAGGACATGAAGCTCTTGGAGAGAGTCCAGAGGAGGCCACAAAGATGCTCCAAGGGCTGGAGCAGCTCTGCTCTGGAGCCAGGCTGGGAGAGTTGGGGTGTTCAGCCTGGAGAAGAGAAGGCTCCAGGGAGACCTTAGAGCAGCTTCCAGTGCCTGAAGGGGCTCCAGGAAAGCTGGGGAGGGACTTGGGACAAGGGCAGGGAGGGAGAGGACAAGGGGGAAGGGATGAAAACTGGAAGAGGGAGATTGAGGTGAGACATGAGGAGGGAATTCTGGAGTGTGAGGGTGGTGAGAGCCTGGCCCAGGTTGCCCAGGGAAGCTGTGGCTGCCCCATCCCTGGCAGTGTTCAAGGGCAGGTTGGATGGGGCTTGGAGCAACCTGGGCTGGTGGGAAGTGTCCCTGCCCATGCAGGGGATTGGATCTAGATGATCTTGAAGGTCCCTTCCAAACCAAACCAGCCTGGGATTCTATGATTCTGTGACCTCTGGCCCTTGTCATAGGTAGGGGAGATGTTATTTGACTGGTAGACCTGATGGATTGTCCTAAACCATCCTTCCACAGTTCCTCCAAGGCCTTTGATAACTTGCAGCTCAAACCAGGGTTTGGACTTCCCTGTCCTCACCCTTCTTTTTCCTGCAGTGTTGGGATTCTGACATGGAGGGGTGAAGACAAAGCCACTGTCACACTGCACGGGGCTGCCCAGGCTGCTTCAATGAATCCAGGTGGGTCTGAGCCTGTGACATCTCAGTGTCTCATCACAAGCTGCTGACCAGGCAGGCCCTGGACATGCAGAGGCAAGAGGTTACTCCTTTTCATTCAAGCTTCTTCAGAGGATCTGAACACCTCCCTGCTCTTGCTGGAATCTCCCTGCAGTCTTGGGCAATTGGCTCCTCTGTTTCCTCCCCCAACAGACTCTTTGGTTCCTGTCTTTTCTTGGAAGCTTTTGTGCAATGCATGAGGAGTGATTGGTATCTGGACCTGAAAGGAGCTCCCATTGGTCAGGGTCTGGGGCTATGGCTGAGCACCCATGGGAACAGATTCCAGAGCAGTGTTTGTTGCCCTGGATGGTTATACTTGTTCCTCTATCATTCCTTGCCAGGTACAGGGTTGGCTGAGATGCCTTTGCGTGCAAGTTGAAGGAGACATCTGGTTCTGCTGGCATGGTTTGACTGGCAGCCAATGTAAACTCTTGGGTTGGAGTTGGAGAAACACCTCTTCTTCTCTACCCCGCTGTGAAAACACTCCTGCTGCAGCCCAGGATACCAGAAGCTGGACTTTCTCAAGAGCAGGGGGTAAAGGTGTCCTTCCTGGTGTCCTTCCTTGTGCTCTCCAGGGTCACCAGTGACTATGGAGAGCAAGACTTGAGGTGTCTGGAATCCTCCAACACACTGGTCCAGAAGGGCTTTCCACCTTGGCATTTGCCCCCTTATTATTCCAGAAATGGTGACCCTGGTTGGGCCTCAGGAACATCACCACCCAGGCTTGGGGCATCAGCTCAGCCAAGATCTCAAACACGGATGGAGACCATGGGAACGTGGCATGGGAATGGCTGTTTTCCAGCTCTCCAAGAGTGATTCTAAAAGAATACTGGCTGTACAGCCAGTCTGGTTTTAGGTCCACTCCCTTTCCCTCCAGCAAAAGGCAGTTTGCTCACCCCATAAACGTGCTTTGTGGTCCTAAGGGTGGAGGTGATGGAAGATCCGACATCAGAAACACTGGAGAATGAACAGGGCAAGGAATGGCACAGAGAGAACAAGAGAACAGGCAGGAACTTCAGGGGCTTCGGTTTATTATGTCACCCCAGAAGGTTCTAGCAGACCCACAAGGTCTTTACCCAGGTCTTTACCCCCTGGTGATGCCTGGGCTGTGGATAAGCTCAGCTCATGCTCTGCAGGGGGAAGCGCTGCTTGACCTGGAAGTGCTCACATCTCCTGTGCTTCAGGGTCAGTCCAAAGAGTGGTGTCATGTCCACCTCCTTGCCATCACAGACACTGAACTCCAGCTGCTGGAGCAAGGTGGACAGGAAAAGGAAGACCTGCCACCTGGCAATGGGTTCCCCAATGCACCTCCTTTTCCCCAGGCCAAACACCAGCACCTTCTCCCCAGCCACTTTGTTCACTTCGGTCCCTTCAGCGTTGAGGAAACGCTCTGGGTTGAAGGTCTGTGGGTCCTTCCAAAGTTTCCTGGAAGGGGAAACATCAGATGATGAGATGGTACCTCCAAGAAGGGACCTGTGTGCTGCTGCAGGTGGTTTTCTGCCTCTGAAGGTACTTACTCATCATGATTCACCTGCCACTGGTTGACAAAGACACAGAGGTCCTTTGGGATGTAGTAGCCATTCAGCACCGTGTCCCTGGTGGTGCTGGAGAGAGAAACAACTGTCAGAGTTTGGGAAGTGAAGAGGCTCTTCTGCATCCCCAGGGGACTGCTAGTTTGCTCCCAATGCTGCTGAAGTAGGGATGAGGCCTGCAGAGATGGTTTCATGAGGGTTAGTTGCCTTGTCCACCAGCCGGATTGGGCAAACCCTACCTAAGTTGGGTGGAGAATCTACAAATGAAGTCAGGAGAAGGCAAGGATGGCTCTTCAGGAGCTCCCACGTTGCCCTGCACGAGGGCTGGGAGCTCCTCGTGTCCACGATGAAGCCATTGTTCCACAAACCATGAACAACCTCCCTGCCCCTCCCCACACCACTGTCACAAGGTGTCTGAAGTCCACCTTGTCCCTCCAGCTCCTCTGCAACCTCAGTACTTGCCTGTGTGGGATGGTGAAGGGCAGGAAGGAGGAGTGTCTGAACATCTCCAGGATGAAGGCTTCCAGGTAGGGCAGGGTGCCCCGGTCCGACAGCCTCGGTCTTCTCTCCCTGCCAATGGTCTGGTCTGCAGGAGGTGAGGGATTGGGGTGAGCCCTAAATGGAGGGGCTTTGGCCCTGAAGGAGGCAGGTTCATGGACTCACCTAGTTCTTCCTGGATCCTCTTCTGGATGTCGGGGTAGGTCACGAGATACAAGAGGCTCCAGGACAGGCCAGTTGTCACAGTGTCGAAACCTGGTCAAAGAGGAGAGCATGTAGATGAGGTCTGCACCTGCTGCCCAGCCACTGCACGGAGCAGTCTCAGGTGGCTAAGAAGGCAGAGGACATGCTGGGCACTTTGCTGAAATGTACTGCTCTACGTCCTCCTGATTCCCCCTTGAGCTGTGTCAGGCTTGCACAGCTTCTCGGGAATCAGGGGAGTTTCCACCGAGTAACTCCAAGGTGGATGAGTCAGTAGACATCTCCCTCAACAAGGAACAGCCACGCTGGCTCCTGAAGCTCAGCTGAGCCCTTTGCTTTTCCCTGAAGCCTCTTCCCCAGAGCTGGTCCCATCCTGGTCTCAAGGGGTGGAAGATCCAGGAAGACCAGTGAGCAGGAGAATGAGTGCTTAGACCCAAAGTGGCTGGTGTTGGACAAAGATGGGTCAGTCAGAGCTATAACACAAGGAGCCTGAGAAAACCTGCAGCAGCTGAGGGACAAGTGGGAAATGATACCTGCTCCAAAGAGGTCATTTACAAGGTTGACAATCTTCTCCTTAGGGATCTGTGTGGCAGTATTTGCTTCCACTTTCTTCTCCAGGCACTGCTCAATGAGGGAGTCGGTGATGTCTCGGATGTTGTTCTGAGATGAAGAGAAGCCAAGTCATGGCAGCAGAAGCAGCAGAGGAAAGGGTGTGACTGAACAACAGCCTGAAGCTGGAGGAGCCCAGGGTCATGGGAGCTCTGGAGGACATCATCTTTCAGCCCCCATTGGTCCCTATTGCTTTTGCAGGGAGGTGCAGGTGAGGCTCCTGCAAGCTCTTACCTGGTCAAAGGTCTCGTAGTGCTCTTTGACAATCTTCTGCAGGAAATGGAGGAAGCGCTTGTTGAAATCTTTAAATAGATCCATGGCCTGGCTGGGAAGGTACTGGAGCACGGGGATGAAGTCAGCAGGGTTGCCAGAAGCTGCCACGTCATTAAACTTGTGAGTTTCATTCACTATATTGAGCAGCTCTTGGTCGCTGTGGTCGTAACGTTTGCCAAAGCAGATGGCACAGATGACGTTGGCCACAGAGACCACCAGGTATTGGGAAGGGTCAAAGCTCTTCTCCTTCTCCATCACCTCCAGGAACTTGGTGACCAGGTAGTCAGCTTCCTTGGAGACGTGCTCCTCCAGGAGGCAGGTGGAAGAGGAGGTGGGGCTGGGGGCGATGGAGAAGGTCTTCAGGGCGTTCTGGGCCAGCTTTCTGCGGGCTTTCCACACCTCCCCTGAGTCGGGGCTGAAGGCCAGGCTCTGCCCATCTGTAACATACCGGAAGCTGTAGAGGTCAGGACGACCCATGAAGTCTTCTCCTTGCTTCACCAGGGCTTGCCTGATGGTGTCCAGCCCGCTCAGCACCAGGACGGGCCGGCTGCCAATCCTGACCTGCATCACGTCCCCGTACTGCTGGCTCAGCCTGGTCAGGACCAGGTGTGTGTCCTTCCTCAGCTCCAGCACGTTGCCAAGGATGGGGAAGCCTCTGGGTCCTGGGGGGCTCTTCAGCCCCTGGGGCACGTGCTGCTGGAGGGACTGGATGAGCAGGAAGACCAGGCAGAAGACAGCAGCTGCCAGGAGGACCTCGGTGGCCGAGACAATGCCTTGGCTTCCCACCAGTGTCACTGCAGCCTTCATCACTGCTGGCGTGCAGGGACCTAAAGGGGTTCAGCAGAAGGGTGGTGAGGAGCCAGCATTAGCAAGAGGTTGAGTCCTGCAGATGTTGTTGGAGAAGAGGCACCAAGCACCCTTACACAGTTCAGGGTGCCACACTTTGGGGTTGTCAAGGGGGAAAAGCTGGAGACCTAGAACGACTCCAAACACACTCTTCACTCCAGGGAGACCTCTGCCCCCAAGAGCCTTTAAATGCCACCTCTTCCTCTGGGGTCTTCCCCTGCAGAAGACCCCAGCACCCACTGGCACAGCCAGTTTGCTACTAGGGACAGAAAACTGCAGCTCAAAAAAAGCCCCAGGAGGCAAGAGGAGAAGAACAGCAGCTTCTCAGTGAAGCTGGCCCCATGTCCACCAAATCCATGTGGATTTATAGGCAGGAGGTTGCTCTGCAGGGTGGCCACTGGTGTGTGGGGAGCAGAGATGCCATGGGGCAGGAATGCACAGCTCTCTGCGTGTGTCAGGGAGAAAGGGGAGAGCCAAGTGCCTGGATTTCTCCTCCAGCTTCAAAAATGACCTTCCCAGCCCTATATCCATGTTCAAAACCACACACACACACACACATGTTGTCTCCTACCTGCAGCTACTGGTGGCACAGAGGGCTGGTCTTCCTGCCTGTAGCTCCCAGCAAAGGTGGACAGAGGGAACTGGCTGCTGCCTGCCCTGGGGAGCAGAGGGGATCCTCTTCTGCCACCTAGGCTTTCTCCTCCTGCTGCCTGGATTCTCTCCTGCCAGCTGGAAGGACACAGCTTTATACGTGCTCCTCTCGTGGCACGGCCAGGTGCTTATCTCTGGGGGGGTCACTGCATGGACCCTGGGGAATAGCTACCCATTAACAAATGGAGTCAAGCCTGCCTGGAACCAGCCCAAGAAGCCAGGGCAGATATTTCCTCAGCTCCAACAGGCTCTGCGGTAAAAGTGGAGACTTCTACTCCTGCCCAGGGCGTTAGCATGGAGGCAGAGATGGGACCCTAAACCCTGGGGAGACTGGGGGACACACTGTGGGCCTTGGGCCCTGTGAGCTGTGGGTGCCAGCATTTCCCTCAAAGCCCTTCCTGGGGTTGGCCAGACTGTCTCCAGCACAGAGGGACCTGTCACCTCCCTGGCCACTCTGACCGTGCTGCGACCACCAGGCTCTGGCTGCTTCCCACAGCCAGGGGTTGTGTTTGCAGGGAGGCATCCGTGGGGTCAACAACCCTCTCCATCCCAGGGAATGATCCAGCAGGTTCTCGTGACCAGGGCCAGGTGGTGACAGGACCTTCTGGCCCAACAACAGAGCTAGGCTCAGGTTAACCATTGCCCAGGTTCGCGTGAGAAGGAGGCTGGCTCACTTCCCCTGGCTCCTGTGGGGCAAACAGGAGGCGGGGGCAAGGAGTGGTGGGGCAGAGGGGAGGAGGTGAACTGCAGAGATAGGAGAGGTGAAAGGAGCAGCACAGGGCAAGGCTGGGGCAGCTCATCCCTCCAAACACACCCGGCAGGAGATGCGGGAGCCAGGGGAGCTGCTGCCCCAGCTGGGGCAAAACTCAGGGCTTTGGGAAGTGCAGCCGGGATGAGGTGGAGAAGAAGGAAGGAGCCAGGGCTTTGGGGTTTGGCCCTAAGCTTCGTTCAGTCTTTGAAAAACGATGGTGGGAATTTGGCCCAGGTAAAAGCTGAGCTAATATTTAATAAAGGCTTTCAACATCTGGTCTAATCGGGCTCATTAATGGCGATGACGCCGTTCATTAACGCTCGGCAAGGACAGTTACAAAACCCTGGCTGCTGATACTCCTGCTGGTAATTGCCAGGCACCTCGCCGACCTCCAGCCTGGCTTCACCAGGCAATGCCTCCCTGCCAGGAAAAAGGCTTGGGAATTCTTTGAGGGAGATAAGCTGGGCTTTCCCAGGAGCAGGACAGGATGGATCCGTCCACTGCCTCCCACCCCAACTCCACCCCACGGGGGGTGAGGGGGGCTGACTGACCCCCCACCAGTTACACCTGGGTGACCAAGGGGAACCCACATCAGCTTCTCCTGCTGCATCATATCCCAAGGTGTTGGGGAAGGTGAGGAAGGTCCTGGGGCTGCAGCAGGAGCGCAGAGGAGCCCCTTGCCCTCCTTCCATCCCCAGCCTCCCCCGTGCTGGCTGCCAAGCCCTGCCAGGGCAGGGTGCTCCTGATGAAAACAGCCTGGCGTGCCAGGCAGCCTCCCGCCCCAAACACATCCTCCCCCAGAGCCGGGCTCCCACCCCTCGCTCAGCAACCTCTGCACCCCGGAGCTGGCCGGGGAGGGGACAGCCGGAGGGTGACTGCCAGTCCCCTGCCCTCGGTGGGACCCGAAGGCATCCAGCTGGCTTCCCTGCCGCCAGGATCCCGGCTGGGTGCCGGTGGGTTTGCTGCTGCTTGTCCCCTGGGGACAGGCGGAGCAGTGTCCCCTGGATCCCACAGGGGGACGTTCGCAGTGGGAGCAACGGAGACCCCTTTCTCCACCGCGGGAGATCACCCTCCTCGTGGCTCCTCTGTGTCCTGTCGTGGGGGGGACACAAGCGGCAGGGGGGGATGCTGTCCCCTTGCAGGTGATGGCAGCGTCCCGCGGCGGAGGGGACCAAGTCCCCTTACCCCCGACGGTGCAGCCGGTGCTGGCGACCGCCCCCCGTCTGTCACAGCCGGGGCGGGGGGGGCTGATCCTGAGCTGCTCCGGCGCCACTTTGACCCCGGGCCAAGCTCCTGGAGGTGAGGCCACCGCCCTGGTCCTTGAAAAGCCACTTCCCCCCCCACCCACCAGTAGCGTGACTGTCCGGAGCCCCTTCGCACGCGATGTCCCCGATCCCACCTCTGGGACCCCCCGGCGGGGCGGGAACCCCCCCCCCCCGGCCCCTCTCCCACCCCATTGTGGCCAGGCTAGGGACAGGGGGGCGGGCGGAGGGGATGAGATTTGGGGTGCCGCTGCTGCCCCTTGTCCTCCCTGACCTGTCACCCCACGGCGACCAGGGATGGGGGGGCCAGAGCTGCAAATTCTGCCCGACACTCACCTTGGTCCCCCCGCCCCCGACGTGCCCCCCATCTCCCGCTGCACCCCTCGCCCTTATCCCCGTGTCCCTTCGCCCCCCGGGGCCGCCCTGTCCCCAGGGGACAGAAGGTGGCAAAGGACAACGGCGGCTTCTCACGCGAACCTGGACAATCTTTAACCGGGCCGGGGCAGCGAGGGCCGTGACCCCCGGGGCTGCCCTGCCGCCCCCGCCTCGCCACTGACCTCTGCAGCCCACGGGCTTGCAGAGCAGCCCCCCGGTGAGGCGGGGGGGGGGGAGGGGGTCACTGCCCCGGTGTCCATCCTTTCCTCCCTCTGCTTGGCCAGGGAGCACCGGCGACGGGACGTGCGAGCCCCCCCGGTGGGGCGAGATGGGGGGGTGGGGGGGGGATGGCGGCGGGGTGGGTGGTCTCACCTCCCCCCCCCATATTCTCGGAGCTCCGTGAGGGGCTGGGGGATGCACCCCCCGCCTCCCTTTCCCCCCCCCCCCAACCGCGCACATCGGGGCGATTTTCCCACGCTGCCGCTCGCGGGGACCGGAGACATCCCGGGACGGCGGGCACGGGGGGTGGGGGGGCTGGATGGGGCCGAGTGCCCACAGCGAGGGGGACGGGGTGGGAGGGGGGAGCAGTGCCCGGGGTGGGCGGGGGGCGGGGGGGGGGGGGGGGGGGAGCTGGAACCGGGGGCGCGGGACTGGCGCCTTTAAGATCCTGCCAGTAGCGTGACAGGAGTGACCGGGGCGGTGCGGGTTGCCCAAACATCCCGCCCGCTTCGCACGCGATGCCCCCCCCCCCCCCCCCACCCTCCCACCCCCACCCCGCCCCCGGTCGGGAACCCACGGGAGGTACCGACACCCCCCACCCGACCCGTCGGGACCACCTCCCCCCCCCCCCCCTTTTCCTTCCCTCTCCCCAATCCTGGGGACACGCAAGGGATGGGGGGTCCCCCAGCCCACCCGGGATGTTGGGGGGGTGGGGGGGGCAGCGCTGCGTGGCCCCCTCTCCTGCCACCGCGGGGAGGGGAGGGGGGGGGGTGGTCCGGGAAAGTTAGTTAGAAGTTTGGGCACACGTCAACTTTGATTAGGCTTCTGTCACGTGACGGGGGGTTGCCCGGCCAATCAGGGCGAGAGGCGATGCATATAAAGCAGGAGCGCAGGGCGAGCGGGGTACCTGCCCGGAGGATCGGTCCCCACCCCCCCTCAACCCCCCCGGCCGCTCCGAGGTTAGTACCCCTGGGGGCTCTGCCCGCAGGGTGAGAGGGGTGGGGGGGGCATCTTCAGATCCCCCAGGGGACCCCTTGGGGATTGAAAGCCTGGGGGTGCTCTGCTGCGGGGTGTACCCCTCCTTTCTGGCTCCCCACATCTCCCGTAGCATCTTTCTCGGAGCTGTGGGAAGTGTTTCCTGAGGGAGCCCGGGGGTCCCGGGGTAATTCTTGCTCCACGGCCCCTCTCTCCCTAGGGTGGCCTTGGGAGGGGGTCCCAGATGGGCTGCACCCCCAGGCTCCTCATCTGACGGCCCCCGCGGGGGGCTGTAGCACCTTGCCAAACGCCAGGGGAGGTGGGATTTCAGATCCAGCCTCTTCTTAGCCCCGGCTGGAGGTTTTCCGAGGGATTCCCGACACCTCCAGGAGCAGGGTGCCCACAGCAGGGTGGTGTGGGGGTCCTGCACCTCCCTCCCCACACATCGGAGCTGGGGTGGCTTCTCCAAAGCTGGGTGGCTGGCTTTGGGGAAGGGTCTTCACCCTGTGCTGGAGACCAGCATCCCACCACGGTGGTGGTCAGCTTTCGTGGCCGTGAGTCTCAGGAGGGTGGGGGGGGACAGGAGCAGCCCCCCCCTGCCCACCGAGCTCAGTTTGCTTGTGAGTAGAGGCTCGGTGTGAGCAACCAGATGACTCCCATCAGGAGGTTCAGCTCTCCTGTAATCAAATGCTCTGGAGAAGACCTTGCAGTGTAAAAGAAAGGTCCTGTTGTGAAGAGATCACCTGCCCTACCCTAGCACATAGAGAAAAAAAAGCCCTGGGACCTGTTCCTGTCATTTCTGGCCAGCAAAAAAAACAAACCTGCTTGGATGGAAAGTTTCCTAAAGTGCAGCAAACGGATGGAGCTTTGGGGCAGAAGTTAAATCCAGCTTCTTTCCTCCCAAAGAGCATCTCAAACTACAGGTGCCCCATGGACCTTTCCCCCTACATAATGTCTCTGGTTTATCATTAAGGTCCCTGCACGCCAGCAGTGATGAAGGCTGCAGTGACACTGGTGGGAAGCCAAGGCATTGTCTCGGCCACCGAGGTCCTCCTGGCAGCTGCTGTCTTCTGCCTGGTCTTCCTGCTCATCCAGTCCCTCCAGCAGCACGTGCCCCAGGGGCTGAAGAGCCCCCCAGGACCCAGAGGCTTCCCCATCCTTGGCAACGTGCTGGAGCTGAGGAAGGACACACACCTGGTCCTGACCAGGCTGAGCCAGCAGTACGGGGACGTGATGCAGGTCAGGATTGGCAGCCGGCCCGTCCTGGTGCTGAGCGGGCTGGACACCATCAGGCAAGCCCTGGTGAAGCAAGGAGAAGACTTCATGGGTCGTCCTGACCTCTACAGCTTCCAATACATTTCAAACGGGCAGAGCCTGGCCTTCAGCCCCGACTCAGGGGAGGTGTGGAAAGCCCGCAGAAAGCTGGCCCAGAACGCCCTGAAGACCTTCTCCATCGCCCCCAGCCCCACCTCCTCTTCCACCTGCCTCCTGGAGGAGCACGTCTCCAAGGAAGCTGACTACCTGGTCACCAAGTTCCTGGAGGTGATGGAGAAGGAGAAGAGCTTTGACCCTAACCAATACCTGGTGGTCTCTGTGGCCAACGTCATCTGTGCCATCTGCTTTGGCAAACGTTACGACCACAGCGACCAAGAGCTGCTCAGCGTGGTGAACCTCAACAATGATTTTGGGGACGTGGCAGCTTCTGGCAACCCTGCTGACTTCATCCCTGTGCTCCAGTACCTTCCCAGCCGCACCATGCAGCTCTTTAAGGACATCAACAGGCGTTTCAACTTCTTTGTGCAAAAAATTGTCCAGGAACATTATACCAGCTTTGATAAGGTAAGAGCTTGGATGCTCTTGGATGTGGGTAGAGATGACTACAACTGCCAGAGATGCTGCCTGCCTGGCAATTGGGGGAAGAGGGTACTCCCTTGTCCCCCACTTCTGCTCAGGAAAGCTCCTTAGAGCTCTCCTGTCTGCAGTTAATCCCCCCTTGGAGCTGGCACTGTCTGGGGGAGGTTTCCCCAGCCCTGGGTATCCATGATGTCCCTGACCCACGGTCTTTTCCCCAGGAGCACATCCGGGACATCACAGACTCACTGATTGAGCACTGCCAGGAGAAGAGCGTGGGCGAGGATGCCCAGGTCCCCCTCTCCAACGAGAAGATCATCAACATTGTCTATGACCTCTTTGGGGCTGGTGAGAACATTGCTGAGGGGAAAGCCTCTCTGCTGGAGGCTGGGTGGGGGAGCCAGAGCTGCTGGGCTCAGCCCCTGGCAGTGTTTGGGTGTCTGGAGCTGCTGATGGGCTCTTAGGTGCTCTCCTCAGTGGTGACCAGAGCAGATGGATTTTCAGTGATAGCTGATGGGGGAACAGCTCCATGGGAAACATCTAGAGGGACAGGATCTGTCATTTCCCACTTGCCCATCTGTCTTTGGCTACTAAGTGCCTTTTCCATGTCCATGCAGGCTTTGACACTGTGACAACTGCCTTATCCTGGAGCCTCATGTATGCTGCCTTGTATCCTGACATCCAGAAGAAGATCCAGGAAGAACTAGGTGAGTCTCTCAGCCTGTTTCTTCCGAGGCCAAAACCTCTCTGGTGAGGGCTGAACCCCAACCCTCTCCCTCCTCTCAACCTCCTGCAGACCAGACCATTGGCCAGGAGAGAAGACCGAGGCTGTCAGACCGGGGCACCCTGCCCTACCTGGAAGCCTTCATCCTGGAGATGTTCAGACACTCCTCCTTCCTGCCCTTCACCATCCCACACAGGTACAGGCTGGAGTGGCTGACACATGATTTGGGGGATTTTGGGGAGTGGTTTTCCAGCTGCCAGGCTTGCTGCCCCCCTGGGGTCGGATCCTGCACTTTGAGGGCAGTTTCACCTCAATCCCCTTGCTAGAGGAAGGCGTGGTGAACACCCCTGGGCTTATATTTCCCCCTGCCCTGGGAGAAACCTCATCCCAATTCCTTCATCTTCCTGAAACCAGAATCTTCCTGCTTGAGGAAAAGTGTGAGCCAAGACAATTTTGTCTCCCAAATACAGGGAGTTTCTTAGCCAGTACAAAGAGTAGGTTGAAAAAGCAACACTCCTAGGGCTTGCCTAGCTTTGTTTCCCTGTGAAGCTGCAGGCCCCATCTTCTGGAGCTCCCAGCATAAGGGCATGGAGCTCCTGAAGACAGTCCAGAGGAGGCCAGAAGGCTGGAGCAGCTCTGCTCTGGAGACAGGCTGGGAGAGTTGGGGTGTTCAGCCTGGAGAAGAGAAGGCTCCAGGGAGACCTTAGAGCACCTTCCAGTGCCTGAAGGGGCTCCAGGAAAGCTGGGGAGGGGCTTGGGACAAGGGCAGGGAGGGAGAGGACAAGGGGGAATGGATGAAAACTGGAAGAGGGGAGATTGAGGTGAGACATGAGGAGGAAATTCTGGAGTGTGAGGGTGGTGAGAGCCTGGCCCAGGTTGCCCAGGGAAGCTGTGGCTGCCCCATCCCTGGCAGTGTTGAAGGGCAGGTTGGATGGGGCTTGGAGCAGCCTGGGCTGGTGGGAGGTGTCCCTGCCCGTGCAGGGGGTTGGATCTAGATGACGTTCTAAGGTCTTTTCCACCCCAAACCAGTCTGATTCTACGACTCTCTAATTCACTTCTCCCCTCCACCTGAATTTCTTTCAGCACAACCAAGGCCACGGTGTTGAGCGGCTACTACATCCCCAAGGACACCTGCGTGTTTGTCAACCAGTGGCAAGTGAATCACGACGAGTGAGTACACCAAACCCCTGCCCCTCCAGGCTGAGCTGGGTGTGCTTGACATTGAGGTCACTCCCATCCTTTCCAGCAACATCCCAAAAGCCAAACAGGTTGTGAAGGCAGGAGAAGGCAGATTGGATGCAAAATCACGTTGGGTTGGTGCTCAGCTCAGGCTCCTGGGTATGGAGTTGGTCACTTGCTCAGCAATTCCCCAGCCCCAGGGCTCAGCCAGCTTCTGGGCAGTAACATGGTGATGTCTTTGATGTTCCAGAGCTTCTACATCCATGTGAGAGCTGGCAGCTCGGGCTGCTGAATAATCAGGAATCAGTAGATCCTCCTGCCAAGCAGCCCTTGTGATCCAGGCTGACAGCTCTGGATGTGCTCAGTGGGAACTGTCTGGTTCTCTCTTTTGAGGAGCAAAAACATCCTGACGTGACTCTCGTTAAGCTCAACAGGCTCATGGAATTATTGCTGATAATCAGCTTTGGGGAATGAGAGGGGATCTGGGAACCAAAGCTCCCTCTTCCCCCTTCACTGCTCTGCAGCACAGCCCCTCCTGGGGGAGGGGGGACTCAATTGCCCTGGTAGAGAAGGTGGTTCCCAGATCAGGAATTCCAGATCAGAAGCTCAAGATCTTTGCATCCCAATAACCCAGCAGAAATATCACAACATTCCTTCTGCTCCTTAATATGTTGGGGAGCATTCCAGTGTCTCTGGAGCCATAGAGGATTCCCAATATCCAAGCAGAAATTCTGGGAAAAACCCACCTGCAAAAAAAAACCCCCACCCTTCCAGCAGCCAGGCTGGGAAGGTTTTCTGAGAGGATTCAAGGTGGGAAGATCCTCGGGTGTCCATCCAGAACTGCTGCCCAGGTTCTGTGCTCTCCCTTTGGCTGGGATCTCTAGCTGAATGAAAGCCACCCTTGGTATCTGCTGGGGCAAATCCAACCTGAGTTTGAAAGAGATGTTCCAATAGACTGAGCTGATGGGATCTGATGCATTGTTGGAAGTTGAGGTCAGGGACAGAGGTTGCCAAAGTTTTGGGGTTTTTTGGATGGTGAAAAAACTCTTCTGCGAAGAGTTTCACCCATCACGGTGGGTGAAAATGCCTTTCTCAGGTGTCTCTCCTTTCTTCTCCAGGAAGCTTTGGAAGGACCCTTCAACCTTCAACCCTGAGAGGTTCCTCAACGCTGCGGGGACCGAAATAAACAGGGTAGAGAGTGAGAAGGTGATGACTTTTGGGCTGGGGAAGAGGCGATGCCTCGGGGAGTCCATCGGCCGCTGGGAGGTCTTCCTCTTCTTGGCCACCATGCTGCAGCAGCTGGAGTTCAGCCTGCAGCCCGGGGAGAAGGTGGACATCACTCCTCAGTATGGACTGACAATGAAATACAAGAGATGCGAGCGCTTCCAGATTAAGAAACGTTCCCCCATGAAGAGCTCTCTGTGAGAAGAAAGCCAGTGGGACACGCAGCCTGCTTTTTGCCAACGCTCTCAAGAAGCCAGCACGGCCCTCCCTCCCTGTGTGGCTTCACTGGAGGCTTGTTCAGCTCATGCAAATGCCAAGGATGAAGCTGGCTTTGTTGGGCTCCTCATCATCCCCCCCCAAGCCAGCTCCCTCACCCTTTGCCTACAGGAAAGCTCACCAGAGGTCCAAGCTGCCCACCCTTGGAGGTCCAGCCCCACCGTGGGGTTGTGGAGGATGCTTTGGGCTGTTGGGTGGAATAGCCCAGTGCCACGGGCAGAGCAGGAGCTGCTGCAGGCAACTGCCAAAGGGGAATCAACCTGCAGGTTCTCCCCTAGGAAACCTGGCCAGCCATTCCCCACGGGCTGCAAGGCTCTCCAGCTCATTTGGCAGAGCTGTTTGCAAAGCCTCCAGCTCCTGCTGCCGATGGGAACGGGCTCTCCTGCTGCTCCAGCTGCCTTCCAAAGGGCTCTCAAGGTGCCAGAGGCCAGACCTGCCCCTGCACCACCAACCAACCTTCTCCAGAAGGTGCTGGGCATGCTCTTGCACTGCTCAATCCCCTTGAATATTCATCCATGAAGTGAAGCCTGAGCCTTTCTACCAATCCTTGGTGGCAACCAACTAGAGAAAGAAATAAAACCTGCCTTTCAGATCATGTATTTGCTGCTTTTTTAAAAATAAAATTCATATTTTTTTTATTTTTTTTTTTAGCAAGCAACAGATTTCTATGCTCAGAATAAAAGGAGGGAGGGAATGAGGGCTGGGGGAGATGGAAGGTGAATTCTCATGGCAAACAGAGCAGAGATTCCTGCTTGTTTGTACCCCCGTGGAATTCATCCGTGTGCTGGGACAGAAACTTGCAGGGTGGTTGTAACCCAATAAATACCTGCATGAAAGCTGTGGAAGGTCCTTGCTGCTCTGGTTGCACTGGGAGAAGATTTTATGGGGGGAGCCAAAAGAAAACCACACCTCTTCATCAGCCTTAAAAATTGGGCTTGGATAGGTTGGGGCTGGATTTTTTTTTCCTGTAGGACACGAGGTGGTTGAGCCTTTGCCATGAGGGTTGTGACACTGGGGGAGGTTTTGGTGGTTGAGGGTGCTGGGCTCTTCTTCTCTCCCTGGGTATCCAGGGAAGCTAAAGTCTGTGCTGGGATTTGTGGAGAGCTCTGGCTCGGTCCAGGATTTCACCCCAAAATCAGGATTGTCCTTGAGAGAAAAAAAAAAGCCTTTCACAACCCAGAGGGAGGTGATGCACAGAGGGACGTGCCTGCCCCGTGTTTCCCCCAGCTGGGAGTTGTTTTCCTGAGGCTTTGCATCACTTCCCCCCAGAAAAATTCATACAGAGACAAATCAACATTCAGTTCTCACTCAAATCATCATCAGGCAGGTGATGGAAAATCTGGGGGCTGTGCATCTCTGACATGACATCCCTGCAGGGACCAGCTTGGTGGTGGGGTAGGAACCCACTCCTGCCCCACGGATGCAGATATTTAGCCAAGCCCTCACCTTTGGGATGGGATGGGAGGGAATAATGTCAGGCAAGATGGCAAAATTCCATCTTCCAAGCGTGCTCTTCCCTAAGTCCCTGCCCTGGGATGCCCTGTGGCATGAGCTGCTCTCGTCCCACACAGGGATAAAATGAAAAGCAGCCCAGAAAGGTCAATATTTGACTCCATCCACTCCCGGGACCCAAAGGACAGGGGGAGAATTAAGGAGCTTTTTTAACTTGGTGGCTGTGAAAAGGCTGCTCCCTGCAAGAGGAACCTTCTTCCCGCCAGGACCTCGCTCACCTTCGTGTCGTTGTCACTGATCACTGTTGTAATTAGTTGGTTTTTTAATTAGTGTCCCCAGCCCAGCCTGTTGCTGAGCTTGGGAGGGTCAGCTGGCCCCGGGCTCCAGCACCCCACCCACTCCTTCCTCACAGGAGCAACCTGGGAGAGCAGGGATTCCATAGAATTGCTTTGGCTGGACAAGACCTTATAGATCATAGAATCATAGAATGGTTTGGGCTGGAAGGGACCTTCAAAATCATCCACTTCCAACTCCCCTGCATGGGCAGGGACACCTCCCACCAGCCCAGGCTGCTCCAAGCCCCATCCAACCTGCCCTTCAACACTGCCAGGGATGGGGCAGCCACAGCTTCCCTGGGCAACCTGGGCCAGGCTCTCCCCACCCTCACACTCCAGAATTCCCTCCTCATGTCTCACCTCAATCTCCCTCTTCCAGTTTTCATCCCTTCCCCCTTGTCCTCTCCCTCCCTGCCCTTGTCCCAAGCCCCTCCCCAGCTTTCCTGGAGCCCCTTCAGGCACTGGAAGGTGCTCTCAGGTCTCCCTGGAGCCTTCTCTTCTCCAGGCTGAACACCCCAACTCTCCCAGCCTGGCTCCAGAGCAGAGCTGCTCCAGCCCATGGATCATCTCCGTGGCCTCCTCTGGACTCAAATTTGGGTCATCCAGTCCAATCATTACCCCAGCAGTACCAAGGCCACCACTACCACATGTCCCTCTGCACCATCTCCAGGGCTTGGAAACCCCTCCAGGGATGGGGACTCCCTCCCTGCCCTGGGCAGCCTGGGCCAGGGCCTGACAACCCTTGCCAGGAAGAAATTGTTCCTAATATCCAATCAAAACCTCCCCTGGCACAACTTGAGGCTGTTCCCTCTGGTCTCATCCCTTGTTCCTGGGGAGCAGAGCCCGACCCCCCTGGCTCCAACCTCCAGAGCCAGCAGGTCTCCCCTCACCTCCTGGTCTCCAGGCTGGACACCCCCAGCTCCCCCAGCTGCTCCTCACAAGTTCTCCAGACCCTTCTCCTTCTGCTCCAGCCCCTTCCCCAGCTCTGTTCCCCTTCTCTGGACACGCTCCAGCCCCTCCATGTCCTTCTTGTCCTGAGGGGCCCAGCCCTGCCCCCAGGATCCCAGGTGCCCCCTCCCCAGTGCCCAGCACAGGGGCACGATCCCTGCCCTGCTCCTGCTGCCCACCCCAGTGCTGCCCCCAGCCCGGATGCTGCTGCCCTTCCTGGCCACAAGCCAGCGCGTACCCAGCTGGCTTTCAACCAACACCCCCAGAGCCCTTTCCACCTGCCCAAGAGAGGCAGTGTTGGTGTCAGGGGGGGATGGAGCTGCCAGGGAAGCCGTGTCGGTGTCAGGAGGGGATGGAGCTGTGAGGGAAGCCGTGTTGGTGTGAGGGAAGGGATGGAGCTGCCAGGGAAGCCGTGTTGGTGTCAGGGAAGCCGTGTCGGTGTCAGGAGGGGATGAAGCTGCCAGGGAAGCCGTGCCGGTGCCGGGCATCACACACATCACATCACACCCATCACACACCCATCACACACATCACACCCATCACACACCCATCACACACATCACACCCATCACACACATCACACCCATCACACACATCAGACACATCACATCACACACATCACATCACACACATTACACACACATCACACACATCACACACACATCACACACACCACACACATCACATCACACACATCACACACATCACACACACCCATCACACACACACATCACACCCATCACACACATCACACCCATCACACACATCAGACACATCAGACACATCACATCACACACATCACATCACACACACCACACACATCACATCACACACATCAGACACATCACACCCATCACACACATCACATCACACACATCACACCCATCACATCACACACATCACACACACATCACACACATCACACACACATCACACACACCACACACATCACATCACACACATACACACACACACACATCACATCACACACATCACACACACACATCACACACACCACACACATCGCACACATCACACACACCCATCACACACACCCATCACACCCATCACACACATCTCACACATCACACACACACACATCACACACACCCATCACACACATCACACCCATCACACACATCACATCACACACATCACATCACACACACCACACACCCATCACACACACACACATCACACCCATCACACACACACACACACACACACACACACCCATCACACCCATCACACACACACACACACACACACACGCCCATCACACACATCACACACACACACACACATCACACCCATCACACACACACACACACACGCCCATCACACCCATCACACACACACACACACATCACACCCATCACACACACACACACACACACACCCATCACACCCATCACACACACACACACACATCACACCCATCACACACACACACACACACACGCCCATCACACCCATCACACACACACACACACACACACACACACACATCACACCCATCACACACACCCATCACACACATACACACATCACACCCATCACAAACACACACACACACACATCACACCCATCACACACACATCACACACACAAACACACACACACACACACATCACACCCATCACACACACACACACACACACATCACACCCATCACACACACCCATCACACACACCCACACATCACACCCATCACACCACACACACACACACACACACACATCCCACCCATCACACACACCCATCACACCACACACACACACACACACGCCCATCACACACATCACACACACACACACACATCACACCCATCACACACACACACACACACACGCCCATCACACCCATCACACACACACACACATCACACCCATCACACACACACACACACCCACACCCATCACACCCATCACACACACACACATCACACCCATCACACACACACACACACACCCCCCCATCACACCCATCACACACACACACACACACACACACACACACACATCACACCCATCACACACACCCATCACACACACACACACATCACACCCATCACAAACACACACACACACACATCACACCCATCACACACACATCACACACACAAACACACACACACACACACATCACACCCATCACACACACACACACACACACATCACACCCATCACACACACCCATCACACACACACACACACACACACACACACATCACACCCATCACACACACCCATCACACACACACACACATCACACCCATCACAAACACACACACACACACATCACACCCATCACACACACATCACACACACAAACACACACACACACACACATCACACCCATCACACACACACACACACACACATCACACCCATCACACACACCCATCACACACACCCACACACACACACACACACATCACACCCATCACACACACCCATCACACCACACACACACACACACACACACATCCCACCCATCACACACACCCATCACACACACCACACACACACACACACACCCATCACACCCATCACACACACACACACACACACACACACACATCACACACATCACACACACACACACACACACACCCATCACACACACACACACACACACACACACATCACACCCATCCCACCAAGCCGCCGTTCCCGCCTTCCCGCCGCGCATGCGCAGCGCGCACCGGCGGACACACCCACCCACACCCCCCGCCCCACTGGCGCAGCCGCCCTCCTGCGCATGCGCGCAGCTCCCCGCCGCTCCTCTCTATGGTCGCCCCCCGCTGGCTTGCGCGCCGCTGCCGGGCGGGGCCCGCGGCCGGAAGTGACGACAGCGCCGAGCGTCGCTGAGGCGGAGGGGCCGGGGCGCGGCGGGAGCGAGCGGCGGGTGCAGGTGAGGCGGGGAGACCCCCCCCTTCCCTTGCTGCTGTTCCCGGAGAGCCCAGCGGGAGCGGGACGGGGCTCTCCGGGACCCTCGGGAGGGCCCGGGCCCCGCTGGGCCCTGCCGTCAGTGCGCGGCGGCGGCGCCAGGCCCTGCGCGGCCTGCGCGGGGGGGGAGGCGAGGCCGGGCCGGGGGAGCGGCCGGGAAGGGGGAGGCCGGCGGAGGCAGGGCTGAGCGCCTCCCCTCCCTGGGCTCCGGGCCCCAGCAAGGCCGCCTGTGCCCAGGCAGAGGCGGGCAGCGAGGCCCTGCGGCCGGGGGCTTTGTGTTGTCCTGTGGGAATGCGGCTGGAGGCAGCCCAGCCTGGCGGGCTGAGTCCTGCTGGGAGCCTGCATCCCGCCTCAGCCTGTCCCGCAGGGGCAGAGTGGGGAGGGTGGGTGTCTCCTTTAAGCGAGTGGAACATCTCCCTTCTAACTCGCCTTTCAAGCAGGGAGAACCCTGGCATAGCAGCGTCTTGTCTTCTCCAGCAGCCGTTGATAAAGCTGTGGACTCATCACGTGCTAAATATTGACTGACAAGCTCTGTCTGTGAAGTGCTGCATGCATGTTTGGGCAAGCTGTGGGCCTGGAATGCCTCCTCAAGCTTGCAAGGGTGTCAGGGACGTCAGTAGGACACGTTTGAAATAAGAGATGGGAAGAGATAGACAAATACTTGGGAGTTGTGTGATAAAAAAACCCGGAACAGAAGACAGGATGTTAGGCAGGAGGTTTGGGTGTCAATAAACAAACTGTTTGTTCAGTTCATTCCCACTTCTGAAGGATTTGCATGCAAAGCAACAGAATGAGGTTCTTTCAGATGAGTTTCTTTCTGTTTAGTTTGTGAAATTCTTCCCTGTGAGGGTGGTGAGAGCCTGGCCCAGGTTGCCCAGGGGAGCTGTGGCTGCCCCATCCCTGGCAGTGTTGAAGGGCAGGTTGGATGGGGCTTGGAGCAACCTGGGCTGGTGGGAAGTGTCCCTGCCTATGCAGGGGGTTGGAACTGGATGATCTTGAAGGTCCCTTCCAACCCAAACCAGTCTGGGATTCTGTTTCTCTTTTCTTGGTGAAAGGAGGCTCTTGTTTTTGAGAAGGATCCTTGTAAGCTGGTGGTGTGTACCCAGCTGCTTCCCTTGTGTTCATAAGGAGACAGAAAGGGAATGAAATTTGAGTTTTGACTGGGGGTGCTGGGGATGGTCTGGCTGAGATCTTAGCAGCCATCATCTGGGAACCCAGACATTGTTATCAGGGATTAATGCAAATACACAGAGGCAGGAAAGACAGGAGCCTGTTCCTGAAGAACACAGCTCAGGGACCAGATTCTTCCCTTTGAAGCATCCCCTGTTTTCAGTCTCTTGAAAGTTGGGCACTGAGTTTTTTCTGGGAGCATGCACACATCCCAGTTATTTCCAAAGGGATTTTTTTTCCCCTCTTTTATTGAGAAGCTCAGGGCAGGAAGGACTTGAAGAGAATGAAAATGACTCTTGCAGAACTGATGTTCATCTTCCTGGGTTATCCCCTGAGCTTTCTTTTTGTGTTTCCTAGAGTCAATATCAAGCTTCTCCCCCTGGCTGTTGGTTACAGTGTAAAAGGCAGGTCTGTGCAGGAGTAATTCTCATTGATGAGCTTGTCAGCTCCTTCCTGCTGCCAGTGTCACCTCCCTGTCTTCCTCATGTGGAGGAAGAGAGCTTGGATCAAAAGATGTGCCCAGCTGCTTCCACCTCTGCTGGTACAAGTTCAGTCAAGCATCAAAACTGCAGGAATTTTGTGGGGCTGAACATCCTAACTAAGCAAAGTGCATTTCCATCCCCTGTATTCCCATAGAACTTGGGAATGCAGCTTCCTTTATTTTTGTATTCAGCTGTGGCAGGAGGTGTTAATACTCCTGGCTCTGGAGGGCACTGAGGCTTTTAGCCTGGACTCCCATGTTGGTTTCTTCTTTCCCCTCTCTATCTGTAGGGTTATTTTCTCTTCCTCTGTATCTGCTCCCTTAAAGGTATTCATGGAATCCCAGGCTGGGTTGGGTTGGAAGGGACCTTCAAGATCATCTGGATCCAACCCCCCTGCACGGGCAGGGACACCTCCCACCAGCCCAGGTTGCTCCAAGCCCCATCCAACCTGCCCTTCAACACTGCCAGGGATGGGGCAGCCACAGCTTCCCTGGGCAACCTGGGCCAGGGCCTCCTTTGTGCAGAAATTCATCTTCTCACTCCTGAGTATTCCCAAAAGCTGTTCTGCCCCAGTGTCCTTATGCCAGAACTTTCAAAAGGGAAGTGAGGATCATGTCCCTGTTTGAAAGGGCAGGGAGAATGTCCACAGAAACACTAAATACTCAACGTTGCTATTGAATAGTCTTCAGTTCTGTTAGGAAGTGATTTCTTTACTGAACCCATGTGGGCACAGCCCATCCAGGGATTTGCACACTCACCATGATCCTGGGTGTCTGCAGAGATGGGATTTCCACCCCACACCAGTAGAGAGGAGCTGACAAAACAGGAGCTGGGTGAGAGCCAGGGTTCTGGGTAGGGGGGGAGATGCAGCTCATACTGATTCAGGTTGTCTTCTGCACCTTGTTACAGCCAGGCCTGGGTCTCCTCACAGCCACTGTGTGCTGGGAATATGGCTACAGATTGGCTTGGGAGCATCGTGTCCATCAACTGTGGGGAGAGCTTGGGAGTCTACCAAGGCAGAGTGTCTGCTGTGGACCAGGTCAGCCAGACCATTTCCCTGACACGTCCCTTCCACAATGGGGTCAAGTGCCTGGTGCCAGAAGTCACCTTCAGGTTAGTGGCTTTCTTTTTTTTCCAGGCAAAACCTGCAGTGGTTTTGATGTTTGGGTCTGGTTTTCCTCAGAACTGAACTCATGGTCTTAAATCTGCTGCTGAGCCTCACCTGTTTATCTTAAAGAGAATTGTTTTCTGGCTCTGTCATCCTGGTGTTGGAAATAGCTCATGCTTGGAGGTTGTTTTGGTGTGGGGGTGTGTCTGGGGGTGTGTGCCACTGATTTTTAAATCAGATTGATTCCTTGAAGCCAATACTCTTCTTTTTTGGATGTTGAAGAGTGGGGAAAGATGACCATATTCTTCCAGGGGATGTGTGGAAGTCCCCATCTCAGGACATCCCAGTTGGACAACCACTTACTAAGTTGAAAACAGAAGCCCTTGATTTCTGAGTTGGTTCTTGCAATCAGTGCAAAGGGAGGGCCCTGTAACCACTTCTTTGTTCCCCTTTGGCTCCCACCCAGTGCTTTATTAGTTTCCTTTTATCCTTTTTTCTGAGGAAACAGGAAGCACCATCCTTGTCTGAGTGTGAATTACTCTGATCTAAGAGCAGCTTTCCACAGAAATGGATTAAAAATAATACCAGCCTCAAGGCTGAGATTAATTCTATTATCTGGAAACTGTAAAATTAATCTGTGAGATGTGTCCTGATTCCTTCCCTTTTCTGCTTGACTGAGCCCTGTTGCAGCCAGGGGCAGAAATTCCAAACCAGATCCAGGTGCAGCACAGAAATGCTGGAATTCTGGAGTGTGAGGGTGGTGAGAGCCTGGCCCAGGTTGCCCAGGGAAGCTGTGGCTGCCCCATCCCTGGCAGTGTTGAAGGGCAGGTTGGATGGGGCTTGGAGCAACCTGGGCTGGTGGGAGGTGTCCCTGCCCGTGCAGGGGGTTGGATCTGGATGATCTTGAAGGTCCCTTCCAACCCAAACCATTCTATGATTCTATTTTAGAGATTCATGCCATTTAAGTGGGGTATTTTGGTGTCCCAGTAAATCTCCTCTGTGTTGGGAGTGTTAAAATTTATTTTCCTCTTTCTATTGATAATGACATCAGAAAAACCCCACTGTGACATGCTGAGTGTTTTTTCTTCAGGTGATGGTTTGTTTTTTTTTTCCAGAGGTGCCTCAAATGCTAAAATCCTGCATGTTTGGTTTTCTTGTCCTGTTTTTAGGGCAGGTGACATTACTGAGCTGAAAATTCTGGAGATCCCAGGACCAGGGGACAGCAGACAATGTGGGGACCTGCAGCAGATGGAAATGGGCATCCCTGGGGTTGGATGCCAAGTGGGTCCCAGCCAGAATGGCACTGGGAAGGTGTTGAAGAAGCCCATCTCCAGCAGTGCCCCACAGAACATCCCAAGGAGGACAGATATGAAGAACCAGGACATCATCATCTCTCCACAGCAGCAGTGCTCCAAGAGCTACATGGATAGACACGTGGAGACCTTGACTCAATCCAAAGGCTTCCGTCGGAGGCACAATTCCTGTGAGTATCCTTGTTATCCTGCAGCTTTCCCACCTCAGTTACCTCTGCAGCTTCTTCCCTTCTTCAGCAGAACATGCCAAGTGGTGCTGGAAACTTTTCTGTGTGTGTCTTTATACTTGTGTTGCCACGTGAAGGTCTGGAGAATCCCAGGCTGGTTTGGGTTGGAAGGGACCTTCAAGATCATCTAGTTCCAACCCCCCTGCATGGGCAGGGACACCTCCCACCAGCCCAGGCTGCTCCAAGCCCCATCCAACCTGCCCTTCAACACTGCCAGGGATGGGGCAGCCACAGCTTCCCTGGGCAACCTGGGCCAGGCTCTCACCACCCTCACACCAAAGAATTTCCTCCTCATGTCCAACCTAAATCTCCCCTCTTCCAGTTTTAACCCATCCCCCTTGTCCTCTCCCTCCCTGCCCTTGTCCCAAGCCCCTCCCCAGCTTTCCTGGAGCCCCTTCAGGCACTGGAAGGTGCTCTAAGGTCTCCCTGGAGCCTTCTCTTCTCCAGACTGAACACCCCAACTCTCCCAGCCTGTCTCCAGAGCAGAGCTGCTCCAGAAGAAGGATTTGGATGGTGAGGAGACAGACTTCACAAGCTGTGCCTCAAAGTATTGGAAGTGTAGATCTTCTAGCTGTCAGGCACTCATCTTTGAAGTATTTTATGGTTAGGTGAAATCTCATCCAGACCTCCACAGAAATGTTCAGACAGTTTCACTGAGTGGGATTATCAAGGTATGTGCATATACTTGCCCAAAATGCCCTTATACAGAGATATAAAATGGGCTTCTTGGGTAAGAACTGTCAGGTGAAGTGGGCTGTGTGACCTGGTCTGCCACTCGTGGACTTTGTGTTTATTTTGGGGGCTTGTTTGTGTTGTGAAGGAAGATCCATTCTGGTTCTTCCAGGTACCTTACAGAAGTGTCTTCGTATGGTGGACACAGGCTGGTTTCACTTGCATCCCCTTCAAACAGGGGACTAGGATGGGGATGGTTTTATTTATCAGTTTCAGGCCCATTTTTGAGGGTTGTGCTGTGGGAGTTCAACAAGCCTCCCACACTAAACCTTATCTGAATGATGGTTTTAATCTCTTGAAGCCCATTAAAGGAAAATTAGTCTTTCTGACTGTTCTGTGTGTCTCCTCTCAACGTTGTAGTCACAGAAGCTGTTCTTTTGCTCACTCAGGACAGAAGCAGGGTGTTGTTATCTACTTCCAGAAAGGATTGGGTTGTGAACTGCAAATCCACTTTCCTGTTGCTGAGAAGTTCCAGCCTTTTCTGTCAGGGTGTGTTACTTCATTTAGTTTTAGGACAGACATGACAAGGTTTAAGAAGAAAAATCCCTTCCATGTTCTCTCCCCACCCAACATCCTGCTCTGATCTCTTACCCCTTTCACTGCCAGCACGAGCTTAGAGGTTGGGTTGAGGACCCCAGGGATGGTGAGTGCAGGAATTCAGGAGACACCAGGGAAAGATCTGTATGCAGAGAGCAGTGTCCTTGTGTTTCCTTTATCCACAACATTTCTGAGAAGTACAGCTAATGCCTGTTAACCTAAAAATCAAATAGTTCTTTCACAGTTACATTTGTTAATTAGTGGAGCTCTTCCCTGTCCCACCCTGTGTATTATTTTGCTTCACCAGCACCAAATGTTGGGAAATGTAGAGCTGAATACTGCCTGTGACAATATTTTCCACATTCCTGCTCTCTTCTATTTGAGAGTTGCCCAATTGCTAGCCTCCATTTTCCCCTCTAGAAGGAACTGAAAACAAATTGCAGTCTTAGAAAACTTTTCTATTTAAGGCCTGGAGAGCCTGAACCTGTTCCAGTATCACCCTACAAGTCATCACAGCACCCTGCAAGTCATCACAAATGCTGTTTGCTGTCTTGTTGAAAAGACAAATTCACAGTCTCTAATGAGGGTGATGTAAAAATACAATCAGCACACCTCAAAAGTCAAGCATCCCTTGTTTTTATTTCTGTTCCCAAAACCTTCAGGCTGTGCCAAGGTTGGGTATTGTTCTTTTCTTAATTCTCCAAGCCCCTTGGGCTATGCTCCTCTCCATATCTTCTTGCATCACTATGTACCCACTGTATTTCCATGACTTAATTCCTGAACCATCAGTATCCATCCAATCTGTTTCCATGACTTCATTTTTTTTTGCCCTTGCTTTCATGTTTAGCAAAGCAACAGGACCAAGGTGGGCAAAGCCAATGAAATACACAGAGAGATGAAAGACTCTGGGGAAGTTCTTGGGCCTCTTGAAGTCTTCCTCCCCCACAAGCAGCTGTATTATTTTCTGGAAGGCTTGTAACCCTTTTCATGTTCACATCTCTTTTTCTAAATGATTGCCCAACAGGGTTGGTGGGAGGAGGAAGGCCAGAACAATGTGGAGGTGACCTAACCATCTGCAGCCTGCCTGGTTTGGAGTGTTTTCCTTCTACCCAGCCCTAAACACTGTAGTCCTTGCTGTAGGAAGAGAGCTGTGAAGGAAGATTAATCATTTGAGGAAGATTTATCATTTCCTTAAGGTTGATTTATTATTCTTTAATTCCCTCGTTGTTTGGGTGTGTTGCTTTGGTTGTTTTTAGAAGAAACTCCTTCAGACTTCAACATCAGCCACTTAAACATGCAGAAGAACTTCTGCTTGCCTTTCTTCTGGCTGGGTGGAGTGTGGAGGAGGATTAACCTCCCTTAAAGCTGTTTTGCCAGGACCTGGTGGGTCAGGGGGGAGCAGTGAGTGCTTCAAACCAACCCACCAACAGTTTCACATAAGCAGCACAGCAGGTCAGATTTTCTTTTACAGGCCTTGAAACAAGTTGAGCAAAGTGCTTAGAAGTAGGTTATTGTTAGTTTGGATTTGTTTTAGGATAAATGAAGTAAAGAAGTGAACTCTTACCTTCCAAAATGTGTGTTTGGAGAGGAGGGAATTGATGTGTGAATCTCAGGAGGGGGATGAAACTGATCCTGGAGATGGTCAGCACAGGCATCCAGGCAGGAAGGAGCTGGGGTGTCATCCAGAACTGAAGTCACACAGGGTTTAGTTGACCTCTTCATGCCCCCTAGCGTGCCAAGTCAGGGACAAAGTTCCCCCTTTGCAATAGTTGAGTGCCAGGAATCAATAAACAACAAATACCAGCACAGGTTTCCCAACAATGGCTTCTGTGCCGCGTTGGCACTGGGCTCGTTCGTGCCAGGGCTGGCAGAAAAAGCTCCCACAGGGATCTCAGCAGGAAGGCAACCAGCTCGCTGGAGACTTTACGTTTGCTTGTGGGCTATAGATGAAAGGGGTTTTTTCCAAACAACAACAAAAAGCCTGGGAAGTACTGTTTATCTTTTGAGGGAGGCACTTTTCTGGCCAGCGTCAGCTGCCAACTTGACCTGGAGCCATGTTCTCCTTACCAAGCTTCACACGTACATGGGCAGGGCAGAGGAGCTGGAAGTTGCCCTCTGAAGGAGCTGGGCAGGTCTGGGTTTCTGTGGCTGCTTGGCAGAGGACTGGATCAGGCCCTGGAAGCAAGTCCAGTTGGGAATTGCAGCTCTCAGGCCATGGCTGGCTCTGGTGTGTCACACTTGTGCCCTGGAAGGCAGTGGATGCTTCTCCTGGTAGCTTTATC
The DNA here is from genome assembly GCF_020740795.1 of Apus apus. Taxonomy (NCBI): domain Eukaryota; kingdom Metazoa; phylum Chordata; class Aves; order Apodiformes; family Apodidae; genus Apus; species Apus apus. Next base: position 2,301,541 of record NC_067291.1, on the reverse strand, counting down.
TCAAGATTGCTCTAGGCCCCACCTGGAGTGTCTAGTTCTGGAGCCTTCAATGTAAGAAGGACATGGAGCTCCTGGAGAGAGGTCAGAAGAGGCCAGAAAGATGCTCTGGTGGCTGGAGCAGCTCTGCTCTGGAGACAGGCTGGGAGAGTTGGGGTGTTCAGCCTGGAGAAGAGAAGGCTCCAGGGAGACCTTAGAGCACCTTCCAGTGCCTGAAGGGGCTCCAGGAAAGCTGGGGAGGGACTTGGGACAAGGGCAGGGAGGGACAGGACAAGGGGGGATGGGTGAAAACTGGAAGAGGGAGATTGAGGTGAGACATGAGGAGGGAATTCTGGAGTGTGAGGGTGGTGAGAGCCTGGCCCAGGTTGCCCAGGGAAGCTGTGGCTGCCCCATCCCTGGCAGTGTTGAAGGGCAGGTTGGATGGGGCTTGGAGCAGCCTGGGCTGGTGGGAGGTGTCCCTGCCCATGCAGGGGGTTGTATCTGGATGATCTTGAAGGTCCCTTCCAACCCAAACTGGGCTGGGATTCTATGTCTGTTCTCCTGCCTGGGTTTCCCCTTCCCTCCCCCAGCCTCTTACTCGGCTCTTTTCGCTGCACAACATCAGCCGCCGATCTTTTGCCCGATGCCTTGAGAGAGACACCAGGTGCTCAGAGTTGTTTGGAGGCCTGTGTTCCAAGCAGGCTCTGTTAGGAGGCTGTGCTGCAGTGGGTGAAAGCCAGCAGGCTGTGTGGGTCAGCAGTATTCCAGAGCTGGCACCCATGGCTGGGGATTAGCAGGCTGCCCACCGCAGCGCCGGCGCGGCTCGTTTTGATGAGGTACAGTCTTGGCTCCCGTTCATTGTGTCTGCAGGGGGGCCTGGGGAGCTTTCCAGCCATTGTTCTCGAAGCTTTTCTAGTGCAGCTTTTTATTCCACCAGCATTCACACAGTGCTCACATCAGCTGCTCCTGTCCCTGGGATCTGCTGCGTGGCCCTGCAGCAATCCCCGCGTTCTGCTTTCCAGGTCAGCTGAGAGGAGCGTGTGGGGTTGTTTGCAGAAGGATCTGGCAACGAGTGTAAAATCTCTGGTTGGGTAACAGGAACAGTCTGAGTTACAGAGTCACAGGGTGGTGGGGGTTGGAAGAGACCTCTGAAGATCATCCAGTCCAACCCCCTGCCAGAGCAGGATCACCTACAGTAGATCCCACAGGAACACATTCAGATGGGTTTGGAATGTCTCCAGAGGAGACTTCACAGCCTCTCTGGGCAGCCTGGCCCAGGACTCTGTTACCCTCACAGTGAATAAGTTTTTCCTTATGTTCAGCTTGACCCTCCTGTGCTCCAGCTTGTGCCCATTGCCCCTTGTCCTGTCACTGGGCACTGCTGAGAAGAGCCTGGCCCCATCCTCCTGACACCCCCTGGAGACACTGATCAGCACTGATGAGATCCCCCCTCAGCCTCCTCCTCTCCAGGCTGAGCAGCCCCAGCTCTCCCAGCCTTTCCTCCCAGGGCAGATGCTCCAGCCCCCTCAGCATCTTTGTGGCCTGTGCTGGGCTCTCCCAGTAGCTCCTTACCCTTCCTGAACTGGGAAGCTCAGAACTGGAGCCAGTGCTCCAGATGTGGCCTCACCAGGGCAGAGCAGAATTGCTGTAGCTCTCGACATTGATACAAGCAGCAGGCTTGGTTGCCACTGTGTTCCATGTAGGCTGGAGCTTATCTGAGCCCAGGGTCCCTGGGCTGTTACTTCAGTCCAGAGTTCATGAACGTTTGGAGACCTCAGCCTGTGGTGTTGGGCTGGGTTTTCATTTCTTGTGCAGCTGAAAGGAGGTTGTGGAGAGGGAAGTGCAGGTCTCTTCTCACAAGTAACAAGTGATAGGATGAGAGTAAACAGCCTCAGGTTGTACCAGGGGAGGTTTAGGCTGGATGGTAGGAAAAATTCCTTCACAGAAAGGGTTGTCAGGCACTTGGCACTGGCTGCCCAGGGAAGTGGTGGAGTCAGCATCCCTGGATGTGTCTAAAAGCCATGTAGATGTGGTGCTCGGGGACATGGTTTAGCAGTGGACTTGGTAGAGTTGGGTTAATGGTTGGACTTCATGATCTTTAAAAGTCTTTTCCAACCTAAGTGTTTCTATGATAGCAGCAGCCTTGGATGCACTTCCCATGTTGGTGGTGGCAGTTGCTGGCTCCATGCTCAACTCTGGAGTGAGTTGTGTGCCAGCTTTGGTTTGGGAACACTTTACCTGGGGCAGAGAGTGAAAGCTGGGCAGTGGTTAAAAGCTTTACCTTTCCCTCAAAACTGTGAATGACTAGTCACAGCTTGTGTTCTGGGGTTCTCCTCACCCTCTCTCCCCAGTTGTGTTTTGTCACCAGCAGTTCATAGAATGATGGAATGCTTTGGTTGGAAAGAACCTTGGAAGTCATCTAGATCCAACCCCCTACCAGCCCAGGTTGCTCCAAGCCCCATGTGGTCTGCCCTTGAACACTTCCAAGGATGAGACAGCCACAGCTTCCCTGGGCAACCTGGGCCAGGGTCTGGAAAGCTGGGAAAAATGTATTCTTCTAGTCCCTTCAGCACTTGCTAGGGATGCTTGAGCCAAACTCCTTTGAAACTGGTGTAAGTTGAGCACTCAAAACTGCTGCCATACTTAAGCAGAACAACAAACTGCTCACACCTGGAAAATAATCATGGGGGGGGGTGTTTCTGGTTTGGATATTTTTTATAGGGGATGATGACACTGCAGTTCTTGAAGGTCTGGGGTGTTACCTCCTCCTTTTCAGGGTGTGAAGTACTGGACTGTGACATCTTGTGTGCTTTGTTGCTGTAACTGGACTGTGGCCTAACTGGAGACTGAAGCTGCTGCAGCTTTTTGAGAGGGATCATTTCAGGGTGCTCAGGTCTGTTTTGTTAAGCTGAAGTGAGAGAGGAAGGAGCTGCTGGGCCTTTCACAGAGCTCCCTTGCTGTGGGGAAAGCTCTCAGGTTAGTCACTAAAGCAGTTCTCTAGAAAATCCAAGTCACATGCTGTAAAAATATGGGGAAGAATATATGAGGGCAAGTCCTTACTGAGAGCACATTCCTGATGGAGAATAAAAATTAGACATGGTGTTAAGTGGACTCACACCACAGGGTAAGATTAATTGATTTGCCAGAGTTTACCAAGCCCTTGATAAGCTGTTGAGAGCTCCAGGCAAGGCTGCCTTTATCTTCCAGTGTGCTCTGCTCCAGCCTGTGTTCCTAGTGTTTTCTGTGAAGGCTTCAGTTAATCCTGAGGGTGTTGTGGAGATAAGGGCAGCAATTCAAGTTGTGTAACTGAGCTACTGCCTGACTTTGGTGTAGAGAAGTGAGTTCTGTTGGTGAACTTATAATCATGGAATTGTTTAGGTTGGAAAAGACCTTGAAGATCATCAAGTCCAACCAAACTGACACATTGGTCTTAAGGGTGGCAAGTTCCTGTTGTGATTCTGACATGAACCAGTGCTCCTGTAGAGGCAGCTGAGAGGAGGAAGGCCCTTTGCTTCCTAGGCAAGTGTTTCTGGCAGTGGAGTGGAGGATTTCAGGCTTTGGAAATGTGGGAAGTTTGAGCCCAGGTTTGTTGGAGGATTTCAGACTTTGGAAATGTGGGAAGTTAGAGCCCAGGTTTGTTGGGCAGCTAGTGGCTGCACCATCAGTCTGACCTGAGGTTACAAACAAGCCTGTCCAGGCAGGGAGAAGGAGGGATTTGTCTGGACCAAGCTAGACTTGTCTGCACTTACAAAGCTGACAAGTACCTTTGTGGCCTTGAGGGTTGTACCTATTGCAGATCTTCTGGGGGTGTTTTCTAAGCAGATGGCTTGAAATTCTCCTCTCTCCACGAGTTGCAATCGTGTCTGAAGACAAAAAAATGCTGCTTTTTCATGGATGAGGCAGTTATCTAAAGAGTGCACATCATCGTGGTGACTTGGTGGCAATTTCTGTGTTACCAAATGGATTCTGTCCATAAACTCACCTGTATAAATTACTTGCTGAGGTGCTTATCTTGAACTATGAGAAATATTTGAGCAGAGCAAGCAGTTTTGGCATGGTAACTCTTACTCCATCTGTTGGATGCTGTAGGTGATACCTGTAATTACTGGAATTGGCCTGAAGTATTTTCTAGGGATTGCAAATGAAGCAGTGGGTGGAACAAAGAGGTTAATATTGTCTGAGTTTGTACAGATGACCTGAATAACAGTCTCAGAAACAAGAGATATGAAGGGTGCAACCTGGTGGTTGCATATGGTTTTAGATCAGTCTTAGATCTCCAGCCATAAGCTGGAGAACCAGAATTCCAGAGAAATCCATGATTACTTATGAATGGAAAGAAGTGGACTTAGACATACAGGGTGATGATTAAGTAGAACAATGAAATAGGAATAAGGGAGTGGACTTCATATCTGTACAGAAATGTGTGCCTATTTAATAGCAAGTGTGAGGAAAAAGCAGGGCTTTATATTCAGGGGGTTAAGTTCTCACTTTGAGATTGTTAATAAGCCAGATAAGAAAGAAAACTGAAATTTAGGGAAGTTCCAAAGAAGGTCTTGGGCCACATGCCTACACAAACATGAGCTCATTGTAGGAGGAAAACTGTACCAGATCATGGCTGGCTTATTATCACTAATGTGATGCTATCTGAAATGGGATAAAATGTGGATAAGTGCTTGTTTTGCTACTGCAGTCAAGCTTGTTTTTCTAACCCTGCTGGAGGAAAGTCCCTGAAAGCCTCTCTCCTGATGCTCCTGTTCCATTTTCTGTTAGATTATCTTAGCATGAGTAATGTCTCAGAGGAGTTCTGCAGCTTCCTTGGGAAGTGAGTGTCCCTGAGTATCATAGAATCATGGAATGGTTTGGGTTGGAAGGGACCTTCAAGATCATCTAGATCCAACCCCCCTGCATGGGCAGGGACACCTCCCAGCAGCCCAGGTTGCTCCAAGCTCCATCCAACCTGCCCTTCAACACTGCCAGGGATGGGGCAGCCACAGCTTCCCTGGGCAACCTGGGCCAGGCTCTCACCACCCTCACACTCCAGAATTTCCTCCTCATGTCTCACCTCAATCTCCCCTCTTCCAGTTTTCATCCCTTCCCCCTTGTCCTCTCCCTCCCTGCCCTTGTCCCAAATCCCTCCCCAGCTTTCCTGGAGCCCCTTCAGGCACTGGAAGGTGCTCTAAGGTCTCCCTGGAGCCTTCTCTTCTCCAGGCTGAACACCCCAACTCTCCCAGCCTGTCTCCAGAGCAGAGCTGCTCCAGCCCGAGGATCATCTTCCTATCTGTTGAGTCAGTGGACTGCAGACCTGAGCTCCCACCTCCTACAAAATTTGCTGAGAAAGTCCATGAAGAAATGTGGCTTTTTTCCCCCCCATTTATGACACGTTTTCAGCTTGCTGTTGTTTTTCATTCAGGGTCATCCAGCAGCCGTCATCCCAACCAGGTCACCCCGAAGAAGAGCGGCCTGAAGAACGGGCAGATGAAGAGCAAAGACGACGAGTGCTTCGGGGATGACATCGATGAAATCCCAGACACAGATTTTGACTTCGAAGGGAACCTGGCTCTGTTTGACAAAGCAGCTGTGTTTGAGGAGATTGAAACTTATGAGAGGAAGAGTGGCACCCGTTCCCGGGGAACCCCAAACGAGAAGCCAGCCCGATACCGGCACGACGAGAACATCCTGGAGTCGGAGCCCATCGTCTACAGAAGGATTGTTGTGCCCCAGAATCCTAACAAAGAATTCTGCACGGGTATGCCACCTCCCTCACTGATAAGGGTGCAAACTCTGCTCTTCTGGGGCACTTGTGGTGGATTGTTTCTCTCGGGGGTGTCTTGTCAGCTTCCCGTGGTAGAAGGAAGGGCATTCCTTTGCCTAACTTTGGATCCATGTCTTGTATCTACCTACAGCTTTTATATCCAGTATTTCCAAGGTAAAAAGATACTGAGCTAGGGCAAGAAGGTAAGTGTTTTTTGCAGTTGGGACCATGCTGTTAGTTGGAGAACACGAATGGAAATTGAATAGGAGCTGGTTGAATCCTTGCTTTGATTTCAGTAGCATGGCAAACCTGTGTGGACTTGATTGCTGGGGAGGGATGGTCTCAGGATTCCAGGATGTGGTAGTATGGAATGATTTGTGCTTCTTGGGGAAAGGCAGGAGATTTCCTGTGCTTCTGGTGCTTCTTGGGTGGTAGTTACATATTTCTGCATGGTTTTGTGGAACTTTAAATGTTGGTGTAAAAGGGAGCAGTTCTGGTTCTTTCCACCTGTAATTCATAGAATCGCAGACTGGTTTGGGTTGGATGGGACCTTCAAGATCATCCAGATCCAACCCCCTGCATGGGCAGGGACACCTCCCACCAGCCCAGGTTGCTCCAAACCCCATCCAACCTGCCCTTCAACACTGCCAGGGATGGGGCAGCCACAGCTTCCCTGGGCAACCTGGGCCAGGCTCTCACCACCCTCACACTCCAGAATTCCCTCCTCATGTCTCACCTCAATCTCCCCTCTTCCAGTTTTCATCCCTTCCCTCTTGTTCCCCAGCTTTCCTCTGATTCCAAACATGGACTAGGTGTCATCTAGGGCCTTTATGCTACACTTGGGTGCAAATCCCCTGTAGCTTCAGCCTAGCTGTGGTTTAGTTTGCATGCTTTCTTGCAAAATGTAGGAACCGAAGCGTTCCAGAAGCATTTATTTTCCACATCAGGATCCAATCAAACTTCAGCTCTTTTTGTAGAGAGACACTAAGCAGGTGGTCTGGCCACTGAGCAGAAGTGGGATCAGGTCCTTGATCTGTCATTCTTTCTCTGCCCAGGAACTCCATCTAGGGTGTCAAACATTTCACAGGAGGAAGCTGATTTGTTTACAATGATTTGCTGCTTCTCAGTTTTAAAAGTCACTTTTTTTTTTTTGTGGTTCTGCTAGACAGCAATAGAATAATTGTCCATTTGTGTCATCCATCCCTGACTTGCTCTGGTCTTGAAGGAGATAAAAACATCCCAGGTCACATCAGGGCTTGTCCAGCTCAGTAATGTATTTCCAAGAATACTTCAGGAAAAGTAAAGAACAGAGTAAACATGCAGTGAGACTTTCCCCTGTGTGCTTTGTGTTTCACAATTTGAAGAGTTACAGAAGTGATAGTTCAGCATTAATAGCTTTTGATGAGGCTTCTTTTTTTTTCTTTCCTACTTTATTTGACCTATCACTTTTTAAATCTGTGCAAGCTTTCAGTGTCTCTACAGTGTGGCAAGAAGCTCCACTGCCTGCCTGTGTGCTGTCTGAATAAGCATTTCTTCATTTTGTTCTGTGATTTATTGTTTGTTTTGCTTTCAATTTGCTGCTTGTCAGTTCATCTTCCAGCTGACTTGCTGAGGAGGAGACAGAACCTCATGTCTGTCTAGTCTGAAACAAAAGCCAACCTCTTGGTAGCTGCCAGTTGGAGAAGTCAGGCTAACAGAGAATCCCAGCAGTGTGGCTCCTGGGAGGAAAACTGGGAGGCAGTTGGTTGAGGGGATGAAAATGAAATGATGTGTTGCTTGACTCCATGGTCCTTGACTCTGGAGACCCTGGGGCTGGAGGGAGCAGCCCAGTGCCTTGGTGTGTTCCTGGCCAGCCTGGGAGGGTGGTAAGGTGATCCCTCTCTGGAGCTGCAGGGGCTCACTAGCCTCATTAGCTACTGTTGGGTGATTAGGGTATGGAATTCTGGATTTGTTTGGAAGATAAAGCTGTTGTGTCACACAACAGGCAGGGGAGTGACAGCTCCAGCTCCCTGTGCTGAGCAGGGCACGTTCACCATCCTGGGAATGATAGAAGAGTCCCACTGCTGCTATCCAGCTCTTTTTTTCCCCACAGAGTGTGGGAGTGCCTTTGTGTCCAGTGAGGAAGTTTACTTTTGCTTAGGAAATGCTAATGACTGTTGAGCAAAAGCTCTTGTAAACAGTTGTGACTTGCCTGCTGTTCCTGGCAGTCAGTCCAGGGCTTTTTGTAGCCAGTCAGCCTGCTGAGGGACAGGGAGAGAGGCAGTGGGACTGGAGTAATGATGGACTGTCACTTGGAAAAATATCCTGATTGCTTTGTTTAGCCACTGGAAGGAGGGTGCTGGGCTGGAGGCAGCCTGGCTCAAAGAGCAGCAGCTGCTGAACCTAAATGAGAGTGCCACTTAGCCCCAAAACCTTGATTTATTGATATATCCATGGCAGGATTTCTCTTTCTGCTTCTCAGTTTTCCCTCCAGAGTTTTCTCTGTACCCTGAATCAGAGAATCATTTTGGTTGGAAAACAACTTTAAGATCATGAAGTCCAACCATTAACCCAACAGGTCAACCACTAAATCATGTCCCCAAAAATGAAATTGTGCCATAAGCTGCAGGTGGGACAGGGGCAGCTGCAGGTGGGACAGTGACAATTAAAGGTACAAGGTGAGAAGCACAGCACCAAAACTTAAACACTTGATTTGTGTTCACCCCAACTAAAATCATGGCATATTTTCTTTCCCTCCAAAAGTTCACCACGTTCAATGTGACAATTATTTTAACCTAAAATCCTCTAAAAACTGAAGGGCATAAATGTTTCAAAGAACTGAACATCACAAACGAGTGAGTGAAATTGAACCTTTTCAGGGAATTTTGAAGTAAGAAATCCAACTATAATAAAAGAAATTGAGTTGATTAAATTAGTGGAGAAGTATGGTTTTGTTTATAACTCCCACACCAAATCTCTTCATATTTGGTGCCTTGTTTTCCATAAATCACAGAGGATCCATTTAGGACAACAGACTCAGGCCAACAAACCCACTTTGCTTCTGTTGATGATCTCCAGACAAAACGAATAATGTGTTAAAATATGAATGATGAAATAGTTAAAATACTACTCTAAAAAAATATAAACCCAAACAAACCATGCAGCCATCAGATGTCAAAAGCTGACACACAGAGTTGCCCAGCAAACTGCAGGCAATGTTTTAATAGAAAAGGACATGAAGCAGAACAGCAATGAAGGGGGAGCTCTGCTTGCAGAAAGCACTTCCTAGCTAGAGGAGAAGTAGGTACTTCATGATTCTTTTACCCTGGGTCAATCTTGAAGGTGATTCTTCTGCAGAAGACTCATCTGCAGGGCTTCCAGTCTGGGCTTTTCTTACTGACTGACAGAAGTTGATCTGGGTAGGATGTTAAGCAAAGCTTGAGAAACGTTTCAGTCCACCAGGATGGTTTTCTGAGAGGTAACTGTGTAGCCAGGCTGCCAGGTAGGTATCCTAGCATGTGTTTTAGGAGTAAGCAGGGAACAAAGATGGGATTGTTCCCAACAAAAAGAAGCTGAAGCTAATAGAGCTCAGCAGGTCTTTGATTGTGACTGAGCTGAGTCCATCCCTGGGGCTCCACAGATGAATCCCTCCCAAATATGTAATTAATCTTTACTCTTTTGGGCTGGCTGCTATTGATCTGTCTCTTTATTTAGCTTGACATGAAAGGGGAAAGTGCTTGAAAGGGGAAGTGCAACTGTTGAACAGAAATCTGCCTCCCTGGCAGGGCTGATCCTTGGCTGAGGTGTGAGCTGCCTTTCTCCACTTCCAGAGCTAGACAACTGAAGTGTGTGTTGGTGTGGCTCTGTCTCTGGTCCTTCTGTTGGCTTTCAGCCTGTGTTTTGGGATCAGGTCTCCCAGCAGTAGCTACAAAGCCAATGTTCTGCAGGTCTGTGGGAGCTCAGAGGAGGCTGCAGTAGGGTGGAGCATCTCAGTTCATCCTTGGTGCCTCCATGTAGTATCATCTCCAGGCTGTCCAAAGGGTTCCCTTTTTCCTCTCTCCTTTGTTTAATCCCTGTTAGCACATACCACATGCATGCCATGAGTTTCAAGTCCATGGTGATTACCCTGGATTAAAGTCTCCCTTGCCTGGACTGTGGGCATCAAATGGAGCTGGAATTCTCTTAAACACCTCAGCCTTCCCTTTTCCCACGTGGTGCAGGTGCCTGCAGTGGGCCCAGACCCATCAGTCAGGAGGAGAGCTGTATTCCCATAGAGAAAAGGTCTGTATTTCTTTCCCTGATGGACTAGTCTTTGTCTAAAGCAGCTTCCCTTCTAATTAATGCTGTTCATGTAGAAAATGTGCTGTTTGTTTCTTCTGGAAAATGAGTGGGATTTTTCAAACTCTGTCACTGTAGAAATTGTCAAGTGAAAGCAGGACTGTGGTCAACAAACCAGATTAAGTCTCCATGTTTTTCTCTGCTCCCCCTAGCCAGACTTTAAGCCTGTCCTTCAAGAAACCTTTTTCTTCCCCTCACAGTAAAGAGATAGTGAAAGAAAATGCACCCTGAGAAGTAAATCAATGCAGCAGGCAGGGCTGATGTGTTAGGCTCAGGCTACAAAACTGAGGCTGAGGCTGCTCTGTGAGGATGGTGGCTTTTTTTTTGCTGTGTGTGCCATGACCTTGACTGACTTTTTCTACTCTCTGTAGGTTTTAGCTCTTCAGTCTGTGGCTGGCTGCCTTACAGCATTTGTGTACGTTGAATGTGTGAAGTGTTTCAGGGATCTTGGAGTACAGTGCAAATTAAGATCACTTTGGCCAAGTGCAAGAGAAAAACAAAGTGGTCCTGGGGCAAAGTCTCTTTGTCCCTCAGATGGTTTTTATTGCTCAGCCAGAGGGAATTGTGCACTAATGCTGAGAGAGGCTGACATGGGAACGTCAGCCAGAACTCCCACAGCATTTGTCTTAATTAAAAATAATGACTAAAAAAACCCCAAAGCATCTAGCCCTTAAGGTTGTGGGGAAAATCATACACGTTGGTGGGGCAAGTAGCTGTGTTTTGCTGAGTCTGCAGGCAGGTGGCTCCAGTTTTACAGCCAGCAAATGGCAGCAAGTGATACCCCATCTGCCTGAAGGGGGCAAGAGTTGGGCCCTTCCACCTGCCTGCAGCTGAGACCATGAGCCCTGTGGGTCTGGAACCTGGAGTTGCCTGGGGCTGTTCAGCCTGGAGAAGAGAAGGCTCCAGGGAGACCTTAGAGCACCTTCCAGTGCCTGAAGGGGCTCCAGGAAAGCTGGGGAGGGGCTTGGGACAAGGGCAGGGAGGTAAAGGACGAGGGGAAATGGATGAAAACTGGAAGAGGGGAGATACAGGTGAGACATGAGGATGAAGTTCTTCACCCTGAGGATAGTAAAGTGCTAGAATAGTTGCCCAGGGAAGCTGTGGAGGCCCCATCCCTGGAGGTGTTCAAGACCAGGTTGGATGAGGCTTGTGCAGCTTGTTCTAGTGAGAGGTGTCCCTGCTCACATCAGGGAGGTTGGAGTCTGATGATCTTAAAGGTCCCTTCCAACCTTCACGATTCTGTGATTCTGATTTATTGCTAAAGCAAAGTGCTCCTGGTGTTACTTCCAGCTCTCACGAGGCCCAAAGTCTGGTTCCAGCCCCTCCATTCCTGCAGCTTGCCTGTAGTTATTTTAGCTGTTGAAATAGTGAAGAGAAAAGCTTAGCACTGAGCCATTCCAGCAGCAACCTTCTCCTCCACCTGCAGGCCCTGGATTTCAGATGGCAGAGCTGCTCTGGGCTTGTTTTAGCTCAGTTCTTCTGCTGGCACAGGGTGTTTGAATCCAAGCAGTACGTCTGTAACCTTGCACAGTGCAGCTCAAGGAGGGAACTTGTTCACAGTTGTGGTGCCCAGGACAGAGTGTGCCTCCCAAACTGAGAATCCTTCATCCTTAATCATCCTTCAGCCCTACCCTGCGTGTCACCAAACTGTTTAGTCTCTCTCTGCCCCTTGCTTGCTTTTTTTTTTTTTTCTTCCAGGCAGCTGTAAAATACATTTATTTAATATTAAAAGGCCTGAGCTAATTTCTTTTATTACCTTCATTACCGAACAATAAAGAAGCACTGTCCAACCCAAACATAATTAAAGTTGGCAGGAGTTCAGTTCTGTTGCAGCAGTGTTATTGTTTGTGGGTTTACACATCACCTCCTTGATTGCTCCCTGCCAGAGTTTATTTAACTCCCTCGGCCTGGTTTTGATAAGCCAGTCTGACTGGTTGGACCTTGCGTGAGTGAGAAGAAGGGAAGTTCACTTGGCATTTAAGCCTGCTCCTGAAAGGGAGCAATTAGGACAAAGTGTAGCACTGGCATGCTAGCTGCAAGTTCATCTCCTGCCTCCCAGTAACCCCATTTGCATTAACCCACTGGGCACTGAGTTGTGTCTAGCTGGTGGTAAATGTGGGTTTCTTGATGCTCGTGATCCAGGGGAAGATGTAAATGGTGACAGAGAAGTTGTTCAGTCACACTGAATGATTTTGAGGAGAGGCAGAGCACGGGTTGGCTCTTCCACCCTTCCAGTCTGAGGAGCTGGTGCAAAGTTTAAGCTGGGAATTTGTGGCCCTGCAGTTCAGTCCCAAACCTACAGTTTGGGAGCCCCTCTTGTTTCAGGTTGGCAGAAGGTGCGTCCCATCCAACTGTTTGGAGAGGTCCTGACCTCTGGTCACTCTTCAGGCTCTATAGAGAGACCTGGATAGATTGGATCCTTGGGCTTATGTTCATGGTCTGAGCTTCAACAAGGCCAAGTGCTGGGCCCTGCACTTGGGCCACAACAGCTCCAGGCTTGGGGAAGTGTGGCTGGAAAGTGTCTGGCAGAAAAGGACCTGGGGGTTCTAATGGACCAGAACATGAGCCAGCAGTGTGCCCAGGTGGCCAAGAAGGCCACTTGCATCCTGGCTTGGATTAGAAATAGTGTGACCAGCAGCAGCAGAGAGGTGATTGTCCCCCTGTGCTCAGCACTGGTGAGGCCACACCTGGAGTGTTGTGTCCAGTTTTGGGCACCTCATTTCAAGAGAGATCTCGAGGTGCTGGAGCAAGGACAGAGGAGGGCAACGAAGCTGGTGAAGGGTCTAGAGAATCAATCTGATGAAGAAGGCTTGAAGGAGCTGGGAATGTTTAGTCTGAGGAAGAAGAGGCTGAGGGGAGACCTCATCAGTCTCTACAACTACCTGAAAGATCATTGGATAGAGGTTGGTGCTGGTCTCTTCTCACAGGTGGTTAGTGACAGAACAAGAGGGAATGGCTTCAAGCTGCACCAGGGGAGATTCAGACTGGGCATTAGGAACAATTTTTTCCCAGCAAGAGTGGTCAGACACTGGAACAGGCTGCCCAGGGAGGTGGTGGAGTCACCATCCCTGGAGGCGTCAAAGGGTGGTTTGGATGTGGTGTTGGTGGCGATAGTTTAGGGGAGAACTTTGTAGAGTAGGGATGATGGTTGGACGCTGGGATCCCGAGGGGTTTTCCAACCTGAAAAGTTCTGTGGTTCTGTGATTCCAAGTCTTTCCTCAAGCTTGAAAAAGCAAGACCTGATGAGGTAGCAAAACCAGGAGGGGGCAAGAGCGGCCGGCGCCGGGCCTTGCGTGCCTCTGGAGGCTCAGGGGGTGTGAACACAGGGCAGGTGCGTGACTGGGGTGACTGGTGTAGGATTATTAGTGCCTCATGACTCCCAAATGTTCCGTGGCTGCTATCAGGAGTCTGAAATGACTTTGATAGTGGCCGTGCTCACGTGTGTGCTGCCTGGCATGACAATTAGCTGAGGTAGCTTAATCAGCGCTTAGCGTGCGAGGGCTGGAGCACGTTTGGGCCCCTCTGTACTGCAAGAGCACTGGCTGGTGGGTTCAGGGGTGCAGGCCAGAAGGATTCAGCAGGATCTGCTCCTCAACAGTTTGCTGTTGCCTTGCAGGAGCACCCCTGATTTGAATCTGAGAACCTCAGTGTGTCCAAAAACCTGCCGTTTCCACCAGAGCCTGACTTGGTGCTTGTGACGGGGGTGCCCTGGGGGAAATCTAGCCGTGCAAATGACTCCTTTGCTCATTTGAATATGGCCCTTGCTTGTTACGACTGGTTCTTGGGGTTTTTGAATGTCTGCACGAAAGCCCCAGCCCCGCGAGGAGCTGTCAGGTTTCCTCCCCGGGCGGATGTGTGTGCTGTGGTTGTTCCCTGGCGGCTCCCAGCGTTTGCACTGGGCCGTGTCACGTTCCCACGCCTCTTTCCCATTAACGCCGGAGGTCCCAGCCCTGCTGGGCTGTTGGAGCACCCGGCTGGGCTCAGCACGGCCAGCTGGTGGCTGCTGCCACCCCCCGGGGCAGAGGTGGAGCTGCTGGTGGGAGCCTGAGGGTGAGGCTGGGCTGCTGGCCCTGGAGCACCGCAGCTGCAGGGCGGGCTGGTGGAAGGACCCGGGTCACGCTTTGGCCTGAGGTTTGGTGCGGTGGCTGAGCCTTGGCAGGTGTCAGTCTTGAGTCCTGCACCTTTCTGACTTGCTGTGTCTGGGTCCCGTGCACCTCGACTTGAATCCTGGGGTCAGTTTTGGGCCCCTCACAACAAGAAGGGCATGGAGGGGCTGGAGTGCATCCAGGGAAGGGCCATGGAGCTGGGGAAGGGGCTGGAGCAGAAGGAGAAGGGTCTGGAGAACTTGTGAGGAGCAGCTGGGGGAGCTGGGGGTGTCCAGCCTGGACACCAGGAGGTGAGGAGAGACCTGCTGGCTCTGCAGCTGCCTGAGAGGAGGTTGGAGCCAGGGGGGTCGGGCTCTGCTCCCCAGGAACAAGGGATGGGACAAGAGGAACCGGCCTCAAGTTGTGCCAGAGGTTGAGATTGGATATGAAAAGAAACTTCTTCACTGAAAGGGTAATTAAACACTAGCCCAGGATGCCCAAGAAGGTGGTTGAATCCCCATCCCTGGCTGTGTTTAAAAGCTGTGTGGATGTGGTGCTGAGGGACGTGCTTTAGCCTTGGACTTGGAAGAGCTGGGTTAGTGGTTGGACTCAATGATCTGAAAGGTCTTTTCCAACCAGATCAATTCCGTGGTTCCTCTGCCTGTGCCAGAGTAGGAGCTAAGAGTACATTCCCAGAGCTCAGCAGACAACTGAGAGCAGTGCCTATGAATTATGTCAACAGAAGGAGCCTTCCTTGCTGGCAGCTGTGTTCCAGCTGTGTGGCCATCCCATATGGGCAGGGAATTAAGCTGTGCTGCTCCTTTGCTGGGAGAGAGGTAGGGATATTCAGGCCAGTTTTAAGCAAGGAATAGTGTGTTTTTCTGATTCCACACAGGTGCACATCATCGAGCACAGAGCAAAGGGGCATGGGTCTCAGAATGATGTTGATGAAGTTAGAATAAAGAGGCTGGTTCCTGGGGCTGAAGACATCCAGGGATCTCTGGCTGGCTGCTGCAGCAGTGTCCTGTCACATTTTGCACTTCTCTCTCCATGGACCATAAGGGAGGTTTTTCAGTTTCCTTGTCCTCCACTAGTCAACCCACCACACACACAAATTGCTGTGGCTCCCCTCAGAGCTGCTGTTTGGTGACAAGGTGTTTGGTGGCATTTGTTTCCAGGAGAGCTGACAGATGTGACTGCAGGGCTTATTTCTGTGAATTCAGTGCCAGCTTGGAGAAGGAAGGTATAAAGAATCAGCCAGAACAGTTCCTCAGGTTTGTGTTTTTCTTACCTGCTGGTTCCAGGTCAGCTTGCTGGAGGAGTGAGCAGGAGGATTCTGTTCTCAGTGCTAAACAAAACCTTTCTTGTTTGTTTTCCCTGGATCCACATGCTGGAGCATTTCCTGGCTCACAGACCAGGCTTGACAAAAATGACTGAGAAGTATTTTCCTACAGCCTTTATGTTCTTTCAGCTGCATTGATCCCCTGCTGCTTCTGTGTCTCAGGATTCAGCTTCTGTGGCTGAAACCAGCCCTTCTGGGGACACCTGCCACATAAATGGGGAACCTCTTGTTTTTCTGTCCTGTGTGGGTCAGGGGCTGGAAGTTTGGGTGTCAGGAAGCATAAATGCATCCGAGATTTTCCTGGTGGGAAATCTGGTTCACAGCTTCTCAGACTTTGACAGTGATGAGGAACACTTTGGGCACTGGTGGGAGATAAAAGCAGTGGTGGCCTGGAGACTGAGAAATGTGTGAGTCAAAGAGGCCTGCTCAGGTCTCTTGTTGCTAAAATCATCATAGAATCATGGAATGGTTTGGGTTGGAAGGGACCTTCAAGATCATCCAGATCCAACTCCCCTGCATGGGCAGGGACACCTCCCACCAGCCCAGGTTGCTCCAAGCCCCATCCAACCTGCCCTTCAACACTGCCAGGGATGGGGCAGCCACAGCTTCCCTGGGCAACCTGGGCCAGGCTCTCCCCACAGGAGAGAATTTCCTCCTCGTGTCCAACCTCAGTCTCCTCTCTCGTCCTAAGATAGCCAGCTGCTGCTGGATTTGGTGGAAACCTGCTCTTTCAAGGCCAGCAGTTGAGCTGTCTCTGCTGCACTCCAGCAGAGCAAGCAAACTCTGATGCACCAGTTTGGATTCATGTGATGATCTCGGCAGGAACCTGCGTTACCGGGTTACCCAGACCCTTGGTAACAGCCACTAAGCCCTTTTCCTGTCGTCCTGTTGAAGTGCTGTCTTAGAAAACCTCACCAGTCTGCAGCCTTTTGGAAGTCTCTGATTTCACCTCTTTGTGTCTTCCTCCCTCCCCTCTCTTTGGACCTCAGACTCGGGGCTGGTCGTTCCCTGCGTGTCCTACGAGCTGCACAAGAAGCTGCTCTCAGTGGCGGAGAAGCACGGGCTGACTCTGGAGAGGAGGCTGGAGATGACAGGAGTGTGTGCTAGCCAGATGGCCCTCAGCCTCCTGGGGGGGCCCAACAGGTAAAGCTGCTTCCTTGCCCCTTCTGAGCTTGGCTGGTTTAGTTTCTTTTGCAGTTGATGAGGCTTAAGGAGGAGAAGTTCTTTTTCTTTTTAGCTGGGGCTCTGCTGTCAAGGTAACACCCCGTGGCTTCAAGGTTGTATCAAATCCCAGACTAGTTTGGGTTGGAAGGGACCTTCAAGATCATCTAGATCCAACCCCCTGCATGGGCAGGGACACCTCCCACCAGCCCAGGTTGCTCCAAGCCCCATCCAACCTGCCCTTCAACACTGCCAGGGATGGGGCAGCCACAGCTTCCCTGGGCAACCTGGGCCAGGCTCTCACCACCCTCACACTCCAGAATTCCCTCCTCATGTCTCACCTCAATCTCCCTCTTCCAGTTTTCATCCCTTCCCCCTTGTCCTTTCCCTCCCTGCCCTTGTCCCAAGCCCCTCCCCAGCTTTCCTGGAGCCCCTTCAGGCACTGGAAGGTGCTCTAAGGTCTCCCTGGAGCCTCCTCTTCTCCAGGCTGAACACCCCAACTCTCCCAGCCTGGCTCCAGAGCAGAGCTGCTCCAGCCCTCCCATCATCTCTGTGGCCTCCTCTGGGCTCTGTCCAGGAGCTCCATGTCCTTCCTGTGTTGGGGGCTCCAAGACTGAAAACTGCAGACTGTATAATAAGCTTCCTTCTAAAATCAGAGGGGCAGAGAAAAGCCTCCTAAAAGCAAAATCCCATCAGCCTCAGGCTTGCTAGGTGAGCAGTACAAATGCCCCCTGCATTGTTTGCATGAGTTGGCTCCATGATAAACCAGGACAGACCTTGTGCTTTTTGCTGTGGGTGCAAGGAAGTCTTGGAGGACCCTGCAAGCAGAGCAGCTCTCTGGTGTCAGCACTACAAAAGGATGTGGGTTCCTTCTTCTGAGGCAACGGAAGGTTTGCAAAACACCTGGTGATTTGCATTTTACTGATGATTTTTTTTTTTGGTTTTAACTCTTGCAGGAAGATGGTGAGAGTGGCTTGGGTTTATTGACAGCCCCTTTTTGTCTGTGTTTTAGGCTGAACCCCAAGAATGTGCACCAGAGGCCCACGGTGGCCCTGCTGTGTGGCCCCCACGTGAAGGGGGCCCAGGGGATCAGCTGTGGGCGCCACCTCTCCAACCATGATGTCCATGTCATCCTTTTCCTACCCAACTTTGTCAAGATGCTGGAATCCATCACCAACGAGCTGAACCTTTTCAGCAAGACGCAAGGCCAGCAGGTTTCCAGCGTCAAAGGTGAGGGAGGGAGGAAAGGAGGGGAGGAAGCAAAGGAGGGAGGAAGGAGCGGATCTGCCCTTGCAGCTCCCCAGCGCCTGCCTGGTGTGGTGGCACCATCTAGTGGCACGGCCAGAGGCAGATGTTGGAGGGACAGCAGCCACCCAGAGGTTGAACAGTGGAGCAGTTGTGCTGGAACAGAGGTTTCCTGTAGGAGCACGTAGGGAAGAGCTGCCCGTATGGATGGGAGTCAGAGCAGCTGCTCCTAGGAGAAGGGTTTTCCTTGTTCAGAGTGTGAAATCTGGGAGTGGATGAGCAACCAGCTGCTGCTCCACACCAAGCAGATGGCTTGGCTGAGCTGGCCCTGTGCAGATCTCTGCTGCTCCATCCTCTGTGAGAGAGCTGGCTGCTCTGTGTTATTTCCCCAGCCTTATTTTCCAACCTGCTTGCTTTAAACTCCTTGGGAGAAACGACCCTGGGAATTAGGGAACAGCAGGAGGTTTTGTGTTGTGGTAGGATGGGGGTTGCCTGGGCTGGCTGAGCCACCTGTTGGGACAGGAGTCCTTGCTCTGAGGACCTTGTGGTCTGTGAGGTGGGTGTGGTACAGAGGAGGTGAGTGCAGGGAGACTGGTGGAGCTCAGTGGGGCAGGCAGCACAGGAGCTGGCCTTTCCATAGCAGAGGTGATCAGCGTGTTCCAGAAAAACAGGCCCTTTTTTTTTTCCAGCTGGTGGAATATAAAGCAGTCCTTTTATAACCAAGAGAGTGCACCACACCTTCCCCGGGTGGGGGAGCCAGCTCAGCAGAGGCCTCTAGGGCTGCTCAAGTGCTGACCACTTGATGAGATGTTGTACCTGAGGGTCTGTGAAGGTTCTAAAGAGCTTTAAAATATCCGTGGCAGCATCTAACGTGGTAGGACAGCACCAAGAGCAGGTAAGGTCAGACTTGTCTGCAGCAAGATTGTGGGTGCTGGAGTCTTCAGCTGAACCATCTGCTGGTAGCACCAGTTGGGGAAGGCTCTGGTGTCAATCTGGTCCTCAGCAGCCTTTGTGTTTCTTTCAGATCTCCCAGATACCCCCGTTGACCTGGTGATCAACTGCCTGGATTGTCATGAAAATGCCTTTTTGAGGGATCAGCCTTGGTACAAAGCAGTTGTGGACTGGGCCAACCAGAACAGGGCACCTGTCCTCAGCATCGACCCTCCCATCAGTGAGCTGGAACAGGGCATTGATGCCAAGTGGTCCCTGGCCCTGGGTCTGCCCCTGCCCCTGGGAGAGAGGGCAGGACGTGTGTACCTCTGTGACATTGGCATTCCCCAGAAGGTCTTTCAGGAAGTGGGAATAAACTACCACTCACCCTTTGGCTGCAAATTTGTCATTCCCCTGCATTCCACTTAGAGCCAGTCCAGCCACAAGGCTCTGTAGGGTGAGAAGAGGAGGAGGAGGAAGAGGAGGAGGAGGAAGAAGAGGAGGAAGAAGAGGAGGAGGAGAAGGTCTGTCAAATAAGCTGTCCAGTGGATCTTGACTTAGTAAACTCGCCTTAAGGATGTGAAGTTCTGAAGAGTTTTCCTTCCAGAAGAATCATTTGTGTATTTCAAAAGCAAAAAAAGAAGAAAAAAAAGAAAAAAAGAAGAGGAAATGAAAAAAAAAAAAAAGGAAAAAAATAAAAGACTCGTAAAATGGAACAGGAAAAAAAAAAAAAAAAAAGAAGGAAGCAAATGTTCCTGCAAAGCTGTGTCCATTCTCCTGGGTCATGGTAGGAAGGAACATGCAGGAAGGTGGTGTCTGGCCCCTGGTGGAGGCAGCTGCTGCTGCCCTGGCCTTGCCAGGAGGCTGTTTGCTGAGGGACGTGGAGGTGGTACAAGAGGTTGGAGATCTTGAGTTGTGTGTCTTGGTCCTTCTGGGAGGATAGACCCAGCAAGGGTGCCCTGGTGGGAACAGCACCCCTTGGTTGTGTAGAGATACCTTCTGTTGCAGTTGGGAGGGAGGATTTGGTTTGGTTCTGTTGTTCTTTTTTACCCCCCCCCTCCTCTGTTTTCTGTTCCTGAAGGCAGCTGTAGCTTGCTCTGCCTCCTGGACCTGCAGCTCCTCGAGGAGAGCATTCCCTCCATGGAAAGCTCGTGTCAAGAGCCAGAAGTTCTTGGGTCACACATGTTCTGGGAACACCTGTGTCCTCAGCTAGGCCTTACTTGCTTTGTATACTCTGTTGGCTTGTTGTTTGTTTGCTTAGTGGGTGAAGCCCAGGTCTACAGGAGACCAGGGGTGTTTTGGGACAACCTCTCCAGGATTGTTGTTTGGGGTTGTTCTCCCTTCTTCTTTCTGGCCCAGTGAGAGGCTGAATCAGGGAGAGCACAGTGAAGCAGGACAGAGGCACGGTGTGTGGTGCAGGTGGTGGTTGGGTGAGTTCCCCCAGTGCTTTCCAGTATCCCCCCCTGCACTCACTGGGCTTTGGGAAGTGGGTCATGGATCTGTACCTTCCCTTTGGGCTCGAAGCCTGTGGATAGGCTGGGCATGCCTGTGTGCACCCATGTGCTGGGAACCACCTTGAGGAAGGACTTCCTCAGTCCTGTTTGGCTGCAGGAGGTGGAGCTGCTGCCCTCCTGGATGGGCACAGCACCAGGTTCTGGACTGAATCACCCCAGAGGGGCTGCCCCGGGTTGCTGTGCAGGAGGATCTGCCCCAGGTTGCTCTGCTCCCTGCTCTTGGGCATTTCCTGTGCACTGCCAGGATGGTACCTATTCCTACATTCATCTTCTTGTCCTGGTGGAGCCTTGGAGTGGTGCCTAGAGCAGGAACAAGCTAAGGATCCATCTGTGTGTGCTCTCTGAAGGCTTCTTGAGCTGCCCCAGGGAAGCACGAGGTACTGGGCTCCATGCTAGCTCCCCATGCCATGGGCACAGCAGTACCTGGCCTGTCCCCAGAGCTGCTGCAGGTACCTGAACCCTGCACAGACCCTGTTCTGGCAGAACCTGAGGGCTTCAAACAGTGCTTTTTCCCTAGGGGAGGTGCATCCCTTCTGAGGCTGGAGTGCAGGTGTGGGTGGAAATGGTCACCTGCAGCTGTCCCTGTGCTCTGCTGAGAGCCCCACGTAGCAAAACCCCTGGGTGCTGCAGTGGTGGGGGTGCCCAGAGCAGGCACTTCTCTTTGCTTTTTTGTCTTCTTGGGTCAAGAGCCACGTGTATCTACCTCAGCAGGACCGAGGGCTCTGCCCCTCTGGGGGTCTGGACCACTGGCTCCCCTGAGCTGGGCTGGAGGACCCCACTGTGCCAGCTGGCCTGGAGCTCTGGCATGGAGAGGCTGGTGATCATCAGGGCTGCCCTTCCTGCCCCCTTGGAAGGGCAAAGCAGCTCCTCCTCAGGTGAAGCACCTTTCAGCTGGAGCTGGAGTGGCACTGAGGGTGCTGTGGTTTGTCTCAGACACCCCGGGAAGGGCTGGCAGGCAGGTTAGTTAGTTAAACACGAGGCTTCTCTCTGCCTTTCTTGTTCCTCCTGCTGTTGCAGCTTCTCCTAACCCTCAGCCAGGCCAGAGGGGGCAGTGGCTGGCTTCCAGAGGTGGGGCTTGCTGTAGTCCAGTGGTAGCTTTAGCCACTTCGTCTCTACTTTGCCTTGCTCCAGAGAAGAGAACCTGCCCTTTCCATGTCTGTTTCCCCAGGCTGGGTTTGTTTGGCTGTTGAGCTGTAGGTTGCACCTGTGTAGGCATCTTCATGGCTTTAGGGACCTTTCCTGCCCCCACACTGCTGTGGCCCTGGCTGAAGTGCCATGCCCAGAAGGGCACTGACCCAGGTAGATGTTTGTGCAGGGCTGGCAGCTGGGATCAGGGCTCCATTGCCAGCCCTGCAGCAACAGGGTTTCCCCACCTGGCAGCAGAAAACAAGTATCAAGTGACCAGTGTTGGAGGCTACAAACTATCATGGACTCCCACTCCTCCCTGCATGGGGCATTTAGGGCAGCTTTGGGCTGTGTTGGGCACAGTTCAACTTTGTGTCTGATTTCTGGAGCTGAGCTGTGGGGATGTGGCCTCAGAAACAAAGGCTCACCTGAGGGAGTGGTGACCTCACCTCTGCTTCTCTGCAGGTTTGAGCTCTGCTGGAACACACTGAGCCCCAGAAAGGGGCCTGGGGCCCTTCTTCTCCCCCTTACCAGAGTTAATTCCAAGACTGGACCACTTCTTTTAAGCTGTGTTTGATTTTCTAACCCCCCCAGCTTTCACCACCACAGGGACTGCCCAGGGGTGCTGCTCTGGTCACTGACATGTGAAGGTCACTGCTCTGTCACTGCTTGGTTGTTCCATTTGTGACCTCCTGTTTGTAACGACTCCTTCCTGCCACTGCTGGGGGATGCCCTGAAATAAAGTGCAACTATTCATGTGTGCTGTTCATGTGCAGCTATTTATTTGTCTGCTGGCAGCTTTCCTGTTGCTCCGGGGCAGAAACCAGAAGAGTCCATCCCCTCACCCTCACTTTTTTAGGCCTCCAATGAAGCAAAAATTCCTGCTGCTTCAATTTCCAGTTCATTTTTTGGGGGGGGGGTTTCAACATTTCCATCCTCCTTCGTTGAGAAAGGCAGAAGTGGGAGCGAGAGAACCCTACACCTGCCTACAAGGGAAGTATCAAACAATAAGAAACACTTTTATTTTAACTTTACAACATATAAATAAATCTGTGCTTTCCAATGTAGCTCCTCTTTTCCCTCCCCCCCCCCCCCCCCCCCCCCCCCGCGCCCCCACCTCCCTCCCCGGGGTCCTTATGGCCAGGGCCCCAGCCCCTCCAAACTCAGAGAGAAGAGAGGGAAGTGGGGCTGAAGTGCAGTGGTCAGAGAGATCCTGGCTGTCGAGATGGGAGGCAGGTGTCACACCTGCCCTCTTGTCATCTGCTGAGGTCCCTGCTGGCACCACGGCCACACAACATCCGCTCCTCGGCGGAGAGGCCGGCGAAGAAGGGATGCAGGAGAGCTTCAGAGATCGTGATCCGGCGGGAAGGGTCAAACTCCAACATCCTCCTCATCAAGTCAAAGAGCTGGGCGTGCTCCAGGGAGTCGTGCAGCATGTAGGACTGCGAGAGAAAGAGGGGATGGGACACCCAGAGAGAGGGGTGGAGCAGGACGAGGGACCGCGCCCCTGCTTCAGGGAAGGGAAGGCGCAGCGGTTCAGCCTGGCCGGGCAGCCAGGCCTTGCCCAGGGAGCAGCACCTACCCGCAGGGGCTTGCAGTTCTCCTGGACGTATCTCCCATCTGACGTGTTCTCATCCCACACCAGGTTCCCATTGTGGAAGTATTTTTGCTTCCTGGAGAGGAAAGGCGGTGGTGACGAGGCCGTGAGGGGCACGCAGACCCAGCCTGAGCTGCCCTCTCTGCCCTGCTCAACCCTTTTCCCCTCCAACTCATCGTCAGGCTCATCAAGAAAACTCCCAGCACTTCTCCCATGGCTTCACCCACCTAGGTGAGACCCCCCCCCCCTCCATGTGAGGAGAGAGGATTGGTACCCAGAATAGTGTCCTGGCCTGAGTTCAGGAAGAGGTTCTTACCGAGTTTTATGGATCATGTGAGACGGAATTGGCCCGAGGATTTTTTCCATCATGACAAGATGCTCACGATTCTCATGGGTCTGCAAAGGCAAAGAGCATCAGTGCATTAATTCAGAACCTGGAGAGGTGAAGACAAAAGGTCCCTTAAGTCCAGGGGGAGAAGAGGAGCCTCCACCAGGAATGGTGCAGCTCCTGTCCCACCTCTGCTTCCTCCCTTGACTCTTCTGTTCTTCACAGAGTGAAGAAACCAGAAGTGATCTGAACCTTGTCCTTTCAGCAAGGCACGAGTCCCCAAGCCATGAATTTCCCTGGGCTTCTTGTGCAACTCTGCTGCTGCTTTTTAGTGCCCACCCTGTGCTTCCCTTCCCAGTAAGGATGTGTAAGGGGACAAAGCCCCTTGCAGGACCCACACCTGGAAGAGCGTGAAGCCTCGGTAGTACTCGAACAGAATGCAGCCGGTGCTCCAGACATCACATGGCTGTGCCCAGCCCAGCTCTGCAAAGAGAAGCCAGTTACCTTGGTGCTCCCAGCAAGTCCCACCAGATTCCTCCTAGTTCCTTGCTGAAACTGCCAGGATGACACCAAGACAGACCTAGCAGTTATCCATGAGCTTTCCAGGGCTGGAAGAGGCCTGTCACATCCCTCCCGGATGATTCTGTTTCGGCTGATGCTGACTCCATGTTCCCCAAGAGCTCATGTCTGCACTCCCCAAGTCTCACAGGCTTTTCCTCCACTCCCAACTCCAGCTCAAGGCCCTGCACTATCCCTTTATTCCACATCCCTGTTCCATACAAGCAGGACCTTGGGACCACCGAGTCAGCATTTCAGCTTGTTCCCAAGCCACGCTCCGGAACTAGAGCTCTCTCAGCTGGTTTTCCTCCAGACACCATCATCCTTCAGCATCCCTGGGACAACTTCTTCTCCTCCACCTGCCCCAGAGTCCCCCAGCACCCAGGAGGACTCACCCAGGATGACCTCAGGGGGGCGGTAGTGCCGGGTGGCCACGATGGTGGTGTGGTGCTCGTGATCGAAGGTGGCGCTCCCAAAGTCCGCCACGCGGATGCTCGTGTTCCGGATGGATTTCTCCTCACAGCTCTGCAAGGAAACAAGTCCTCACGTTCAGGGTTAAGCTGGGCTTTGAGAAGAACCCTCTGACCCCAGAACAGCCGTGCCTGGTCTGCTAATCAGAAGGATTACAACTGTGAAGCTCTGAGCTCTTTAGATCTCAGGGCTGCTCCGGGGACAGGAGCCAGCGAAGCAGGTTTGTGGCTTTTAGAAGACACAGGAGCAAGAAGAGGCCCAACTTCCAGTTTATTCCCACTTGTAAGGTATGGAAGAGGGAGAGAACAGCCCATTTCTGCAGGGAGGGAGAGGCAGGCTATTTCTGGGCTATTCCCTTCTCCTTTAGACACAACCCACCTTGTTCTCGTTGTACAAAGTGTCAAAATCCGAGTTGACAAACAGGATGTTTTCTGGCTTGAGGTCAGTGTGAGTCAGCTGGTTGTCATGTAAAACTGCCCAGGTGGAGGAGAAAAAAAAAAAAACAAACACCACAGCTGAAAAACCACACACTGAAGCACCCACAGAACCTTCAGCCAAGTCAGCTCCTTCTCTGCTCCCTCCCAGCCCGTTCTGGTGAGAGCCAGGGCCCTGGGTGACTCACATCTCAAGGCATGGCAGAGCTGATAGGCCATGTGTCGGATCTGAGGGAGAGGGTATGGCTGGAAGTTGTTCTCCTTCAGGAACTCAAAAGTGTTCTTGCCCAGAAGCTCAAAGGCAATGCACATGTGGCCGTGGAAGTTGAACCAGTCTGACATCAGGACACACAAGCTGTGCACAAGAGAAAGACTTGAGGAGTAACCATCACTCGGGGACTCGATGGACCTTCTCCCAGTTCCAGCAGGAACTTACAATTTGTTCTCCTTGTCCTTCTCTTTGATTTTTTTCAGGACGTTGATTTCCAGCCTGGCTGCTTCTCGGTACTTCCCAACGTTCTTTATGATCTTCAGAGCCACCTGAGATTTGCCTCTGTAAAGGGGGGAAAAAAGGATGGAATGGGAGAAGGAGCCTACGTCCACGTGTCCTCCAGCACCTTCCTGCCCTCTCTGAGGAGGTGGGAGGTCCCAGCAGCTCCTATGCTAAGCTGACCCCATGGCTCAGAGCCAGACCAAGGGTCAGGAGGAGACAGGGGTCAAGTGTAACCAAAGGAGAGGTTAAATAAAAGGACCCCAGCAGACTAAGAGGTCACCCTCCCCAGCTGCCTGGCCCACCCCTCAGCTGGAGGTGGCTGCTTTTACAGCAGAACAGCCTGTGCTGATGCCCTCGGGCCCTGGACACTCCCCTGCTTCCCCTGACATGTGACTCTGAAACTGGGGTACTGAGCCCCTTCCCACTGGTTATGAGAAATAACTTGTAGAGCAGCAGCAGGTGACACCAGTTTGGTCCAGTGAAGTCACAAGCCCAGGTGAAACTGGCAGCATTAAAGAATCCCAGGCTGGTTTGGGTTGGAAGGGACCTTCAAGATCACCCAGATCCAACCCCCTGCATGGGCAGGGACACCTCCCACCAGCCCAGGTTGCTCCAAGCCCCATCCAACCTGCCCTTCAACACTGCCAGGGATGGGGCAGCCACAGCTTCCCTGGGCAACCTGGGCCAGGCTCTCACCACCCTCACAGCAAAGAATTCTCTCCTCATGTCTCACCTCAATCTCCCTCTTCCAGTTTTCATCCCTTCCCCCTTGTCCTCTCCCTCCCTACCCTTCTCCCAAGCCCCTCCCCAGCTTTCCTGGAGCCCCTTCAGGCACTGGAAGGTGCTCTAAGGTCTCCCTGGAGCCTTCTCTTCTCCAGGCTGAACACCCCAACTCTCCCAGCCTGTGTCCAGAGCAGAGCTGCTCCACCCAGGCTTGGGAGCTGGTTGCAGGAGGGACAGACCACGTCCCTCCCTGTTACCTGGAAGGGAAAGACCCACCTGGCATGGTCCACACACTCCACCACTTTGCCAAAAGTGCCTTCACCGAGGCTGCCCACAATTTCATCTAGGAGAGAAAACAGGAGTGGATGTGAACCTCAGGGGCCCGGCCAAGAGCTGAGGCCCTGCAGCTTCACAGCAATAAAAGCAAAAAAAAAACCAAACCAAGGAAAAAAAAAAACCAAGAAAAAAAGCAAAGCAACAAAATCTCTCTTGACTGCTACGCTCTTTTAAAAACTCTACTGTCTGCCTGGGGCGAGTTAACTTGCTCAGTCCATTTTTAAAAGCAATAAAACACTAGAGACCCCTCCAGTAGGGAACGAGAGATCTGGTCTAACCCGGGGATAGGAAGTAGAGAGGTAAAGCGTTACGGAAGGGTGGCTGTACATCGCTGCTGGAGCCAATCGCCGATCCTGCACACCAGGTGGCCTTCTTTGTCATCTTCCACGCTCCTGCTGCGCTTACTGCTCTGCTGGCTCCTCTGCACACACCGCCCCCCCCCGCGGGCGGGTCCCAGCGCAGGGTTGGGTGGTCATTCAAAGGTGGGTGGAGACGACGGGTGAGCCGGTGGTTGGGTTTTCCAGATCCCAGCATTTTCATAAGGCACACAGGATATATAACGATAGGGATATTGCAAGGGAGACGTCAAGACACAAACTGACTTCAAAACAGAAAAGTCATCAACAGCTACAGGTTTGCAAAGGGCGCTCTCGGCTCGGCAGCTGCGGGCTCTGAAGGAAAACGCCCCCCTCTTGGGATCATGGAATGGGTTGGGCTTAAAGATCATCTAGATCCAACCCCCTGCATGGGCAGGGACACCTCCCAGCAGCCCAGGTTGCTCCAAGCCCCATCCAACCTGCCCTTCAACACTGCCAGGGATGGGGCAGCCACAGCTTCCCTGGGCAACCTGGGCCAGGCTCTCACCACCCTCACAGCACAGAATTTCCTCCTCGTGTCTCACCTCAACCTCCCCTCTGCCAGTTTTCATCCCTTCCCTCTCTCCTCTCCCTACAAGCCCTCTTCTGTGCAGGGAGGCAGCAGCTGGGCAGCTCCAGGGACAAGCTGGCTTGGCACTCTGTGCCCAGGGAGCAGCAGCTTCCCCTGCAGCACTGGAGGTGCTGCCAGAGGCACCAGGAGCCTTTGCCAGAAGAACCTCATTTTCTCCCACTGCAAACACGCCGAGGGGTAGACAAGCTGTCAGCTTGGACAGGCTGTCCAGTAGAAGCCAGAGTAGCAGTTCTCCCTGCTCCTGGGTACCTCAGTTCCTGCCAGCTTCCCAGAGCCATGTCCTGCCCTGGCTCCAGCCAGCCCTTCCCTCCTGGGCACAACCAGCCAGCAGCCTGATCCTCAATCCATCCAGCTGCAAACAGACCTGCTGCTGAGTTTCAGCCTTAGGAGGCAATTTGAAGCCTGGGAGAACTTTAGGAAGAGTTACATGAATCCCTAGGGAGTGTTTCACTTCACTTGAGGCATCCACGAAAGGTGTGAGGTCACGTTCACCCCTGCTACTGGGAGCTTCTACTGGAAAACCAGCCAAACATTCCCCAAAGGATGCAGGGTCCACAAAGCAAGCTGCCCTAACTCCTCATCTCTTTGTATTCAGCCTTCAAACCAGCTCCAATCTCTCCAGCCAAATAAATTCATACCAAGCTCTACATTTCCATGCCCAAACTTCCAGCAGGTTTCTGTTGTCCCTCACCTCCCCTCAGCTACACCAAACCACTGAGCTACCATCAAACTCCAGAAGGTCAGCTGAAAGGGAGGAGAAGGTAGAGAGAACAGTTGGGACAGCTGGGAGAATTCCAGCCACTGGGAACACACCAGCCCAAACCTGCACCCCCCTTGCCCAGCACCGCACGCAAACCAGGCTGGAGGGTTTTCAGTGGGACCCTGGCTCCTTCCTACAACTCAAAAAGTCCACTGGAAAGAAAGAACAGGAGGAAAGCAACAGCCTGTCAGCAGTTCCCAGCCATGCAGAGATCCCCTCTGACTGCAGGGATCCTTGAGTTGGAATTCCATTTCAAAGCAACAAACTGGTGGAAGATGGAACCGTTCCTTTCAGGAGAAAAGCAGTGACCCTTGGGCTGATACCTCACACCACTTCCAGGGTATCCCTGGGACCAGCCACCCCACCCAGCTCCAAATATTCCATGTTAATCCTTGGCAGGAAGACTACATTTCAGGGTGGGAAACAGGGAAGTTTTCAAAGCAGCTGAAATCCAAGGATACTTGTGTGGAAACAGGCAGAGAGGACACGTGTGCATCCTCGGAGGGTGGAAACCTTCACCTAATCCAGGGGTTCATAACCACAGGGATGATGGCTCAGGAGAACCAGGCTGATGGATCCCACCTGGCAGGGGAGCCTGCAGACAGCTCTGTCCCACCACTGCACCCCCCAGCAGCAGCAGGGTGCAGAAGCAAAGCCCTGGCTGTGTCTCAACCCCAGCAATGCCTGATTCCAGCAGCCAGGCTCACCCTCTTTAGCCTGTCTCATCCACACCATTCCAAGCCTTCCCTGATCCCCTCCCTGGCCAGGCACAACACAACTTCATTTCCTCACACACTAAAGCTACAGGGGCTGGACTCATCAAACCACCAGCTACAGACACTTCCCTCTGAACAAGACACAGATTTTGTTGGGCCAGACGTTCCACAAACACACGCACCACAAAAAAAAAACCCACAACACAACACACCACACAAACCAACAACCGAACAACAACACCACAACCAAACCCAGGGGATGAGAGGTACTCACCCAAGAGTGTTCCCAGCTGAAAAGGAGGGAAGAAGAGTTAAAAACCTCAACCATCCTGAACTCGTTCTGGATGCTACTCACCGAGGAGGTACTGCTACAAGACCTACTCCTGCGTTTCCGGCAGTGGTGGGGATATTTCTTGGGGTGGTGCTGCTCCCTGCCCCTGGATCGCCGCCAGTTCCTCGAGCGGGTGGAGTAATAGTCCTCTCCAAAAGATGGGCTTCGGTCTTCAAACCTGTAGGGAGCGCTGTCCCGTCTGTACCTCCGGTGGTAAGGCATCCTGTCGTGGCTGGAGCAGAGAGGAAGAGGGGGAGGGTTGGTGGCTGGAAGAAGGGGAGGGTCCTGCTGGAAGCAGGTGGTTCCCACCCGCCGGGGGAAGCGGCGGGAGGAGGCAGAGCTTGGAGGCTGCCCTCGGGTTGCAGAGCTGACTGCTGCCCTGCCACGGGCAAAGGAGAAGGTTGGTGAGAGGAACTGGCACTGCCAGGGTTTCATGGAGCTGGGAGGGGAAAGCAGCCGCTGAGAGCTCCAGCTGAGCTGCCTCCCTCAGCTCGGCTGCCTCCTCCACCCTACACAGAACCGTGTCATAGAATCCCAGGCTGGGTTGGGTTGGAAGGGACCTCAAAGATCATCCAGATCCAACCCCCTGCACGGGCAGGGACACCTCCCAGCAGCCCAGGTTGCTCCAAGCCCCATCCAACCTGCCCTTCAACACTGCCAGGGATGGGGCAGCCACAGCTTCCCTGGGCAGCCTGGGCCAGGGTCTCACCACCCTCACACTCCAGAATTCCCTCCTCATGTCTCACCTCAATCTCCCTCTTCCAGTTTTCATCCCTTCCCCCTTGTCCTCTCCCTCCCTGCCCTTGTCCCAAGCCCCTCCCCAGCTTTCCTGGAGCCCCTTCAGGCACTGGAAGGTGCCCTGAGCTCTTCCCAGATACACAAATGTTTTTCTGACCTTCCTCCTCCCCCAGGGAGGATCCTCATTAGTTCATCAACACACAAGAACTGAACCCCCCCCCCAGGGGGCCCTGCAGTCCCCCAAACACCAAGCTCTGTGCACACACACCAGCCCAACAGATCATTAGCAAGAGCCAGGGGAGCACTGGGGCTCTGCAGCCAAGTCCAGCTCCTGTTCCTCCAGCAACAAAGCTGAGTGACACTAACTGCAGCTGCAGATGGAGCCTGTACAACTTTAAGGGACAATTACCACTCAACAAAGCAGCAAACACTGCTTTTGATGACAGAACCCTTAAAACACACCAGGCACAAAAGAGAAGCTTTCCTTAACAACAGGTAACCACCCCCCAAATGCATTTACAATAAGGCTTTAATTTCTTTTCTTGAAAAGCAGCTTTTGGGCTTCTTGCCCATGACTCCAGTCCCAAGTGCACACAGACACAGAAGTCTCAGTTGTGTCACAAAACTCAGCATCCTGCTCAGCTTCCTTGATTCTACAATTCTACAGCTCAGCCAACTGTTTGCCAGGGTTTTTTGTCACCATTGACTCTCTGCTGTTTCCCAAGTAAAACAAGTATAAGGGTAGTAAAAGAGATTTATTACATGGTTTCAGCCAGTGGGTGCAGAGGCATCAGGCACAGCCCCCCCGTGTCACCAGAGATCAGCTGGAGTGGCACAGGCAGCTTGAGGATGAGCACAGCTCTGCCTGGTGGCACTGCCAGCAGGTCCCACGGGACCTGCAGAGCTCAAGGCAGGAGCTGCAGATACTCCCAGGGCACCTGCCTTCCCCTGAGCAGCAGAGGCAGTGTCACTGGGCAGTGCCACACTGCTCCTGCCCCCAGAAAGCACCTCCATCCTCTCCCCACTCAGCTGTCTAACAGCAGCTCCCACCTGCTTCACAGCCTGTCAAGGGAGAAGCTGCATTTTAGGGAGGTCACCTCATCTTGGACCAAGAACATAATTCCAATTCCAAACCAAGGCCAGCAGCAGCTCTAGGACAGCTCTAGGACACCACAGAACCATCCAAAGCACCAACAACCACCCTGCTGCTCTGTTCCAGCCCTGACCTGCAACCCCAAACACACCTCTGTGGGTATTTCTGAGACACTGAGGAACCTGTGGGAGGCTCAGGGTCTGAGACTGAAGGTTTTCACCTCCTAAAAGCCTGTTTTCATCCAAATCCATCCTACACAACCCGTCAGATGGGAGGCTGGGAAAGCCCTTTGTGCTGGATTTCACAACCCACTTCCTTCGAGTAAACAAAAGTCAGGCTGGGAAGAGAAATTAATCCACAGAACATTTCAGGAATTCAAGGATTAACTCAGCTCCCTTCTGGCTGCACCTGCCCTGGTCCAACCAGTGGAACCACCAGGGGCTGGGGTCCCAGCAAGCAGGCAGCCAGGACCTCTCTTCCAGAAGCTTCACCACAGCTCCTGTCCTGGCAGCCTTCACCCAGCACCTCCCTGTCCCTGGGGGAATGCTGAACCAGGAGAGGATCGAAGGTGAAATCCAGAGCCAAAGTGGGGAAGATCAGCTGATGATGCTCTGATCCTTGCTGCCAGCACAGGTGAAGGGAAAGGGGTTGTTACTTCCAGGGGACTGGTGCTGCTTTTCAGAGGGACTCGGGCTGTCAGGAGAGGCTTTAATGCCTCCACAGCATTTAAAACTGGGAAACGTGAGGCCAGGGCAGGATGTTCTGCCTCATCAGTATTAAAGCTGGTGCTTTGGGACGAGCTTTGGGCCAGACACAGAACCACCTGAAGGGAAGGCACAAAGGCTGAAGCCCTTTCCTTTCACCCGGGGGGGGGGGTGATGGGGCTGAGGACTCAGGGAAAGGACTCGGGCAGGGGCTGGGAAACACCACCGGGATGGATGGATGGGTGGATGGATGGATGGATGGAGGAGGGCTGAACCCCTCCCCACTGCCCAAACCTGCTCCTACCTTCTGGATCTGGATCTCCTGGAGAGATCCCTGCGGGGGGGGTACCGCAGCCTGCCCTCGTACTCCCTGCTCCGGGACCTCCTCCTCTTCCAGCGGTGGCCCAGGTAGCTCTCCGGCTCCGGGGACCGGTACCTCCGGCAGTGATGCATCTGAGGAGACACCACGACCCCCCCTGCTCGGACCATTCCCTCTGCCAAGAGGGGCCGGGACCTCCCACCCCCCCCTCTCCCTCCCTCCCTCCCTCCCTCCTCCCCTTCCAGCAGGGACCCCCCGAAGGACGCGGAGCACCCGGGGGTGGGGAGCGGTTCCCTTCGCCTTCCCCTCTCCCCCCCCCCCCGCCACCACGGGCGGCTCGCAGCGCCCCTGGGCCGCGGGACCCGCCGACACCGGCTGCGTGCGGAGGGTGAAGCGGGGCCGGGCCGCTCCCCCGGGCCCAAGGCCTCCCGGCCCCGGGGGGCTGCTCTCCCGGGGGGTCCCGGCCCCGGGGGGTCCCGGCCCCGGGGGTCCCGCTCTCACCGCCGCTCCCCGCGCCCCTCGGCGGCTCCGGCCCCAGCGGCCCCACCGGCCCCGAGCGCCGCCGCTTCCGCTCCCGCTGCTTCCGCTTCCGGCGCGGCCGCCGCCCCCGCCCCGGCCCGGCCCCGCGCCGGGAGCGCCTCGGCCTCCCTGGGCAGAGCTGCCGTCGGCCTCCCGCCCCACGCCTTCCCCAGACCTCCCTCGCCTTGTCTCCCCTCACCTCATCCCCCCTCACCTCAGCCTCCCTCACCAGACCTTCCCCAAACCTTCCTCACCTCAGCCTCCTTCACCTCAGCCTTCTTCCTCCCCAAACAAACCTTCACCTCATCTTCCCTCCCCAAACCTCCCTCACCTCAGCCTCCCTCACTTCAGCCTTCCTCACCAAACCTTCCTCACCAAACCTTCCTCACCTCAACCTCCCTCACCTCATTCTTCCTCCCCAAACCTCCACCAAACCTCCCTCACCTCATCCTCCTTCACCTCATCCTCCTTCACCTCAGCCTCCCTCACCAAACCTTCCCCAAACCTCCCTCACCTCATCCTCCCTCACCTCATCCTCCCTCCCCAAACCTCCCTCCCCAAACCTTCCTCACCTCAGCCTTCTCCGCCAAACCTCCCTCGCCTCATCTCCCCTCACCTCATCTTCCCTCCCCAAACCTCCCTCACTTCATCTCCCCTCACCTCATCCTCCTTCACCTCAGCCTCCCTCCCCAAACCTTCCTCACCTCAGCCTTCTTCACCTCATTCTTCCTCACCAAACCTCCCCTCCCCAAACCTTCACCTCATCCTTCCTCCCCAAACCTTCCTCACCAAGCCTTCCTTACCTCATCTTCCCTCACCTCATCCTCCCTCACCAAACCTTCCTCACCTTGGCCTTCTCTACCAAACCTCCACCAAACCTTCCTTACCTCATTCTTCCTCACCTCAGCCTCCCTCACCTCATTCTTCCTCCCCAAACCTTCACCAAACCTCCCTCACCTCATCTCCCCTCACCTCATCTTCCCTCCCCAAACCTCCCTCACTTCAGCCCTCCTCCCCAAACCTCCCTCACCTCAGCCTCCCTCACCAAACCTTCCTCACCTCGGCCTTCTCCGCCAAACCTCCACCAAACCTTCACGAAACCTTCACCAAACCTTCCTCACCTCATCTTCCCTCACCAAACTTTCCTCACCTCATTCTTCCTCACCAAACCTTCACCTCAGCCTTCTTCACCTCAGCCTTCCTCACCAAACCTTCCTCACCTTATCTTCCCTCACCTCAGCCTTCTTCACCTCATTCTCCCTCACCAAACCTTCCCCCCCAAACCTTCACCTCAGCCTTCCTCCCCAAACTTGCCTCACCTCATCCTCCCTCACCTCAGCCCTCCTCACCAAACCTTCACCTCAGCCTCCCTCACCTCATTCTTCCTCACCTCAGCCTCCCTCACCTCATCCTCCCTCCCCAAACCTTCCTCACCTCATTCTCCCTCACCTCATTCTCCCTCACCTCATTCTCCCTCACCTCATTCTCCCTCACCTCATTCTCCCTCACCTCAGCCTCCCTCACCTCAGCCTCCCTCACCTCATTCTTCCTCACCTCAGCCTCCCTCACCTCATTCTTCCTCACCTCAGCCTCCCTCACCAAACCTTCACCTCATTCTTCCTCACCAAACCTCCCTCACCTCAGCCTCCCTCACCTCAGCCTCCCTCACCTCATTCTTCCTCACCAAACCTTCACCAAACCTTCCTCACCTCAGCCTCCCTCACCTCAGCCTCCCTCACCTCATTCTTCCTCACCAAACCTTCACCAAACCTTCCTCACCTCATCTTCTCTCACCTCAGCCTCCCTCACCTCAGTGCTCCTCGCCGGGACCTTCCCCACCATGACCTCTCTACATTCTCTCCCCAGGGTTCCAGGTTCTTTCCAGGTTCTCCTTCCTGGACACTCTTGTTCCATCACACAGGGCTGAGAACCACCGTTGTCCCCACAGGGACCTTCCTGGGGTCTGGCTGAGGAGCTGGCCAAAGAGGCTCAGTGTCCAGCTAATTAGCATGAAGGCCTTGCTCCTGATGAGGAATTAATTAGCGTGGGGTGCGTGGGTCTTCAGTGCTGTGGGAGGGGTGGGCTGGTGATGGGGGGGTTTCAAGGGCTGGTAGATCCCACCCCTGTGGTTGGGTGACCTTTTCCCACCCTGTGACCAGGCTTGCTCAAGGTGCAGACCCCAAGCTGGTGGAGAAGAGTGAAGCCTCCTCTTCTCTCCCCAAGACTGAAGCCACCTCAGATGGGCTTGTGCCTCTCCTGAGCTGTTCAGAAGGGGGTTGTGCCCACCACCCATGACCACCACCACTGCCCAGGGAGGTTGTGGAAGCCCCATCCCTGGAAAGTAGGTGAGGCCTTGGGGCTGTCTCAGCTGAGCTCTGGTGGGGAGAAGCTGGAGCTGGGAAAAGCCCAACCCACTGGTGGGCAAGAGGGGAGGAAATCTGGAGGGGAAAAGCTCCATTTCACAGCCCCACGTGGGGCTCCTTGGAGGGGCTGGTGGGGAAAGGGGGGGGGGGACACAACATGGGATGGGGAAAGTTTGGTGGGAGGATAGGGAAGGTCTTGCTCCAGCACCCAACCATGGATGGGTCACCAGCCAAAACAAACCCAGACACCAAAGCCTTGGAAAAACCCTGGTCCCAAAAGGGCTGGAAACCAGTTCCTCTCCAAATGCCCAGCTGGTTGGGAGACTGGATGAACAGCGAGGCTGTGGGGAAGCATCAAAGGTCCTTTGTGTGGTGACAGCAGAGGGACCTGGGGGAGCAGCTCCTGCCCCAGCCTGGCCCTGGTGGAGCTGGAGAAGGGACACAGGGCAGCTTCAGCTGCAACTGGGAGCCCTTCAGCAACACCTGGGAATGAAGATCCAGCCTAACTTACCTATTTCATGGCTGCTCTGCCCCCTGGGGGGGGGGGTGTGTGTGTGTGGAGAAGGTTTCCCATCCAGGATCTGAGCTGGAAGTCAAGAGCCTTTCACCTTTCAGGTACCTCCTCAACCAGCATCACAACCTGGTTCTCCCCACAAGAACCACAGCCTGGGAGCAGAAGAACCTGCCAGGATGGAAACCTCAACCCCAGCTGCTGGGAATACCCTTCCTGGGCTGAAGCAGGAGGGTGGGAAATGATCAAATCCCACCTCCAGGCAAGACAAAGGAGGCAACAGGGGGGAGGGGGGTGTCACCGTGTGAAGAGGTAGAAGTTTATTGGAATATAAACATTCAGATAAAACGTGTAAGATAGAAAAAAACCCAACAACAACATATACAGACACTTGTTGGAAGGAGACGTTGAGGTATTTATCCACCGCCTAGGCTATCACATTTCTTTTTTATTCCTTTTCTTTATTTTTCTTTAAATAGGTAAGAAAACTAGTAGCAAGGCTGCTGCAGCTGTTTGGTGAAAACATCTGATCCCAATCTATCTGGAGCACACACCCCCCCCCCCCTCCCCCAGCAGCCAAAAGGACTTGGTGGGACATGTTCAATTTCACTTTGGGAGCCAAGCAGGCCCCCAGCCTTCCTCTCCCTTCTCCTCTTCCCCAGCTCCTCATCTTGATGCCTTCCCAGCACCAACTGGGAGCTGCTGGAAGAGGAGGAGCAAGTTTTGTGTTTGCCCGTGGAACCCAGCTGGTAAAAATTCTCCTTCCTCCTGAAAGAGAAGCAGGGTGGGAAGCAAGCTGGGGGAGAGGAGGAGGAGGAAGAGGCTTCTGGTTTTGTTTTGTGGCTGCTCGGTGTGAAACCTTGGCTGGTCTGGAGTGGAAGGAGAAGAAGGAGCCCCCAGAGAGGAGCTCTCCCCACCAGGAACCGTCCTACCCGCAGTATCAAAACCCCTGAGTACTTTACAATCAAAGCAAAACCGCAGCGTGAGCCCTGGGGAGGGGAGAAGGGGGGTGGGGGGGGTGGGATGGAGAGGGGGATCCCACCACCCTTGCTCAGCCTCCCCCAGCTTCCCCTGCCCTGGTCTCTGCTGCTGGTTTCCATCACCCTGCTCCCCAAAGCCTGGCAAGCTCAGCAGGAGATCCAGAAGCTCAACACCAAACCTGTGGAGCCAAGGACCAGGAATGGGAAGCCAGGCTTGGGGCAAGGGGTTCACAGTCTGAAGGGTTGGTCCTTACCAGCACCTACTGGGACAAGGACCAGTTTCTTGTTGCAGCTTAGTTTGGTTTTTTTTTTGTGGTTTTTTGTTTTTTTTTTTTTAAAACTGAGGTATCTGTTACATCCCGACTTGATTTCTTTCCCTGAATTGGATACAAAACAATCTGTTACTCCCTGTCTCTTTTTTTTCCAGTCTAGTTGTGTAAAGCTTATTAAAACATTAATACTCTAGTAGTGTCAAAAAGCTGTTGAGCAGTTCAGTGATTCGAGTGCCTTTTCTGTGCAAGAAAACACAACGTTAGCAAGTGATACAAAGAAGCAAAAACCACCCATGACTAAACCTCTGCTCCCCAGGACCAGAGAAGAAAGCACAAGGAAAAGCAAAAAGCCCCCCCCCCCAGTCCCACTCAGAGGAAACAAGCCCCCAAACCCACCCCCACAGAAAATAAAAAAAGAACCAAAAGAAATAAAAGGGGGGTGGGGGGAAAAAACCAAACTAAAACCAACCCCAAGCTGAATGAAGCCCAGAGTCTGGAAAAGCCTCTCTGAGCCTGGGGGTATGAAATGAAGGGAGGAGCTGGCAGGGGAACACCCTGCAGCCCAAGAGCAGCTCAGCTTCCCCCTGCCTGGTGGGTGGGCTTTACTGCAGCCACCATCAGGGGACATCTGGGAGCAGCATCTATCCCGGGACACTCTGCATTCCCACTTTTCCTCCCAGCAGGGTCCAACACAAAGCCAGGCAGCAACTCCAGTGGACTGGGGGCTACTCCATCAGCTAAAGTCCCAAAGAGCTGAGAACCTCCTGCAGCTTCCCCGTGGTTCCCACCAGCTCTGGGCTCCCAAGGACAGAGCAGCAGCCCAGGAGAACCTGAATCTTGGGGCAGGAAGGGACAGACAGTTGGGGGGCACAGCACCTCCAGCCTCCCCCCCCCCCCCAACTCAGCTGCAGGGGGAGAGGAAAGGGAGCCAGAAACCCCCTCTTTGCTGCAGGCAAACTTGGAAAAGTCACGAGGACTCGGGAGACACCTTCACGTCCAACGTGGACACATCTTCTAAAGCCCAGAGTCACTCTTGCTCCCTTTCTCCCAGCTCTGCCTGTCCTCCTGTGCCGTGCCCACGTCCCAGGACAACGCTGTCCCACTTCTCTCCTGCTCTTCTTAAGTTTTGTTGTCTTTGGTGATACAATTCAAAACAAAAACAAGCCAAAACACGAGGTCAGTAAAACCACATAGAAAAAAAAAAACCCCAAGCGAGAAGATATGCCGAAGACTTCCTGAAGAGGTTAAAAAAAAAATAAGCCAAGCCCCAAACAAACAAAACAACCCAACAACAAAGTACACATCTGAGGTATTTCATCTGCTCCAAAAAACCTGACTTGGGCCTGGAGGTATGGGAAGGATGTCACCAGGGCAGGATGGATGGGGCTCAGACCTGAGCTCCAGGCTGGGGAAAGGTCAGCAGGAGGAGAGAGGACAAGGTGAGAGGCCACCTGAGCAGAAGCTGAGCTCATGAAGCCAGCTCAGTTCCTCCAGACACAGGAGAGCCTTGGCCAGCCTTTGCTTGCTTTCTACTGGGGGTTTGAGGCTGAGGAAGGGCTTCATTTTCCTTTGCTTCCACCAGGAGAGCAGAAGCTCCTTCTCAACCGAGAAGGAGCTGCTTCCTTTTAGCTCATGGACAATTTGGAGAGGACTGGGCATCTGTAGGGTGGCTCAGAGACCACTGAAGATCGTGTGTCCCATTAACTGCACCACCCCCACACACCCCCCAGCCCCACTGCAGCAGGTTTCAAACATCACCACCTCTTCTCTCAGCACACAGATCTGAAGAGCTTCCAAGGTGCTGCTGAAAGCCACCTCTGGAGAAGGAAGTGTCTCCAGGAAGCCTAGAACAACCTCAGGGACAGCCCTCGTGTGCCAAGGGGGCAGAGGATGAAACCAGCAAGCCAAAGTTAAGTTCAGGCTGGCAGGGTAAACCTCAGTGGGATGAAGTCCTCAAAGGGAGAGAGACAAGGTTGAGGGCATTTAAAACTTGGCTGAAAGCCTGAAGGCAACAGCAGGGATGAGGCCAACACCACCCAGGAGAAGGAAGCAGCTGATGGAGAGGTTTTTCATGTGTCTGTGGGTCAAAATGTAGTGGTGAGGGAGTCCTTCCCCTCTTGCCAAGACCTCAGAGAGGGGGAAGGAAGCTCACAAGCTTCTAGAGGAGGACACAGAAACACCAGAGCAAGACAGAGCCTGTAGAAGGCAGGCAAGGAAGCCACGTGGCCTTCTCAGCACAAGCCCTGGGAGGACAGGGACAAGGCACCCTGCTGGCTCTGAGGATTGTCAATACACGGAGTTGGTTTGTGGGAAGAATCCTTCTGGCTCCTGCTTAGAGGAGAACCAAGTTTCCCTGCCCCAGCTCCAGCTCTTTCCACCTGCCTTGGTGACATGTCAGCCATCTCACAACCTGCAGCTCCTGGAGACCATCCCTGATTGACCAACGCCAGGCGTCCCTCCCAGCCCCTGACAGGAACACAGCAAACCCTGGGAGGAGGAGGAAAACAAAAAGCAAAGAGGAAGAAAGGGGAGAACAAAGCCAAAAAAAAAACAACCCAACAAAGGCTGGACAAGCAGATGATGAAGAAAAACTTGCTGGCATGGAAAGGTTTCAGCGTCAGCATCATCATCTTGTGTTGGCCAACCACAAAAGCAGGTTCCTTGAGATGAGGTAATCTGTGCGACTCCTTCCCTGCCCAGGGCAGAGAGGAAGAGCTGCTGGAGGCCAGTGTGAGACAGCAGGCTGGGCCATCCATCAGAGAGACCAGCTGGTGGAGGGCTCTGCACTGGGGGTTCCCCGGGATGAGGTAGGGCTGGGAGAGCAGTGGGAGCTGCTGCTGCTGCTGCAGGAACTTTGGGTGCTGGAGCCTGCAATGAGATGGACGACTGGCTTCTGGGCAAAGAGCACTCCTGTAGGGCACAGAGAGGGCAAGAGGAGGGTTATTGGGAGGATGAGAAGGACACGGAGAAGTCTGTGCAACCCCAAAGACCTGATCCTAACAGGGAGAGGGTGAGTGCAGGACGAGCAGGCTTGGAGGCAGATCAGAAGGTGAAGGATAACCAGGGGATATGAAAGGGTGCCCCTGGCACAGGGATGTTTTGCCTACAGAGGACTGGAAGACCCCAAACAGCTTCAACACCTCTGCAGGAGAAAAGCACCCCAGCAGTGCCAGGGCCTGGGCTCTGTCTGAGGACAGGTGGGTGTGACCTGCAGAAGCCTCGAGCAGATCCAAGGGACAACAACAATTCCTGCTTCCCAGAGATGCCTGAGGAAAAGCTCAGTAAAGCTACCCAGCAACAGGAGGAGAGGGGATAATGCTCTTTGCCTAACACTTCTGGAGGACCTTTTTCAACCTAAAGGAAGGACTTCTAACAGGAATCTGGCAGGAATCCTGTTAGAAGTCAAAAAAAGAAAGACAGGAACCCTCTCCCGACTGCACCTCCTCAGCCAGGCGGGCTGTGTGCGTGGTTCCTTGGGCAAAGCCCAGCCCTGGGAGCAGCCCACCCTCTCCACACCCCAACTCTGCACCCCCAGCCCACCCCCAGGAGCAGCTCCTTCTCACCAGCATAGATTGTGCCATTGATTTCCACTGACATGTTGATGCTCCCGATGCCATTGGGGGACACGTTCAGCGCCGCCGCCTCCGCTTTGTCTTCTTCCAGGAAAGGGGAGATTCAGAGTTAGAGAGTTAACTACCCAGCTTCCTACCCCAGGCAGAGATCAGCAAAAAAGGTTGGCCAACAGCCCCTCTCTGCTGAGGAAACCCTTACACCACCTCCCACTTCCAGCCCTATGATGAGATACGTCTACAAAGGTGTCGAGATGCTGTGGCGGAAATTGAAGGTGGGCTGGGGTTTGTGAATCTCTCCCCACCTGCCACACTGCAGGGGCCAAACTAACACCCTCCCCCCCAAAAAAAAGCTGCCAACACACCAGACAGGACTGGATTTAAATTGTCAGTGGGTTGTGGTTAGGTTTGTGACAGTCCTCTCTCCCTGTGGAGGGCTCAGGCTGCAGCAGCTTCAGTGGCCGCTGGAGGGAGAGGACACAGCCCCAAGGACTCAGCCCCAGGGACACAGCCCCAAGGACTCAGCCCCAGCCCCAAGGACACAGCCCCAGCTCCACTCTCTCCTTAGCTGCCCCTACAGCACCTGTGAAGTCTATTCATTTGTGTCCTCAGCCCAAAAAGTCCTTCCTAAGCACTGCTGGGGAGCACCAGGGCAAAGCAGGGGCTCAGTGTGCACTCCTGTTTAAGAGGAGGGGAACATCAAATTCTCCCCAAACCTCCAGCAAAGTTGTGGACCTGTTGGAAATGGTCCAGAGGAGGCCACAAAGATGATCAGAGGGCTAGTGCAGCCTGGAGATGGATCTGCTCTGGAGCCAGGCTGGGAGAGTTGGGGTGTTCAGCCTGGAGAAGAGAAGGCTCCAGGGAGACCTTAGAGCACCTTCCAGTGCCTGAAGGGGCTCCAGGAAAGCTGGGGGGGGGACTTGGGACAAGGGCAGGGAGGGAGAGGACAAGGGGGAAGGGATGAAAACTGGAAGAGGGAGATTGAGGTGAGACATGAGGAGGGAATTCTGGAGTGTGAGGGTGGTGAGAGCCTGGCCCAGGTTGCCCAGGGAAGCTGTGGCTGCCCCATCCCTGGCAGTGTTGAAGGGCAGGTTGGATGGGGCTTGGAGCAGCCTGGGCTGGTGGGAGGTGTCCCTGCCCATGCAGGGGGTTGGATCTGGGTGATCTTGAAGGTCCCTTCCAACCCAAACCAGCCTGGGATCCTATCAATTTAAGGCAACCCACCCTGGCAGGATTAAGTCCTCAGCCTGTTCCTATTTGCAGAGACTAAAACTTTTCCTGGCAATTTGGATCGAGGAAGCTCAGTGTGGAGAGAGGAAAAAAAACCAATACAGTGAGATGAGAGGGAATTAACATTACTTGCTAAAATGTGGATTCCCTTTTAGTCACTATTTTTCAGCTCAGTTTTGTTGGGGTTTTTTTTGCATGGAAATGTGACATTTAGGTGGATGCAGAGCTGTCAGGAACCACGATGGGAAGTCCCAATTGCCATTTAACTCCACAGAAGAGCTGCTGCTGCTTCAAAGGGAAACCTGCTTTGACCCTTCACCATATATATACATATATATTTTAAGCCTCTCAAGACAGCATTTACCAGCATTTCTAGCAAAAGCCTCAAGAACAACTCCCCTCTTTCTTCTGAGCCAGGCCAAACTTGCCTGGCCATGTGCCTACACCCAAATGTGCCATTAATAGGGGGGCTGAGGCCTTTAATTTTAATGGATCAAAAGGTTTGGAGGAAGCAGCTGTTGGGGCTGAATTCTTTGGAGGCTCTGCTGTCCCATCAAGTGCAGCCCCCAGGACAGGTAAGGCAACTCCATCAGCTTTTGAAGCCAGTATGTAACAGTAGTGACTCTGACAGGGTGACCTTTGCTGGGTGACTCCCCTTTTCCAAAGCATTTCAGGAGTGTATTTCCCAGGCCATGAATGCAGCTTCTACCTGACCTTCTAACCCAGCCCAGCCAGGAGTTCTTTGCCTCCAGGCTGTGGAGGGTTGCAGCAGATGTTGATAGAAATCACCTGACTTCCTAAAAGCCCAGGTCTTTGTGGTCTCCTCATCACACCTGACAAAGGATTGCTAAAAACTGGCCATCTCTCTGCTACTCATCTTGAAAAAGCTTTTACCTCCAAGGATTACAAGGGTTCCTGAGCAGGAAAGGAAAGAAAATCATTCCCTGCAGCACAAGGTTGGTGTGAGGCTCAGGGGAGAGCAGGGCAGGGGAAAGCTGAGCAGCTGGTGTGTGAGAAGACTTCCCCTCCAAAAGTCATCCCCTTGCCTGCAGACCCAAGAGGAGTAGATATTAAACACAGGGTGTCAGGCCCAAAGTAATTCCCACCAGTCCATGTGCTTCCCAGCCTTCCAGAGGGCACCAGAGCACTGCTGCAGGGACAGCTGAGCTTGAGCTGAAACTGGGAACTCCCCCCACCCGGGGCAGGTTCTGGGAACAGCTTGAGCTGTGAAGTGAGTCCTCTGAGGTCAACACAGACCAGCAGCTCAAATGGTTCTGTTAGCTGAGAGGCAGAGACTGCTGAACACAGTGAGGTGGGGGGGCTGTGTTAAAGCCACAGAATGGTGGGGCTGGAAGGAACCTCTGAAGATCATCCAGTCCAACCCCCTGCCAGAGCAGGATCACCTACAGCAGATCCCACAGGAACATGTCCAGATGGGTTTGGAATGTCACCAGAGAAGGAGACTCCATAGCCTCTTTGGGCAGCCTGTCCCAGGGCTCTGTCACCTTCACAGTGAAGAAGTTTTCCCTCATATTTAACTTGAAGTTCAGGCTGGATTCAGATGATGCTGGATTATGCATCAACTGGAATAACAGAATAAATTCCCTGTTCCAGTGAGGGGGGTGAGAGCCTGGCCCAGGTTGCCCAGGGAAGCTGTGGCTGCCCCATCCCTGGCAGTGTTGAAGGGCAGGTTGGATGGGGCTTGGAGCAACCTGGGCTGCTGGGAGGTGTCCCTGCCCATGCAGGGGGGTGGAACTGGATGATCTTGAAGGTCCCTTCCAACCCAACCCAGCCTGGGATTCTATGATCAAAACCTAACACAATGTTGCTACACTTCAAACCTTCCTCTTCCTGTGCTTCATTCTTCCAGCTCCTTGCTGGCGATGGTACCCAGAGAGAGAAACAAGCCTGTGTGCAAGGAGGTGTTTTGACATCCTAGAGGGGGGAACAGGTCTGCAAAGCCCTTGTGTGCCTCTGGAAGTGCTGCTCACCCTTGCCATTGATCTTGACCTTCATGGGGATCTGCCGTGCCATGCTGAACAGGTTGCGCTGCAGAGCCTGCTGGACCAGCCGCTGCTCCTCCTCTGTCATCCGGGACACCTTCTTCTCTGGAGGTTCTCCTGACTCCAGCCTCTCCCTCAGCTGGTCCAGGGTGGCTGTTCTTGCTGCCACTGTTGCCTGCTGGCTGGCCAAGGTCACTGGCACGGCGATACGATTTGGCATAGACACAGTCAAGGGCACACCATCCCCTGGAGGAGGAGACACACACTCAGCCCCCTCCTGCCCCAAGCTCATTCTGCAAGCCCTGAGCCACCCGAGTCCCACTGCTCTCCAGTTCCAAGCCAGCTGGGGTGGAGAAAAATAAGGAACCCCACGGTTTTGGTGCCTCTCCCTCTTAACCCAGCCACTCTCTTTGCTGACCTTTTCTGACAGCTGCTGCTGGAGACACCCGAGGGTTGCTGGTCCCGCTGCCCGGCGCCACGCCGATGATGGGGAAACGGATCTTGGGGGGAGACAGGAGGGAAGGAGGCCCCGAGGTGGTGGGTGAGTAGCTGAACAAGGAGGAGCTGTAGCTGGGCCTCCTGCCTTCCCTCCTGTTGCCATCGATGGCAGCCTGGAGCTCAGCAGGAGAACTGAGGGATTTCTTCTCGCATTCGTAGGCGTACAGGTACTTCATGTACCTGGGGAGGAGAGCAGAGGGAAGCTCAGGCAGTTTTCTCAGCACAGCACCACGTTTACAGGCTCCAGCAGCAAGCACTGCAGCCAGGGAGGCTT
Organism: Apus apus; assembly: GCF_020740795.1. Classification (NCBI taxonomy): domain Eukaryota; kingdom Metazoa; phylum Chordata; class Aves; order Apodiformes; family Apodidae; genus Apus; species Apus apus. The sequence continues at coordinate 2,257,326 of NC_067291.1, read as the reverse complement.
CCTCACTGCATATCACCACAGGCTGGTGTGGCCAGCAGGGCCAGGGAGGGGATTCTCACCCTCTCTTCGGCTCTCCTGAGACCCCACCTGGAGCACTGGGGCCAGTTCTGGAGCTCCCAACATAAGAAGGACATGGAGCTCCTGGACAGAGTCCAGAGGAGGCCACAGAAATGATGGGAGGGCTGGAGCAGCTCTGCTCTGGAGACAGGCTGGGAGAGTTGGGGGGTTCAGCCTGGAGAAGAGAAGGCTCCAGGGAGACCTTAGAGCAGCTTCCAGTGCCTGAAGGGGCTCCAGGAAAGCTGGGGAGGGGCTTGGGACAAGGGCAGGGAGGGAGAGGACAAGGGGGAAGGGATGAAAACTGGAAGAGGGAGATTGAGGTGAGAGACATGAGGAGGGAATTCTGGAGTGTGAGGGTGGTGAGAGCCTGGCCCAGGTTGCCCAGGGAAGCTGTGGCTGCCCCATCCCTGGCAGTGTTGAAGGGCAGGTTGGATGGGGCTTGGAGCAACCTGGGCTGGTGGGAGGTGTCCCTGCCCATGCAGGGGGTTGGATCTAGATGATCTTGAAGGTCCCTTCCACCCCAAACCATTCCATGATTCTATGATAAGCCTGGCACAGTTTGGGTGTGAAGCACAGCTCATCCAATGGAACTGAAGCACATCCTTGCAGACTACTACACCCACCAGGGCCAAAAAGAACCATCCAGAATTCCTTTCCAACTGAGCTACCACCTAAAATGGTAAGAATTAACATCTTGGACTGTAACACTTACTGCAAGGAAGGAAGTTTGAGGAATTACCCTCTAAATCAGTGGTCCTGGGCAGCACCAAACCTTCCTGCTTTTGCAGGAGACACCCTGATTGTTCCAAAGGCTGCAAAAATATCCAGGAGCTTCCCTTTCTGCCACTCAGGGGCTTCAACAACTTCCAGGAAAACCAAGTCCAGGCAAGAGCTGGGTGAGGAGTCCCAGAGCCCAGCCCAGCCTCAGCCTCCTGCTTCCATTTTGCAGTGGTTTTCCTTTCACCCTTCTTTTCTCTCCTGCTTATTTGGCTTTTTTTTTTTTTCCTCTTTTTGGTTTGTTTGCCTCATCCATGTGAGGTGCTGCAGGTCAGCAATGCAATCAATCCTCACAGGAAGCAGGTGCTAAAGGCAAGTCTCCACCACTTAGTAGGGCTACCAGACACTGAATGATCAGGTTGATGCCTACAAATCAGGAGGTCACCCCCCCACTCCTTGTGCCAAGTGCTCTTCAGAGGCAGAGCAAGACCCTCCTTGCCCCAAGAGAGGCACAGGATGGAGGGAGAGCACAGGGAACAAGGTGATGGAATCATGGGAAAAGAAAGGGAATGAGATTGGGAAGCATCACTGCTAAGAAAAACAAGAGGAGAAGGAACAGAAATGAAAACCTGCAAGCCTGGGATGGAAGGGATAAATCAAACAATTCATCAGCTGGTCACGGAGTGGATTTAGTCTCCATTTTCCCCCCCCCCAGTCCCTGTTTTGCACTCCCCAGTTCCCAGTCTGTTCCCACCCATGCTCCCAGACCTCCCAGACTCACTGGGTCCGGAGGGTGAAGGCAGCACTGGTGATGGAGGTGGGCAGGTTAAGGCCTTTGGTGATCTCTCTCCAGATCTTCTTGTTGATGATTTCCACCAGCCCTCCTTTCTCAGTCACCAGCTTGTAGAGCATGTAGAGATCCAGGATCTGCTTTGCCATGATGGGGATCCGATTGATGGGAGTTCCTGCAGGGAAACAGCAGGGAGGGAACACGTGGAGTCAGGAAAGAAAAGGAGGCAAGGAAACCAGCAGGTTGGGGCTATTGATCTTCCTTCTAATAGGAAATTCAGGCAACTCTTTGTAGCTTGACTTGAGGCCTCTCTGTGGGTGAGTAAATGAGGCAGAGAAGTGCAGCTACACGGCACGTCCTTTCCGTGAGAAATCCTTTCCTGGAGGCAAAAGCAATTATCAGACAAATAACAACCTGCAGCTAAGAGCAACTTCTGACACAGGAAGAGGGGAAGTGGGGACTGTTCAGTCCTTGGGGTGAAGGAGCAGCAGGGAGGAATCATTTTTGATGAGCTCCCAGGGCAATCGCAGATAAAAATCTGGATCGTTTTGTGCTCAGGAAGGGGCTGAGCAGCCAGGCAGCTCGAGCTGCTTGGACACTGGGATTCAGCTCCTTTACTCCCCAGCTGTCCTGTACTCCTTGGGAACAGGGACAGAAGAGGTGACACTTGAGAGCATCTCCCTCCCCCCACCTACATTTGCCTCTGTCCTCCCTCACAGACACGTGTGTAACATTTTGCTGCAGCTCCTGCTCTCACCAAGCGTTTCCACCCTCCTGCCCCACTTCCCTCAGCACGTTCCCAAGTGACACAGGGATGAGGCCACCTTGGTAGCAACCCCAACCCAGCTGCTGGAGCAGGAACTTGTGGCAGGGAAGCTAGAGAAAGGCTGGTGGAGGGGGAGAAATGAGGGGTGTAAAGGAGCACGGTGGGACACAGCAGGATCCCAGCACGTCCTGCAGCCCCAAACAAGGTCCTGCTTGATCCTTGTGACTGCAGGGCAGGGGAAAAAAATATCTATGTATATCCTTCCTCTTCAGTTTGGTCACCTTGAGGTTAAGAAAGCTCAGATAATCTGATTTTTAACCTGACAGTGCCCTTTTTAGCAGCACCTTGCAGTGAGAGAGCGTGCAGGGTTTGAACAGGTCAAAGCAATGAAGGTTTGGGCAAGGAGAGGAAGAAGTGGGGGGGGTGGGCAAAATGCTGAAGCAGCAAACCTTTTCTTTGGCATAGGAAACACTGTCCTGGATCAAAGAGCTGTCCATCTGAGGTCAGTATCCTGCCTACCACAATGGTCAGCCCTGGCCCTTACAGGAAAGCCTGCAAAAGGGCTGTAATGGACAATTATGGAATCCCCAAACCCACAGGGGAGACTTCTGCCTCTGCTCAGCAGCCAGTGATGGGGTTAATGCCCTGAAGCAGAGCAGTTTATGGCCCTTATAAATGGGTTTTCTTCTCTTTAGTGAAAAGGAGTTCAGCTCAGCCCTGCAGATGTCCTCATTATACATCTAAGTGTAATTTTTCTTCTTTTTTTTTTTATCCCCTCTCTTCTTTTTGAAGCCTATTATGCATCAGCTCATGGTACCAATTCCCACAGGTTAGTGAGACACGCTGGGGGGAAGGACTGAACTTCTTCAGCTTTGAAGGGGCTGCCTCCCATTTTACCAAGTTACCAGCTCCTAAACTGGAAGAAAACAAAGAGCAACCTGATCCAGGCTGGGTCTGCCTGCCTCGTCATTTTATATCTATCATATCCTCTTTCCCTTGCCTTGTATAAACAACCCCTTGCCTGTCCCCCCCCCTCCACCCCCCCCAAGAAAAGTCCACAAAGCAGTCATTTCACAAACTGCATCAGATCCTCTTCCTGCATTTCAGACACAACAAAAAACCAGCATTTCCAAAGTGCTGAAACACACTGCAGCTCCAGCCAGCCCAGCCAGCCACCCCAAACCAGGAGCTGCTCCCTCTCCAAAGCTTCACCCCATGTAAACACAAGCCTGTTTGCTTCAGTTTCTCCCTCAGCCACCATTTTGTCTCGGGGTTCTGGCAAAGATGAAGAGCACAGCATCATTTCAGACACGCAGAGGGCTGGGAGTGATCATGTTACCAGCCTTAAGTTATCATTCATCAGCTGAGCCACAGTAGCTGGAGTCACACCCAGCCTGCTCCAAACGAAAAGCAGGGAAGGATTTCTCTCTGAGGTCTCTAAAAGCCAAGGGTGGGTTGTGTTTGGGTTTTTTTCCCCCACCTCAAAACTCTCCTTTCATGGACAGCTCAGCATTTCTGCCCCAGCAGCAAGGGAAGGTGGGGTGTCCCAAGCTGCACCCTGCTGCCAGCACAGCCTTTGGGGGCAGCATCAGGACCCTCTTTCCCTGCTCCTCCAAGCTCAAAGCCACTCACTTCTCCCCAATCCAATTTAGGGAATGGCATTAAGGGATTTTCATCCAGCTCTCCTTGGACAGTGACCAGATGGGGAGTGAAAAGGAAGGGTGCTGGGAAAGGCTCCTCAGGCAAACAAGCTGCTGACACATAAGGAAATACCTGCTTTTAATACACTGCACTTATCCTAAACAGTTTTACCCTTCTCTAGCCTCTCCCACCTCAGCACCTCAACAATGACAGAAGGAAATTTATCCAAACACTCCTGTGAAAGAGGAAGAGTGGGGGGAAAAAAAAAAAAAAGGCTTAAATCTATTTCCAGAGGGTGGGCTCCTAGCTGGAGTAGAAACAGCAATCAAGATCTGACCTCCCCACCTCATCTTACCACCCCTTTGACACCTCCCCTTCCTGAAGTTTGCTTTTCAACCAGACCCACAGACCAAAATGCCCTGAAAGTAGCAACTCTGTAAAGGAAACTAAAACTGTAGCTTTTTTTTCCCCTGCCTTCCCCCCCAAAAAAAACCCAACACAACCACCCCACACCACTTCTTTAGGCAGGCTGAGAAATTTGACAGCAGAGGGACAAAACTACTTCCATCTTTCTACCCCTGCAGCACAGAGATGAAATGATTTCCCTCCTGTGTTTTCTCACTCCAAAGGAGTGAGGGAGCAAAGAGCAACTGGGGTTTTGGAGCTGGGCAGTTCCCTGTGCTCCTCACGGAACGGGCTCTGCGTGTTCCCCAGGAGCTGGGAAGCAGGGGAAAGCTGCTCCACAGCCCTCTCCTCCCCCAGCCCTGCTCCAGGGAAAGGCAGGGGTGATAAAGTCTTTATTGGAAACCCCCAGCAGTCCAACAGGAAAGGCAGAAAAACGAGTACCATGGGACAGTTGGATGCTGAAGCCCAGAGGATCCTTTCACAGGCGGCTGCAAGGCCTGTCAGGGGCCGTGATGGATTACTGTCATCTGGCAGCATCAGGATTAATGATCCAGAGGTCAGAGGGGAGAATTCCAGAGGGAAAGGTCAGCAGCCGGGGGCACAACATCAGACTTGTTGCCTTTTGATGGCAAACTCATTTTACTGTACTTGCAAGCCCCTCCATCCTGCCAGCTCTCGGCAGCGCTGCGCTCCCTGCGCTTGCGAGGGGCTGGAGGCCTTGCCTGGCTCCAGAGGAGGAAGGGGACTTGCTCCTCTCCCTGGTTTGCTCCATGACTTCTTTCTTTCCTTTCACTCTAACCCCAGCGACGTAATCACGGGTCGTTCCTTTGAGGAATCAAAGGGGAGGCCAAGGAGGCTGTTTCCACGGGAAAAAGGATGGCTGATGAGACCCCAGGGAGACCAGGTCTAGGGCAGGTAAACTCTGGAAGGAGGAGGAGGAACCATAGTCCACAGTCCATCACAGACCAAAACCATACCTGGTTTGCTGAAGTGAAAGACAGCTGGAAGTACAATTCCTGCTTCTGGAATAAAGAGTTTCCCTGGAGGACCAGAAGCCTAAAGGGCATCTCATGGATGGGGCTGAATGTCCCCTGTGCTGGAGTGGCAGAAGGAGCAACTGTTTGATTTCCATCCTTCTAGGGGCTCTTTAAGAAGGGCCTGAGGAAGCTTCAAACACCAGATCGTCTTCCAGTGATTGTTTTTAACAGCTACTGGCAACAGTGTCTGGGGAAGGGGTGATGGCTGAGCTGCTGGCACAGGCAGGCTCTGCTCCTGCTCCAGCCACCCACACTGGGTGCTGGGCTCAGCTTCCCCCTTGCTGCCAGGGACCTCAGCTTTGGGCCCATATCTTCCTCACCCACCCAAACACCCTGCCCAAGGTGAGCACTTTTTTCTCCTGTTCTTCCTCCTTTCTTACCCAGACTTAGTATTTACACCCACCCTGAAGGTGCAGACTAATGAACACAGAAACCTGCTCCTAGGGCTGTTCTTAACCAAATCACAGAGAGTAAATTCCCTCTCTCCTTTTTGCAGGGATGTGCTTGGCTTTGCAAGTCCTCCCTGATGGGGATTCTCCTGCCAAGAGCCACCCTCTCCTTTCCTCATGCTGAGCCATGCCCAGTGCAGGGAGTTCCCCACCAGTCTAAGCCACGACTTGTCCTGCATGCAAGAGACAAAGAGCAGTTAATTATACCCAGCCTGGAGCTGTACTTTTTCAATCACCTCCCATTTTTTTTTTTCTTCCCTCTCCAATTTACTTTCAGAAGTGTCCATTTTTTAGTAAGGAACAAAGGAGCTGAGAAGCCCCAACAATTATTCTGCATTCAAAGTGGGATAAAACACACTCTGGGAGTGAAAAACAGGCACAGAGGGGCTATTTTTAAGCCACAAGCTGTACAGGTAAGGAAAGAGCTGCTCTTTCCAGCTTTCACTTGGTTCAGAAGAGAAACAGCATCAGGCAGCCAAAAGGAACAGGTGTTTCCCAGGAGACTGGGGAAGCCCAGTGATCTAAAATGGTTTTGAGCCAAATCTTGGAGATATCATCATGTTTCTTTGAAGGGAGACAGGGGAATTAGTTGGTATGAATGATCTCCCCAGGCTCCCAGAGGTACAAATCAGTTCAGCAGCAAACCAGCAGTGTAGGATAGGAGCAAATCAACTGGAACCAAGTACTGTCCCAGTTCCTGATCTCTCTGATTCCTCTCCCAGGACAAACCCTGGCTGGTTTCAAGCAAAGCTGCCTCTTCAGCTACCCCAGCTCCTTCCCAGGAACATTTTTACCTGTTGGAGTCCGTCCCAAGCAATGTTAAAATGAAAAGCAAAGGTACCCAGAAAGGAAACCACATCTCCCCTCTTCCTCCCTGTCCCATATCCAATCTCTCCCTAGGCTTGGCATTCCCACAGCAGGCACTCTCACCTCCCAACAGGAATGTCAGCACCTGATCCACAAGCCTGCAGCCCATTAGCCACTCCTATCAAAGCAGGAGCCAGGAGAGAGGGTCATTAATCATGTTCTATTTGACAGGAGGCCCACTTCTTATCTGCACCCCTGGACAAGGCCAACAGTTCCTGCTCCCCCCTCGCTGAGTGGGGCTGACAGGAGCCCCTTATCAGATTTCAGGAGGCAGCCTCAGTGGCAGCCACTGCCCAGCCTCTGGTAGCCCAGGCTCCAGTCACAATGACCTTCCCACACAGGCTGTTCCTACCTCCCTGACACACAGATCCCATGGACATCTGCTCCCTTGGGCCCAGCTCCACTACAGTCCCACTGTTTGGCTGCTACCGATGCAGCTGAGTCCAATATATTTGCTCTTACAAATGCACCAGATGTCCAGTTCTGGAGCCCCCAACATAAGGACATGGAGCTCCTGGAGAGAGTCCAGAGGAGGCCACAGAGATGATGGGAGGGCTGGAGCAGCTCTGCTCTGGAGCCAGGCTGGGAGAGTTGGGGTGTTCAGCCTGGAGAAGAGGAGGCTCCAGGGAGACCTGAGAGCACCTTCCAGTGCCTGAAGGGGCTCCAGGAAAGCTGGGGAGGGGCTTGGGACAAGGGCAGGGAGGGAGAGGACAAGGGGGATGGATGAAAACTGCAAGAGGGGAGATTGAGGTGAGACATGAGGAGGGAATTCTTTGCTGTGGGGGTGGTGAGAGCCTGGCCCAGGTTGCCCAGGGAAGCTGTGGCTGCCCCATCCCTGGCAGTGTTGAAGGGCAGGTTGGATGGGGCTTGGAGCAGCCTGGGCTGGTGGGAGGTGTCCCTGCCCATACAGGGGGTTGGATCTGGATGATCTTGAAGGTCCCTTCCAACCCAAACCATTCTAGGATTCTACAATTCTGTGTTGAACCCCTGTGCAACCAGTGGTGGGTTTCCACGCATCCAATCCTGGAAGGGAATGAACAAACTCTTCTCCAGGCAAAGAGAGGTGCAAACCCAGAATTTGCAAAGAAAGGCTGGGTAGGCAGGCTGCACCAACTCCAAAACTGGGGCATCTTTTATGCCAAACAGTTCCACCTTTTTTTTCCATCCCTCTGGATATCTACGGGGTCATCTCTTCAGCGCTGAGCTGCCTCTGCAGCAGAGCAGTTCATTAATCATCTGAAAAACATGCTGTCAAATTTCCAAGATCACCCGAACCAAAAAGGAAGCACCACTACAAGGCAGAGCTCAAGACCACCAGGATTTGAGACAGGAATTCTGAGATGCTGAAGAAACCAAGTGACAATGTAACATCTCAATCTTCAGGGGAAGGGAGGAAAAAAACCAACCAACCAACCCTTTGACTCCATCACTCAATCCTGTGTAGCCAGGAAGGAGGACCTGGGATTCAGAGTTCACCAGACAGGTATTGGGATGAAGGACCTACCAAAGGTTCATGCAAAGCAACAACCACCCATCATTTCAAATCAATGTCTTTGCTGTCCAATGCCACCTCAGCTGGTAACACAACATTTAAGCTGTTCACTCATTCCAACTGCAGCTACCAGTAGGATTTTTTTGAAGGCAAAGTGATATTCTCTCTAAAACACCTTTTATTTTTTTTTTCCCAGCTGTTTAAAACCCAGAGACATGAATTACTTGGACTGAACAATTAAATGTGCTGGGTACTTTCCCCAAAAAAAGCTTTTGCAGATCTTTCCAAAGGGAAACTTCCAGGCTTTTTCCAAAAGAGAGGGAAATACCTCTTGTCTCCATGACTGGGATTCATGTTTTGATTTAGAAAATATCAGAAGGGGAGAATGTTTGTTTCTTACTGGAAGGACCTGCTAGTAACTGCTTCAAACTTACTCCTAACTGACCCAGATATTCCTCCAGAATATCAACTTACAGATCTTGGTGAAGGACTTTTAGTCACCTGGCACCTTAGGCTGATGAGCCAGACACTTCCTGCACAAAAAGAGGTCCCAAGCACTTTGCTTTGCTCCTGCTTTTATCCTGGCATCACTCACAAGTGTTTAAGTACATGGAATAATGCACTTTGTTCCCTCTTCTGAAAGAGAAGAGGGAGAATACAGAGGAATGTAACCCAGAAGGGCAGGTCCCCCTAGAGCCTAAGGACAAGTCATCATATAAAGGTAGAAGCCTCAAGGAAGTCCCTCAGCCCCACTGCTCACCAACTGCACAAGACACTGGGCATCTTTCTTCTTGAGTCTGAGGCAGACCAGTTGGCCAAAGAGGCTCTTTAAAGGAGATACAAGAGGGGGAGATTTCACTGTGGACAAATCCAAGGGTCTAACGGGGAAGAGGACTTCACCTGGTTGATGTGGACCACCAAGCAGAGACCCCTGCACTGGCTCAAGTGAGAATTTCCCACTGCATCACCTGCTGGTCAGAGCAACATTTGTTGGGGCTCAGCACTAAGTGGGCAGCATGAGTCAAGGTTGCTGAGAGTTCCATAGCATCCCAGACTGGTTTGGAAGGGACCTTCAAGATCATCCAGATCCAGCCCCCCTGCATGGGCAGGGACACCTCCCACCAGCCCAGGTTGCTCCAAGCCCCATCCAACCTGCCCTTCAACACTGCCAGGGATGGGGCAGCCACAGCTTCCCTGGGCAACCTGGGCCAGGCTCTCCCCACCCTCACACTCCAGAATTCCCTCCTCATGTCTCACCTCAATCTCCCTCTTCCATTTTTAATCCATTCCCCCTTGTCCTCTCCCTCCCTGCCCTTGTCCCAAGCCCCTCCCCAGCTTTCCTGGAGCCCCTTCAGGTACTATTTGTCTGCTGATGTCTCATTTAAAGAGCTACATTGCTTAATCCAGATCCAAAAACATCTTCAGAAGATCAAAAAGAAGCAACCTGCAGAACTGCATTACTAGAAGAATGAAGTGCATTCCCCAGACAAACATCTCATAAACACAACCTGGCTTATAGATAAAGGAATCCATCACTAAATGCTTTTGTCAATACCCTGGACTTGTTGTATTTCCACATCTAAAACGTGCAGGCAGAGCACACAACAGCAGGAAAACATTAAAACCACACGGCCAGGCTTACAAAGCCCCTTCTATGTATATACACATAAAAGCCCAGAATGGTCAAGCCATCTGGGAAAACCAAGGTCAGGCAGAAACCTTGAACAGAATTAGCAGAGCTGTACAATTGGAGACGTTTTATGAGGTCTTCACAAAGGCAGCACTTTAAATGAACAAAACAGCTTCCCCTGACAGGGAGCCCCTCCTAACACACCAGAGAAGGCTGAGCTCTTCCCCCATCCAACCTTTTCTCCAGGGGAATGTCTTGCCCAGACACTGCTGATCCTTCCTGGGGATGAAAGTCCAACTCTGGGAGACAATTAGCTCAATTACTGCTGGCTGCCTTGGTGGCTCTAGGAGTTATGCCACCAACAGGCCTTTACTATCTGGGGACAACAAGCAGTCCATGCTACAGGGCTAAGAGCTGCATTTTTCATCACACCTGTGTCTTCTATCACACACACACACAAAAAAAGTGGAGCCAACATCTAGTTTAGCAGCGTGTTCACAAGATGTGAGAGACCTGAAAAGAAGCTGTGGCTGCCCCATCCCTGGCAGTGTTGAAGGGCAGGTTGGATGGGGCTTGGAGCAACCTGGGCTGGTGGGAGGTGTCCCTGCCCATGCAGGGGGTTGGATCTGGGTGATCTCAAAGGTCCCTTCCAACTCAAACCATTCTGTGATCAACCCTAACACTGAGTCTGATGGGAGCACATGACCTTGCCCACCTGGCTACAGATATTTCTGTAGTAAAACTCTTTTTTCAGCAACACAAAGCACAAGATCACCCTGACTCATTGTCACAGATGCAGCTCTAGCCTGGGTGCTTGGCAAACTGCTCCTGCCTGTGGCCTCCTCAGTGGCAGGCAGAACAAATCCAGCTTTTGTGCAGCCCACTAGCAGAGAAGCCTCAAAGATGCCCTGAACCACCACCTAGCCCACGGAGAGGCTCTTCAAGCACCAAAAGCTATAAGTCCAGCTTCTAAGAAAGCAGACCCCAAGCCAAGGAGGCTCAGCTTGTCCCAGGACACCAGCTGAGCAGCAGAGATGGAAGGAAGGCACTGCTGAAACTGGGAGGAAGGACAACATTTGGTTTGAACCCACTGAGGAGCTGAGAAGGGGAAGGTGGAAGTGGAAGCAAGCTAGCAACACCCCTGCTGAGCTGCACCAGGTCAGGCCTGGTCTGCAGTCAGTCCTGATCACTAACTACTCCCCCCTCTGCTCCTCTCCCCTCCTCTTCCCATCTGTCCCTTCAATCACAGCCATGGTGGGACCCATTCACCTCAACACATCCAAGGAATAAAACATCCAACAAAGGAAGAGTTACAGCTTTCCTCTCATCTCCCTCTTCCATCATTATTGCCACTGAAGGGCCATTTTATCACTTGCAGCTGTGGTCATTCAGTGACAACCTGCTGTGCTCAGAGGCAGATGAGACCTGCACATTTGATCTGCATTAAGCCTGTTTCATGGCTTCACATTTCTAGGTACATTCCTAACAGCAGCATCAACCACCAAATCTTTTCATCCCTCCAGCCACTCAGTAGCTCCTGTGAAATCTGTCATTTATCTTCCCCATCAGGCTTCCCTGGTTCAGCACCAGTTAATCAAGCTGTGCCCCAAACAAGGGCCAGCACTTCTCCAGCTCCTCCTGGCCATCAGCAAAGCCCCCATCTTGACACCAGCAATGTTTATTAGCAGAGCTACTTTCCCTTCCCCTTCAGACATGAGGTGCAAATTAACCAGCCCTTCACACATAGGAGCTAAGAAACTCAGCACTTTGCTCTGAGGGGCACTGAGGCCTCAGTGGTATCCAGCTTTGGGGGACTCTCTCAGAACAAGGCAGCTGTTCAGCCTTGTTTGCTTTAGGATGCTTGCTTGGCATGTAAAGTGAGGGGAGGAGAAGGGAAAGCCTGAATGCTATCCCTGACATAACTCTGCTCCTACATTTTTGGAAGATCCCAGAGGAAGACACAGTGGGCAAGTCCATCTGCTCCCTAGAAAACCCAAGCTCTGCTGCAGGTAGTGGTGGGGACAGCAGGCATGGGAAAGAAGAGGACAGTTTCTGAGCAACCACACCAAGCCCAAAGACTGCCTTTGCAGGAAGACCCAGGAGCTCAGGTGAGCAGGAGAGGAGCTGCCTCCAACAGCTTCACCTCTCCTGTCCAGTTCTCCTGTCAACCTGAAGGAATTCAGCTCCCCAGACTCCTCCTCCCTATTCCTTTTGGGGCTGCCAAAACATCAAGGAAGCCCATAACTTTGTACCCTGCAGTCTATCCAGTTCCCCAGAGCAAAGGCCAAGAATTCCCAATCTCACTGGCTGTCAGTTCCCTGAATCTCCCCCCTCTCTGGGTGCTGGGCTCTTGGATTTCATTTCCAGCCTGCCAGCAAGCAAGAAAACCAGGGAGTCTCCAGAAAACTAATACACTTGGTTGATTAAAAGCTAAACTCCTACAGCTACCAGCTGGTGACCAGCTCAGCCCCTGCACCAGGAACATGCCAATGATAAATAATTAAAAGGTAACAGGAAGGAGATACTGAAGTATTAAGCAGATTTTTTTCTAAGTATCTGGAGGTTTCTATTGCTGCCAATCACACCCTTCAGATTATTGTCCTGTCAGTCATCCCAGCCCTTACCTGTGAGCTCAGGTTAACATCTGCAGGTAAACTAATTAAGCCCAGTTATGCTTCTGCACATGAAAGGCAAAAATACCAGTAAAATCCAGCTCTAATCTTTAAACTGACTTGGAAACATAACTTGAAACTCCTGGAGAGTGAAAAGGCACAGAACATTCACAGCAGGGAAGACAAACAGAGATGAAGAGCAACTGCAGGGGCTGCATTCTGGACAGTCTTTCTTCTGCCTGCCACCCAGTCATCCACAGGGGGCTGCATGGGAAGGTGCAGGGTTCAAAGGATGACTGGAAATGAGCCTCTGGCTCCAGAAATCAGATAATTTTCAAATAGATGAGACTGAGTGGAAATTCTGGAGTGTGAGGGTGGTGAGAGCCTGGCCCAGGTTGCCCAGGGAAGCTGTGGCTGCCCCATCCCTGGCAGTGTTGAAGGGCAGGTTGGATGGGGCTTGGAGCAGCCTGGGCTGGTGGGAGGTGTCCCTGCCCATGCAGGGGGTTGGATCTGGATGATTTTGAAGGTCCCTTCCAACCCAAACCAGCCTAATTCTAGGACATTTATATTTCACCAGACTCTCAGGGCACTAAGGAAAGGAGAGGTAAAGGAGAAGAGCACCACAAAGGGTTCACCACAGATGTTCAGAGATGGCCATTTGATGACACCATGGATATGTGTATTCCTATTATTAATAATTTGCAGTGAGAGAACTGAACTTTGATAACCAGGGGGGAAAAAAATAAGAAAAGAGACTTTTGGGACATGTCAGCTGAGCTACTTCCCACGTGCATCCCTGCTCCTGCAGCAAGGAGAGCTGCAAGTTGCTGACACCACAGGGGGGAACGTGAGAAGGTTTCTGACCTGTGCACTTCTGCACTCAGTGACACAAAACTACCAACCAGAAAACTTGACACACTGTGAATCTCCAGGAAAACGTGGCTGGGTGGCTGTTTTCCCAGTCCCCAGCTTGCATGCCACTACTCTCTGCAGGCATTCACACTCTGCTTCCACATGCCACTGAAAGCAAACGTGGGAAGACGTGTGTGATCAGGCCACCTGAAGGGGAGAGCAGAGAAGCCTCAGTTTTACCTCAGCTTTGTTTCAAAAGCCCTTGGAGGGCCAGGCTTCTTGGGCTCTTCAGTGCATGAATAACCTGAGCATTAGGAGTGAGGGTTGAAAAACAGTGTCTGTGAAAACCCACTACAGAGCAGAAGAGTCCTTTCCTACCGAGCTCCTTATTTCCCAAGGCAAATATCTCCAGTCTTCCTCCTGATCTGCAAGTTCAAGGGCTGGATTTGTTCTTTCAGACTCAGGAGGGAGGAATTCAGACTGCAGCAGCACCCCTCTGCCCCATTTCACCTTCCCAAGCTCACAGGAGTGCTCACTCACCCCTCTTCTGCATGAAGATGAAGAGGTCATCCAGGAACTCCTTCCGTTCAGGGTCACTATCCAATTCATAGAGCTGGGGGGGGAAAAGAAACATGAAGGCACCACCCACAGTCAGACAGAAAATCAAGTAGTATCAGCTTATTCCAGGGGTGATCTGGTGTTTGGACTCGGGGGGGGGGGGGAGGCAGGCACAGGCAAAGAGGAAAATGGACCCCTGATCAACTCAGTGGATGAGGCTACAGGGACGCTCTGAGGACCCTCCTTGCAGCTTCTCTGGCTCAGCCCCTCAGTCACTCATGGAATGGTTTGGGTTGGAAGAGACCTTCAAGGTCATCTAGTTCCAACCCCCCTGCATGGGCAGGGACACCTCCCACCAGCCCAGGTTGCTCCAAGCCCCATCCAACCTGCCCTTCAACACTGCCAGGGATGGGGCAGCCACAGCTTCCCTGGGCAACCTGGGCCAGGCTCTCACCACCCTCACACTCCAGAATTCCCTCCTCATGTCTCACCTCAATCTCCCTCTTCCAGTTTTCATCCCTTCCCCCTTGTCCTCTCCCTCCCTGCCCTTGTCCCAAGTCCCTCCCCAGCTTTCCTGGAGCCCCTTCAGGCACTGGAAGGTGCTCTAAGGTCACACAGAACCACAGAATGGTTTGGACTGGAAGGGAACTTAAAGACCATCTAGATCCAACCCCAGACTCATCCCAGCACAGCCTGGCACCCTGAGGGAGCAGGATTCAACTCAGCAGCAGCACTGCTGCAGAAAAGGGAGAGGAACTACATATAAAGACAAGCTGGAGGGAAAGATAAGGCCCCCAAAAAGAAGGCAGCAGTGGTTCAGGGCAGATTAGTGACCTGTACCTTTGAGGCACCAGGGAGGTAAACTTCTCTGCAGCTTCTCCTGGCCTCACCAGTCCCTCCTTCAGGGTTTGTCACATAAGTGACAAACTCCAAGTCCCTTGAAGGAGGAGATGAAAGGACAGAGCTTTCCTGTAACTACTAATGCCTGGCAGGAAAGGCTCCTCAAAAAGAAGACTAAAAGCTTGGGAAAAGATCAGAAACCAGCCTCAAACCCATTTGCTGCAGAAATCATTCTACCAAAAGGCTTTAAAACCCAAGCATTTGAAACCAAGTTCCATGGGCAGCTTATTCCAAAGGAGAGGCACCTTGTGCCAGGAGAGAGGATACTCTTTTTCAGAGGGCACAGGGTATGAGTGTCACCTTAAAGCCACCTCTTGAAGAGGTAAATCTAATTTTCACCTGTCAAGAATCCTGTGGGGCCAAGAAGTGACAGGTTGACTGGGCTGGAGTCAGTCTGAGATACAGAACATGACAGAAGACAACACTGCACATGAAGCAGAATTTGATTCCTGCTCTTCTTTGCACTGAGGGAGACACCTGCATCACTCCAGGGAATTCTTCTGGTAGCCTTGAGGAGCAGCTCAATGGAAAAGCAAAGCTTCACTGGGAAATATGTATTCCAGCCTCTCCAGGGGTGCCACTTGGTATCCAGCTAATCCAAAAAGAGAGGAAAGGGGCTTTTTTTGGGGCTCATTTCAAGTGAAGCTCTGTGCTTTCTCACACACTCTGGGCAGGAAACACCCCAGTGTATTTGCAGAGGAATTAGCTGCACCCTTTCAGAAAGGTTTAGTTTGGATTCCTCTGGCTGGTGGGACCCATGGCTGCCACATTCAGGCCCAGAAGCAGAGTGTGGGGCAGGTTCAAGGAAGGAAATCCTCTTCTCCCAGCTGGAGGAAGATTTGAAGCTTCAGAAGCCTGGTTATAAAGTCTTGGTTTGAACCATACTCCAGTGAGCAAAGGCAACAAAACAGCCCAGGTTTGGGTTATAAAGAAGAAAACCAGCAGGTTTGTAGGCAGAGAGCCACAAGAGAAGCTTCCTTACCAATTCACTGTAGAGGAATAGGGAGGGCTCAGCTCTGTCACAGAGGAAGAATCCCCCCCAAAGTCACTCCTTTGCCACTTCCCCACCTCCCTGGGATCAGACTGACCTTGGCAAAGTCTCGTGAAATTTCCCTTCCTCGGCATCCGTCGCCGTCGTCGCTCCAGGTCACGGTCCCGTTCTAGGGAGAGAGGAATGAAAGGGCAAGAGGGTCACCAGAGAAAGGCTTTGCAGGCCACCCCATCAACCTGGGAAACGTGCATTTTTAGGGCACAAACACAGAGAAAAGCACCTGCTGGCTTAAAGCTGAGAAAGACAGGGACGTTTGCTTCCCTGGGAAGCGCCGCTTCGCCTCCCAGGTGAAGGCAGGGGAAGTTTTTCAGCTCTGATTTTCTTCTTTAATCTCCAAAATACATCTCAAAAAAGAAGTTGTTTTGACCCTAGGGAAAGCCATTCCTAGTGGGAAGACCTCAACACTTTCAGGAGCTGCCAAACAGGAGCAGGTGCTTTGCTGTCATCAGATCCACCCCCTAGGAAGGTGCTGCCTTTGCTCTCCACATCCTTTTCCCAAGTGCCCATCCCAATGCCCCTGGGGAAAGGTGTCACATCCAGGTACCCCTCCTTTCCTTTGGCCAAGTGACCAGCTGCTTGGAAATGCCTTTCTGTCCTCCCCCTGCTTGCCTACAAAACCAAAACACGCTGAAGAAAGAGGGAAATAATCCCACTGGAACCTTCTTCCATCACTCCAGGATGTGGCTTTTTTCCCCCCTCACAGAAATGGAAAGCTCAGCTTTGCTGGATTAAGGGTCATTCTTCTTAGGCATTAAAAGGATTACTCTAGTTAGGCTTATTCTACTTGGTCAATCATCATCCTGAGATGATCCCTGGGGCTGGAAAGGAGCAGGGACAGCTTCCAAGAATGATCCTGAAAACTTCTTCAAGCATCTTGAAAAACACAAGCTTCCTAGAGTTCCAGTACAGCAAGTGCTCAAGGAAAGAAACCAGTCAAGCAAAGTAGCTTGGACCAACCTGTCCTGCTAAACACAGCATCCTAACCCAGCCAGGAAAGTGCTGGAGGGAGCAAGAGGTTTCAGCACACACTAAATAAAAAAAAAAAAAGCACACGAGTGAAGAGGGGTGGTCCAATATCTGAAATCTTGGAGTCATCTGGTTGTGACACCTCCATTGAATTAGCAAGATGAATAGGTCTTGTCAAGGCCAGGAAAAGCTCCACTCACTCCCCCCTTTTACAAAACACTGCAGTGAGCTGCCCTAATGCCTGCTGATTTAGTTTGAGCCAGTAATTCCTGCTGGAAAGTCAATTATCCAGTGAGTCCCATCAACTGAAAGATATTTAATGGGAGATTATTGCCACTTCTGTTATGTCAGCTGTTTATTACAGCAGATCAATTCCCAGCCCTCTCTAGGAAGAGATCTGAAGATGGGTTTGTTTGTGGGGGGGATTCGTCTGGTTGCCCTTTGCCAGGAGAAATGAAAACCAGAGGCTTTTTTGCTAATTATGGTCACATCCAGCTGCTCTTAAAACCCCACTGTTAACTCAGCTCAACAGACCTGTGTGAACAGCCAGGAGAAGAGGCCAGCCAGCCCCTCCTGAAGGCAACACCTCTTTCCCACCCCCAACTTTACACCCTCCAAGGCAAAACGATTTCTAGAGGGCTGAGTCTGCACTTGGTTAGAAATCCTGGGAGCAAACCTGCCCATGGTGTTCAACTGGCTGCTCCAAGAAGCCAAACACTTGCTTCCCTAGGCAACTTGGGTCATGCTGAGAGCTTATTCCACTACAGGAAGCAGCAAAGAAATGGAAGATGGTTTAAAGAAGACAACTCCCCTACAAACCACTGGGTTTGAACTTGATGAAATCGCCAGGAACAAAACTGCCTGTGGGATTAAAGACTCTTTAAAAAGTGATTTTGCTTGTTTCATTTGAAAACAAAAAAAGGTAATTAGAGAAGAATGACGAGATTAAGGGTTGATACAGAGAATAAGCAGAACATATGCACCCTGCTTCCATACCTCCATCCTGAGATGGAGAGCACAGAAGTGCTGCTCCCCCTTGAAAAGAGGGAAGTGAAAAGGAGCTTAAGTCCAGCTGAAGCCATCAGTGTTTGCCATATGTCCAGAAAATTGGCAGAGATGGATATCACCTGGCATGACACGCAAAGACCCGAGGTGAGAGCCAGTGGACAGCATTAGCATTTCCTCCTGGCAGAGCTGGAAAGGTTTCAAGCCAGTTACTGCCCCCACGTTCAGCTAGCAGGAGAGATAAGGAGAGAAGAGAGTGCAACCATCCACCCAGGGGAAAAAACAACAACAACAAAAAGAAAAAAACCCAGACAAAACCGTAACCACAGACCCAACACCACCACACAACCCACAACCCCCCCCCCATGTCCACTAGAGCATGTCCTGAAGTGCCACATCAACATGTTCCTGAATAGCTCCAAGGATGGTGACTCCACCACCTCCCTGGGAGGCTGTGCCAGGGCCAGATCACTCATTCAGTAAAGAAATTCTTCCTAATATCCAACCTAAACCAGCCCTGGCACAACTTCAGGCCACTTTCTTCTGGTCCTGGTGTTATCCACCAGGGAGAAGAGGCCAACACCCCCCTCCCTACAACCTCCTTTCAGGGAGCTGTAGAGGGCAATGAGGTCTCCCCCTCAGCCTCCTCTTCTCCACACTAAACAAGCCCAGTTCCCCCAGCCTCTCCTCACAGGCCTTGCTCTCCAGACCCTTCCCCAGCTTGGTTGCCCTTCTCTGGACATGCTCCACCAACTCCATGCCCTTCTTGCAGTGAGGGGCCCAGAACTGAGCACCCTGCTGGAGGTGCAGCCCCACCAGCAATGACTACAGGGACACAAGCACTTCTCCTCAGGCCACGTTGCTTTTAGGACAGGCTAGAAATCATTTCCAGGCCCCTCTGCTGCATGTCCCCAACCTTGCTCCTGGCTGCAGAGCAGCCAGGAGGACAGAGCACAGGTTTGGTAGCAGAGCTAGCAAAGTCTCAGGTTGGCATGAAATGTCAGCTCAGCAACCTTATTTATTCAGAGAACAGAATGCAAGCACAAACAGGCACTTTCCCAGGCCTCAGCTTTGATCTCGAGGGACTATTCTGCTCACCAAAACCTCTGGGTCCATGCTGAGGTGACAACCAAAGACACCAACCCGTGGCAGTGGCCAAAACAGTGACCTGAGCACCAGTGGAACAGGTACATCAGTAAAAAGCCCCACCAAGAGGTGCTCCACATGCAGGATAAACTCCATTTTGCACAGCAAGAGAGCTCAGCAGGAGCTTTGGTATCAAGCTTCCTTTCTGCTCCTCCTAGGAAAACAAAGTTACCCTATGCTGAGAAGCCCTCCTCCACACCAGCAGCAGGAACCTGAGAAATCAATATATCCTCACAAGTCATTAAAAGACCTTTGTATAAGTCAGGCAATAGTAGCAGGAAGGAAAAACCACTGTTCAGAGAGGCAGGTCATTCTCTAGGGAGACTCCTGCCTCTCCCTCCACCCATTTGTGTCAAGGGAATTTTTTGATGTTAAGACAAACAGCCCTTGAATTACCACGGGCAAGGATTTAGCTGGTCTCTTGCAGAAAAAAGGTGGGTAAAAGTGGCACTGGGTGTGCTTGGGCAAAGCAGGAGTGGGAAGGCAGAGGTGTTGGGAAGGGCTGGCCATCCTCCTGAGCTGCTGGCAGAGCTGGGGAGCCTCCCCAGACACACCTTGGAGCCCCCCCCCCCCCCCCCCCAGACCACCCCCTTCCCAAGAGGCTGCCAGCCTGGCTTCAGAAGCAATTATATCTGGAGCTATTTTAGGATTACTCCCTAACCACCTGGAATATCTTATTAGAGGGAAGCTCAGATGTCCAGAGCAATTTTGGTTTCCAATCCCACACTCAACAGCCAGAGTTAACCCTGAGTTGCCAAGCAGACAGAAAAGGAGATGGCAAACACTTTCCTGCTTTGTCCAAGCCATTCTTCTGAGGACAAAACCACTGCAAACAAGCAGCCTCAAACCCTTGCCTGCAGGACCCCTGCCTCAAATATTTCCTTCTCACGTGTCTGTCTCTCCCAGAGACTACAGAAATAACAACAACTTTGTGCTCAATAAGAGAACTGAAGCATTAAGACAAGCAAAACAACAGCTCTGTCTCCTCCTCCAGTTGTGCCTGCACGAATTTCAGGCTGTGCCCAAACAGGGACACTGAGGAGGAACTAGAAATACTCCTTTTCCAGCTCATTCCCTTCTCATTCTCCCCAGTTTCACACAGCTGTTGGAGAAGGACTCAGCTAAAGATGACAAGGTTTTACTGGACTCCAAAGCTGCAGAGTCTGAGCAGGAGTGAACCCACTGAAGGGTTTAACAAGAGGGAAAAGGGGAAAAAAACCAAACAACACCTTCTGGTATGAAACTCTGACTCATCCTGCACCTCCCTGCTGCAGACCTGCAGGTTTGACAGAGGCTTTTAGGCCAGAAACCTGCCAAAATATCTACTTAGGGACTAGGCTAAAAAGCTGCAGGGACAAAGAAAACCCCTCCCCTGCCCCATGGGTTAACTGAAAGCAGGGAGTCAATGAAAAGGTACAGGGGCAGCAATTTCAGGATTACCAGGGAATCCACAGAAATTCCTTTTGTGGGTAGAGTTAAGCCTTAGGAAGTGAAACAGATGCTATTCTAAAGAAAACTGTTGTACTACAAAATGCTGATAAGATCAGGACTACTGCCCTGAGCTGCAAGTTCTCAAGCATGGAGAACCAAGTTATAATTACTGCCTGGTAAAGCTTTGCTGAAATTGGAATAAAACCTTCTCAGTCTTAATAACAGAGCTTGATTTAATATCTGCAGCTTCCAAGATCTGCTTGGAAAACATTTGAGTGATTTCAGGAATGGCAGGGAGGATGGGAAAGCAAAGAATGGCCTGAAGTGATGAATTACCTTTTTTTAGGAAGGGTTTTTTTTTTTTTTTATGTGCTGCCAGGACCCAGTGACTGCAGCCCCACCAGCATTCTTTGCAGAACAGGAATGGGCCTCCTTCTCCTGAAGGAGAAGTTGGGCTCTTTGTGAATGGCTCCTATTCACAAACACTCAGAGGAATTGACTAAAATGTGAAGTTGACAAGAAGATTTGCTCAGTGTCATATGGCTGTGGGAAGAGAAATTCTCACTGCCACCAGAGGGTCTTGGATCCACCCTGAAGTGAGAACACCAGCAGTGTCAGGGCACAACACCTTGAAGCTCCTTCCCCTGCTGCCTCCAGTGCCAGAATTTCTACAAACTGGCACCAAAGGAGACAAGCTGTTACTGTTCCTAAATATAATTTCAGTGCCTGAACTGATCCTAAAACGAGCTACATCTTCCCCAAGATAGAAATGAGGCTTCTTTGCTCTGTCTCCAGATCTAGCCCAGGGGCTGCAACACGGTGTCACCTTGATGAAGGCAACCAACTGCTCCTGGAGATGAAGCTCTGGGGAACTCTTGGATGTCTAATCATAGAATCAGACTGATTTGGGTTGGAAGGGACCTTCAAGATCACCCAGATCCAACCCCCCTGCCTGGGCAGGGACACCTCCCACCAGCCCAGGCTGCTCCAAGCCCCATCCAACCTGCCCTTCAACACTGCCAGGGATGGGGCAGCCACAGCTTCCCTGGGCAACCTGGGCCAGGCTCTCCCCACCCTCACACTCCAGAATTTCCTCCTCGTGTCCAACCTCAATCTTCCCTCTTCCAGTTTAATCCACAACCCAATTGTTTGTAGGCTGCTGCCTACAAATGGTTTCTTGGTTCTCCTCTCCCAGACGTTTAGTACTTTAAACAAAATCTTGACTTTGTTACCAGATCCTGCTCTGCTCCAACCACTGAGTTATGGATCCCCATGAACACCAAGTGAGGAGACTCACAGGGGTGAAGACTTCATCAAAACCAACCCAAAGCACTCATTTCAGGAGGAGCAACAATTGACAACTGAAGAATTAAAATCCATTCTTATGTAAAACAGCTTTCAGGATAAGAGATACCAAAGATCTAACCACCAGCTACGAGTAAGAATCAGCCTCCCACTACATCCTAAATAGAAGAAATTGCCCAGTGAGCCACATCATAAAAAAATCCAACCCTTGAATTGGGCCCTGGATACCTGAAAGAGCTAGTAGGCAAAAATCAGACCATGTGAAATGCAACTCTTTCATTCCTGGGACCTTCACCCCCTTCTGGATTAATCAATATCTCCTGAGCAAGACCTCCATACCCACAACACTTCAGGCCACATACTTAAGGTTAAGGAATCTCAGCCACTCATTCCTAGACCCTAGAGCAAAAGCAAAGTAATTCTTTTAAGCTGACTTATCTTAATAAACACCGTGACCTTTCTCAAAGTTGAGGTCAGGGTTTTTCAGGAGTGACTGGTGATTCCTGAGAATCTAACACGAGAGATCCCCAAAAACCAGCCCACAAACCACTCTCTGGAAGTCAGACAGCTGCTTTCTGGAGACTTACCTTGCTGGGCTGAAGAAGGCACAAAGTACCAGCTGATGCCTGGAAACCTTGCCTTTAGTTTTTGACATTCCAGGAAGGAATGCATGAGTGTGTGCTGCAATGCCAGCCTGGCAAAACTGCTCCTCCAGTGGAGCAGGAGCAAGCAGCACCAGCCAGAGGGGTTAGCTGTGCTCCTGCCTTCCCTGCTGGGCTCACCCTGGTAACCAGAGACACCTCCCAGCAATGTGAGAACCCCCAGGGACCAGGACACCCACCCAACCAGCTGCTAAAAGCAACGTTTTCACCCTGGAATGAAAAGCTCATTTTTCTCCAAAGCCAGGCAGCCCACAAGGCCCTTTCTGAGGAGGGCTGTGGGAGCCAGGATGGATTTGCAAGGGGTTCCAGCAAGTCTGAGGAGCCAGAGAGCTGAGCACACCCCCTGTCCCTGCTCTTCTTTCTGGACAGCAGCTCCCTCCCTTGTTGTTTTGTGCTGACATGATTCCCACCCCAAGCTGAGCCAGCTCTTTTGTCTGCTGCCTTGTTCTACAATTATTTACTTGCCTGTCCTGGACCAACCAGAATGGGGCCTCATCTCACTGGCAGTTTCCACCTTCCTGCCATCCCACACCACAGACCTGCCAGACAACCTCAGCTTCATGCTCTCAAGAGACCTTTTTTTCTCCAAGGGTGTCACAATCCACACTCAGAAGAAGAAATAAGTGATTTTTCTCCCCCTCCTTCTTCTGCAAGCAACAGCCATTGTGCATCCCATAAATATTGCCAGAGCAGAGCTTGCTGTGGACACTGCCTGGTCATTAAACCTCCATCTCCACCAGACAAGTTCAGGAATCATTTGGAAACAAAAGGGAGAATAGCAGCACTTGTGCAGTTGATCCTGGGTTTGGTTGTTAAAAAGAAAAGCCCCGGATCTAAAAAGTACCCATCAGAAATGAAAAAACAAAGTAAGAGCATGGCCAGTCCCCAGCTGGACACATGTCCCCCTCTTTGCTGTCAGCTCCTGCCTGCCCCACACTCATCCTGAGCTCCCTGCAGCCACAGCTCCAAGCTGGCACACAGCAGTTAAATTTTTACTCCCTGGTATGCAGGCTCCACTGGTGAATGCAAACAAGGTGATCTGCAATATTTACCCTCCTCAAGGTGAATATACAGCACCAGCATCACTAATAGGGGGCACCTCAAAATGGCCTTTTGAGCATCGTTCCCCAGGATGGCTACCAACACAAGCCACCTGTGCTCTGGGGACAGGCTGGGAGAGCTGGGGTGTTCAGCCTGGAGAAGAGAAGGCTCCAGGGAGACCTTAGAGCACCTTCCAGTGCCTGAAGGGGCTCCAGGAAAGCTGGGGAGGGGCTTGGGACAAGGGCAGGGAGGGAGAGGACAAGGGGGGATGGAAGAAAACTGGAAGAGGGGAGATTGAGGTGAGACATGAGGAGGGAATTCTTTGCTGTGAGGGTGGTGAGAGCCTGGCCCAGGTTGCCCAGGGAAGCTGTGGCTGCCCCATCCCTGGCAGTGTTGAAGGGCAGGTTGGATGGGGCTTGGAGCAACCTGGGCTGGTGGGAGGTGTCCCTGCCCATGCAGGGGGTTGGGACTGGATGATCCTTAATGTCCCTTCCAACCCAAACCAGTCAGTGATTCTATGATCTTACCCACTGACAGCACCAAGACAGCACCTGGGGACCACACATGGACCTGCTCACTTTCTGCAACACGTCCCCACGATCCAGCACTGCAGCAGCACAGCACATCCCTAATATTCCTTTCGAATTCTTAACTTGATGGCCATTATTAATTCCTCCAACCCCTTTCCTCACTGCTCAACTGCCAGCCTCCCCAGCAGTGAAACAGATCAACAGCAGCAGGAGGGTTTTGCTTTTAGTTTTGCTGCCCAGTGAAGCTTTGTGCACTTGGGCTGCCAGAATAACTCAGCCTGAAATCACACAATCATAGAATCACAGACTGGTTGGGGTTGGAAAGGACCTTAAAGATCATCCAGTTCCAACCCCCTGCATGGGCAGGGACACTTCCCACCAGCCCAGGCTGCTCCAAGCCCCATCCAACCTGCCCTTCAACACTGCCAGGGATGGGGCAGCCACAGCTTCCCTGGGCAGCCTGGGCCAGGCTCTCACCACCCTCACACTCCAGAATTCCCTCCTCATGTCTCACCTCAATCACCCTTTTCCAATTTTAATCCATTCCCCCTTCTCCTCTAAGCTGCCACCTACTACCAAAACACTAGATGACTGCTCCAACAGGCCAACATACCTGGATCACTATTAGAGCACTTCATGCTAGTTGTAAAACAGTATTTCTTTAATTTTGCTCTTCCACTTCAGCTAAGCCCAGCTCTGGCATGCTTGTGGTCATGTGTCTTCCCAGAAGAGGGCAAATAACCTAGGAATCAAGCCTATTAATTCAGGAAGATTGGCAGGGCTCTCACAAGATAGGCAAGTATTGCAACAGAGCACAATGACAGGCTTGTTCACACCCGCCAAGCTAGAAATAAAACCCACCAAACACTAATGCTGAGTTTGTTGGTATTTTTAGAAAGCGACTGTCTCACCCCAGAGTCCTGCCTCCTCCCCTCCAGCCTGAAAGAGGAAGCTTCCCCCAGTCACTCCAGTAAATGCTGAAGCAATTTCTTCAGCCATCATCCCCTGACACACTCAGTTTCCCTACAACAGCTTGAGCAACTCTCTTACTTCTTTTTCCACCCCAGCTCCTCTGGAGAAAGGAGCAGAGAGGAAATGCAGCAGCAGCCAGTTGCCTGCAGCACCCCTTGCACCAGCTGCTTCACCCAAGCTATGGGACACACCTGCCAGCTTCCAGGAGCTCCTGCCACATCCACTGGTGTAGCAACACCAGCCTGGCACAGCTTGGCAGGAGCTTTAGCAATTCCTCCTCAAACTGCTGCCTGTGGCAGTATAAACCAAATGATCTTTTCAAAGAATCATGGAATGTGTGGGGTTGGAAGGGACATTAAGGATCATCCAGTTCCACCCCCCTGCATGGGCAGGGACACCTCCCACCAGCCCAGGTTGCTCCAAGCCCCATCCAACCTGCCCTTCAACACTGCCAGGGATGGGGCAGCCACAGCTTCCCTGGGCAACCTGGGCCAGGCTCTCACCACCCTCACACTCCAGAATTCCCTCCTCATGTCTCACCTCAATCTCCCCTCTTCCAGTTTTCATCCCTTCCCCCTTGTCCTCTCCCTCCCTGCCCTTGTCCCAAGTCCTCCCCCAGCTTTCCTGGAGCCCCTTCAGGCACTGGAAGGTGCTCTAAGGTCTCCCTGGAGCCTTCTCTTCTCCAGGCTGAACACCCCAAAACTCTTTGCCTGTCTCCAGAGCAGAGCTGCTCCAGCCCTTGGATCACCCATCAGCTAAGGGGACAGGCTGCCCCAAGTGCCCACAGCAAACCTTCAAACACCAACAGTTCACCACCCACCATGAAGCAGCTCCAGCTTTTTTTACTTCATTTTTGCAAGAGGGAAGGATAAATCAGTTGTGTGTGTCACACAAGGTTTCTTAGCTCTGAAGCAAAAACCAACCTTCCTCTCAATCAATCTGACATCTGTTGATGAGGACAACTAACCCAACTTCATTTAAACCATGCAGACCTTTGGCTCAATTTCAATCCACATAAATGCTGTTGATGCATCAAAGTCTGCTCTCCTGTCTGCTCTGTCACAAACACAAGTGCCCATTCACTGAAATACACACTTTTAACCTAGAAAAGAATTCTAGATCTCCTTGCACTTATCTACAAGTAGCATTTCTTCATTCAAGCACAGAATTAACCTCCTACCAAAGCCAAGCAGTGCTAAGTTAGCTCCTTCCTTCCCACACATGAACCACCAGCAGCTCAGTGCACTCCATGCACAAGGATCCACGGCTCTTCCCAACCTCCCCACAGCACCAGAACCCCAATGCTGTGACATCCCAAGACTTCTTACACAAAGGGCTCATAGAATGGTTTGGGTTGGAAGGGACCTTAAAGATCATCTAGTTCCAAGGCACTAGCAGGCAAGTGTCTGCACAGAAAATAAACGTAATACCAGCCTGCTCCATTCTGAATGGCCCAGCAGCAATGAGATGGAAGACAAATAAACCAAGGATCAAACCCCTACCCCTCCAGAAAGGTTCTTACAGATCAGACTTTCTAGATCACGAGCTGGAAATCTGCAAATCAAGTTCTTGTGAGACCTCTTTATAAAAAGAAGGAACCTGGAGAAAGGTTGATGCCTACAGCAGGGAAGCGTGGCTCTGCACCTGCCTGGTTCTTGCACTCTTTTCCAAGCACTCCCAAGCAGCCAGTGGTTTTCACAGGACACTGGGCTGGCAGAGTCCTCCACCTGCCTGAACACCATCATTCTCATGCAGCAGGAAGGAAGGTTACCCCCTGAGTTACCACTGACCTGTTTCAACTGCTCCTCCAGCCGCCAGTTCTGGCGCCCGGAGGGGGATCCGGAGTAGGGTGGCTTAGCAGTGTCTTTACCCTGTTCTTCCTTGCCCTGCTGGCCCCGCTGGTGGCCCACAGCTGGCAGGGGACTCGAGGTAGAGGCCACTCTTTGGTTGTGATGAGCAACTTTGGGGGGGTGAAAATATTTCACAGCAGAGCAGGTTTCTTTGCCAGTCACATCGGCGCCGTCCTCAAGCTGCCCGCCTTCCAAACCCCCTTCTTCTTCTTCTTCCTCCTCCTCCTCTTCATCTTCCTCCTCCTCCTCCTCTTCATCCTCCTCTTCCTCTTCTGGCTCTGAATTCATACTGCTCTGATCAAACCCCCGGGCAGCTCCAGCTGCAGGTGGCCCTCTGGCTAAAGGCCCAACGGCAGAGCCACCCGAAGCCCTGCCAGATGTGGCTGCCAGCACAGCCTGCTGCACGGCCAGCTGTTGAGTGTAGAGCAGCTGGGCTTCCCTCAGCTGCCTCTGCTGCCTCTCCCTGGAATCCATCTGCAGAGGGATCTGCTGCTTCTGCTGCTGCTTCTGCAGCTGCTCAACCACTGCTTCCAACTTCATCCCGCGCTTTGCATGGCTGGGAAAAGAGGGGGGTGGTTTGGGTTGGAGCTGGCAGGGTTCAAACCCCGACCTTGGGAGGCTGGCAGAATCTGAAAAGATAGACAAATATTTGTCTGTATGAATATCAAATGCTTTCATCTTTTTTTTTTTTCCCCAGGAAGAGGATAAATAGAGTGCAAAGCCAATACTCTTTCCTGTGCAGGAGACCGTGAAACAATCAGCTTCATGTTTAACAGCCTCAGGCTCCAACTTGCATTCAATTTTCAGCCTGTTTAATTGTATTTTCAAGCTGAACACATTCTGCTCTACCCTTCGTTTCACAGAGCCCCAAAAACCAGCATCTGAAATCTCTCTGTGGCCACCGTCCCAGCAGTTCCTATTTTTTTGTTTCGTTTTGTTTTGGGGTCAGAATCCCTGTCAGGCTTCCTAAATCATTCCTCTGGAAATGGTGGGTTTACCCTCCAGCCTTTGGTGCTTCTGAAAACACTACCTTAAAAGGAGATGGCAGAGATGATAAGCCTGACCATATTTCTATGAAAAGAAAAAAAAAAAAGGGCCAAGATTTATCCCACACCCGTTATCTCTCAACCCTTTCCTGCTTTCACTACATCCCTCCGTTCCTCGGGCATCTTTCTGCAAAACAAACCACCCAAACCAACTAGATTCAGTTAATATTTGCCCAAGAAGAGTGAGACAAGAAGAAAGCAAAGACCACTGGAGCTGAAACAGGCTCTGAGCACCCAGCAACTCCTGCCTCTGGGACTCCAGGCTTGCCCTAGAAGGGGTTCCCCTGGGATTTTTTCCCAGCCCAAGGAGCTGGGAGCATTCCCAGCTTTCCAGTCTGACCCACAGCAAGCCCAGGCTGAGCCAGCACCAGCCTCCTCTTGAGCAAAGACCTCCCCCCCAGAGCAGCTGGAGACAGTGAATCCCAGGAAGGTGACCACACCTTTCATCCCCCCCTGCACTAAAACCAGCCTGTGTATTTTGTGTGTCCCTCCCCCCCAAACTGGACCTGCAGGCAAAGACAGGCCTTTATTTCATGTAAAAAGATGCTGAAGCATGAACCTTCAAGGTTCATGGATATCAAAACCCAGCTTGGAGAAACAAAGGAAAGGCCAAGTACAAACAAGTCTCCTGGCCACCTCCCACCCTCCTGTTTACAACCAGCACTGCACCATTCAAGCCACACACTTCAAAAAACAACACCCCAAGAAGCTCTTTTCCTATACACACAGTCCCCAAACCAGGCACAGTTCTGTTCCAAACCAGCAAAGAACCTACCAGCCACCAGTTGGGAAAGTGACAGACAAGTCCCCAAAGCCTTCCTGAGGTGGTTCAGAGCAAACTCAGTGCAAAATGGGATTCCCAACTCATCCCTAACCCCCCCTCTGGAAGCTCTTCCCCGTGCTAAAACAGCCCAGGATCAAAAAGAAAAGCCCAACCGATTCCTGGGCAGGTTGAGCTTGCAAAACCAAACGCTGGAAGGGGTTGCAAGTCAGGAGCAATCAGGCAGCAGGACCTGCCAGCTGAAGAAAAGAGTCTTAGGCTGGTGGGGAAGGGACAAGGAACCATCTGGCCGGGCTCACACACCCACCCCACGGCAACAATGAGCCGCTGTGGGTGTTGGGAGAAGCTCCAGCCCCCCACCTGGCTGCACCTGAGGTGTCACCTCTCCTGCCCCGAGGGGCGCTGAGGAGTGAACACAAACACACCCCCCCGGGGGGGTGGGGTGGGGTGGGGGAGCGTCCAGGAAGAAGAAACGAGCCGCTCCCGGGTTAACAAACACACCTCGGGTGCAGCAACACCCCGTGCCAGGATCCGGCAGGAATTGCCGCACAGATCCCAGCCCCCCCAAAAAACGCTGAGTTCTGGAGGCAAAAAAAAAACCCCCAAAACCCCACCCCTTGGGCAGGCACTGGTGTTACTGGGGCGGGGGGGGGAGCAGCCGAATTGCCACCGAGTTTGAAGCCCCCGAGAACAACGAACTCGTCCAGCCCCGACATCAGGATGGAGGGGGAAAAGAAGAGCGAGGAGACGAATCCCAGGGAAGACATTCCCGGCTTTCCCGGCCGTTTTGCCCCCGATTTCCCGGAATCCCGGCCCGGTTTGGGGTGGGAAAGGACCTGAAAGCTCATCCCGCTCCAATTCCCGCCCCCCCCCCAGCAGGGGCAGGGACGCTTCCCGTTGGAATTCCCGATTGTTTTTTTCGCTCCCCCCTCCCAAGCGAGGCAGGGAAAAGCCTCCAGTTTAACCTCCTCGCTCCAACCTCTTTTTTTTTTGGGGGGTGGGGGGGTTTAAATCCCTGGGAAACTCCCCGGAACGAACGAGCCCCCTCGGGGGTGGGGGGTGGGACGTTTTGAACGGGCTCTCTCGGGCAGCGTCGCCCCCCGGGGAAGCTTTGGGAAGAGGTTTGGGGTGTTTTTTTTTTGTTTCACCCCCTGAAAGAGTTAAAAAAAGGGGCGAGAGAGGGAGCGGGCGGGACCAGCCCCCCCCCCCCCCACCCCCCGGGGGAAGGCAGAGCCGGTAAACACCTCCAGCAACGCTCCCTCCCCGCCGTTACCGGAGACCTGCCGTGCCCTAGAGCACCGACACCCCCCTCACTACCCCCCCATCCCCCCCCGAGGGGCAGCGGCGGGAGGAAACGGCCCCACCCGCCCAACCCTCCGGTACCGGCCGGCGGGGCAGGCCTCACGGCCCCGGGACCCGCAGCGCTTCGCCCTCCCGCTTCCAACCCCCCCTCCCCGGGCCCCCCCGCCGCGTCTCTCTCACCGAGGCGAACGGGCCCGGTCCCTCCGGCAGGCCCCGGGAGCGGCAGCGGCCCGCTCGGGCTCCGCCCGCCGCGCAACCTGCGGCCTTTCCCCCCCTCCACCCCCGCGCCCGCCCCCTCCGCCTCCTCTTCCTCCTCCTCCTCCTCAAGCCCAGCCGGAAACGGGGCGGCGGAGGCGGGGCCCGGCGGCGGAAACACCCGCCCCCGCTTCCGGGGGCGGCCGCGGGCAACGGGAGCGCGGGGAGAGCCCGCGGCCGGAAGCGGCTCTTGGGGGGGGGGGGGGAATGGGCGGGGCTGCGGCGCGGCCAATGAAATGGCGAAGCGAGGGGGCGGCTTCCGGTTCCGGGGGGATAAAAGGGGGCGCGTTCGGCGGGAGGGCGGGCAGTGGGTGGCGGGACGGGGTGGAAGGAGGGGGCTGTGCGGAGGTGAGGGGGCCCCGGGGGTTGTGGGGGGGCCCCGGGGCCGCTGGAGGGAGGGGGAGCGGTGCGGGGGGTGGGGAGTGCGCGTTGTTCCCGCAGGGCTGTGGGGAAGGGGGGTCTTGGGGGGGTGTCTGGTGAAGGTGGGGGAGACGTGGTGGGGTCTGGGGTGATGGGGGGGTCTGGGGTGATGTGGGGGGGGGCTTGATGGGGTCTGGGGTGATGTGGGGGGGGCTTGATGGGGTCTGTGAGGGTGGAGGAGGGTGGTGGGGTCTGGGGTGATGGGGGGGGACGTGGTGGGGTCTGTGGGGGTGAAGGAGGGTGGTGGGGTCTGTGGTGAAGGGATCTGTGTGACCGTGGGTGCTGTCTGGGTGTGAGGGAGGCAGGTCTGTGGTGGGGAATTCCCTGAGAGGACAAGCTCTGCACTTGTCTTCTCAGGGGCTGAAACTGTGTTTTGTAGGGAGTAAACAGGAGTTGGGTTTCTCTGGTGTCCCCTCCCTCCTTGTCCCTGTGGGGCTTCTGAGGCTCCTCAGTGTCCTTCCCTGCAGTTGTTGGGCCTCTCTGCTGTCCCAGTCCCTCCCTGTCTGTAGCACATGGAGCAAGTGCCAGGGCTCCTTGATGCTCCTGCCCTCCTCCCTCTGTGGAGGGGCTCCGTGACACCCCATGTCCCTGCTCCCCCTAGGCCCTCTCAGCATGTTGGATGAGGAGATTGCTGCCCTGGTGGTGGACAATGGCTCTGGCATATGCAAGGCAGGCTTTGCAGGGGATGATGCCCCCCGGGCCGTGCTCCCCTCCATGGTGGGGCAGCCCCGGCACCAGGGTGTCATGGTGGGCATGGGGCAGAAGGACAGCTACGTGGGGGATGAGGCTCAGAGCAAGAGGGGCATCCTCACCCTGAAGTACCCCATCGAGCACGGCATCGTCACCAACTGGGACGACATGGAGAAGATCTGGCACCACACCTTCTACAACGAGCTGCGTGTTGCCCTGGAGGAGCACCCTGTCCTGCTCACCGAGGGCCCCCCTGAATCCCAAAGCCAACAGGGAGAAGATGACCCAGATCATGTTTGAGCCCTTCAACACCCCCGCCACGTACGTGGCCATCCAGGCTGTCCTGTCCCTCTACACCTCTGGGAGAACCACTGGGATTGTCATGGACTTGGGGGATGGTGTCACCCACACCGTGCCCATCTATGAAGGTTATGCCCTCCCTCATGCCTGGACCTGGCCGGGAGGGACCTGACTGACTACCTCACCAAGATCCTGACAGAAAGAGGCTACAGCTTCACCACCACAGCCGAGAGGGAGATCGTGAGGGACATCAAGGAGAAGCTCTGCTATGTGGCTCTGGACTTCGAGCAGGAGATGGCCACAGCTGCCTCCTCCTCCTCCCTGGAGAAGAGCTACCAGCTGCCCAACAGCCAGGTCATCACCATTGGCAACAAACATTTCAGGTGCCCTGAGGCTGTTTTCCAACCCTCCTTCCTGGGCATGGAATCCTGTGGCATCCACGAGACCACCTTCAGCTCCATCATGAAGTGTGACTTGGACATCAGGAGGGACCTGTACGCCAACACCGTCCTCTCGGGGGGCACCACCACGTACCCCGGCATCGCTGACAGGATGCAGAAGGAGATCACCTCCCTGGCCCCCTGCACCATGAAGATCAAGATCATCTCCCCTCAGGAGCGTAAATATTCCGTCTGGATTGGTGGCTCCATCCTGGCCTCCCTCTCCACCTTCCAGCAGATGTGGATCAGCAAGCAGGAATACGATGAGTCTGGCCCTTCCATCGTCCATCGCAAGTGCTTCTAGAGGGGCTGCTCCTTCCCCCTGGGCCACACTTGGTCCTTCTTTTGTCTCTTCACCCGCTTGTTGATGTTCTGAGGAGTGTTTTTTACGCTGTGGTTCCAGCCTCCTGCTCCTCCCAGCTCCCTGGGAGCTCACGTTCTGTGTCACACTAAGGTGAGACTCGTCACCTCCAGGTTTGTCACCACTGGGGCGTTTGTAGCAAGGCTAATAAACTTGTCGGGCTGAGAATCCACTAGAAAAAAAACACCTTATTTTGCTTTCTTTCAGGGTGGGCTCTGAATTTAATCCCAACACTTGGGGGTAAATACACTACAAATCCAGTCGGGGCACCTTGTAAAGCCACGTCGAGCTGTGCACACCATTTTAAGAGCTGTTAGGGAGAAAAAAAACCAAAACTAAACTTGCCTGGGATGCAGCTCTAGCAGCCTTTCTGTACTTTCATGGTAAGCTGCCTTTTTTTAGAAAGCAAACAGCTCTTCTTGTCAGAAAAAGCTGCAGGGGAGCAGCGGCCTGTCCTGTTTTGGGAGAGGCTGAGGAGATCAGGCAGTGCTGAGGCTCGCTCGTCGAGGCGGGGGGGACACAGCTGGACCCTCCTTCTCCAGAAGGGGGTCTACAGGAGCTCATTTTGGCAGGGAGAAGGCCGGCAGGCCGGTTAATCACGGTTAATGAGGCAGCGCGAGGAGACCCGCCGCGCCCGCCGCCCGCCGCCCTCTGGGGCGCGCCCCGCCGCGCAGCCGCTTTTCAACGCTCGGCCGGGCTCCGATTGGCTGGCTGCCCTCCGTCACGGCGCGCTCAGCCAATCGGCGGCTTCCCCGCTTCCAGAGGCCGCTCTGCCTCGGAGGACTCTGTTTCCCAGAGCGCATCGCGCAGCCGGGACCGCACTTCCGCTTCCGGCGCGGCGGGTATGGCGGAGCGGGGGGAACCGGGGCCAGCGGGGCCGGGAGCGGGGCTGGGAGCGGGGCTGGCGGGGCCCGGGGCGGGGCTGGGGCTCCTCGCTTAGGTACCGGGGGTGTCTCACGCCGCCCTGTGCCGGGAAAGGGGGGTGTGAGTGGCGGGAGGCGGGTCGGCGGGCGCCGGGCCTTGCTCTTGGCTTCTCGCCCTCCTCGCCCGGTTGTTCCCGCCTCCCCTGTGGCTTCGGCTGCAGCTCCAGGCTGAGGTAGGGACCCAAACATGCCGGGCTGGGCGCTGGGCGGGTCCCCTGGCGCTGTCCTGTCCGCTTCCCGGCGGCGGGTGTTGTCAGGGTGCCTGTCCCGTCGGGGCAGCCTCTGGCTCGGGTTTGTTTTCCTCCTTGCTCAGCGCTCCGGGGGGCCTGAGCTTGCCCTTCTGACGGCTGGCTCTGCTCAGGGAGGAGGCTGGGATGTCCCTGCCGGAGTGGCACATCGCGGTGAAGCTGGCGGATCAGCCCCTGGCTCCCAAATCCATCCTCCGTTTGCCGGAGGCCGAGCTGGGGGAATGCCCGCTGGGGGGCTGCAGCATCTCCTACCTCAAGCAGCTCATCACGGGCAAGCTGCAGGAGTCTGTCCCCGACCCTGAGCTCATCGGTAGGTGTCTCTGTGTGTGTGTCCTGTCAAAGTCCTGCCACCTGGGGCCACCCTTTTCCTCTTCTGGCTGCTTGGGGAGTCTTGGCACAAGCAGGGACCACGGCCCGGGGGCTCAGGGGTGGCTCCAGAGCCTGGGTGACTCTGCAGCAGCCTTTGTGCCGTGTTTGCTCGGGAGTGGTGGCCTTGTTCTCACACCAACGCCTCCATCTGGGGTCTCTTAGGAGAACTGAGAGAGGCTGGTCCTTCCAAATGAGGTGGCCAGGGTCACTTTCTGGGAGTCTCCCAGCCCAGCAAGCCCCAGGCAGCCAATCCTCAGCCTGGAGAGATCCCAGAGCCTTTCCCAGGGGGGCTGTAGATGTTCATCTTGAGATCTTTCTCCTAGATCTGATCTACTGTGGCCGTAAGCTGAGGGATGAGCAGACCCTGGAGTTTTATGGCATCCAGTCTGGCTCCACTGTCCACGTCCTGCGCAGGTCCTGGCCTGAGCCTGACCAGAAGCCAGGTGAGGAGCAGACAGGCTGGGCTTCCATCTCTTGTGCCTGAGGAACAGCTTCCCTTGGGATTGGTTCCTGGGAGCCTGATGGGGAGGTTTGGAGGAGGAATTGATCCATCTGTTTATTTGGAAGCTCTCTACCTCCAACACAGCAAAGGGGTGTTGTGTTTCCCTGCTGGTGGAATGAGTTAGGTCATGTGGAGGGTGATTATCTTTCCCTTAATTGGCTGTGACCTGTTTTAGGGTGTTGCCAGAGACTTGGGAACAAAATACCTGGTTGCTGAGCAGGTTGTGTGTTCCCAGTCTGTCTGACTGGAGTAAGATGGGTTAGGGGAGTAATACAGCTCCTCTTGCAGACATAGGAGCATAGTTCTGGAGCCCCCAACACAGGAAGGACAGGGAGCTCCTGGAGAGAGGCCAGAGGAGGCCACAGAGATGATGGGAGGGCTGGAGCAGCTCTGCTCTGGAGCCAGGCTGGGAGAGCTGGGGTGTTCAGCCTGGAGAAGAGAAGGCTCCAGGGAGACCTGAGAGCACCTTCCAGTGCCTGAAGGGGCTCCAGGAAAGCTGGGGAGGGACTTGGGACAAGGGCAGGGAGGGAGAGGACAAGGGGGAAGGGATGAAAACTGGACGAGGGAGATTGAGGTGAGACATGAGGAGGGAATTCTGGAGGGTGAGGGTGGTGAGAGCCTGGCCCAGGTTGCCCAGGGAAGCTGTGGCTGCCCCATCCCTGGCAGTGTTGAAGGGCAGGTTGGATGGGGCTTGGAGCAACCTGGGCTGGTGGGAGGTGTCCCTGCCCATGCAGGGGGGTTGGAGCTGGATGATCCTGAAGGTCCCTTCCACCCAGACCATCCCATGGTCCCATGTTTCTTGCCCACATGGAGGCTGCTGGTGCCGTGACTCGTTACCCTGCAGTCCCAGTACCGAGTCCACATCCTCCCCTCTGGAGTGGTCAAATCCAGGTGAATTCAAGAACCTCCCCCTGCAACTGCAGTGTGGAAATCCCTGTGGAATGTGCTAGGGAAGCAGCCAGAGGGAGAAGTGTGTTTTCTCATGGTTTTTCCCTCCCCCAGAGCCTGTGGATAAGGTGGCAGCAGTGCGGGAGTTCCGGGTGCTCCACACCGCCCTGCACAGCAGCCCTGCCTACAGAGATGCAGTGAGTGGGGCTTCTTGTCCTCCTGGGGGGGGGGTGTCCTGTTGTCTGTCCCTGCTCAGAAGAGGGTCCTCAGTGTGACACTGCTCTGATTTCCCTGCCAGGTCTTCAAAATGCTGGGGAACAAGGAGTCTCTGGATCAGATCATCGTCGCTACTCCCGGCCTCAGCAGTGACCCTGTTGCTTTGGGTGAGGCTGGGTGTGGTCCTGAGGATCTGAGAAGAGCCAAATAAGGATGAGCAGCATTGAATTCCTGCTATGGGGAAGGGAGAGTTCTCCTGTGTGGGGGAAAAAAAATGCCATTTTCAGTTCCTTTGTGGAACACAGGTGTCAGAGCTGTGCTCTGCTGGGCTTGGATGCTGGCTCCAAAAGGATTAGGGAGATGGAGCCCAAAGGAAAGCAGTGAGGAGAGGGGCTTTTTCCCTGCTGGAATGTGTTCCAAAAATGTTCCTTGCATCTAGCATGCTTGTTCTGGCCCAGAAATTCACTAGTCTTTTTGGCACATTGCTCTGAGACATGTGGTGGGGATGAGCTGGATGCCAGGTTTGATCCTGCCCTGGAGGTGGAGCTGCCTGTGGGATCTGCTGGGAAGGTCCCAGCCCTTGGGTGTGTGGCTGGGATGGAGAGTCCCACCAGGAAGATGCAAAACCCTTTGTAGAGAACAGCAATAAAGTATTTATGATGTCTGGTAATGACTCAGTTCCTGAACAGCAATTAATTCTTTTGGTTTTTCCTTATGGTTCTTCTTTGTCTGGCTCCTGTTTCACACATCCTGTCTCTTGTTGCATTTCTTGGTCCCTCCCAGGTGTCCTGCAGGACAAGGATCTCTTTTCAGTGTTTGCAGACCCCAACATGCTGGACACGTAAGTTCCTGGGATGCTTTTGTCACACAGGGCACTTCTCTCTGCCTAGGAGGGAGGGTTCTGCTCCTGCCAGTGCAGACACACCAGCCAGAGGGTCAGGACAGGACTCCTTTCCTCTCAGGGTGGGGAGACCCTGGCCCAGGTTGCCCAGGGAAGCTGTGGCTGCCCCATCCCTGGCAGTGTTGAAGGGCAGGTTGGATGGGGCTTGGAGCAACCTGGGCTGGTGGGAGGTGTCCCTGCCCATGCAGGGGGTTGGATCTAGATGATCCTGGAGGTCCCTTCCAAGCTATTCCATGATTCCTCAGCAGCAGGAAGGAAGGACCTGATCCCTTGGTGCACATCTGCCTCCACTGGGGGATGAAACCAGAGGCCAGTGGGAGATGGGGCCGTGGTCACCTCCAGACCATCAGTCCTGATCTGATGGCTCCCAGGGGAGAGTTGCTCCCAGGAGGGGGAATGTGGGATCACAGAGGAAACTTGGCTTCTCCAGCTGCTTGGAGTGAGGTGGGGAGGCAGGGGCTGAGGAGGGCTTGGTGCCACCTGCCAGGGTGGCTCTGCCCTGGGTTCCTTGCCAGCATTAAGCTGTTGATTTCTTAGTTTCCCCGGGTGATTTGTTTTCCCCCTCTTGCTCTCCAGGCTGATTCCAGCTCATCCTGCTCTGGTGAATGCCATTGTCCTTGTCCTGCACTCTGTGGCTGGCAGCACCCCCCTCCCAGCCCCTGAGACCTCCTCCCGAGCCATGGCCTCTGGATCCTACAGGGACATGCCAGGTATGATCAGCCCCATGGATCAGTGGGGAAGCTGCTGGGCTGCAGGGTCTGCAGGCATCTCTGTGCTCTGCTGACACAGTCATCTCCAGGCTTGAAGGAAGCCCTGGCACCTGGGGAGGAAGAATGGCAGCTTAGGGGTGGGAGCTGCTGGAAAGCAGCTCTGAGGAGAAGGATCTGGGAGTCCTGGTAGGCAGTGAATGATCCATGAGCCAGGAATGTGGCCAAGAGGGCCAATGGCATCCTGGGGTGCATAAGGAAGAGTGTGGCCAGGAGGTCCAGAGAGGTCATCCAGCCTTTCTGCTCTGGTGAGGCCACATCTGGAGAACTGGGACCAGTCCTGGGCTCCCCAGTTCAGGAGAGACAGGGAACTGCTGGAGAGAGACCAGGGGAGGGGAAAAAAGATGACTGAGGGGTTGGAGCATCTCCCTGATGAGGAAAGGCTGAGAGAGCTGGGGCTGTTCAGCCTGGAGAAGAGGAGGATGAGGGGAGACCTTATCAGTGCCTGCAAGTATCTCAGGGTGGGTGCAGGAGGCTGGAGCCAGACTCTGCTCAGCAGTGCCCAGGGACAGGACGAGGGGCAACGGGCACAGGCTGGAACATGGGAAGTGCCACTGGAACATGAGGAGAAACTTCTTGCCTGTGAGGGTGACAGAGCCCTGGGCCAGGCTGCCCAGGGGGGTGTGGAGTCTGGAGTCCCCTTCTCTGGTGATATTCCAAACCCCCCTGGATGCAGCCCTGTGGGATGTGCTCTGGGGATCCTGCTCTAGCAGGGGGGTTGGACAGGATGGTCTCCAGAGGTCCCTTCCAACCCTGACAGCTCTGTGCCTCTGTGAAAAGAGGTTTGGGTTCCTCAGCTGGAAACACAGAGGGGTTTGTGTTGTGTGACACTGATCTGGGGCACTTTGGCCTCAGGGCCTCTCCCAGCCAAATCTGTGCCATGACTTGTGCTGTGGCCTCTTCTGTGCCAACGATGGGCCTGGCCTGTCTCCCCACTCACCTGCTGCACCTGAACTGGTTGGTGCTGTGGCCTCTGCCCTGAGGGTGAACCTGGCTGCTTGGCCAAGGGTTCCACAGGGATCTATCTCATCTGGTGCCTGATTCCTGCCAGCACCCAGGTCTCTGCACCTGCTGATTTTCCTCTCTCTGTCTCTTGCAGGTGGCTTTCTCTTTGAAGGTCTGTCTGATGATGAAGATGACTTCCACCAGGTGAGCAGCCAGCTCTTTGGGACTTGAAATATGGGTTTCACTTGTGGCCCTTAAAGCCTCCAAAGGTTTTCCTTCTCTAATCAAGCTGCTCTGGCTCCTGGGGGTATTGTGGAGACAAACATCCCTGGTGGGGTGCTGGGGTGAAATGACAGAAGAATGCAGAAGGTGTTGATCTTTGCCCTTGTAGGGAGGCTTTCTTCTCCAAAGGACCAAGTGTTTTGTAGGAGATAATGGCAAATTTGTGCCAAAAGAGCCTGTCAATAGCTGCTTGTTTTGCTACAGGTTAATAACACTTGGTTTGGAAGCTGGTGGATGATAGATTAACAGGTTTACTGCCAGTTTCATTGAATCACAGAATCCCAGGCTGGTTTGGGTTGGAAGGGATCTCAAAGATCATCTAGATCCAACTCCCCTGCATGGGCAGGGACACCTCCCACCAGCCCAGGTTGCTCCAAGCCCCATCCAACCTGCCCTTCAACACTGCCAGGGATGGGGCAGCCACAGCTTCCCTGGGCAACCTGGGCCAGGCTCTCACCACCCTCACACTCCAGAATTCCCTCCTCATGTCTCACCTCAATCTCCCTCTTCCAGTTTTCATCCCTTCCCCCTTGTCCTCTCCCTCCCTGCCCTTGTCCCAAGCCCCTCCCCAGCTGAGTATGTGGAAGAAAAACATCCCATTCCCTGCGTTTTTAGTTCTGCACTTGAGTTTCAAGTATTGGGGCTCAGGTATTTCAGGGCTCCCTGGGGATGAGCACAGGAGCCAGGTTTTCCTGGGACACCAGACACCAGCCTGTGAGGTGGCTGTTTCTCCTCCCTCCATGCAGAGCAGCAGATCTACACCATCCAGCAGCACCTCTGGGTCCCGCCCGGCCTCCCTCGGCTACGCGGGGGCTGCTGGACCCCGGCCCATCACCCAGAGTGAACTGGCCACAGCACTGGCCCTGGCCAGCACCCCAGAGAGCAGCTCCCACACGCCCACCCCTGGCACCCAGGTAAGCTGGGGGAGATGCTCCTGAGCTGGCAAAGCAGCTCTTGACTGAGCATGAGCCCTGCTCGGGGCTGGGAGCTCCCGCTGGTTTATTGAAGTCTGCTCCGTGTGGACGTGTGGGGGTGCTGGCTCCTGTTCCTCTGGTTCTCCTGATCCATAGTCCACTTGTTTCCTCCTAGGGTCACTCCTCTGGGACCTCCCCAATGTCATCCAGTGTCCAGTCAGGAACACCCATCACCAATGACCTCTTCAGCCAGGCCCTGCAGCACGCCCTGCAAGCCTCGGGGCAGCCCAGCCTGCAGGTCGGTGCCACAGCCTCTTCCTCCTGGGGCTTGTGCCAGCTCCATGTCATCCCGTGGGGTGCTGTGGGGTGGAGGTGGTGCCTCCAGCTGCCTCCTGTGGCAGGATGTTAAGCTGCAAGGGGCATCACTAGGGAAGTGCTGGCATGATAGGCTGATGGAAAAGCACTGGGTGGAAGCAGGAGGGTGGGTCTGGGGAGTCTGCAGCAAGGCTTTGAGCTTTCAAGATCTGTGCACTTGGCAGTGCAGTGGTGGGCTGGAGAGGTGGGAGAGGGGGCTGTGGGTGAGGCTGTTCTGTTTCTGCTTGGGCTCTCACACCTACTCTTGGCTTCTCCTGTTTGCTCTCTGCAGAGCCAGTGGCAGCCCCAGCTTCAGCAGCTGCGGGACATGGGCATACACGATGATGAGCTGAGTCTCCGGGCCCTGCAGGCCACTGGAGGGGACATTCAGGCTGCCCTGGAGCTCATCTTTGCTGGTGGGGCTCCCTAGCTCTTTTTTTGGGGCAGGAGAGGCTGGACTGGTGAGTTGCACTGAGGTGGCTGTGACATTCCTTGGCTTGGGACTTGGCCCTGAAACACTTCTGTGCCCTGAGGTTCCTCCCTCCAGCCTGGAGTGGCTGGGATGGCTGCTCCTTTCCCTGCAGGTGGGCACTGTGCTCCTGTTGGAAAGCACTGACCATGCTGAGGGCAGCTCCTCCAGCTCCACGTGCTTTTCTCCAGCCTCTTCCTTCTGGCCACCAGAGATGAGACCTCAGAACTTTGCCCAGCATGGAGAAAGTGGTGGCTCTGTATGTTGGAGAGATGTAGCACCTATGGTTCTGCAGCCTTAGACCTGTCAGCATGTTCTCCTGCTTCTTGTTCTGTTCCTGCCTCAGTCTACCTTGTTTTGCTGTCGTGGTCCCTGTGTCTTTGGCTGCATTAAATGGACTGTGTTCCACTTGCCTGGTTTGGGTTGTGATCTGTCCCAGGGTTGTGTTCCAGATCTCCAAGGCCGTGTGTTTGGTTGGATGAAGGGCACTGGAGGCAAGTTCTTTCCCTGCTGCAGGCCTGCTGGTGTCTCAGCAGAGGGCACTCCTCTTCCAGGGCACTGCTGTGGCTGGGGGAGAGCAGGGCTTGGGCTGTAACTGCCCTGGGTCGTCCCAGTGCAAAAGAACTAGAGAACTTCTCCAAGAAGGTGCTGCAGAGAAGCATCACATCTCTTTCTTGGCAGGAACCAATCTGTTGTATTGGGTCAGGCTGGTAGAGCCCAAGCTGACAAGGGTGCAGGAGTTCATGGCCACCACAGGGTGACAGCAAAAAGGGTTGAGGCAGTGGCCAGGGAGTGTGAGGTGCTGCCAAATGACATGGGAGAAATGCCTGCTCCCTGCCCAGGCCAGCCTGGCTGCAGCCAGTGTTTCCCAAGAGTGTTTCCTGATCCTGGGTGCCACCTTTGAGGTGCCCAGGACCTAAGCTGTAAAGATAAAGGC
Organism: Apus apus; assembly: GCF_020740795.1. Classification (NCBI taxonomy): domain Eukaryota; kingdom Metazoa; phylum Chordata; class Aves; order Apodiformes; family Apodidae; genus Apus; species Apus apus. Next base: position 2,216,284 of record NC_067291.1, on the reverse strand, counting down.
ATTTGCCTGTACTTGCAGTCCATGGGAACTGAGAGAAGCCAGAACCCAGCTGGGCTTCACTCCCATTGTACCACTGGGATTAACCAGGCATGAAGATGGGAGCTGCTCTGCCTGAAAATGCCACCGTGTGTTACTAGGGAAGCTAAAAGCAGCAAATCCTTCCCCTGTGCTCCCTCCTCATTGCTGCCTGGGTACTTAGATGGCTGGTTGCTGATAGCTGAGATCTATCACCCAGCAAATGCTGGGTTGTTCTCCCCAAGGGTAGACTGATAGGCTTTAATCCTCTCCAGAAGATTAGGTCTCTCAGGAGCAGGGGAGGGACCTGTTTTTATTTCTCAGGGTGGAGGAGATAAGATGTGATGGTCATAACCAGCTTTCCTGCCTTGATCCACCCTTCCGGGTTGCTGCTCTCATGACCTGCTGTGGGAAGCCAGCCCAGATGATGGTTGTCACTTTTCTGTCTGTGGAAACTGATTAATTTGTTCCCATCTCTGCTTCCTTCCTTCCTTCCTTCCTTCCTTCCCTGCTTTGCCTCCCCCCCTTCCCCGCCGTGGGGACCAGCCCTGCTGTCACCCTTAATCCTCCCGGGCTAACCAAGGATTAGCTGGATCACAGATGCTGCTGCCCAAAGCTAGGAAGCATCTGCAGGGACTTGCTTTGGGACCAGAGCCACTTGCTTGACTGCACCACTTCAATTCTCAGCTTGGGGTGTCCCCCAAATGGTAGTTTTTTCAGTCCAGACCTTGCTCTTATGATTGGATCCCTCGGTACGCAGGAGTTGATTCTGTAATAACAACCGTTTCTCCTTCTCCCTGCATCTCCAGGTCATTAAGATGCTGCCTGGATGCTCTCTATAGAAAGAACTCTTTTTCCAGTACCTTCCACAAATGGCTTTTCTTGGCTTGGAGCCCCACGTCAGACACATTCCCTGAACTGGCTGTAGCAGAGGAGAACTTGGCACCCACGTTCCCGACACGGCTGCTGCGTGCGCTTCGCTTCCCTCGCCTGCCTAGAATAGATGTGCTCAGCAACCAGGCAGATTTAGAGCTGCAGGGATGGGAAGAGACTCTGCCTGGCACCTGCAGGGCTGGTGGTGGAGGAGGAGGAGGAAGGGAAACTTTGCTGCAGGAGATCTTCAGGAGAGGGAAAGCATGAAGCGCTTCAGAAGGGACCCTGCAGGGTGAGCGCTGCCTTCCTGCCTGCTCTGAGAACCTCTTGGCTCCCTGCTGTGGGGTGAGAGCCTTGCTGGCAGCCTGCAGGGAAAGCCTGGCCAGTGCAGCCCCTGCCATGGGGGAGAAACTGCCTGAGGGGAGGCACAGAGTCCTTTGGAGCAGCACTTTGCCCTGGGGGGAGGCACAGAGTCCTTTGGAGCAGCACTTTGCCTGGGGTTAGCAGCTTAAATGTGGCTTCTGGGGATGCAGCCTGAGGTATCTTCTCTAGGCCAGTTGTCCTGCCTTGTACAGTCATTGGAGGAGTCTGTGTCCTGAGAGGCACTGCACAAAAGGGTCGTGTTTCTGGGAGATGCTGCTATTGTTGCTGGCTGAGAAAGCAGCTGAGTCGAGGCACTGACTTGCCCGTGGCTGAACACAACAGTGCAGCTTGTTGGGAGCCAACTGGGATGCTCTTATCTCCTGCCTACCTGTTCCTTGTGGTCTGTTCTTGATGCCACTGCCCCGACACCTTCCCCCCTTCCTCCTGCACCAGCTTCACTCACTGCTTCCCAGTTTGGAGCAGAGGTGCAGCCATTCTTACTGGGCCTTGGCTTGTCTGCATCCTGCCCAGCCTCCAACACTGTTTGCCAGCCAAACCTCTGTGGCCTGACCTCTTCCCAGGCACTGCTGCAGATGGAGGGGGGGGTGCTTGGCTGACCCCTTGGAAGAGGTGGAGGCCAGGCCATGGTTCCCCAACGTAAGCTCTTTCAGTAGGGACTTTCTGGTTCTGACATCAAAGAGAAGTGTTGTGCTTCATTTCCTTCTCTGCTGGCAGCGAAGCTGCCAAGGGAGGCAGGACCAGCAGCTGGCTGTGCTCCTCAGTTTTCAGTAATCTTTATTTCTTCTGGTGCTTGACCATCAATGCTGGCACCTCGTGGACACCTGCAGGGTTGGTAGTTTGCCTGGGATCTAGACTCTTCACCCTGTGTGCCCCTTCTCTTCTACGTGGGCCACTTTGGCTTTTTTTCCCCCCACTGTTTCTGCCTGGGTTTGTTTAGCCTGAGGCAGTCTGGAGCTGCCTGTCTCCCTGAGGAGCAACGTGGTGATGTGGGAGGGTAATTTTCCAGCAAAAAGGGAACATGGAGGTGGAGGAGAATCCCCCAGGCCTCATGTCCATGATGACTCCTGCAGTGCCCCAGCCTGTGGGACTCCTCACCTCCATCCTCCTCCGTTTCCACGAGGCCGGAGCCTCCCCGTGTGCGAACACAACCAACAGGTTCCATCCCAGGAGCAGATGCTGATGTTGGGAGGTATGAATTGTCTCTCTGCAGACACAGTCTCTCTGGTGTGGGCGTCCTTGGGTGGTTTGTTGAAGCAGATCATAAACAGCCCAAGTTTTGAGCTCCTCAGCCTTGATTTCTGGCTCCAAATGGAGCGATTTATCTCTCCGTTTATCTCTCCAAGTGGAGAGATTTCTCTTCCACATGCCCCCAGTATCCCAAACTCTTCCTTGCTCCTCCAGCCAAGCAGAGGCTCTTCAGTGTCCCCTCGCCTGCAGAACCCTGGCACAGGACCCAATTCTCCAGCAGAGCCACCTTAAACCAGTGTCACCCCCAAAGAAATGTGCAGGAACCAGCAGACTCACCACTGCAGTGCTCACCTGGGGGGGGGTCTGCTGGGCTGGGGGGGGGGACATCATTGTCTTCTCCCCACCAATGTGGGGCTACACATCTTGCCCTCCCAGCTCCTCTATGGCACAAGGATTCCAAAGGCTGGTGAAGGTGACATTCTCCAGTGCTGCTGTGGTGCAGGATCCAGCAGCTTAACATCTTCCTCGAGATATTCCAGGGCAGGAGCAGGTTTGGGCAGCACATCTGGAGACATTCCATATCATGCCAGCAGGGAACTTGTCTGGCAGAGCCATTGCCCAGTTCTTGCTTTTTTTCTTTTGCAAAGGTCTCTTCTCCCAGCTTTTGGGGAAGACCTGAAGTGTCAGGAAACACTTGGATAACTTTTTAGTTGCTCTGAAGTTAGGTCTGTGCTGAAGAGTCTCACTGAGGGGGCAAAAGGAAAGAGGGGACAGTGGGGCCTGGTGGGATTTCCTTGGCAAGAATGAAATGTTGGTCTTTCTCAGGTCAACTTTTGAGGGAGGAGGGAAGAGTTTTCCTGATGCTGGGACAACTGGTGAGGAATAAGGTGAGAGCCAAAGGTGACAGAGCACAGTCCTGTGGGACTCAGTCCCTTTCCTAGCCCCAAGCCACATTTTTCCTTAGAAGTGAGGAAAGGGGAGCTCTATAGTCCTTAAAACATCCTTTTAAGGAGCTGTTGCTTGGCCCAGCTGAGTGTCCCTGTGATGCAACTGGAGAGCAGCACCATAAACTACTGGTTTAAGGCAACTGGTATGGTTTCAAGGCAACTGACTGGGTTTGAACTTGGTGAAAGCAAGAACTGTAGTGCAAATGTCCCACCATGAGGATATTTCTACTCCCTGCTGTTTGCTTCTAGGTTGGTAGTATTTTCATCCTTGAAAAATCACAGTGCTGATGAATAATCCTTTTGTCTATAGTGGTGCATGTGGCTTCTCTTCCTGCCTTATAAGGATGCTGGAGTTTAGGAATATCATAAGCAAAAGGAAAGTTCAGAGGGAAGATAAACATCCCTCTTGACTTTGAAGTTGAGACAATGGCTTTGACCATGGAGCTTCCTGGCTCTTCTCCTCTCGAGCTGAGCTTGGAAACTTGGAAAAAAAACTACCCCAAAACCCCCCCAGTACTCTTTAAGGTGAGACCAGGGATTTTTTGGGGAGCATTTCTGACCACATAGTCTCTCTGGCTGGTTTCTGGGTGTCCCAGGCTGCCAGCACGTGGGGTGGTTGGCCCAGAGTCACTGAGACCTTAATTTTTTTCCCCCCTGTCAGTGAGATAAACACCTTGTTGGTTTCAAAGCACGATCCAAGTGTTCAGCAGGGTGCATTAGTTTAGATTTTGAGTTTGAGGGAGAAGCTGGAGAGCTGGGGAGTTCCATCCTGGGGCTGATAAAAACATCAGATGGGTTAGTTAGGATCAGAGCCAGAGGCCTCTTGTCTTCCTGCAGTGGATGCTGCAGCAAAACTTGAGAACAGGGTGTGTGGAGAAAGATCTGCCTCTAATGGATTTTCCAGCATCCAGTTGTCTGAGGTTTAGGGATTTTAGAACTAGTTAATGGAGTGTTAACTATTAACAGACTCCACAGCTGTAGCCTCCTTGGCACCCCACAGCAAGGAGTCCTGTGGGTTGGCCACAGCTTCCAACTCCATGACCCACAGGAGTGTTCAGGAAGGAGGAGATGAGGTGGCACTGGGCTGTCACACTCTTAACGAGGTGGCAGTGGTCCCAGCAGAGCTCTGAGGTTGAATTTTGGGGTGCCTGGGATTGTTGTGGCTAGGGAAGCAGCAGCAGGTTGTCAGGATACCTAGGGAAGTTGGGCAGTCAGGAAGAAAATTGTCCCTTAATCTTGCTAAAGCAGAGGAGGTTGCTAATGCCAGCAGAGCTCTGTAATCCCCCAGCAGTGCTCAGCAGGCTGCCCTGGTGTCCTGCAGAGCAGGCTCCAAACTGTTTACCTCGGTGTTAATGGGGTTGTTGGAGTGTTTGTGTTTCCCTGGCCCTGTTCCAGGGAAGTGGGGAGAGCAGGAAGCCTGAACAAGAAAGGAGGGCAGATGGGAGGTAGGAAGAAAAGGCAGCTCTTCCCTGCCCAGGCCGGTGTCCCTTTCAAGAGTTTTGACAGGTCACAGAGAAAAAGAAGTCCAATGTGTCCAGCACATGGTGAGATCCTGAGCTGTTCCCACTCTCCTGCTGGAAGGGATGGCAGGTTTCCCACATCCGATGGAAAGAGAAACCAGTGCATCTGTGGGGCTGAGCCTTGGGGTCACCAGGCAGGCTCTGAATTAGGGCCAAGGACAGTGCTGAGCTGCAGCCACTCACCTTCTGCATCAGCTGGCCCAGGGTTGGCTTGCAGAGACCAAAAATGGGGAGGAGGAGGAGGAGATGGATCACTTCTTGGATGTCCTTCCTGGCGAGACAGCACTGCTGGGAGCACTTGAACACGACAAGGTCAGCTCAATATCTTGAAATTAGTTTGCTCCCCTGAGCAGCCTCCACCCAATCTTGTGTCTGGCCAGTTTGGAAGAGGTTCTGTTGGCATTTTTCCCAGCAGCAGTTTGAAGTGGCCTCTTGGGGACCGGGTGACTTGCTTTGATTGATTCCCCAGAGGGGAAAAAAAAACAAGCCAACCACCACCATGTGGGCTGAAACTCCAAGCTGGGGGTGGGAGGGCAGGTTGCAGAGAGCAAGGCTCCCTTTTGGGTGTCATCAGGAGGACATTGTGTGTTTGATGGGGCTGAGAGAGGGGGGTTATAAGCTTGTGTAAGGGCTGGTGAGTACTGGACCTTTCTTAGGACTGGTCAGAGCAGCAGGCAGCTGTAGGGGTTGGTACTTCTGAGGAGGCTGCTCTGCCCACTGCTGAAATGCAGGCATTCCTGCAGGAGAGCATGGGATGAGGTGGTGCTGCCCTGAGATCCAGGCCCAGCTGGGAAGCAGAGGAGCACAGTAGTGAAGAAAAGAAACCCCCAAGAGTTTCAAGTAAGCAAAACAGCCTGGCCTGCTGGGCCCTGCTAGCAATGCAGATCTGCCACACTGGGCAGCATTCATGTGGCCATGCTCTCCTGGTGGGATTGCAGCAGGTCAGTCTCAAGAAAGCAACTGATTCCTGTCCCTTTTGTCTTGGCTTCCTCTTAATTGGGTAGGACTCTGCCTGACGCCCTTGGCATCCCTGTCTGAGGGGCTGTGTCACCAACAGTCATCTGGTTGATCTCCTTGCCTGCTTCCCTGACTCCTTTTTAAAGCCCTGGGGGTGGCATTTAGCACTTCTAGCCCTTGGGTGACCCTTCTTGTGCTGTGCTGTCCTTCAGCATCCTGGTAGGACTGAGAGGGGGAGGTCTAGCAACCAACCAGCCTCCCCCAGACCCAGTGCAGTGTCAGCAGCTGGTGGAGATGGAGATGAACTCGTGAGAGAACAAGACTCCTGGGGAGGCTGAGGGGCTGACAGGCAGTGCAGGGCTATGGCTTTAGGAAGGGATGGTTGAGGTTTTGGTAGCTGTCTGCAAGGAATGTGAGTTGGAGGGAGGATTTGTGTGTTGAAAGCTGAATGCAGCAGCTTGCTGATAAATGATCTGCTTGGCTTCCTTCTCACTTTGTCTTCTGGGGACTGAAAGGCCTGTTGGGCAGTGCCAAAAGAAACAGCCAGTGGAATTTCACTTTTTTTTCAAAGTCCACACTTCTAAGTCTTCTTGCTCCCAAAGGTGAAATGCAAGGGGTAAGAAAGAGAAGCTCTGGTTTTCCAAAGCTGTGTAATGTCATTTATAGGTCACTTATGTCTCTTCTCAGTGACAGGGCCATGGGCACAAGCTGGAGCATGGGAGGTTCAGCCTAAATATAAGGAAGACCTTCTTTCCTGTGAGGGTGACAGAGCCCTGGGCCAGGCTGCCCAGAGAGGCTGTGGAGTCTCCTTCTCTGGAGACATTCCAAACCCTTCTGCACAAGTTCCTGTGGGATCTGCTGTAGGTGATCCTGCTCTAGCAGGGGGTTGGACTGGACGATCTTCAGAGGTCCTTTCTGACTCTGACTGGGTTAGGAAGGCTAGTGAACCTTTCAACCAGTGAAGCTCTGGGTTTGGCATTTACTGGATTCCTCGAGGCAGTGGCAGTTGTGTGATGTATAAGCCAAAGGGCTGGTGGTGGCAATAAGATCTCTAATCAGTTCTGAGGAGCCAGGCTACTGTACGTGTGAATTTAGAGGCACATGGATGAGGGGCTTGTTGCAGGCCAAAATCAAAGACTTGCATTCATCAAAACCTCATGAGTTTGGCAAACAGAAGATTTCTACTTGTGTCCCAGCCTCCTGGCACATCAGTGCTCCCAGCAGCAGGGTCCCTGAAGGGAAGGCACTTTCAAGATCACCCAGATCCAACCCCCTGCATGGGCAGGGACACCTCCCACCAGCCCAGGTTGCTCCAAGCCCCATCCAACCTGCCCTTCAACACTGCCAGGGATGGGGCAGCCACAGCTTCCCTGGGCAACCTGGGCCAGGCTCTCCCCACCCTCACACTCCAGAATTCCCTCCTCATGTCCCACCTCAGTCTCTCCCAGTTTTAATCCATTCCCCCTTCTCCTCTCACTACACTCTCAGGTGAGAAGTTTCTCCCCATCTTTCATGTAGGCCCCAAATTCTTTGTCCTGTTCTGAAGATGACCTGGCTGGGAACAGCCAGAGCCTGAGGTACACCTGGCAGGTTTACGGAAGAGATGGCACAACAGGGAAAAAGATCTTGCCTGGCTTTTGCAGATGTCAGAATGTTTGTGGTGTTGGGGTGTTTTTCCAGGGAAGGTGGGTGTGTTCAGAGCAGTCATGCCTTGGGTCACTTTACTGACCTGTGGTTAGCAGGAGGTCATTGCTAGGTTCTTGTGCAAGATACTTCAGCATACCTGCCTTTCTCTAATGAAAAGAGAGGTTTCTCCAACAAAACAGGAGGTTTCACAATGGTTAGACTGCCTGGGTCAGAAACACTGCTCCTCCTGAGGCAAATCTGGAGCTGCCCTCTGATCCCCCTTGAAACGGAGGAGCATCATCTGGGAAAAACTGCTCTGTGGAAGTTGTGATCCTTGAGTGAAGCAGTTAGAAACTTCCCTGGGGGAGCGGGGCTGAGCAGAGGGAGTTGGTGCCTGGAATTCTGTCTCCTGTGCACACATTCCTGATCCCTGCTTGTGGACGTGGCACGTGGCCGAGCAGGGCTGGAGCAAACAAACTCCCCCCAAGTGTTTGCCTGCTTCATGCTCAGGGGGGTTGTGTCTGTGTTTAGGGCACTCTTCTGTGTTCAGCACCCTCTGCAAGCTGGTCCAGGGTTGGAGCAACGTTGAAACCAGCTTCTGCTCTCCCTTCCAAGCCAGGAGTGGGGCTGCTTCTTGGTCAGAGGAGTGCAGGGTGGCACTGTGCTGCTGTGTGTGTCTCTGTGGGCCAGTGCTGCCCCTGGGGACCTCATGGTGGGGTTGTTTTCCAAGGCATTGCACCATGTGTGTCATGCCACTCCACCACGGGAGCAAGATCTGCTGGAAATCACCTTCCCAGTGTTGTCCTGTGTAATGATCTATGTTTATGCATCTGTGGGCGTCTGTCTGGCTTGTCCCGGCTGATCAGTCACACTTCTGCCCTGAAAGAGCTTGTGGGGAGGAAAAAGAAGGCTGAGAGGAGCTGTAACTTCTAGAGGGAGCAAGTGAAAGCTCATGTTTAATAAACACCAGTCATTTGAAGAGTTAGAACCAGCATTTGGGGCAGGATGCTCATCCTTGCCTGTCCCACTGTCTTCTCCTCTGCTGCAGGCCACTCGGCTGGTGAGCTGGCACGTGGAGGGCTCACCCAGGGTTGTATTTAACTGATTCATGCTGAGCTGCTGCTGAGTCTCTTGCTCAGCAAAAAGGAAATGGTGCTACAACATCATTCTGAACCCAGGGCCACAACAGTCATGCCCATGGGGTGGCTCAGTTAGGAGATGGAGTGGCCATCATGTGTCGAAAGTCGAAGGAGCCTGGAGCCAAACCCCTCCAGACTCTTGGGGGAGTTTGAAGCTGAATTTTATACACAGGAACATTGTATTTAGCTCTAAGGAGGAAAAAAACCCTCCTGCAGAATCCCCAGCATTGCTAGTTAAGGGCAAGGAAAAGGGAAGAGCAAAGGATTTGCTGTTCTCATATGGCAGAGAAACTCTCCTCGTTCATCTCTGAGCAGAACCCTTCTGGATTTCCAGTTGGCAACTTCTTGAGTGGGAGTTGGAAGCCAGTTTCCCAGCCCACCAGCTGCATCGTGTCATCAGAGGCAAAGCAGATACTAACATATGCAGCTCTCAGTGTAGCCCAAATTTGGGGTGGATGCAAAATGCTCTGTCCTCGTATCTGTTAAGGAACCAACCCGGCTCGTGTGGCTTAGGCTGTTGGTTTACAAATGGTGTTTCTTTTTTACTCCTGACTGTGAGAGCCTTAATGAATGAGACCGTTCCCAGCAAGTCTTCTCTGAGAGGAAGAATGGGTTTTAGCACCTCTGGGAGCAACGGGGCAGGCGGAGCAATAAATCTACCCCTGGGAGGGGTGGGGAACGGGCAGTTGTTTCGGGTTGAGCAGCAAAGCCAAACGGTTCAAGGCTGGGAAGCACCACGTCCACAAATGAAAATCCCAAGATGATTTGTATGTTATCCTGTAATTACCCAAGCAGATATTTGCTTAAAGAGAGAGAGAGAGATGAAACCCCTTGTGTAGCATCAGTGGGAAATTCCTCTGGGTCCTTACAAATCCACCGTTAGCTGGCTCGTTAGGTTTGGGTGGTTTATGCTTCCTCCAAAATGCCCCCCTTTCCCCCCCCCCTCACCTTGCCACCTTCAGGAGACCTGGGTTGAGCTTCAGCCTCAACTTTGAAGAGCACAGCTGTGCCTCATCCTCCTGCCTTCCCCCTGGGGATCTCCTATTCTAGTCACGTCCCACCTCGCTTGCCTTGCATGTAATGCCCTGCTCTTCTCATTAACAAACCTCCCAGCACTTCACAAAGCCAGGCAGCCCTTCCTGGCTTCCCGGGAGGCTGGGGAAGCTTTGCCAAAGCCAAGTGACTTTCCAAAGGTGGCTTTGCAGCCCTGTTGGCAGGCACAGCCCCCTGAGCGAGGTGTGCTCAGCATCCCCTCCTCCTGCAGACCATTAGCATCACAAAAGCAAAGGCAGGACTCTAGGGAAGGGAGTCTTTCTTCCCTCCCCACCCACCCCCCAAGCTCCTGGTGGGTTTCTGAGCTCTGGGATGTCATTCCCTGGCATTGCTCACTGCACCTGCGGGTTCAACCGGTCTGGTGAGGGGCTGACAGGTCCACAGCTGAGAGTTGTCACGGCTCTGGAATTTGTCTCAAGATTTTCCTGGCTTGCAGGGATGAATGGATTTCCGGGCAGTGTTTTATTCTGTTAGGAGTGGCCCTCTGTGAGGACCTCGTTGTGGCAGCAGCAGGAGGGTGGGCACAGGGGGTGTGAAGCTGCATCCTCCTGGCGGCGAGGGTGGCTGGGGTCAGAGAGTTGGTCTCTGCACCCTTGGGCTGCTGCTTCTGGTGTGTTCTTACATGCTTTCATTCTCATTTCATTTATACCAACCTTGAATATTCCTCTGACAAGACCCGGTGGCAGGTTGGTGACAAGGCTTGGATCAGCAGCAGCTCTTCTCAGGAGCCTGATGGTGAACAGCCCAGCTCCCACTTTCTCATCACAGAATCACAGAATCCCAGGGGTTGGAAGGGACCTGGAAAGATCCCCCAGCCCAACCCCCCTGCCAGAGCAGGGGCACCCAGAGCACATCACACAGGAACGTGTCCAGGGGGGTTTGAATGTCTCCAGAGATGGAGACTCCACAGCCTCTCTGGGCAGCCTGTCCCAGGGCTCTGTCACCCTCACAGGAAAGAAGTTCTTCCTGATGTTCACATGAAACCTCCTGTGCTCCAGTTTGCACCCACTGCCCCTTGTCCTGTCACAGGTCATCACTGAACAAAGCCTGGCTCTGTCCTCCTGACACTGCCCTGAACATATTTGTAAACACTGAGTCTCCTCCAAGCTGAAGAGCCCCAGCTCCCTCAGCCTTTCCTCACCAGGGAGATGTTCCACTCCCTCCATCATCTCTGTGGCTCTGTGCTGGACTCTTTCCAGCAGTTCCCTGTCCTTCCTGAACTGAGGGGCCCAGAACTGGACACAATACTCCAGATGTGGCCTCACCAGGGCAGAACAGAGGGAGAGGAGAACCTCCCTTGACCTACTAACCACCCCCTTTCTAACCCACCCCAGGATCCATTGGCCTTCTTGGCCACAAGGGCACATTGCTGGCTCATGGTCATCCTTCTGTCCACCAGGACCCCCAGGTCCCTTTCCCCTACCCTGCTCTCCAGCAGCTCAGCCCCCAACCTGCCCTGCTGCCAGACTCTACACCTGCCCTTGTTGAATCCCATCAGGTTCCTCCCCTCCTAGAAGCAGAGGGGAAATAAAAACCGGACCGAAAAAAAAACCACCCCAACAAACCCCTTCGGGTACCAACCGCTGAGGATCAGCTACTAAATGGAAAAAAGAGAGTCCAACCTCCTGGCCCAGGGTAAACCCAGCCAAGAGAGCTGCGGTCCCGCCCTCAGCCCATCATTGGCCGCCCCGGCTGCTGCTCACGCTTTTGTATATGAGGCGAGCGATGCAGCCGGCGGCCTCCCGAGCTGATCCCGGCTGGCTCCGTTGAGCAGGGATGGGCAGGAGGTGGCCTCTGCTCCTCTTGGTGGCCCTGGTGGCCGGCCGGCTGGGCGCGGGGGCGGCGGGGCGCTCCAAGGTGAACCCCAGGATCATCGCGGCTCCGCAAGGTAAGTCCCGGGCTGCCTTGGGCTGCAGCCTTCAGATGCAGCAGCACAGCCTGCAGCTGCTCCCTGCACCCTCAGGTCTCTACCCAGGTCCTGTCTTTGAAGAACTGGCCTTTTTTTTGATCGTTATTCTTACTCTTTTGTCTCTTTAGGGAGACTTGGTCTCATGAGGCTGAACTAACAACGCTCAGGAAGGGGCTTCTGGCTTCCCTGGTTGCTTTTAACTGCATTATTAGATCCTTTTCTCGCCAAGTCCTTTCCTTTCCATATTCTAAAAACATTTTCCTACAACCTTGGGTGTATTAAAAGGCTGTCAAAGCCCTGAAGCAGCCCCAGTAACCACTTCCTCTTAACTCGCAGGGCGGAATGGAGAAGTGGATTTGCATCCTAACACTTAATTTTCTTATTCATCTCTACTTACCCTTTGGGCTGCAAATGAGCTCTGTGAGTAAACATTTGCAAGAGCTCTCTGATCTCTGAGAAAATTATATATATATCTATATCTATATAGTCTGGAATGGCACACAAGGGCTTATGATCAGATCTGGTCTTAGAAACTGAACAAAGAAATGTTTGCAAGGAGCAAGCTCAGAGCACAGCCCAAGCTGCTTCTGTGTTGGAAAGAGCAGACTAACCTTTTCTCGTGCGCCTCCTAAGCTTTTTGGGTGTTTTGTTTGTTCGATCCATACCCTCCAGGGAGGCTTTAACAAAAGACCCCGTCTTGTCCCCAGCGGTTGTGGGGTTTGGCTGAGCTGCTGCAGCTCTCAGGGCTGCTCTGCAGCACAACAGCTCCTCTGTGACTCCTGCTTGTGCCGGCAACTTCAAGAGGACACCGCTATCCCGTGGTTTATCCTGCACCATCTGTTGTTCTTCTGCTGTTATGGGGTGCCCTTCTTCTGCCCCAAAACCCCGGCCCTGGGGCTGTCGGGGAAAGGGCTGGGAGCAGAGGGGAGGGTTTGGGGGGGGGGGGGGGTGTGTGGCTTGGAGGTGGCTTCTGCCTGGCACACAAAGGGGAGAGGCAGGAGGCAGGGAGGGCAGCAAAAGGTTAGTCCTGGCGGTGTGCCCTTTGTTTCACCTGCTGGCGAAGGAAGGAGAAGGTCAGAAAAGGGGGTGGGAGTGGGTCTCGGGCTCTTGCGCCTTCCCCCCCCCCCCAAATCCTCTGCTGGGGGAGGTCTTGTGGTTCTCCAGAGACGTTTTCCCTCCTGCTGCTTAGGGGAGAGGAGGAGGAAAGTTGAACTGCAGGGGTCTGGTGCGGTTGGAAATGCCTCTCCTGGAGTGAAACTCTGCTGAAGGGAAGAGAGGGCTGGGCTGGGTGATTTCCACCTGGCCCTGGGAGCTGTGCCTGCCTTGCACTCCCAGTAGGGTCATTTGGCTTTGCCTTGCATCTCTGGGGGGGGATGGTTTTCCTGGAACAGAGCACAGAATGGGTCTGTCACCAGCACTGAAACCGATTAGTGTTGGGTCACTTCCCTGCAAGGGGATGAGCTACTGCTTATCTCAGTTTCTCTTTGGGCTTATTTTGAGAGCTCAGCTGAGGCACAGCCAAGGTATTGCAATTAGGGAGGTATCAGAGGTGTGGTACCCTCATTACAAATCAGTCCTGTGGCCTATTTAACAGATTGCTTGGCATAACCTCCTGTCCTTTGGGAAGTGGGTCCGTGGGTGAGGAGGAGGCTCCGGGGGAGGCTGAAGAAATGGGACAGGGACAAAGGGGACACGGTGGGGGGGGGGTGGCAGGGAGCCCTCCAACTTCCCCACTGCTCCAGGCACAGGAAAAGGCAAGCTCAGCATCTCGAGTAAAACCTGCAGGTCAGCACTCTGCTGCTGTTTGCATCCACAGAGAGAGGCTCACCCCTGGCTGGAGGGAGAGGAGGAGGAGGGTATTAAAGGGCTTGGTTTGCAGCTCCAGCCCTGGTCCTGCAGGCTGGGAGTGGGATGGAGAAGAAGAGCAGCAGTGCAGGATGTGTGTGTGTGTGTGTGTGGCTGTTGGGGCTGGGCCTGGTGTGCTGCAGCACTGGCCTCAGCTCTGGGCTCTGCAGGTGCTGGCAGCTCTTCCCATAATTAAATTTCTTACACGCCACAGCCCATCACTAGCACTAGGTATGGCAGCCTCAGCAAAGGCACTTTGAGATGTTCCAGCCCTGTGAGCAAGGTGGTGGGGGGGGTGGGGGTGGGAGATTCCTGCTGCTGTGGCTGGAGCTCAGCTCTCTCTAGAAGGAATGGCTGTGTCTTGGGATCCTTCCCCAGGCTGTTGGTGTTGGGGAAGAGGAGGAAATTGGTGCTGGGCAAGGGTGGACCTCTCAGCCTTGCTCCCCTCACCAGCATCCTGCCAGACCCAGGGAGAGAATCACAGAATGTGGAAGGGTTGCAAGGGACCTTTAAAGATCATCTGGTCCAGCCCCCCCTTGCAGTTCACAGGGGCCTTTTTGACCAGATCAAGTTGCTTACAGCCTGGTGTAGGGCTCGACCTTGAATATTTCTCTGGGTAACCTGTTCCAGTGCTTCACCACCCTCATTGTGAAGAACTTCTTCCTAATGCATAGTCTCAATCTGCCCTGCTCTGGTTTAAGACCATTACCCCTCGTCCTGTTGCTACACACCCTTGTCCCAGGTCCCTCCCCAGCTTTCCTGAAGCCCCTTCAGGCACTGGAAGGTGCTTTTAAGGTCTCCCTGGAGCCTTCTCTCCTCCAGGCTGAACAATCCCAGCTCTTTCTTTGTAGGAGAGGTGCTCCAGCCCTCTTGGCATTTTTGTGGCCCTGCTCTGGACTTGTTCCAACAGCCCTGGCCTTGCTGCAAGCAGCCTGAGCTACCTGGCTGTTTCACCCCACGGTCCCTTGTCCAGTTTGGTAGCAAGAAATGGGTATGGGGACACTGTGTCATTTCCCAGTCCTGGGGACTTGGATTTGCAGTGGTGGGGTGGCTGGAGCACCATGTGTTCTGCACACAGTGTCTGTAAACCAGCCCCGAGGCCTCGGCTGCTGCTCTGCCTCCCTGCCTTTGTGCCCTGCAGGAGGAGGGCAGGAAGGGACATGCTTTGCCCCCAAGGCAGCCAGCCCCTTTGTGGTTTGTGCTTTTGCCCCCCGAGGGCAGGGTGGGGGGATCCTGGGCTCCCCCCCCAGCAGCCAGCACAGGTGAAGGGTTCTCTGGGCCAGCTGGGTAAGCAGTTATTGGAAAGAACATCTGACTGTGCAGGGTTTCTTCCTCCTAGGGGGAAGACACTAGGAGCAAAGGGCTGAGGTCAGCTCCAGGCCACTGGTCATATCTGAAGTGCTTCAGATCCTTTTTACTGACAAGGACTTTGTCCTCCTTCCCCTTTGCAGCTGACCCAGCTGGGTCAGGGTCTCTCCTGGCTGTTGCCCTCCCCGGTGTCTTCACGAAGGAAGGTTGTCAGTGGCAAGTTCCTGATCTGCTGAAATGTGCAGAGTAGGAGGGAGCTGAGCCTGGGCTGGTGCAGAAGAAGCATTCCAACCTTGCACACTGTATTCCTGCTTATCTCCCCTTCTGTCCTCCCTCTGCCTCCCTGTATTTTCCCTGCATGCTGCCCAGCTGGGCTTTGCCTGGAGAAGGTGTGTTCCCACCCCACGCTGAGCTTGTCAGCCCAGATACCCTGGGTGCTGCTCTGATGGGAGAGGGAACCCCCCCTGTGTCCCGGGGCTGGTCAGGGTGACAGGGCAGGCAGACACAGCCTCTCTGTGCTGAGCAGGAGGGTGACATCCTAGGCTGGCTGCCTCATGACCAGAAAGTCCCCGAGCATCAGGAGAGCAGTGAGGAACCTGAGGGCTGGCTCAGGTTCCACAGCCTGGGGCAGGGCAGGAGTCATTTTTAGCTACTGCCACGCTTAAGATGATCTTGTCCCTGCTTCATCTGTGAGCAGAGATCTGGGAAACTCACAGCCCCTCTCTGGTTACTGGCTGCACTTGCACCTTGGGGTAGGGTGGGGTCTGGCAGTTTAGTTATTCCCCTCTGTTATTAAGAGGTGAGGCTGGAAGCTGGAGGGAAGCAGGTCTGAGCTGGTGTGTAGCTCGCAGGAAGAAGCAGGGGAAAAGAAAAGAGGGACCCTTAGCTGCTCTGACTGGGTAAACTGGCTCTAGGAGTGGTTGGACAGTGGCACAGGCTGCCCAGGGAGGTGGTGGAGTCACCATCCCTGGAGGTGTTTAAGAGAAATGTAGGTATAATGCTTAGGGATGTGATTGAAGCACTTAACGGGTATATTAGGTTATGGTTGGGGGATTTAGGTTATGGTTGGGACCTTGATGATCTTCAAGGTCCCTTCCAATCAGGATGATTCTATTCCATGGGTCACGGGGAAAGAGAAATGGCAGCTCCTGGAAATTGTCCTGTAGCAGCTCCTGGGCTTTGCCAGGCTCAGCTGCCTCTCCTTGCCCTGGGAAAACCGTGCCAGCAAGAACCCCTGAGTGGGATCCAGGGTCCCATGGGTGGGAAATATCTTTATAGGACAGTGTCACATGAAGCTTTTGGAGCATCAGCATTTCCAGGAGAAAGCTTCTCGCTTTTCCCAGCAAGGCTATTTTCTGCAGACAGCTCATTTTTCACAGGGTGGGGGATGATGCTGGTATTATAAAATATTGGTTGGAAATATTTTTTGCTCCGTGCAGATTGGAGAGAGAGAGAAAAAAAAAAAATAAAGGCAAGCAAAACAAACCAACCAAACCAAGCAAGTGAATCACAACCACCTCCTGTTGCAAGAGCGTGACACAAAAAAAAAAACACCAGGCATGGGCAAACTATTCCAAGTTGTGGCTGCTTCACTGCAATGCTGAAGACTGGGGGAGAGAGCCAGCTGTAAATTCCTGACCTGCTGCTCAGCTCTGTGCCAGCCCTCGGGGCTGATTCAGGGTCAGAATAACATCAAACTGGCCTGAGCAGCTTTTCTGTAGTTTGTGTAGTCTGGCTCAGCCCTTTGAGGCAACACAAGCTAAATCTGAGCACTTGAGTACAAACTAAATCTGAGCACTTGAGTACAAAGTAAATCATAAGTACTGAGTCCAAGATGCTTTTTAAAGAAGCTTGTATCCAGAAAAAGGGCTGGAAGGTGAGCTGGAGGAAGGAAATGGCTTGTTTTGCAGCCTGGTCTCTCCCCTGTGTGCTGCATCCTATGGTGTGTGGCTATTCCTGGTTGCTCCCAAGAATAGGACTTGTTCCTCCTGTTGGGGCACTCCTGGCTCCCAGCTCCACCTGGTGTAGTGTCCCACTGCATCCAGGGTGACAGAGAAATGCTGAGTGTGACAGGATGTGGAAGCATCTCCTCCCATCTCTGCTCATTTCTTTTTTGGAGCAGCTTAAGTCTGGAGGAGCAGGCTTTGGATAATAACCCTTCTACTGCCCTTGGGTCCCTGGAGCTGTAAATATCCAGCCCCCAGTTTGAACCCTGCTAACTGGTGTCAACATCTTCCTGCAGCTCCACTTCTCATTAACCATTTGGGTTAAAGGATTCTCTCTACTTGGGTGTTTGTGTACCAGGAGGGAGAGGGCACTGCAAGTTTAAGGAGGAATTCTTGAGGAATGCATGGCCAGTGTGAGCCAGACACACGCCCTAAGGCTGCTCACAGCAACAGTGGCCGTGGGTTTGCTCATGTCTTGGATAGCACAAGTTTTGGGAAGTCTGGCCAGGGTGTCTGGTTTCAGCTGGCTGATGGTAAGGTGGTGGGGTTGGCTGAGTAATGTGGAGCTGCAGCCAAAACTGGACATGAGAAGGGTGGATGTGGTGTGTTCCCACTGGTTGGGGGGCAAGCAGGCAGAATGGGGGTGCTAGGGAGGGCTGCATGGCCTCCCCTCAGACAAACCTGGGGGGCTGAGACCTGGCTAACACTCATTACAGGAGTGGGAAGCTTAGAGCCCCACGTAGGAGGGCTGCAAAAAGCCTGACAGAGCCCTTCCTAATCTAGCAGGAAAGTTCCCTTGCTGTGTGCATAATCTCATGGGTGTTCTCTAGAGAACTGAAACTTCAGCCTCACTCTGGAGCCACAGATCTTTCTTCCCACCTTGAAACCTCTGCAGAGGCTGGAAGCTCCACAGGGGGGACTGCACAGATCCTCTTCTTCTTTGTCCAGCTCCTGGATGGCCTCCCTGGGGCTGGGAGAAGAAGATATGTCCCTGAGGAGGGTTTCTGGGTCCCTGCCCTCAGCAGCAGCAGCAGGAGGGAGGTGGGAGATGGTTGCCAATTAAACTAAAAGGTGAAGTGGTTGCTTGGTGGGTGGGTGTGCTGAGAGGTGCTCGGGGCAATTTTCATTCTGGAAAGCCTCTTTTTTTTTTTAATGAGAACTCAGCCTCTGGAAAGTGATCTTTCTAGTGGGAGGGGCAGCTGTGTTCTCCAGCTAGCAGCTCTCCTGCTAAAAGCATCCTTTTGTTGTTCTGCTGCTGCTCCAGTGACCGTATCATAAAATGCCATAATCACAGGCCAAAGTTCCTCCAGCTTCCAGCAGGATACACGGGAATGTCATTAAGGAGAGAAAGGCTTTTTTGGAAAGTTAACAAAACCAGGCTCTAAATTTAGCACCTGCAATCCATAGGGTGCAGCAAAGCAGCTCTGCTTCAGGGCTGGGAAGGGAAAAATGTACCTGGGAGCTGATGAGCTGCACGTGAAATCAAAGGCTCTGGACTCAGCTTGCAGTGGCACAGGCTTCAGTGCTGCATAATTTTGGGGGGGCTGAGCATGCAGGCGTGGGCAGGGGATCTCTGTCATGTGCTAGCATGCATAGAAAGCATGGCCATGCCTGTCATGCAGTCATTTTGTATTTAAATAGGAGAAAGCCATATCTCCCAGAGCCTGGAGGGTACTTTGGTTGGAGCCTTTGGAGGATCAAGCCCTGCCTGAGGTTTGGAATTCAAGGTTTGCCCCTCCCTGGCTGCAGGTTGAGGGTGTCCTTTGTTTCTTGCTGAGTGGGTGTTTGGGACTGCTGCTGGCTCTGCCTTGGAGGCCCTTAGGAAAGGGAATATTGGCCTCCTAGCTCTCAGAAGAGCAGGCATCCCCGTGCCCAGCAGCTGGGTTACTAAACCAAGAGGGTTTTTTGGGGTTTTTTTTGTCTCCTCCTCCCCCTTTCTTCCTGCCCTCCCTCACCCCTGCACTGAATGCTGCTGCCAAAACGTTCCGGAGCTTCCCCAAAATAGAGTGGGAATCATTAATGCAGCAGAATATTGCCCTTCTGCAGTGGAACTCTTAAGAAAGCATGTTTGTCTAGTGAGAGTGTTCTCTGTGAGCCTGAGCAGTTTCCTCTGGCGTGGTCCTCCCTGGCATGAGGACGTTGGGATTCGTGTAGGATAGATCCCTGAAAACGTGGGCTGAGCTGTTTCCCCTTCTCTGGAGCATTTTGCTGTGGAGGGCAGGGATGTCTTGAGGGCAGGAGAAGCAGCCACACCAGCACCTCAGGGTCTTTTTGGGGAAGGAGGCAAGCAGCACAGGGGGGTGGTAGCTGGGAACGTGGCTTGGCTGAAGGTGGAAAGTCCTGCCGTGGAGAGGCTTGTAGTTGTTCCTGCTGGATCCGTGGCCTTGCTCTGTCCCTTGGAGGGGTGCTTGGGTGGGGTTGCAGGGAAGCAGTTGGGGAGGGGTGTGAGAAAAGACAGCGTGAGGCTTCTTGGCTGATAGATTGCAAAACTGTCTTGGGGGGAGAGACAGGATGAGAAACACCAAACGGATTAAGCCGGTCGCTCCAACTCGCTGCAAACTTGAAATAAGAATGCAGAGTGAAATGTGTAAAGCAATCAGCTCTGGCTTTGAGTAACGTGGGCTCCCCAGCTGCACGTCTGCCCTCCCTGCTTTCTCACCTCTTCTGGGTTTCCCACGAGCACGTGGCCCCTCAGCAAGGGTTCAGGGTCACACGTCCACCTGCAGCGCGTTTGCCTGTGCTGCCCAAAGCTGGACTCCCTGGTTCTGCATGCAAAGGGCAATGGTCCCAGGTGGTAAAGGAGAGCTGCACTGCCCAAGCCCTCCCTCCCAGCTGTGCTGCTTTCAGGATCTGAACCACAACGTGTCCGACGGGATGGAAGGCATGGGAAAATTGCTGTCAGGGCTTTTAGCCACCCCAGGCTGATGCAAAAGCACTTTGCCTTCGCTGGGAAGCCCTTTTACTTTAGCCTTTCTGGGCACACACATCCTTCTGGGGGTGATGCCTCTGTGGGAGTGCCTGGCTAAAGGCAGCTGCTCTGACCTCAGCATTGCTGCCATACCTGGTCAGTGCCCTGCCCTGCTGGGAGAGGCCGTGTTGGCTCCCAAACACAGCGGAGATGGTGGATGCCTGCAATGGGGCTGGTTTGATCTGCTCTCCAGAACTTGTCCTCCTCTGGGAAGGAGGGACCTCCTAGGGCTCCAGGAGAGGAATCTGTAGGAGATGGGGCTGCCTTGATTCTCCTCCTTTTCTTCTGCTTTCTTGGAAATATGTTGGGGTGTGGGTTGAAGCAGACTGGTAGGGTGCTGGTGACACAAGCTGGGGAGGGAGCAGCAGGCCAGGTGGTTTTTTTTTTTTGTGAGCAATAAGAAGGAAGTGGTTTCCCACATTCCAGTGCCTTTTCACCCTTTTCTCAGAAAACCCTCCCGCAGAAACCTATCATCTTCTGAAAGGTGTGCTGGAGAACTTTGCAGCTCACAGCCCTTCAATTACTCCGTGACAGGTTGGAACAAATTCCCTCAGTGTTTCTTCTGGGTCATGTCATCTAGAGAGTTAATTTTTCCTATATATATATAAAAAAAACAACACCAAAACCAACAGACAAAACAAAGCACTTTGTTTCTGTAGGTTCTGCTGGATCCCAGAAGCCCATCAGACTGCTCGAGGTGTCCATCCCCTGGGAAGGGGATGGTTGGTGGGGGGTTGTGGGGGGCACCTCCCCAGCCTGAGCGTGGTTTCCTTGTGTCATATGCCTCTCTCTGGGCAAAGTCACAAGAGGGGGAAGGAGAACCTAGCTGCTTGGTGAGCACAGCAGCTTCCTCCTTCCGAAATGTCTCAAGTTGGGAATTTATAGCTCATCTTTTTAAAAAAATAATAATGAAAAACCCACCAAAAATACAGCTTGGCTTCTTGCCAGCATCCGTGGTGGAGCTGGGGAGACAGACGGCGTGTTGCTCGTGGCTGGGAGCAATGTGGTGCAGTCCAACCTTTCTCCCAGGGATGGGTGGGGGGACCCCCGTGGCAGCCCCTGTGGTGGGTCTTCATCTCTGTGGGGTGGGTGCTGTGATGCCCTGTGCTCCCCTCGTGGAGCTGGTGGGGTTCCTGGGGCTGGGATCTGGCCGAGCAGGTAGGAAACCTGGGCGTTGTCCTCCTGGTTGCTCCTGGGGGAATAGCAGAACCACACTGTGAAGTGATGTCAGAGCTGGGACCAGGAATCCTAACCCTGATGACGTGGGTGACGAAGGCAGAGAACCTGAATGACATCCCCAGCCCTTAGAGGCAAGCAGCCCATTTCAGGTGTGGCTGCTGGTCATACATCCTGCTGGTGTTGGGAGGGCGACAGAAAGGTCCATGTCACCAGGATGAGCTGGCTCTGGTGTTCCCAAAAATGGGAGCAAATACAGAAGCCAGCAGCACACAGTCAGCCCTGACTCACGGGGGATGTGATGAGGAATGAGGCTCCTGGCACAACAGGGACAAGACCCAGGGACCCCCTATCCTGTGTTGCTAGTCTTGAGTCAGCAATGAGAAGGCAGCTTTTCCCTTCTCCCGTCAGAGCCGGTCCCAGCTGGGCTGCAGCAAAGCCATGCTGCTAGTGAGGTCAGCATCCCATCAGCCTGCTGAAAAAGGAAGGAAGGAAGGAAGGCAGAAATAAAACCTGGGAAATGAGAAATTGTTTGGAGAAGGAGGGAACCAGGAAAGAACCCGGCTGGTGAGTCAGGCAGGAGGCTGCCGGCCCCGTGGGCAGCAGGGCAGGTGGCAGTGTCACTAGCAGTGTGACAGTGCTGACTGGCAGTGTTGGAACGTGTTACAGGCAGCAAGGGTCCCTCAGCTTGGGTGCTGCACCTCGTTGAACCCCCTTCTGTCCTTCAGCCATCCTGGTGGGTGGCCCAGCCCCGTGTCCCTGTGCTGCAGCAGCGGGAGAGCTCAGGAGAAGGCAGGAGGCTTAGCAGGAGCTGAGCTTGTCCTGGTCAGGGCAGCACAGGACCCGGGTTGTGGAGGGGCTAATTCTGGGGAGCAGGGACATCTCATAACTCTGCCTGGTTTTCCCTCTTCGTGTTCCAGTGGGTCCCACTAGACAAGGGTTTTATGAGCACCAGGTTGCCTCTCATCTGCAGCAGCGCCGCTCCCGGGAAGCAACGGGCTCTTATCTCCATCCTCCTCCCCTTTTTACTTTCCTTCCCAAGCTTGGTCTCTGTTCCTTATTTTTAAATGCTGGCACCCGAGCTGTTTCAAATCATCACGTCTGTTTTAGGGAGAGGATGCTGTCCTCCCCCAGCAGCAGCAGGGAATGGCAGACCTGCAAGGGCTTGCTGGCCACCAGTTCTGGTGAGCCAGTGACTAAGCTGAGTGTCTGGAATGCTGGAACCAGCTGCTGGAGCAGGGAATGGGGGGACTGTGAGGGGAGAGGGACTGGCAGGGCTGACTCAGTGAGCTGGGTTAGTGAGTGTGAAGGCGACGAGGCTGCCTGCCCACGCTGCTCCTCTCCTTGGCTGTCTGTTCTGGAGGTGGGGGGCAAAGCTCCCCCCTGCACAAAGCTGCCCCAAACCTTGCTGTGGTGCTGGGGAGGGCCAGGCTCTCCCCAGGCTCTTGTTGTCCCTCTGAAGGGTCTCCTGGACTCCAAAGGGTGTCGGGGAGCCCTGTGGTGTGTCGGTACAGCCAGGTTTGCCCAAGCAGTGTCAAGGGAGGCCGAGCCCTTTCCCCCAGCTACGCCCCCATCCCATGGGAAGCAGGAACGCTCCCTCAGTTATTTGCTTCACTCTCTTTTGTGTTTAGGATGGACCTCCCTGCCCTGGTCCCAGCCAGAGCATCTCCCTCTTCCTCCATGACCTCACGCTGCAGGCATCCTTCCGAGATGCACCGGGCTCCCTCCTTCTCCCTCTTTTCATACCCTTCTCCTCCTTCCATCTGCTGTGGCCCTCTCTCTCCATCTCGCCTGCAGAGCACAAAGCTGCTCTTTCTCCCATTCACCCCCCTGGCCCCGGGGGGAGCCTTTCGATGGACAATCCTGCCATTGAGCTGTGTGCTGCTGCTGGGGTTGGCAGCAAATGCCAGGCAAAGGGACCCAGAAGGGTTAGCCAGGCTCTGGGAATGAGCCCTGTGTCTTCTGGAGGTCCAGACTCAGATTTGGGAGGGAGGGAGGGAGGTGGCAAGGTCATGCTTTCCCCCTTCCAGAGGGGTGAGCCTTTCTTTGCGGTGTCAGAAGCAGCCTTGAAGCTCAAGCTTCCCCTTCTTTGGGGAACATAGTGTGGGGCTCCAGGTGCCCTCTGCCTCATCATCATCCCAGGCTCTTTGCAGCCATTTCTACCCCCAGGCTCCCAGTCTGGGGGTGCAAGGCTGCTCCCCCTCACCCTGCCAGATGAGAAGCAGAGGCGAAGGGGATCAAACTGCTGTGGAAGGCAGAGCAAGGGCTGAGGGCTGGCTTGGCAGGGCTGCTGGAGTCAGAGGGATCCCAGCTCCCACTCCCAGAAACACCTTTAAAAGGCTCTTTTTTTGTTGTTTTTTGTGGTTTTTTTTTGAGGTGGGAGTTAAATCAGTGCTGGAGCCACAAACCTGCTGCTGGCCCCTGGTGAGCAGAGCTTGTTTACTCCAGCTTGGTGATTCAGCACAGTCCCTGGGGAGCTGCAGGATAAACAATGTGTTGGCGCCGACCAAAACGATTGTTTGGGGCTTGTTTTGTTTCTGGCTGTGTGGAGAGAAGTGGGTCCTCGCAGGTTGGCACAGCTCTCGGGGGCTGAGCTTCAAAAAGAAACCCAAAGAGGAGTGGAAAAGCCTCCAACAAACCCAAAGGTCCCAGAATCACCCAAAGCCCAAGGGGAGGGGGAGGCCAGGGCATGGCTGCAGGTGGGGATGTTCCTGGCTTAGCAGCAAACTTGGGGGCCAGGCTGGAGGTTTGAAAACCAAAGAGCAAAGTTGGCTGGAGGGTTGAAAAGCAACAAGTTTGCTGAAAGCCCAAGCAGACCTGCTTGCCGTGGCAGTGGCAGCTGGCTGAGGGGAGAAGGGCTCAGGGGGGCTCCAGGGTGCGTGGGCTGTTGCCTGGGTCAAGAGGGGGATTTTGAGGACTGCTGGTGAAAAGAGGATTAGTCTTCTCCTTCCCAGCAAGCACGGATGGAGGCTGTGGTTGATGAAATGCCCGGGATCGCTGGCGTTTCCTGACTGGCATCCTGCTTTTAGGGTTACTTAGGTAGATTAGCTGCACAGTCACTATAAAAAAGACTGGATGCAGCTTTCCCAGCAGGCAAAGCACATCCTCAAGGAGTTTCTCCAAGTCCTTGGACAGAGGAGAGACTGCAGGGCTGGGGAGGGGATGAGGATCGGGCGGGGATTGTCACCCAGCTAGGGTGTCATGCAGCTCCAGGGTGTCAGGGAGAGGGGCAGCCTGGAGGTGCTGCTTCAGTGGGAGGGCAGGGATGGTTCCTGTGCCAGGCACAGCTCCAGGCTCCGTGGGCAGGAGGGCAGGGATGGTTCCTGTGCCAGGCACAGCTCCAGGCTCCGTGGGCAGGAGGGCAGGGATGGTTCCTGTGCCAGGCACAGCTCCAGGCTCCGTGGGCAGGAGGGCAGGGATGGTTCCTGTGCCAGGCACAGCTCCAGGCTCCACGGGCAGGAGGGCAGGGATGGTTCCTGTGCCAGGCACAGCTCCAGGCTCCACGGGCAGGAGGGCAGGGGTGGTTCCTGTGCCAGGCACAGCTCCAGGCTCCACGGGCAGGAGGGCAGGGGTGGTTCCTGTGCCAGGCACAGCTCCAGGCTCCGTGGGCAGGAGGGCAGGGATGGTTCCTGTGCCAGGCACAGCTCCAGCCTCTCTCCTCCAGGCTGAGGTGCCCTTGGGAAGGGGCCTGGCTGGGCTTCCCAGCAGCAGGAGCCCCCCCTTAGCCCAGCCACTGGTGGGAAAGCCTTGCTGGGTACCCTTGAACCCTGCAGGGATTAGAGACCCTGAGGAGATACAACCAGGATACTGCCATGGAGAAAAAGCCACAAATGGAGCAGACATTCAGTAGCCCCAGTGACCTCTAAGAACTCTTCCTTTCCCTTGGGCTCTGCAGATCCCTGGCAGGACCCCTGCACATGCTGCGGGCAGAGGGGGAGTGCTGGGCTGTGCAGAGATTGTCCTTTGCCTGTCCTGCCAAGTGCCCCTATAAATAGAGAGGGACACGTGCCACTGATTAATTGCCTGTCTGTGCAGGCAGCCAGTTCCTGAGGCAGACGCAGCCTTTGTCTGCTGGGAGCAGTGGGACTTGGCAGGAGAGAGAGAGGCCTCTCCTCTCCTTTGGAAAAAGGGAAAAGAGGGAGAACTGAAAATGGAGTGCCCTGTCGTGCTTAGAGCTCAGTCCTGAGCAGGTTATTTTTTCCCTCCACCCTGCTCAGAGCAGTTCCTCTCGTGTCATTGCTGCAAACTACAGCAGGGGACAGAGCAGCCCAGGGCAGTGCATGGATGGCACCTGCATTGCACCTTGCTCTGGAGCTGGGCCTGGAAAGCTGCCCAGATGGGGCTGGACTGCCCTGGGGACACTGCAGGACCAGGAGGTCCTGCTGAGAGACAGCAAAGGCCCCAGGATAGGAGGCTCATGACTGTGGTGCAGGGCCAGCCTCCCCCACCTGAGCTGGCAGGACGGAAGGGAAGGGAGGCTGCTCTCAGGAGAGAGGATTTGGAAATGCTAGAAGGTGAAAGAGGAAGGAAAGAGGGGAGGACAGGCTGTTCTTCCTCCCCAGCTGGGTCTGGATAGCTGCAGCTACCGGTTGTGACACGGGCCCGGGGTCTTGCAGCTCACTTCTTGTTTATGTCTGGGGCCTTTGCAGCCTTGCATGTCATCCTTCCCCATCACCCAGGGGCTCCTGGCCCTTGGGGGGGAGATGCTGGCAGAGGGAGGTGTGATGCTGGTAGATGGTCTCTCCCGAGGTCACGGGGAGGCAGCACCCCCAGCTGCACCTCCCCACGGCAGCTCCTCTCCCCTTCAGCCAGTCCCCTTGTCACCCTTCCAATGGAACACACCCAAGGTCTCCTCCAAGCAGGGCACAAAAAGCTGGGGGAAGAGGGTGCAGGAGCCAGCTGCACTTCCCCTGACAAGTGTCTCCTCCTGTGCTGTTCCTAGGTGCAAAGGAGTATGTGTTTCCCCGGAGTGAGAAGTACCCAGTCTTCTATCATGAAGAAAACAGCTCAGCCATCTACATTGGGGGAGAGGGAAAGCTTTACTACCACGACTTTGCAACCAATGAGAACTACGTGGTAAGGATGCTCTGCTAACAGCTTTGGCCCTGGAGCCTGGGAAGAAAGTGCCCAGCATCCATCTCACAGCCCAGATGGGAGGTACCTTGTGCTCGGTGGCTTTGCCAGCAGCCAAGTCAGACCTGAAGGGTCCAGGCTCTGCCCAGCCTTGCCCCATCCCTCCTGGAAGCTCCAAAGTCAGGATGATGAATGGCTGCAGCAAGGGGGAAGCCTCCTACACTAGTGGTGGGTGGGTTCTTCCCAGGCTGTGTTCCTCCTGAGGACTTTGCTGCTCCAGAGGAGGGATTTTTCCAGTGGGGGACCCTTTCTGTAGCATGGGAAGGGATGCTCAGACTCGAGTCACTGGGGAGAAACTATATTTCCAGCCCTTTCCCTTGTGGGAGCCCAGGCTGCTTTTCCTCAAAAGCAGGAAATTCTGGTCCAGCTGGACACAAACTCAATACAGGAAACCCCTCCCCCGCCCCCCCCCAAGTTGGTTTTCTCACGACTCCTTCTTGTCCTTCTCAAGTCTGTTGCTGAAATTTGGAGGCAGATACTTCCCTTCTTCTTCCTGGGAACAGTGTGCTTCAAATGTCCCAACTCTCAGGCTCCACCACCCACTATTGAGCACCCGTTCCCCACAACAACAACAGACCCTCTCCCCAAATCCTCTGGAGAGCAGCCCAGCCCTGCTAGTCCTGCCTGCAGCTTTAGCCCCACATCCCCACATTTCTCCCTCACCCCAAAATCCAGCCTGAGAGATCCAGCCCTGCCTGCCCAAGGGTCTCCAAGTGCCACGGTGGGAAAAAGGGGCTGGACTCCAGTGTTGAGTGGCCATGTTGGTGAGATGTTCCATCTCACCAACGTGCTTGCCTCTCTTCTTGCTACGAGACTGTGTGGAGTGTGGGGCTGAGCCCATCTTAGGTGACTTTTAGAGGGGAGGAACTAAAGCCTCTTTCTCTTTTATTCTAGGAAGACTTCCCAGTGAAAAATGAAGGACAGTGCATGATGTCTGGGAGCCTGGTAGGTGCTGCCTGTGCTGGAAGAGCACGTGAGGAGCAGCTGGATGGGAGAGGGTTGGAGGACTTGGGTTGAAGGACCACTAGGGAAGGAGCTGTGTGTGTTCCTCACCTGCTCTCTCTGGGTGAAGCCCTCCAGTGCCTGTGGAGGAGGAGGTGATGATTCCAGCTTCCTCCTCTGCTCTGAAGGGCCGTGACAGAGCTGGGAAGCAGCCGTGCTGTGGGGGCTGTGCTCTGCCCCTCACAGCTGCTCACGTTCCTCTGTTTTTTCCTGCAGGATGACAATAAAAATTACCTCACCCTGGTGGAGCAGTACGGGGGTGGGATGTTGGTGTGCGGGACCGGAGCCTGCGCTCCCACCTGCTGGAACCTGGTGAGTTGTGGCTTCCTGTGGTGGGACCAGTGTGAAGCACTCGCTGCTCTGTTTGGTGCCCTCTCCATCTGTCCTGATCCTCCTTCTCTGAGTGCTCTGAACTGCCCACATGCCAGCTCCCTCGGGCTGCTGGAGGTGGCAGGGTGGGACAGCCTGGATCAGCAGAGGTCCCTGCGTGTCACCTTCTGTGCTGGCTCGGCGTGGCCCCCTCTCCTCACCTCCTGCCTGCAGCAGGGGCCCACGTGAAGATGGCTTGTGCCCTTCACTCATTTGAGCTGTGCCAGCCGAGGGGGTGGGATCCTGATGATCTTTAAGGTCCCTTCCAACCTGAGCCATTCGAGGAGAGCTGCTTTCCTCCTGCCCCGGGGGTGGAAGTGGGCACCTGGCTCCCCTGCGGTTCCCAGGCTCCTAAGGAGCTGTTTCTGTCCTTCCCCAGACACAGAGGAGGGAGAGCACTCCATGGGATGGCAGAGGGATTGCTCCTTTCACCCCTGACTCCAATACCCTCGTTGTCATTGATGGTAAGTCTGAGTGCTCTGGTGCCTTCAGTCATGATACCGTGCAGGAAGGCTGGGCTCTCCGTGGAGAAAAGGGGCTCCTGGGCACCTCGAGCTGCTCCAGGGGCTGCTCTGTCCCTTGGCTCTAGCTGGGGATTTGCCTTAGGGCTTCTTCCTGCTCTGCAGCTCCTGGAGAGAGTCCAGAGGAGGCCACAGAGATGCTCAGAGGGCTGGAGCAGCTCTGCTCTGGAGCCAGGCTGGGAGAGTTGGGGTGTTCAGCCTGGAGAAGAGAAGGCTCCAGGGAGACCTTAGAGCAGCTTCCAGTGCCTGAAGAGGCTCCAGGAAAGCTGGGGAGGGGCTTGGGACAAGGGCAGGGAGGGAGAGGACAAGGGGGAAGGGATGAAAACTGGAGGAGGGGAGATTGAGGTGAGACATGAGGAGGGAATTCTGGAGTGTGAGGGTGGTGAGAGCCTGGCCCAGGTTGCCCAGGGAAGCTGTGGCTGCCCCATCCCTGGCAGTGTTGAAGGGCAGGTTGGATGGGGCTTGGAGCAACCTGGGCTGGTGGGAGATGTCCCTGCCCATGCAGGGGGGTTGGATCTAGATGATCTTGAAGGTCTTTTCCAACCCAAACCAGCCTGGGATCCTGTGAGCCTTTTTGCCCCATGGGAATGCAGATCACTGTAGGGCAGAGCACAGCACAGGTGGTTCATTCCTGTCCAGGGTGTGGGGGCTGAGTCTGGGTGAGAGGGCAGAGTAGAGTGGGAATGACAGGGAAAGAGGGTCCTGTGGTAATTCTGCTGCTTTGGGCCTGTCAGGAGGGATGGGGCTCCCTTGAGAGGACAAGAAAGATGTCCCTGCTGCTTTGGAAGGAACAGGATGGAAAAGGGTCCCTGGGGGAGTTCTGCCAGGTCTGCTCAGTCCTAGGCAGTGGGGACAGGGTTTCAGGACCTTTGTCCACCAGTTCTCTGAGTTTTTCCTGGCCTGCCTTTCTGCCCAGCTAGTTCTTGGTGCTTTTGTTTTCTTTTCACAAATCCTTCTGCCTCTTCTGGAGGCAGCCCACTGCAATGAGCCTTCCTACCCCACAGGTCATGACATCTACTCCACCATCAAGAAGAGCCAGCAGAATGGCAAGATACCCCGTTTCCGACGAGTGAGGGGGGGGTGGGGAGCTCTACACAAGTGACACAGTGATGCAGAGTGAGTATGGGGAGATCCTGAAGGTGGGGGACCTGCTGCTTTGCCCCGCCAGGCAGACAAACTGGCCTCTGACTCAGTCCACAACTGTGGGCCCATAAGTACTTTTTGTACCTCTTTACTTGGCTCTCATGAGCCCCCACCTGCAGTGCTGTGGCCAGTTCTGCAGCCCCCAACATAAGGACGTGGAGCTCCTGGAGAGAGTCCAGAGGAGGCCACAGAGATGATGGGAGGGCTGGAGCAGCTCTGCTCTGGAGACAGGCTGGGAGAGTTGGGGTGTTCAGCCTGGAGAAGAGAAGGCTCCAGGGAGACCTGAGAGCACCTTCCAGTGCCTGAAGGGGCTCCAGGAAAGCTGGGGAGGGGCTTGGGACAAGGGCAGGGAGGGAGAGGACAAGGGGGAAGGGATGAAAACTGGAAGAGGGAGATTGAGGTTGGACATGAGGAGGGAATTCTGGAGTGTGAGGGTGGTGAGAGCCTGGCCCAGGTTGCCCAGGGAAGCTGTGGCTGCCCCATCCCTGGCAGTGTTGAAGGGCAGGTTGGATGGGGCTTGGAGCAGCCTGGGCTGGTGGGAGGTGTCCCTGCCCATGCAGGGGGTTGGATCTGGATGATCTTTAGGGTCCTTTCCAAATCAAACCATTCTCTGAAGTACAGAGCACATCTTGGAGGGGTACATCCTCTCTGCCTTCCTGGTATGTAGCTCCAGGGCTTTTTGTTTGGGTTTGGTCACCTCTGGAGCTGTGGAGAGGGCCAGCAAACGTAGTGTCCATCTGCAGTGCTTGTGAGGAGGGACCCAAGGGCTCACTCCTTGCTGCCAGCTGGGGGATTTTCACCTCGTTGCTTCTGAGACAAAGCAGCTGACTAGTGAGTTCCTCTTGCTCAGGCTGGGGGGGATGGGGAAATGGAGAGAAATGGGTGGCAAGTCCCCTGTCAGATGCTGGAAGGAAATATGGTTGTGTAAAGGTGTCATCAGCTGCTGTGGGGTGGTGGAAACAGGAAGAGCCACTTGGACTCTGGGCAGTGATTCTTTCCAAAACCCATGTTGAGCTGGGTGGGGAATAGAAGGGACCCTCCTCCATTTCCATGAGCTTCCTACCTTGCCTCCCCAGTGACACTGGGGAGTGGGAGATCATTGAACCCCAGTGAGAGAATCAACTCAAGATCCCACTAGGGCAGCAGGCAACCAAGGCACTGGTAAACAAACCTGATAGACCCAGAGCTGCCAGGCTGCTCCCACACTTCCACAGAACTCCCTGCTCTGGGGACATCAACTAAGGATGCCCAGAGGGACCTTGTCACTGCTGGGGATGCCCTTTGTGGCCGTGGGGTTTGAGTAGGAAGAGCATCACTGGGTTTTCCACAACAAACACAACCAATAGTGCAGGTTGTTCCACCAAGGGAGCCTTTCTGTGTGATTGTAGCTCCCCTGTGCATGGAGGGAGAAGGGGTTTCCCTTGCTGCTCAGCCCCTGAGGTTTTGCTGGGCTCTGGGGACTTGAGCTTCAAGAGGAACTGAAGGGTGAGAGAGCTGGGGTGTTCAGCTTGGAGAAGAGAAGGCTCCAGGGAGACCTTAGAGCACCTTCCAGTGCCTGAAGGGGCTCCAGGAAAGCTGGGGAGGGACTTGGGACAAGGGCAGGGAGGGAGAGGACAAGGGGGAAGGGATGAAAACTGGAGGAGGGGAGGTTGAGGTGAGACATGAGGAGGGAATTCTGGAGTGTGAGGGTGGTGAGAGCCTGGCCCAGGTTGCCCAGGGAAGCTGTGGCTGCCCCATCCCTGGCAGTGTGGAAGGGCAGGTCCCTTCCAACCCAAACCAGTCTGGGAGTCTATGTATGGGTGCAAAGAGCTGGGTGGGAGAGAGAGGACAGGGAACCCACTGGGAAGGTGGCAGGTGAGGAGCAGCAGTTAGTGCCCTGCACAGGTCAGGTGTTGGGGTGGGCTCAGACCTGTCCCTTGCCTGGAGCACAGAGGGTGTTTGTTTCCCCACTGTTGGAGGGTGAGGGCCTGGCTGCAGAACACTCTGGTTTGGGCCCCACCAGTGGTTTTTCAGCTGAAAGGTTTTTCTGACCACTCACTTCCCTTTTCAGACCCTCAGTTTGTCAAAGCCACCACGTTAAGACACGAGGAGCCTCACCAGGACAAGATTTACTACTTCTTCCGTG
This sequence comes from Apus apus, assembly GCF_020740795.1. Classification (NCBI taxonomy): domain Eukaryota; kingdom Metazoa; phylum Chordata; class Aves; order Apodiformes; family Apodidae; genus Apus; species Apus apus. The sequence continues at coordinate 2,185,137 of NC_067291.1, read as the reverse complement.
AAGACAACCCAGACAAGAGTCCTGAGGCCCCCAGAAACATCTCCCGTGTGGCCCAGCTGTGTAAGGTACCAGGGGAACAGTGTGTGGTGGGGAGGCAAGAGTGTTCTGGGGGTGGCAGAAGGACATGCCAGCTCCTTGGTGTTACTGACTCCTAATTTGGCCCCTCTGGCTCAATGATTTCCTGGGCCACAGAGTTTCTTATCTCCCAGTTATCCATCCAGGATGCTGGACAGGGGCTACACAGAGGCAGAAGGGATGCTCTGGCCATCTACCAGCCCAAGCACGTGGCTGATGCTGTTATCAGAAGGTTCCCAGGCCCAGCAGAGTCAGATGATAAGCAGTGCAGTGAGCAGGGAGAGCAAAAAGCAGCCACTAATGAGCTCCAGACTCAGATACTGGAAGGCAAACAAGCCCCAGGGCAGGCACAGCAGCCTGCTGATCAGGAGCTAAACAGCAGTGACAGCTATAAATTCCATCTAGCACGTTCCTATCAACCCTGTTGTTATCCTGAACCTTTTGAACCCCCCCCACTGGATGGTAAAAAAATTGTAGTTTAACCCCAGCTGGTTGCCCACTGCCCCCAGGTTGGGGTAGGGGAGAGAACTGGGAGGATAAGAGTGAGAAAACCTGTGGGTTGAGATAAAGGCAGTTTGACAGGGAAAGCCAAAGCCACACAAGCAGAGGGAAGACAAGTTCATTCCCTGCTTCCCGTGGGCAGCAGGTGTTCAGCCATCCCCAGGGCTCCATCACACGTAAATGGTGACTTGGGAAGACAAATGGCACCACTCAGAATGTCCCCTCCTTCCTTCTTCTCCCCCCTCTTCCTTCTCCTCCCCCCCTCTCCCCCCCAGTTTCATTGCTGAGCACAATGTCATATGGTCAGTTGTCCCACCCGGGTCCCCTCCCAACTCCTTGTGCCCCCCCCAGGCTGCTCCCTGGTGGGGTGAGGAGCAGGACAGGCCTTGGCTCTGTGTAGGTCCTGCTCAGCAGGAAGGAGAACATCCCAGTGTCACCAGCACTGTTCCCAGCACACATCCAGAGCCCAGCCCCGTGCCAGCTACTGGGAGGAAAGATGAACCAGCACGGAGCGTTCTTCTCTGCCACAACCTGACTCCCTGCTTTCCCTCTCCCACAGGGAGACAAAGGGGGAACCAGCTCGCTCTCTGCTTCCAAGTGGACCACCTTCCTGAAGGCCACCTTGATTTGTGTAGACCCGGTCACCAAGGGCAACTTCAACTGGCTGCAAGATGTCTTCTTCGTCCCGGCGAGGAACTGGCGCCAGTCCAAAGCCTACGGGCTCTTCACCAACACCTGGTGAGGGGCTTTGCAAAAGATCCCCTGGGCCAAACCCTTTCTTTCTTCAGCAGTGGGTGGAAAGCAGCCACAGGGGGTGACAGGTGATGGTCTCCCTGACCCTCTCTTTGTCACCCTCAGGGGAAGCTCTGCTGTTTGTGTCTATTCCTTTGGGGACATTGACGCCGTGTTTCGGACATCCAGGCTGAAAGGCTATCAGGGTCCCACCCCAGAGATCAAGCCTGGGCAGGTGAGTGAGGGATAAGAGATGCTGAGGTGAAGTGGAGAGGCCTCCTGAGGCCGGGGGAGCTGGTCCTTGCTCTGTCAGAGCAGTTGTCAGAGTAGCTGGGGCAGGTTGGGGGAACTGTCCCAGCACCGAGCAGCCAGGTGAGAGCTGGGGCAGCAAGAGAGGTTGTAGGAAAGATCTGAGCTTGGCTGCTGGAAACAAAAGGAGGCTGGATAAGGTCCAAAGCCTTCATAGAAAGCAGGGGGAGACAGGCTCCTACCTGCCTGGGCAGACAGGTCTGGAGGCCACCTTGCTTGCTGATCCCCTGGGCTTCCCCCAGCCGACCTGCAGCCCAGCCCTGCTGCACCACCCCCCCGGTGGGGGAGGCAGTTCAGAGCTGCCTGGGGGGGTCAGGGGCTGTCACCCTCCTGAGCTGGGAGCTCGGTGGTAGCACCTGGCACGGGCACAATCCCAGTGGCCCCGGGACTTGTGTTTGCCCCCAGGACAAAGGGGCCCTAGACCCAGGGGTCTGCGTGGGGCCCTGGAGCTTCATCCCCGGGGGACCTGGCTCTGCCCCTGACGGTGGCTTTTCTCCCCTCTTGCTGCAGTGTGTTTCCTCTGGCCAGCACACCCCGAGCGAGACCTTCAAGATAGCTGACAGCCACCCGGAGGTGGAGGAGAGGGTGGAGCCCCTCTCCCCCACCAAGAGCCCCTTGTTCCACAACAAGCACCGTTACCAGAGGATCCGGGTGCACGAGGTCTCGGGGGGCGACGGCCGCCGCTACAACGTGCTTTACCTGGCAACAGGTACTGGCACCCACTCCCTCTGCAGCCCCCCTGGAGGCTGCCTGCCCCTCCAGGGAGACAAGGGAAGCAAGAGGAGACCCCCCCCCCCCTCCAGCACAGTGAGAAGCAAGGGGCTGTGTTCCCCGTTGAGCATGTTTGTTAAGTAGACGAGAGTTGCCGAGTCCCAGCGTGGTTTGTTAGGACCAGTTTGGCAAAGACAGGCTGAAAGCAGCATCCCAGCAGGTGGGGATTTCCCTTGTTGGGTTGTGTCAGCCTGTGGGAGGGCGAGGGTGGAGCAGTACAGCTCTCCCCAGGGGCAGCTTTGCACTGCCAAGCAGAAATCCTTTGCGGAGGGATCCTGCTCCGTCATCTCCTGTCCCTGCTTGCTCTGGTGCAGCAGCACAGGCTTCCTGTGAGGTCAGCCCTTCTGGCTGGAGGCACAGCTGCCAGAGGTCCTGGGGCAGCCAGAGGTGCTGTGGAGCTGGGCCAAGGTGTTCCAGCTGCAGGTGGACAGGACAGCAGAGCAAAAAGAAAACACGTTGGCGAGCTCAGTTAGGGAGCCACAAAGGTCCCTAACCCTGTGCTTCCCTCTCCGGCCTTCCCAGCTCCACGGGCTGCTCCCTGTAGCTGTGCTCATCCCTTTTTCTGCCCTGCCCTGGGCTTTGTTCACTGGCACTTGTGGAGGGACTTCCTGGGTTCGTTTTTTTGTTGTTGTTTCCCAAGCCACGATTAAAAAGTGCAGACAGCTCTCAGCGGGTGGCCTGGGTTGGCTCAGGGCCCACACAGGGCTCAGCTCCTTCTTACCTTGCCAAAAGCCTCAGCTGAAATGCAGCTGAAGCCTTGGGGAGTCCCACCAGGGAGCTCGTTCCAAGCTACAGGGCTTGGCAGGGCACCCTTGCTCAGGTAGGTGCTGAGACAAGGGCCAGCACCTGGGGGGTCCTGGTCCCTCCACCCTGGTTGGTGGTGGAGAAGGAAGCGACTATTTGGGAAACCATGCAAAAAGAGAGTAAACCTTGAGGATTCCTCAGCCCTGCTCCCTCTAGATCTGTCTTTCCATCCCTTCGCCAGACTAATTTCCTTAAATCACCAGTTTGGGAGTTATTTGACTGGGGAGGGGAGTCAGTTGAATTAGGAAAACAGGCAAAAGCCCCAGTTTGAGCCCCAGGCGGGTGGTGAGATGAGGCTGAGGCAGGACCAGGGCAGTGATCAAAGCAGAGTGGAGCTCCAGAGAGGTTGGGTCTTCCTGCTGAGGCTGCTGCAGTGCAGCAGATCAAAGCACAGCCAGGTCCTCCAGGGCCATGGGAAGGGGGTTCCTGGTGGCTCTTGGCTGGGAGGATGACAAGGCTCTGCTCTCCTGGGGATGGTCTCCTAGCAGGGCAAACTGGCTGCTTACTGAGCAAGGTTCTGTCTTCTCTGGGCAGCTGGTTCAGGCCTCCAGGCAGGCCTGGCTCTGCAGGGGGATGTTGTCTGTCCCTGCCTGCTCTCAGCAGGCTTCAGCAGAACTCTTCCCTCCTTCTTTCCAGACAAGGGATCCATCCACAAGATCGTGGAGCTGCCGGATGGGGTGCAGAACATCATGGAGCTTCAGGTCTTCCCAAAGAAGGACCCGATCCAGTCCATGATCCTGGACCACAAGAGGGTGGGTCTCTGCCTGCTCCATACAGAGGAGAACAGAGGGTCAGGCTGCAGCTTTCAAAGCAAGTAGCAGGGGAGGCAGGGCCAGGTGGTTTAATGACAGCCTCTGGATCTGGAAGTAGCTTCTGGGTGGGTTGGTGGGGGGGGTCCTGTGCTGTGTTTTGCTAAGTCCAAACAGCTGGGCTTCCAGTGACTGGGTAACTGTCTGGTCAGTGGGCAAGGGAGCTTTTTGGACACCTCGTGTCCTCTGGAGATGAGGGAAGAACGAGGCTGTTTGCCCCTGGGGCCAAACCCCAGCAGAGGTTTCTCTCCCCCTGCGGTTTCCCCTCTGGTTGCCCAGCCTTGCTGGCAGATGTGCTGCCAGGCAGCTCTGCTGCTCCATCCCAGGGGTGACAGCACTGCTGTCACTGAGGGCACCAACCTGTTGGCAGACAGGGGCTGCTCCCCCTCTCGTGACAGGGACCTCAGACTGCATCGCCTGCAGATCCACCAGCCCCGCTGGTGAGATCCAGCCCAGTGTCCCAGCTGTGGCTGAGGTGCTGGGCACTCGGCGGGGTGACACGGGGGGACAGGGACCTGTCTTCCCTCCTGCAGGCCGTGCTGTACGTTGGCTCAAGGAGTAAAGTCCTGGAGATTCCCATGGACATGTGCGGGGTGTATCGCAACAACTGCGAGAGCTGCTTGTTGGCACGGGACCCCTACTGTGGCTGGGCCAATGGGACCTGCCAGTCTGTCTACCTGAACCAGTAAGTGCCACCTTCTGCTTCTCCCTCACCTTCAGCTGCTTGCTTTGCTGGGAGACATACCCAGACTTGCCCCTTCCTGGCCGGGGCTGCCCCTGGTTTTGATGCCAGAGATGTGGCCAGGCAGGAGAAGTGCAGATGTTTGTGCTCTTCCTAAAAATTCTGCCTGTTCAGGGATCCATCTGTCCCTCAGCACCCCTGCTCTGGAGAGGGAGAGACTGGGGGATTTTTCAGTTTGAAGGAAGGCTGGGGAGGGGCTTGGGACAAGGGCAGGGAGGGAGAGGACAAGGGGGAAGGGATGAAAACTGGAAGAGGGAGATTGAGGTGAGACATGAGGAGGGAATTCTGGAGTGTGAGGGTGGTGAGAGCCTGGCCCAGGCTGCCCAGGGAAGCTGTGGCTGCCCCATCCCTGGCAGTGTTGAAGGGCAGGTTGGATGGGGCTTGGAGCAACCTGGGCTGGTGGGAGGTGTCCCTGCCCATGCAGGGGGGTTGGATCTAGATGATCTTGAAGGTCCTTCCAACCCAAACCAGCCTGGGATTCTATGATTTTTGAGTCCCCAGCCCCCCTTTTCCTGTGTGAACTGTGCACAGCTCTGCTGGCTGTGATGCTGTCTGCAGTGTGAGCTGCTGGGTCTCAGGTTTGTCATCCAGCAAGCTCCTGAGTGGGGTGTGGGGTGTTTTTCCCCACCCAGATTGGGTTCATCTTGGGGGTGATTCCCTTCCCAGCCCTGAAGTGCTGCTTCCCTGAGGCTAGTGCTTTCTTAATTCCTCTTCTCATCTTCTAGGGAGGTACACCAGGACCTGAACCTGGACCCGTGGCAGGGAAAGTGCCAAAAGGGGGATGTTAAGGAAGGTAAGTGAAAGTTTGAGCTGGGGGCTGCTTATTTGGGGCAGGAGGACCAATTCTCCAGCCTCTGTACGGGCCGTGCCAGGTGTTGCAGCTCATTGCTGGGGACCTGGGAGTGACCCTGCTGAGACTGAGACACTGAGCAAGTCTCAGCTTGGAGTGAGTTGCTAGAGGATGGATTTCTGAGCTGGGTGAGAGGCCTCAAAACTCTGTGTAGGCTGATGGCCAGGGAGAAGAGTCCCATGGGCTTCACCAGGCGTGGGTCAGGCCCTGCCATTGTCCTTACATGGCCATGTAACCTCTCCCCATCGACCCAGCTGTCCTTCCCTCCAGACCTGGGAAGGAATCTGTGGTTCCTGGAGGCACCTGTCTCATCCCACCCTTCTCCATCTCTTCCAACAGATGATTATCAGAACATCACAGTTGTCCCTTTCTCCCGCTACTACCTCAACTGTCCCATCGAGTCCCACTATGCCACCTACAACTGGTACCACAACAACAGCCTCATCAAGACCTGCAACACCACCCACCCCCAGCAGGACTGCTTCCACTTCATCCAGAATGTCAGCCATGTCCACTATGGCCACTACGTCTGCATCTCAGAGGAGGATGGCTTCAAGCAGGCTCTGGTGAAGGAGCGCCTGGTCAACCAGCTCAGGTTCATGTCCCAGAAGGGCCAGGCCTCCATGACGTTTGGCTCTTGGCTGCAACTGCTCCTGATGGTGGTGTTGGTGGAGCTCTTCCACTGAACACGAGAGGACTGTGTTCCCAGCTGCTGCCACTCTTCTTGCACTTGCTGTCCACTCCTGAGGCGAGATTCCCGTTCTCTTAATCGCTCCTTGGACCTTCATCTTTGACTGTCCCAAAAGGGGTCCTGGGCAGCAACCCCCCTCCATCTTTGACCTTGGTGGGAGAGTCACGGGGAAGAAGATGGGGCTGCAGGGTGAGATGGAGGAGGGTTGGAGACAGGGAGGGAAGGGATACCCTAGGACACTGGGGACACTCACTGGACCCAGCAGCGGGGAGGGAGCGGTGTCAGCCTCTCCCCAACGCTGGTGGCTCCATTCTGGTGGTTGTCCTGAGCCCACCCTGGATGAGGACACCCAGGGGACTTTGCCAATGTGCATGCACTGATCCTCAGGGCACGGCCACTCCTCTCTTCGGGAACGTGCATGTGATGAAGAGGAGGAACCAGCCCTTGGCCTTTCTACCTGGTTGACCTGTGCTCTGCTTCCGGCGGGGACTGATGCCTCCGAGTTTTTTGGTGGCTGATGGTTGGGTTGGAACACGCTCCCAAGTGTCACACGTGGGGCCCCCTTCTGGGCTGGAGAATTGGGCTCTGGAAGGGTTTTAGGCGTTGGGTGTATGGGGTTGGTTTTTTGTTACAGCTTGGGCTTGGGCAAGGGAGGGAGATGGGAAACCAGGGGTGGAAACCTGCCGGCGAGGGCGGGCACAAAGTTAGCGGCTTGCATGGAAAAGCCTCGGAGAATGACTAGATTTTGGGGTGTGGGGAAGGACAGGTGGAAGGGGAGGTGGCAGCAGAGCCTCAAACCAAACCCGGGGAGGCCTCGGGGATGCAATTTGAAACGCACAAAATCCTCTGCAGGCAGCTAAGGGCATTTATCTGTGGGCATTTATCTGTGCTCCCAGCACTTCTCCTCCGGGAGAGGGACCGGGCTTCCTCAGGGTTTTAGAGGTGCCAATCTCAGGGCAACACCCCCCGGGCTCAGGGGGGGGCCTGTCCCTGTCCCCACCACCCTCAGCCTCTCTCCCTCCCACTGCGGGGTGGGGGGGACAGGGAAGGAGCAGGGTTTGCTTCTCTTGGGCTTGGAGGTCTCTGAAGGAAACAAAACGAAACTGTGAAACCCGGGATGCTCTCCCTGTGCCTCCAGGCCAGGGGTGATCCCACACCTTTGTCCAAACCTTCCCCGACCCCCTCCCAGGCCAAAACTGCCCAGCTTCGGGCCGTGGCATGGAGAGGGGCATCTGATCTCATGCTTCCAATAAGAAACCTGGCACAGCAGCACAAGCTCCTGCTTCGTGCCTGCTTGGAGACACTCAGGAGTGCCCGGGGGGGGGGCTTTTTGGCGAGGGGGGAGAGATGCCACTTGCCTCTCGTGACCATGGACAACAGGCCAGAGCTTCCTACTGCACTACATTTCCAAGAATACCCCCCCCTTGAATCTAGGATAGAGCTTCTTACATCCCTTCTCAAAGCACTTTAACTTTGTGGACTAACAAATACCTATTTATTATCGACTGGTAATTACTGCACTTGTATAATTTTATAGTATTCTAGAAAGAGGGGTCAAATTAGAGGAGAAACAAGACAACAGCTACCAAAAAAAACCAACCAACAACCTTTCAGAGCTGTGACCAAAGTGAGAATGTGATCATTGAAATAAAAGTGTGGAAAAGAGCCAGGAGAGTGGTGGGTTTTGCACTGGGGGGGGGACAAGGAATAGTCGGGGTCTCCTTCACCCTCCTTCCCTGCCTGGCAGCAGCCCTGGCACCAGCAGGAGCATCAAATCCGGGCAGATTCCTAGAGGGAAAAAGCCGGGGGGGAGGAGAAAGGGGGTGTTGGGTGTTAGCAGCCCCCCCCCCAGCTCCTCACCGCCCACCCCCTGAGGAAAGCGGGGGGTGTAAGAAGGGGCGGTGGGTGCTGGGGGAGCCGGCAGCTTCTGCTCTGCCGGGATCCCGCCCATCCTCGCCTTTGACGTCGGGAATGACTTTTAGGAACTGCCACCCTTGGCTTGACAGGCTGTGAAACGGCGCCGTGCTGAACTCCCACCTCGGTTTTTTTTGTTCCCCCCCCCTCCCCCGCCGGTTTTCAGGGGGAAAAAAAAAGAAAAAGGAGTTGCTGGTCGATAGCCAAGGTGGGGAAAGCAAAACCCAACCTCAGGGCTGAGGGTTGGGAGGGAGGGGAGCAGGGGAGAAGTGTTCAGGCTTTTAAAAAAAGCTGGCAGCAAATGCAAGAGGGAAGAGTGAAACCTCCCCTTCTCTTGCAGAGAGCCCAGCAGACCTGTCCGTGTTCTTTTGCAGAAGGTTGTGGCTTCACCCAAAGCCCTGCCTGCTCGGTTCTCTGTGAGCTGCTCTTCACCCCTCCTGCTCGTCCTGTTCCTGCAGGCAGTGTTGGAAAATCATAGAATCCCAGGCTGGGTTGGGTTGGAAGGGACCTTCAAGATCATCCAGATCCAACCCCCCTGCATGGGCAGGGACACCTCCCACCAGCCCAGGTTGCTCCAAGCCCCATCCAACCTGCCCTTCAACACTGCCAGGGATGGGGCAGCCACAGCTTCCCTGGGCAACCTGGGCCAGGCTCTCACCACCCTCACACTCCAGAATTCCCTCCTCATGTCTCACCTCAATCTCCCTCTTCCAGTTTTCATCCCTTCCCCCTTGTCCTCTCCCTCCCTGCCCTTGTCCCAGGTCCCTCCCCAGCTTTCCTGGAGCCCCTTCAGGCACTGGAAGGTGCTCTCAGGTCTCCCTGGAGCCTTCTCTTCTCCAGGCTGTCCCCTGGGACCTGTGCTGGACATCCTGAGCTGGGCACTTCAGCACATGGTTGAGTGAGCAGAGCTCACTCCAGACTCACTCACAACCAGAGTTGATGGTTTGATTTGATGATCTTAGAGCTCTTTTCCAACCTTAATGATCCCAGGCTTCAAGTTGCAGGAGGGTTTTGTTTTGTTTGGTTTTTTTTTGCAGGTCCTGGGTCTGTGGTGGGGTTTGGCAGCTGAAAGTGAAAGCTTCCCCTGCCGTGCTTCTGTCTGAGCTTGGGCTTTGGCAGAAAACTTCCCGCCAGTGACATAAGTGACAGCAGCATCTTGACGTAAAGGAGGAGAAACGGGCCCAAGGCAGGAGGGTTTTGGTTGGAGCTAAAACAAGAAGTGTGATTTCTGACAGGGAGGGGGTGAGGAGCTCACCCTGGACAGGAGGGGGAGAATCAGAATGACGGAATGGGTTGAGTCAGAAAGGACCTTCAAGACCATCCAGCTCCAACCCCCCCCGCATGGGCAGGGACACCTCCCACCAGCCCAGGCTGCTCCAAGCCCCATCCAACCTGCCCTTCAACACTGCCAGGGATGGGGCAGCCACAGCTTCCCTGGGCAACCTGGGCCAGGCTCTCACCACCCTCACACTCCAGAATTCCCTCCTCATGTCTCACCTCCATCTCTCCTCTTGCAGTTTTCATCCCTTCCCCCTTGTCCTCTCCCTCCCTGCCCTTGTCCCAAGCCCCTCCCCAGCTTTCCTGGAGCCCCTTCAGGCACTGGAAGGTGCTCTCAGGTCTCCCTGGAGCCTTCTCTTCTCCAGGCTGAACACCCCAACTCTCCCAGCCTGGCTCCAGAGCAGAGCTGCTCCAGCCATCAGAGCATCTTTGTGGCCTCCTCTGGACCCCCTCCAAGAGCTCCACGTCCTTCTGGTGTTGGGGAAACAACAACCTGGCACCCAGGCGCTATCGCTTGGAGGCCAAGGTCACACACCCAGATATTTGTGTCTCCCAGCCTACCTTGGCTCTCTTGGCCCAGAAGCAAGGTGAGAGCACAGGACCCAGCACCCTGGGGCCAACCCTGGGTAGCAGGGAGACCCCCTGACCCCTGCAGGGGCTGCAGCAGCATCTCCTTGCCCACCCTTTGTCCCTTCTCCTTGGGGACAACCAGGGCGGAGCTTTTGGCTGCATTTCCTGAGAAAAGAAACCAACATTTCGGGCTGGTTTTTATTCTGAGCCACGTTTCTCCTGCCCACCAGCTGCTTCCTCTGGATACAAGCAGCCCCAAAACCACGGGGCTGCTGAGCAAACACACCAGGTTTATCGCGGGACAAGCTTTGCCTGGGGAGGGGAAAGTCGAGGCAGCACCACCCACACCCTGACTATGGCCACATTGTTTGAGGGAGTTATTTTGGGAGCCTGGTTTCGATGGGAGTGGGCACAAACAGGAAGGTCGGGGACTGCAGTGCCTTCTCCAGGCTTCCTCCAGCCCTGGCCAGGGGGAAAAAGGCCGCACGCCCGGAACAAAAGCTTCGGGAGCGCTCGATGTTTTTATTCCCAGCAGCATTTTTGGGGGCTGTTTCTGCCTCTGACCTCACTGGCGGCCTTGGGGGCTGCTGTGGGAGGACAATAGACCCTGGGAAAATCCTGTATCCACCTGAGAACTGCTGAGAAATCCCACAGCAGCCTCCTGCTCGCTCCGTGCAAGCCCTCAGGCCACGCACTGGCCATAAGCCCATCCCAGATGTGTCTCCAGCTCTAGCATCCCCCTGGGCAGCTTTTCCTGGTGGGATGGGGGTACAGGGCAACTCCCAGAAGGCTGGAGCCTGGAACTGGGATGCTGCCACAGCCACTCCTGGTTTCACAAGAGCTGGGATGCCAGGGATGCAGCGGTGCCCTTGGGCAACATCCTCCAGCCTCCCCATCTCTCGGGAACCAGCCTCCCCATTTCTTGGGGACCAGCCCCCCCATCCCTCAGAGACCAGGCTCCCCATCCCTTGAAGACCAGCCTCCCCTTCTCTCCGGGACCAGCCTCCCTCTCTCTTGGGGACCAACCCCCCATCTCTCAGGGACCAGCCCCCCTATCCCTCAGGGACCAACCCCCATCCCTTGGGGACCAACCCCCCATCCCTCAGGGACCAGCCCCCCCTATCCCTTGGAGACCAGCCCCCCTATCCCTCAGGGGCCAGCCCCACTATTCCTCAGGGGCCAGGCTCCCCATCTCTTGAGGACCAGCCCCCCCATCTCTTGGGGACCAACCCCCCATCCCTCAGGGACCAGCCCCACTATCCCTCAGGGGCCAGCCCCCCCATCTCTTGGGGACCAACCCCCCGTCTCTCGGGGACCAGCCCCCTATCTCTTGAGGACCAGGCCCCCATCTCTTGGGGACCAACCCCCCATCTCTTGGGAACCAGCCTCCCCATCTCTTGGGCACCAACACCCCTTCACTTGGGGAACAGCCCCCCTATCCCTCAGGGACCAGCCCCCCCATCTCTTGAGGACCAACCTCCCCATCTCTTGAGGATCAGCCTCCCCATCTCTCAGGGACCGACCCCACATCCCTTGGGCACCAAGCCCCCATCCCTCAGGGACCAGGCTCCCCATCTCTTGGGGACCAACCCCCCATCTCTCGGGGACCAGCCCCCCTATCCCTCAGGGACCAGCCCCCCCATCTCTTGAGGACCAGCCTCCCCATCTCTTGGGCACCAACCCCCCATCTCTTGGGTTTCAGCTTCCTCATCTCTCAGGGACCAATCCCCCCATCTCTTGGGGACCAACCCCCCATCTCTCAGGGACCAGCCCCAGCCCTCTCCTGGCAGGTTTCCTATCTCACACCTTGCCCTGGGCTCAGCTTGGCCAGCACACCCTGCCCCTCCCGGCCTCGGAGCCAGCCCGGGGGCTCTCCCGTGGGTCACCCCCGGCCCAGCTCTCCCATGGGTGTCCTGCCCATCCTGCCTGACGCCGCCGGTGTCACTTCTCGCTTCCCATGGGACAGGCTGGCAAAGCAGAGCCACAACGAGCTCTGAATCAGCTCCCCGAAACTGGGCCACCCTCCCGGCTGCCCTCACCCCTCTCCATCTGACCTGTTCTTCCCGTCTGTGCTCTGGCAGCTCTGTTTGCTGCCCGGCAGCCTTTTCCCCCTTTTCCCTGAGGATCTCAGGATCTAACCCGGGTGGCCCTGCGTGCCCCTGGGCTCCTTTTGCCCCTGGTCCACACTGTGACATGACCTGGATCACCAGTTTGGGTCGGGGCTGGCCGTGGTGAGCAAGGCAAGGGGGAAATCCAGTCACTTACAAGAAATGAGATGGCCCAGGAGGTTCTGGGGGAAGTCAAACTCAGAATAAACTCAAAATAAACCCGTGTGCCTTCCTCCCACGTGGCTGTGATCTTCCTCACATGCAAAGGCTTTTTTTTTTCCCCAGCCCAGCCATGAATTTCCACCCTGAGATCCCCAAGGGGTGAGTGCAGCCCAAGGATGTGTCCCACCAGGATGAGATACCCCTCGATGGAGAACCCAAAACCCAGGAATAACCCCATCCATTTTTTAAATCCAGGACTTCATGCAATAAATGAGCCAGATGAGATCCAGTTTCACGGAGCAGGACGATAAAAACAAGCTGGAATTGCCCCAGTTTCAGAATAAAGCTGGTCCTGCCTGGCTCTGTCCTCCTGATGAGCTGCTCTGAGAGGGTCCAGCAGCTCCTGGAGCACCTTGGGGACATTGCCCAGCTCGTGCTGGGTCATCCCCTTCACTCCTGGGGGAAACACTCCAGTGAGAGTCACCTGATCGTGGCTGCAGTTGAAAGGTTTCTCTTTTTGAGCAGAATAGTGTGAAATTTAGTTCTTTCCCTTCCAGCCCTGAACTGAATCACAGGGGCTTTCTGGGCAAGAGTTTTGCTACTGAAATGTTCCCAACCACCTGCAGGTGGGCAGGAGCTGAAAGCTTGAAAGGAGTGGATTCATGCCACGTGGTGAGCAGGGAAGACCCCAGGGAAGAAATCACTGCAGGAAAAAAACCCAAGTAGAGCTGGTTGGAAAATACAGGAAAACCAGTCCTTCCCAAGGGCCAAGTGTGAGGAGCTGCAGCCAAGCAGCATGTGCCCACCTCTGGACACAGGTTGTATTTTTAAGGTAAGAAATCAAGGTAGTCAGCTCCAGGCCCTTTTTCCAGGCATGGATTTCCCACCTGCTTCCCTCCACTCTCCATCCCAGGGACACCATGAAGTGGCTTTTTTCCCTGCTCCCCAAACCAGATCTGCTTCCAGCATCACCCTGGCTGAAGTCTGGCTGGTTTCCATCAGCTCTGGGGGGCTCAGAGTTGCCTGCAGCCGTGTGGAAAGGATGAGGTGCTCCACCAAAACCCCTTCCCTCTGCTAAATCACCACGGGCTTGGCATTCCCAGGTGCCTGGAGGACACAGTGGAGGATGCTGAGTCTCCATGGAGGCCGAGGTTTGGCTGGGGCTGTGGTGCTGGCTCAGAGTTTCCTGCCCTGGGGGGGGTTCTCAGCAGCCTCTTGGGGCTGGGATTTACTGGGGGAAGGTGTAAAGGGGTTTGTCACCCTGCTTGTTTGGTGACACCTTTACTCGGGAGGTGACACACGGCAGGGAAGTCCCACAGGTGGCAAGTGAGAGCAGCCACCCACAGGTGCCACGTGGAAACCCTGCTGGAGGAGCTCTCATTGTCCCCAGCGTGGGTGACACAGAGAGGCCACCAGGGATGGGAGAGACTCTCGGTTTTGGATCATCCACCCGAGTCAGATGGGCTGTGTGGGCGAGCTGCTGCCTGGGGGGGGGTGTGAAACACCCCCTCCCAGCACCCCCCCGCCCCCCCTTTCTGCTCACCAATGGCAGGGCAACCAGCAAAGAGCCTTGTCTCAGCTGCCACCTCTGCAGCCTGAGGAAAGAGTGACACTGTGGGTTTCTGAGCACTGCCCCCACCTGTTTCCTGCCCCCCAGTTTCCACCAGAGCCCCCAAACCACACAGGTTCCTCCCCCAGCTGCAGTGGTTTCCTCTGTGAACAACGTGCTGGGGGACTGTTGGAGTGGGGACAAAGCCTTGTGTTCCCTTTGCCATTGGGGGGGGAAATACCACTGGGGGGGGGGGAGGGAGCCCCAAAAATCCAGAGACCACCCAGGGTGGAGGGGGCACAGAGGGAGGAGGGCAGAGCCCCTCTGGAGGATGTGCATGGGACCCCATGGAGATGCAGGGGTGGGGGGTGGAGCCCAGGAAATGGCTCCTCACCATTTGGAGGTGCTGGAAAGAGGGGGTGCAGAGGAGACACTGAGAGTGAGAAGTGGCCATCCCTTCTTAGGGGGGAGCTGGTGGCCAACAAGGCCACCCAGCCCCTGCTAGGGCAGAGGTGGGCAACATGGCCCTGTGTCCCTCCAGGTCCCTTGGGTCTACATGGCCCTGTGTCCCTCCAGGTTCCTTGGGTCTATGTCACCCTGTGTCCCTCCATGTCCCTTGGGTCTATGTGGCCCTGTGTCCCTCCAGGTCCCTTGGGTCTATGTCACCCTGTGTCCCTCCAGGTCCCTTGGGTCTATGTGACCCTGTGTCCTTGGGTCTATGTGACCCTGTGTCCCTCCAGGTCCCTTGGGTCTATGTGACCCTGTGTCCTTGGGTCTATGTGGCCCTGTGTCCCTCCAGGTCCCTTGGGTCTATGTGACCCTGTGTCCTTGGGTCTATGTGACCCTGTGTCCCTCCATGTTCCTTGAGTCTATGTGGCCCTGTGTCCCTCCATGTCCCTTGGGTCTATGTGACCCTGTGTCCCTCCCTGCCCACACCTCTGCTTTTACAAGCACCAAGGTGGCCAAACTACTCTGGAGTGACCCCATCCCCTCACCCAGAGGGGAGGCAGCAGGACCCACCTAGGGCAGTGACAGTGCGGGTGGGCAGGCCAGGGGGGTGGTGACACTATGCCCCCAGGATGTGGGGCTGCTGGGTGGGTGCTCACCCAAGGGTGGGCGTCTTCACGCAGGTGGTGATGCCTGGGACAGGAAGAAGGGGCAGACCCTGTGCTTGGGGAGAGGACAGATGCCAAGTATACTCAAGTACCTGGCAGTATGTTCATGTGGTAGCCAGAAGACACTAAATTTAGTGTTGCAGGGAGACTCAAATCAGCAGTTTTACCATCTTCCCAGGGTGAAAACGGAAAACTGGACATAACATCTCACTCTTTTCAGGGGAGGTCTAATAAAAAAGTGAGATAGATTCTCTAGTGACTTTTCAGGTCCTTCAGGTCAGATCCATATGTAAGAGGTTCTGGCAGCAAGCTGTGAGAAACCCACCTGCCTCCTGTGGATCTGGGGTTGAGTCTGGAGAAGAGGAGGCTCAGGGGGGACCCCATTGCTCTCTACAACTACCCAAGAGGAGACTGGACAGTGGCACAGGCTGCCCAGGGAGGTGGTGGAGTCACCATCCCTGGAAGTATTTGAAAGAAATGTAGATATAGTGCTTAGGGACATGATTTAAGCACTGAGAGGGTGACTTAGGTTATGGTAGGAGGCGTTAGGTTATGGTTGGACTTGATGATCTTCAAGGTCCCTTCCAAGCAGGGGGATTCTATGATTCTAAGAGTCTATGAGCCTGGCTCGGGAGGGGGCAGCGCGCCCTCCTGTGGCCGCTGCGGTCGCTGCAGCCCAGCGCAGCCTCCTTCCCTCTCCCGGAGATAAAATCCAAACCGAGGGAAAGTTGAGAAGCATCATCAGCCCAGCAGAGCACTCCTGGAAGCCCATCCTCCAGGCCTTCAAGGGTGTGTGTGTGTGGGGGGGGGGTGGTATTGTCACCCCAGGGACCCCCAAGGACCTGCCTGGAATCCTGCCCACCCCCTTCAGAGACACTCCAGGGCCACCCCAGGGCCACCCCAGGCACCCTCAAGGACATGCCAAAGGGATGAAAAGCCTAGAGACTCCCCCAGTGACTCCCTCCCCTTTCTTCCAACACCCCCTCATGGCTAACTGGTTGCAAACGGGTGTTACTGGGCCTGGGGGACAAGGGAAGGTGTCTGGCACCAAGTTTTGGGGTGGCACCCTTTGTCCCTGGCTCTGTGGCGGCCGTGGCATCCCCAAAAAGCCTTTCCCTCCTGTTGAGGTCAGGGGGGAGCTGGGGTTCCTGTGCTAAAGGGCAGCTGATGCTGTGGGGCAGGAGAGCCTGGGAAGGGGGGACCTGCCTTTCCCTCCTGTTGAGGTCAGGGGGGAGTTGGGGTTCCTGTGCTAAAGGGCAGCTGATGCTGTGGGGCAGGAGAGCCTGGGAAGGGGGGACCTGCCTTTCCCTCCTGTTGAGGTCAGGGGGGAGTTGGGGTTCCTGTGCTAAAGGGCAGCTGATGCTGTGGGGCAGGAGAGCCTGGGAAGGGGGGGCCCTGCCTCCCCCAGCCACCCCCAGCAGTGGCCAGGTGTTCTCCGAGGCTGTCCCCTCCTGCAGCCACCCCCAGACCCGAGCTCCAGGAAGCCTAGGACCCAACCCTCTTACCCCCTAGCTCGTTTTTATCATTCCTTTTGCAGACGAAACCTTTCTCCCTTGGGCAACTGGCTTCCTCCCTTGCCTCACCCGCTTCCACCGGGCTGACCGGCTTCAGCCTGCCCAGCGTCACCCCTTGTCACCCTTCCCAGCTCTGCCCATCGGCCCCCCTCCTCGAAGGCACCCTGCGAATCGCTGCCCCGCTCTCAGCCCGCCCCTCTGGCGGGGCACAAAGCCCCGCTGCCCATCCCCGTGGCCCTGGGGCGGCCGTGACGAGAACCACTCTCCTTGAGCGAGGCCGGCGGCTGGGGGGGGGGATAAGAGCGAGGCCACCCCCGGTCCCTTCCCCACCTCCCGCTCCCATGCTCGCCCGAGCTGCTCCCAAACCAGGCGCCCTGCGGGGATGTCCCCTTGTCCTGGGAGGGGGATGTCCCCTTGTCCCGGCAAGGGGATGTCCCCTTGTCCCGGGAGGGGGATGTCCTCTTGTCCCGGGAAGGGGATGCCCCCTTGTCCCGGGAAGGGGGGGCTGCAGCCGGGCTGGGGGGGCTGCAGCCCCTCTACATCCCCCTTCCCCAATCCCAGCGGCTCCTCGCCCTTTCGAGCAGGTGCCGGGGGAGCGGGGAGGCGGGTGGTTCAACCTCTACCGCTTCTGGCAGGAGGGAGGTTTGCACAACCTGCACCACATCATGGCCCGCAAGTTCCAGCGCTTCGGGCCCATCTACAGGTGAGGGAGCGAGCGGCCCCGGCATCCCCTCCAAACCACCCCCCTCCCCACCCCCCGAACCCGCAACCCTCCCGCTCCGGGACTCTGCTTCGGTTCCCAGCGCTGCTGCGGGTGACGGCGCGGGGGTAATTAGCTCGGGGGTAATTAGCTCGGGGGTAATTAGCTCCGGGGTAAACAGCTCTGGGGTAAAATAGCTCAGGGGTAATTAGCTTCGGGGTAATTAGCTCCGGGGTAAAATAGCTCAGGGGTAATTAGCTTCGGGGTAATTAGCTCTGGGGTAAACAGCTCTGGGGTAAAATAGCTCCGGGGTAATTAGCTTCGGGGTAATTAGCTCTGGGGTAAAATAGCTCAGGGGTAATTAGCTTCGGGGTAATTAGCTCTGGGGTAAAATAGCTCAGGGGTAATTAGCTTCGGGGTAAAATAGCTCTGGGGTAATTAGCTCTGGGGTAAAATAGCTCCGGGGTAAAATAGCTCTCGGGTAATTAGCTCTGGGGTAATTAGCTCTGGGGCAAAATAGCTCTGGGGTAATTAGCTTCGAGGTAATTAGCTCTGAGGTAATATAGCTCTGGGGTAATTAGCTCCCGGGTAAATAGCTTCGGGGTAAAATAGCTCTGGGGTAATTAGCTCTGGGGTAAAATAGCTCCGGGGTAAAATAGCTCTGGGGTAATTAGCTCTGGGGTAAAATAGCTCTGGGGTAAAATAGCTCAGGGGTAATTAGCTTCGGGGTAATTAGCTCTGGGGTAAAATAGCTCCGGGGTAATTAGCTTCCGGGTAAAATAGCTCTGAGGCAAAATAGCTCTGGGGTAATTAGCTCTGGGGTAAAGTAGCTCTGGGGTAATTAGCTCTGGGGTAAAATAGCTCTGGGGTAAACAGCTCTGGGGTAAAATAGCTCTGGGGTAATTAGCTTCGGGGTAATTAGCTCTGGGGTAAACAGCTCTGGGGTAAAATAGCTCAGGGGTAATTAGCTCTGGGGTAAAATAGCTCAGGGGTAATTAGCTTCGGGGTAAAATAGCTCTGAAGTAAAGTAGCTCCGGGGTAAAATAGCTTCAGGGTAATTAGCTCCGGGGTAAAATAGCTCTGGGGTAATTAGCTCTGGGGTAAAATAGCTCTGGGCTAAAATAGCTCCGGGGTAAAATAGCTCTGGAGTAAATAGCTCTGGGGTAAAGTAGCTCCGGGGTAAAATAGCTCTGGGGTAATTAGCTCCGGGGTAATTAGCTCCGGGGTAAAATAGCTCTGGGGTAATTAGCTCTGGGGTAAAACAGCTCCGGGGTAATTAGCTTCCAGGTAAAATAGCTCTGAGGCAAAATAGCTCTGGGGTAATTAGCTCTGAGGTAATATAGCTCTGGGGTAATTAGCTCCGGGGTAAATAGCTTCAGGGTAAAATAGCTCTGGGGTAAAATAGCTCTGGGGTGAAATAGCTCCGGGGTAATTAGCTCCGGGGTACATAGCTCTGGGGTGAACAGTTCCGGGGTAAATATCTGCCAGAGCAGCTCGTCTGCCTGAGCCTCGTCCAGGCTTGACGCCACGGTGAGGGGTGAGAGGGGAGACCCGCGTGGATGTGGGTGCTCTGCCCACCCTCACCCCCCCGCCCCGTCATCTCCCAAGATCCAGAGCTGCCATTGCCAGGCAAAGGGGGATGGGGGGACATCCCTGCCCCAGCACCCCCCCCCCCACACTGGGTCCTTGGGTCCTGGATCCTGCGGGGTGCTGAGCTGCTCCATCCCTGGGGATGTGACCTGCAGGATGGTGGCTTTGGGAGGATGCTGGGGGTTGATCTGGGGAGGTGAGGGGCTGCGGGGGTTTGAGGGGTGTCAGGATGTGGAGCTGACCCCCCCCCCCCACACACACACACACACCCCGGCAGGGAGAAGCTGGGTGTCTACGAGAGCGTGAACATCATCAGCCCCGGGGACGCTGCCACCCTGTTCCAGGCGGAGGGGACACTGCCCGAGCGCTTCAGCGTGCCGCCCTGGGTGGCTTATCGCGACTATCGCAACAAGCCCTACGGCGTGCTCCTCAAGTGAGTGGGGATGGAAGGACGGGGAGGGGCCGAAAACCGGGGCTCCCCAGGTCCCATCTCAATAGCACATGGGGCGGGGAGAAGCTGGAGCACCAGGAGCGTGACGGGAGCCATCAGCTGGCCCCGTGCTTTTTTGGGGGGTGGCATTGCCCATGGATGGGGGGGACCCGCCCTGACACCCTCCCCCCCCCCCCCCCCAAACCCCTCGCACCCCTTTTTGGTGTCCCGCAGGACGGGGCAGGCTTGGCGCTCCGACCGCCTGATGCTGAACAAGGAGGTGCTGTCCCCGCCGGCGGTGGAGGGGTTCGTGCCTCTCCTGAGCCAGGTGGGAGAGGATTTTGTCAGGAGGGCACGAGCCCAGGTGGGGAAGAGCGGGCGGGAGCGCTGGACGGCGGATTTCACCCACGAGCTCTTCCGCTTCGCCCTGGAGTGTGAGTGGCTGCCAGGCGTGGCCCCCCCCCCCGCCCCCCGAAACACCCCTCCGTGGGGTGCCCAGGATGGGCAAAGGGCTGCCTTTCGTGTATCACAGCACGGGTTGGGTTGGAAGGGACCTTCAAGATCATCTAGATCCAACCCCCCTGGATGGGCAGGGACACCTCCCACCAGCCCAGGCTGCTCCAAGCCCCATCCAACCTGCCCTTCAACACTGCCAGGGATGGGGCAGCCACAGCTTCCCTGGGCAACCTGGGCCAGGCTCTCCCCACCCTCACACTCCAGAATTCCCTCCTCATGTCTCACCTCAATCTCCCTCTTTCAGTTTTAATCCCTTCCCCCGCATCCCATCCCTCCCTGCTCTTGTCCCAAGTCCCTCCCCAGCTTTCCTGGAGCCCCTTCAGGCACTGGAAGGTGCTCTAAGGTCTCCCTGGAGCCTTCTCTTCTCCAGACTGAACAACCTTTCCCCCAGCTCCATCCTCAGAAGGGAAAAGCAAGCTTCTCCCCCAGAGCTGTAGGGTCTAGAGGGATGTCCTCCCTCCAGACAAGGAGAGACCAACTCAGACCTCTCACCACCTACTGCTCATCAACTAGTAGTAGCCAACCCTACTCATTGCCCAGAGAGAAAGCAAGAGGCCAAGCCAGGTTCCTGTAGTCATGAAAAGGCCATGGGAGGGTGGAGGGGATGGGGACAGAGTCCCTCCTGGCCGTGTCCCCTGATGGGTGCTGTGCTCCCAGCCGTGTGCCACGTGCTGTACGGGGAGAGGCTGGGGCTGCTGCAGGACTTCGTGGACCCCGAGGCTCAGCGCTTCATCGACGCCGTCACCCTGATGTTCCACACCACCTCGCCCATGCTCTACCTGCCACCCACCCTCCTCCGCCACCTCAACGCCAAGACCTGGCGGGACCACGTCTGGGCCTGGGATGCCATCTTCTCCCAGGGTGAGCATTTCTCCTTGCTTGGAACCTCCCTGTCGTCACCCAAAGGCCCCTTCGAAGACTTGGCTCCAGAGCACAGCCTCACCTCACCCCTGTGGAGATGTTCTTCTGGGTCCAACCACACAGCACAGGGCCACCAAGGCCAGGAATGTGGCATCTTCCCAGCTGGAGCTTGTGGAATGGAGCTGAGTGGGGAGCCATCCAGGAGTGACAAAGGGCAAATGATGGGCATCACGCTGAGGGGAGCGACTCTCTCAGAGAAGCTTGTATGCTCAGAGGGCTTTTGGCACCTGGGATAACTCTCCCCCTCTGTAACACCCTCCCCCTCCACCCACTGTGCCTACCCAGGTCCCACAGCAGGGACAAGTCCCATGGAAAAGTCACCAGCGTGGGGCAGCAGTGTCTTAAGGTGCCACACCAGGTGCCTTCCTCCTCCAGCACGGCCCTGGAGGAGGAAGGCCACCCCACATCTCCGTGTCTCCGCAGCTGACAAATGCATCCAGAACGTCTACCGGGACCTACGGCTGCAACGCAAGAGCACCAAGGAGTACATGGGCATCCTCTGCAGCCTCATCATGCAGGACAAGCTGCCCCTGGATGACATCAAGGCCAGCGTCACCGAGATGATGGCAGGCGGGGTGGACACGGTGAGCAGGCAGGGTTGCTGGGCAGGGAGAAGGTCTCGGCCTGTGCTGAGCCTTGTTCTTCTCCTCTCCAGACCTCCATGACGCTGCAGTGGGCCATGTTTGAGCTGGCTCGGTCCCCAGGGGTCCAGGAGCAGCTGAGGGCTGAGGTCCTGGCTGCCAAGAGGGAGGCGGGGGGGGACAGGGTGAAGATGCTGAAAACCATCCGGCTGCTCAAAGCTGCCATCAAGGAGACCCTCAGGTGAGGAGAAGTCCCCACTGAAAACCACTCCCCAGCCCTTATCCCTTTTCCCCAAATCTGCTGGGTCATCACACATCGAGGTGGGACGTGGCCGGGCCAGGCTGTCCCCAAAATCGGGTGTGTGGGTTGTGCCCCTCCTTCCCCCCCATCCCCCCCCCCCAAAGGCTGCACCCCGTGGCAGTGACCCTGCAGAGGTACACCACGCAGGAGGTCATCCTCCAGGGCTACCGCATCCCCCCCAAGGTGAGGATGACCACCCCATGCCGCTTTGTGTGGGGCTCCGGAACCTGGAGCTACAGGGGGAGGTGACACTGGGCGGGGAGGTGACCCAGAGGTGGGGGGAGGTGACACGGGGGGGGTGGAGCAGCTACGGGGCATCCCCGGGGCTGGATCCCAGCCTTGCACCCCCAGCCCAGCCCCGGGGGGGGGGGGGGGGGGGGGGGGCTGCTCCCTTGCCCGCAGACGTTGGTGCAGGTGGGTCTCTACGCCATGGGTCGGGATGCCGAGGTCTTCCCGAAGCCGGAGCAGTTCAGCCCGCAGCGCTGGTTGGCAACCGGCCCCAAGCACTTCAAGGGGCTGGGCTTCGGTTTCGGCCCCCGCCAGTGCCTGGGACGCCGGATCGCCGAGCTGGAGATGCAGCTTTTCCTCATGCACGTGAGCATCTCCCCCCAAACCCCCTTGTCGGGCACCCTGGGGAACCCGGGGCTGGAAGGTACCGGGGAGGTGACACCCGGGGCTTTGGTACCTCCGCTATTTTCCGCTCGCTCTTTTTCTCTTCCTCCACCCCAGATCCTGGAGAACTTCAAGATCGAAACCATGCGGGCGGTGGAAGTGGGGACCAAGTTTGATCTCATCCTGATCCCAGACAAACCCATCTACCTGACCTTAAGGCCCCTCGAGACCCGGGCCTGAGGAGCCCCATCTAAAGTGACACCCAGTTTTGGGGACACCACCCCTTTGGCCAAGCCCACCCCCCCCCGACCCAGCACGTGCTTTCAGCTCCTTCCAGCCACCCTCCAGCCTGGACTGTGGTCTGGGGATGGTGGCTGGGACACCTCAAGGCCACAGCCTTGCTTTGCCACATCCCTGCCTCGCTCCAGCAGCTCAAGGCTGCGCTTACGCCACGGGGAGATAAACCAGAGCAACCCCAGCCCCGTGACCCCCAAAAGAATGTGGTGTTGGGGGGGGGGGGTGTTGCACCACTCCTTGGTGTCCCCATGTCACCCCGAAGGGCCAGTTGGGGATGGTGGCCGTGCTCCCCCCCTGACACCCTCCAAACGTTTCGCTTTGCCTCCGTGATTCTGCTCCGTGATTTCGTCCCACGAACAAGCACCCACTTCTTCTGGGCCAGTCCTGGGGGGGTGTCCGTCTGTCCTGTGGGTGCTGGGCTAGGGCAGGGGGGGCAGGGGATGGCCTCTTCTAGGGGGAATCGCCAGCAGGTTCTGGGGGGGGGGGGAACGGGAAACGGTCTCGGAGGGGGTGGTGGGCTTTAATCCATCCCTCCTCCCCACTGCTCCGGGCTGGGGATGAAGGAAGGGGGGGTGGGTTATCCTGGGATGCTAGGAGCTAGGAACCACCCTCCCAACCCCCTCCTGCCCACGGTCCTGTAGGGAAACTGAGGCAAACCCCTCCTGATGTGGGGGTGGGCCATCCCCTCCACCCTGGGTGCAAAGGAAGAGCTCGGAGCCCCCCCACCCCTTTGCACCCAAGCAACGACCACCCTCCTCCTACACCCCTCCTGCCCAGGGTCCTGAAGGGAAACTGAGGCAACCCACCCCCTGATATATGAGGGTGGACCATCCCCCCTACCCTGGAGCCCCTCTTTGCAGCCATGCAGCCCCCCCATGGCGGGGGTGGGGGGGGTGGGGGTGGGGGGTGGCCGGTGCTCACCGCGGAGGGGCGCTGGGGGAAGCCGTGTTCCTGCTCCCGCAGCCTCCTGCCCAGCTCCTGCTTCTCCCGGCCCCAGCTCCTCGCCGCCTGCTCCAGCTGGGACAGCCCCCCCCAACCAGGTTGGCTCTTCCCAAAGGATGTGTGCGTGGAAGGGGGGGGGTAGGGACGGGGGACGGGGGGGGTGCAGAGGTGCCCCCCCCCCAACCCCACCCCGCCATCCCGTGGGGTGCGGGAGGGCGATGCCCACCTGCCTCTCCAGCGCCCGCCCTCGGGTTTGTGCCTCCTCCAGCTTGGCCAGCAGCGACAGCTTCTCCGGGCCACCAAACCCACCCTGAAGGCCACCAGATGGGTGGGAGCGGGGGGCAGGAGACACCGGATGAACCCCCTTTCCCACCTCCTGCTCTCACATGAGGAGCAAGCCGCGGGAGGGGGGGGGGTCATCCTGCCTCCCCCTCTCCAGTCTCACCGTCAAGGCTGGGGGCCGGGGGGCTGTGGGGGGCGAGGGGCGGGGTGGCCCGGCCAGCTCCTCCCGCAGCTTGCGGTTCTCGGCCAGCAGGGCGGTGTAGACCTCCCCGGAGAGGGCTTCACCTGTGGGGTGGGGTGGTGGGGAGGCACTGGGACATGTCCTGCTCCTTGCTAGGAGCAAGCTCCCACCTCCTCCACACGCAGGGGTGGGTAACGGGGGGTTCAGGACCTCCTCTGATCCCCCCCCCCCACCACGGACCAGCCCGTGGGGGCAAACCAGAGGAAGGGGATGGCCACCAGCAGAACCTGCCAGCTGCATATGGGTCTCTCCCCGAAGGTCCTTGTCACCATTGGCACCCACCTGCCGGCTTCTCCGTGCTCCTGCCCACCCCGGCCAGCTTCTCCTGCAGCACCCTCTCCATCACCTCGATCACCTGCGGGAGAGCAGAGCTGTCCCCTTGTCACCACCTCAATGCACCCCTGTGGTGACCATCACACCTCCTGGCCCTGGGTAGCACCCATTGGAGGGGTGGGATGGGCCAGAGGGCCCCTTTTTCTCCAAAGAACCTTGTGCTCTTGTCCCCCAACTCACCTTCTCCTGCTGCCGCACCGTCTCCTCCAAGCCCTTCATCTTGGCCACCTTCTGCTGGCACCTCCTCAGGGCAGCTTGCTGCTGCCGGTGGGCTCGCTGGAGCAGCACCAGCTCCCTCTCCCGGTCGTTTTTCTGGGTGGCAGGAACGGGTAAAGCTCCCAGAGACCTCCATGCTGAGCCTCAAGCTTTGGGGCATTTCTTGTAGGGCCTGGAGAACCTCATGGTGGGGGTTCCTGGGGCTCTCAGGCACTTGCTTGGCTGCGGGGTGCTGTGGGGCGCTCCCTGCTGCCCCCCAGCCCCTGCACCCTGACCCCCCGGGACAGTCCCCACCCATTCCTTCCAACATCCATACCCGGATCAGCTCGTTCTGCAGCTGCTGGACACGGTCCTTCAGCTCCCTCGTCTCCACCGTGCTGGCTGCCAGCTTGCCCTTCAGGGTGGCTGCAAGAACCCATGCCGTGTCCACATCCCCCAGCCAAGGGGACCTGTTTCCACCCCTCTCCCCTTCCCCATCACCCACCCAGCCTGTCCAGCAGCTCCTCCCGAGTCATGACGTCCAGGTCCCCATCGGTGAGCAGAGCCTGGCCCAGCTCCTCCTGCCTGGCCACGCTGCGCCGCAGGTGCCCGTTCTCCACCTCCAGGCTGATGATCTGCTGGCGCAGGGACAGGATGTCCCCTGCCATCCTCTGCAGGGCCAGGCGGTACCTGCTCCCCTCCTGCCAACCCAGAGCAGAGCTGTTGGCACTCCACCCCAAGAGCTCTGCTGAGGATGTTTGTCTTGAGGGTCAGACCCACCATGAAGGAGCCAAGAAACATCTCATTTTCTCCATCCCTTCTCTGTCCATGCTTCTCTTCATAATCCATCCATCCATCCATCCATCCATCCATCCATCCACCCATCCATCCATCCATCCATCCATCCATCCACCCACCCATCCATCCATCCATCCATCCATCCATCCATCCATCCATCCATCTCTCCTGTCCCTCCAAGCCTTCTTCTCTCCATCTGCCCAACTCTCCCTCCACCCCACAAATCATCCACCCACTCATCCCCTTCCCTTCCCATCCCATCTCATCCCATCCATCCATCCATCCATCCATCCATCCATCCCATCCCATCTCTCCTGTCTCTCCAAGCCTTCTTCTCTCCATCTGCCCAGCTCTCCCTCCACCCCACAAATCATCCACCCACTCATCCCCTTCCCATCCCATCTCATCCCATCCATCCATCCATCCATCCATCCATTCATCCACCCATCTCTCCTGTCCCTCCAAGCCTTCTTCTCTCCATCTGCCCAACTTTCCCTCCACCCCACAAATCGTCCACCCACTCATCCCCTTCCCATCCCACCTCATCTCATCCCATCCATCCATCCATCCATCCATCCATCCATCCATCCATCCCATCCCATCTCTCCTGTCCCTCCAAGCCTTCTTCTCTCCATCTGCCCAACTCTCCCTCCACCCCACAATTCATCCACCCACTCATCCCCTTCCCATCCCATCTCATCCACCCATCCATCCATCCATCCATCCATCCATCCATCCATCCATTTCTCCCCTCCAAGTCTTCCTCTCTTCACCTGCCCACTTCCCTCTCCACCCTACAGACAACTCTGCCTCCCCCCTCCCACCCCCCATCTTCCCAGCTATTCCCACCCCCTTGTTGGGGGAAAAAAGAACTTTCCCAAGGACATGGGGTGGAGCAGTGTCAGAGCTGGGAGCTTGGAGCCTTTTGGGGTTTTACAGGTCTTTAAAAGAAGGGAGACAGCAAAGACTAACAGAGGGGGTGCCACGTGCCTCCAGCTCCCCCCTGCCCCCTGCTCCCAGCCTTGGGAATGGCCTTGGCAGGGGGTGGGGCAGGGCATGGGTTGGGGGGAGGGGGGTCAGCAGCATCATATGACCTTGGGAAAGGGGCCTGGCTCCTTCCTCCCCATCTGCCCGGGAGCTGGCTCATGTCCAACACAAAGCCAAACTCAAGGGCTCCCCATCCGAACCTTCAACTCACCAGCAGCAGCCTGGCCTCTGTCCCCAGGGCAGCCTCGGGGACACTGCTGTCCCTCCTCGTGTCCCTGGTGTCCCCCTCCCCTCCAGTTTGCCCAGCACTCACCAGCTCCTGGGAGTCCCTGCTGATCTCCTGGGACCTATGGAGCAGAGAGCGGGGATCACCCTTGGCCAGCTGCTCCTGGTGGAGATACTGGCAAAGCCTTGGCTGAGGAACCCTCTGGTGGAGCCAAAAGCCTATTTGGGGTGCTGGGGGGCAAGGCTGGGGGGGGTGCAGGAAGTGTGGGAGCCCTGAGGAGATGTGGGGGGGAAGATGGATGATGGGACAGGAGGAGAAGTTGCTGGGGGGGGATAGAGGAGGTAGGAAACCATCCCAAAGAGGATGACAAGAAGGTGGCTGCCAAACCATACCTGTGTCCCTCTGGTGGAGCTCCTGTTCCCTGCGGGAAGGGTTGTTTTCCAGGCAGGATGCTGGTCACTGCCTCAGCCTCCGGGAGGGACCCATCGTCTCGGTGGAGCTGGCAGGAGACACGGGAGCAGAAGGTGAGGGGCAGGCCCGAGAAGACCCCACCCCTGAGAGGAGCAGTGAGCTCCCCCAGCTCCCCTCAGCTCACGGTGGAGGAGAAGGGTCTGTAGAACGGTCTCATCCCAGCTCCCGGGGGGTCCGACCCCCTAAACCTGCCCTAACCAACCTCCCCACAGGCTCGGCCACCCCCAGGCCAAACGTCCCAGGGGACTTAGTGGCATGCCCGGCTGGGAGGCTGCCAGGTGAGGAGAAGATGGTTTGGTTCCCAGCTCCTCTCTGCTGGCTGAGGGGCTGGGGTGACGCGGGGGCTCCCGGCGGGGCGGCTGTTGCCACAACACAACCCTCCTCTTAGCAACTGCTCCCTGCAGCAGCCTGGAAACACCCGAATGGGGACAGGCAGGTGCAGGCAGGGACAGGCAGGGACAGGCAGGGACAGGCAGGGACAGGCTGCTCTACTGCCCAGGCCACCTGCATCCCTTCCTTGCCCTCTGACCGTGCCACATCCCGTCGCCATCGCAACCAAGCCGAGCTGCCCGTCCCCCCTTTGAGATGCCAACCCCTGTCCCCCAACACTCCCCCCATTCCCAGCCCTATTTCAGGCCCCCCCATCACCTTATCTCCCTCTCCCAGCAGCACAGACCCTAGGGAAGTGGCACCTCCACCCGGGAATGTTCCTCTGATGCTTCAAACGCTCAATTAACTTCTAAGGACTTGGAGCCTTAGAGCTGGGAGGTGGCTTTGGGGCTGCCCTGGGCTTTGGGCAGATCCCAAGCAAAAAAAGAATGGGATCAAACCCCGTTTTCATCCCCAGGGATGAATTTTCTGGAGTTCTAAAGCAAGGGATGCTCTGCTTCAATGTCCCTGCCCAGAAAATCCCCCTCCCCAAGGTTGTCCCGGAGCTGCCTGCGGGGACAGGGACAGGGTTACAGGAATTTGGCCACGTTTCCCCCAGCAATTCCTATCTCCAATCCACCCAGAGATGTCTGCACCTCTCCTTCCCGTGGGGATCTGGGATGAAAGGCTGGGAATCCACATCTGAAACTAATGGAAGCTTTGAAACTCCCGGCACCTGCTATTTACTCTTTAATATATATATATTTATTTCCCTCTCTCCCCATTTCCAAGCTTCTGAAGCTTCTCCTGCCTTTACAGCCTTTCATCCACCCCGGGCAGCTGCCCCCCCCTCCTTCCCACATTTGCTGAGTTCGACTTTGGGTTGTTTTGTTTGTTGTTTGTTTTATTATTATTATTATTTACTTAACAAATTGCCCCGAGCCACTTTGATGCTGGAATCGATTCATCTCCAGACACACCAAAGCCAGCAAAGGGGGGGGGGGGGCTGGCAATAAACCTCCACAGAAAGCAGGCAGGGAGCCAAAAGAGCCCAAAATGGGGTGCTGAGTGGGTACAGCAGGGCCTGACCCCATCCCTGGCTGGGGAGGGGACAGCAGAGCGGGCTGGGGATGGGCTGAGCACGAGCCAACTCGTGTCACTTGTGGGCTGAGGTTTCACAGAGGCATTTGGCAGCAAAGCAGCCTCTCCTGCAGCACAATCTCCCTCCAGCCTGATAACTAAACACGGCCCTGGATGAGCGTTAAGCCCAATTCCTTAATTGTTCTGAAGATGGGATAAGCTGGGATTTACATATCTGAGGAAGGAAATAAATAAATGGCTGCAGCAGCTTAGGAAGATCAGAGGGGAGAAAACAATAAATCCCATTTCCTCCTCTTTTCTGTAACAGGAGCTCACAGAACCAACATTTTGCCCAACGTCCCTGTCAACCTTCCCCATCCCCCTGGGACAAGGGTACAGGCTTGAGGGGGGGGGGCAATGCCAGGTCCCTGAGGACACACCAGTACCCAAACCCACCCTCAGGATGGTGGGAGGGTGGATCACTGGGGTAACTGGGCCTATAACTGGGCTTATTTCCACCCAAACCCACCCTCAGGATGGTGGGAGGGTGGATCAGAGGGGTAACTGGGCTTATAACTGGGCTTATTTCCACCCAAACCCACCCTCAGGATGGTGGGAGGGTGGATCAGAGGGGTAACTGGGCTTACAACTGGACTTATTTCCACCCAAACCCACCCTCAGGATGGTGGGAGGGTGGATCACTGGGGTAACTGGGCTTATAACTGGGCTTATTTCCACCCAAACCCACCCTCAGGATGGTGAGAGGGTGGATCAGAGGGGTAACTGGGCTTATAACTGGGCTTATTTCCACCCAAACCCACCCTCAGGATGGTGGGAGGGTGGATCACTGGGGTAACTGGGCTTATAACTGGGCTTATTTCCACCCAAACCCACCCTCAGGATGGTGGGAGAGTGGATCAGTGGGGTAACTGGGCTTATAACTGGGCTTATTTCCACCCAAACCCACCCTCAGGATGGTGGGAGGGTGGATCAGTGGGGTAACTGGGCTTATAACTGGGCTTATTTCCACCCAAACCCACCCTCAGGATGGTGGGAGGGTGGATCAGAGGGGTAACTGGGCTTATAACTGGGCTTATTTCCACCCAAACCCACCCTCAGGATGGTGGGAGGGTGGATCACTGGGGTAACTGGGCTTATAAGTGGGCTTATTTCCACCCAAACCCACCCTCAGGATGGTGGGAGAGTGGATCACTGGGGTAACTGGGCTTATAACTGGGCTTATTTGCACCCAAACTCACCCTCAGGATGATGGGAGGGTGGATCAATGGGGTAACTGGGCTTATAACTGGGCTTATTTCCCCTCCCTACTTTCAAACCCAAAGGGTTTCCCTGGGGACCCCCAACCCCTGGGTGATTTTTTAGCCCTTCCTCACACCTTGAGCAGCTGCTGAAAGGCAGCAAATCAGTTTTATCTGATTAAACCAAGGTTGAACTCCCTTCCCATGCACCAGGAGTGGGGAGGTTAGAAGGAGGGGAAGCTAAAGGGGGGGTGGAGTAGGGTGGGGGTATATTAGCCACAGCATTACAATTCAATTGAAGAGTTAATTGGATTGCCTTGAAAAGTGTTTAATCGGAGCTGGGGTTGATTTAATAGAGACACCACATCTCCTGTTCCCTTCCCAAGCAGGATGATGGGGTTTTTTTTTGGGGGGGTGGGTGATTATCAATCATTACCCTGCTCCCAGCCCAGCTGCTGGCTGCTGATATCGTGTCAAACAAGGAAATAAAAGCCTCTGGATGACACCAGGTAACTTAGGGAGGGGGAAAATGTTCCTTGTAGACACAACAGCTCCTTGGGTTCCTGCCTGCTTGTCTGCTTTGTAAAGATAAGGCTTTAAGAAAGTCACCAGTGAGGCTTGTGATTCCTCTGTGAGTCGCTGGTGGTTTGTTTTGCTCAAGGAAAAAGGGGGAAAAAAATAAATATTAGCTGGGAAGGGGAGGGATGACTTTACAGAGCAAAGTCTGGCTGAGTCAGCTCCTGCAGAACAGGCTTGCTCCCATCCTGCTGCAAAGGGCAGCTTCTGGGTGGGGTGGGGGCAGCCAGAGTGATGTTCCTAAGGGATGGGTGCCCAGGGAAAAGTGAGGAGGGGGAGCTTGGGCTTCCCAGGACAGTTCTCCTCTTCCCAGTAGCATCCCAGTCTTTCCCCAGTGCTCACTTGTGATCACAAACTGGGGCAGGCTCGAAAAAAGCCCCCTCCTGAGATCAAAAAAAAGTTAAAAAAGAGGGAAAAGGGCTGGAATTCTTACCCTGGGCTCCCACTGGGTCTTTGCAGGTTGTTTTTCCCCCTCCTAGGAAAACAGCCCCGTCTGTGTTTTAAGATAAACACATTTCCAGCAGCTGGGGAGATGAGGAAGTGTAGAAATCCCCCCCAAAAAACCTCAGCAGCTCAGTTCTCCTCAGCATCCCCTCTAGAATCTGCATGTGGGACCCGACTTAAATACTCCCCCTCCAGCCCCCACCATTTCTTTTTTCAGTGCCCTCAAAAGCATTTTCATCTCCTGGGGTTTGAAAAACCCAAGTGGTTGCAGGGGGATAATCCTGGGGTGTATCCCCAGGGACAGGAGCTGTAGGGACTTTGGTTGGGACTTGCCCTCAGGGTTGGCAGGTGGTTTGTTGCTGGTGCTGGGATCATCCATCTCCTGTTGGCTGAAGTATTGACTGAGCTGGCTGATAAAATGCCTCTTGCCTTTCAGCAACCAGCACAAATCCATCAACACCCTTGAGCCACCCTGCCCGGAGCACCCGGGGTTGTGCAGCACCCACTGCCCTGAGCACCCACCCCGAGCCACGGAGCCCCCATCACCTCAACCATCAGCACTGGGGAAGGCTGAGAAGTCCCTACCTGAGGATGGATGGGTGAGCCCTTCCGTGGTGTGTTCAGCCAAGCTTTAGCAGCTTAGCTCACCCAGTGTCACACAGAGGGGACATCAAGGGTCTCCCCACCCAGGACAGCATCTTTGCCCACCAGCTTCCTCATCACCAGGGTGAAAAGATAACTCAATAAAAAAAAAAAGGGGAAGTAAATTGCTGAGGCCTTAATCTCCTCGGGAAGTGAGATGGACATAAAGATCACCTGGGGGTCACATTAGCTGATTTAAGGACCCCTTTTAGTAATTGGCTTAAGCCAACCCAGGGATTCCAAGCTGGGGAGAAGTTCCTCCAAGCTGGGGAAGAGTTCCTCCAAGCTGGGGGAACCTGCTCTTCCCTGACACACGCTGAGCCCTGTCTGTGGGTGCTTGGGCACCCATGGGTGTCCAGCTGGCTGGCAAACCACCCCGCAGCATCCTCACCCCAACCCTGCAGCTGCTCCTGCCTGCATCCCGGGTTCTGGCAGCCTCGGGAAGAGGAGCAAGTTGCCCTGGGTACCAAACTCAAACCACCTGGCTGGTGGTGGGGGAGCCGGAGCTGGAGGAGAAGATCTGCGGGCCCGGCGGGGCTGACGCTAGATGGGGCTGGAGCCGCACACGGGGGAGCGGGGAGAGGCTGCCTCGCCGGGCCCGGCATCCTCCCTGCCAGCCTCCTGCGCCTCTGCAGCCCCCCTGCAGCCCCCCCACTCCCACAGCCCCTCACCCCTGCAGCCCCTTCACCCCCTGCATCCCCGTGTCCCCCTTCACCCCCTGCATCCCCGTGTCCCCCTGCAGCCCCTGGATCCCTCTCACCCCTGCAGCCCCCCCACTCCCACAGCCCCTCACCCCTGCAGCCCCTCACCCCTGCAGCCCCTTCACCCCCTGCATCCCCGTGTCCCCCTGCAGCCCCTGGATCCCTCTCACCCCTGCATCCCCTCACTCCAGCAGTCCCTCACCCCCAGCAGTCTCCTCACCCTTGTATCCCCTTCACCCCCTGCAGCCCCACGACCCCTACAGCCCCTTCACTCCCTGCAACCCCTCGACCCCCCGCATCCTCCTGCATCCCCATGACCCCTGCAGCCCCCTCACCCCCTGCAGCCCCCTGACCACTGCATCCCCTTCAATCACTGCATCCCCCTCACCCCTGTAGCCCCTCACCCCTACAGCCCCCTGACCCCCTGCATCCCCATGACCCCTGAAGCCCCCTCACCCCCTGCAGCCCCCTGACCACTGCATCCCCTTCACTCACTGCATCCTCCTCACCCCTGCAGCCCTTCACCCCTGCAGCCCCCTCACCCCTGCACCCCCTCACCCATTGCAGCCCCCTCACCCCTGCAACACCTTCACCTCTGCAACACCTTCACCCCCTGTATCCCTCTCACCCCCTGCAGCCCCCTCACCCCTGCAGCCCCTCACCCCTGCAACACCTTCACCCCCTGCCTCCCCTCACCCCTGCAGCCCCCTCACCCCCAGCAGCACCCTCACCCCTGCAACACCTTCACCCCCTGCATCCCTCTCACCCCCAGCAGCCTCCTCACCCCTTGCACCATCCTTTTCCCTTGCAGCACCTTCACCTTTTCCATCCCTTTCTCCCCTCACAGCACCCTCATCTGTCACAGCACCCTCTCCCTGTGCAGCACCCTTGTCCCTTGCAGAACATTCACCCTGTGTAGCATCAGAAAGGGGTCCTGAAGCTGCTGGCAAGCAAGCAACTCCTGCCCCCACCAACCCTGCCTGTGCTGCCAGCCCCGGGGGGTGTCTGGGGGGGACAGGCTGCACGTCTGGGCTCTCTCTTTAGGTGATGAAGCTGAGGGGACCCGTTCAGTGCTGGGAACAAAACGCCAGCAAGGGGGGGGGGAGGGGGGGAAAGAGAAGAAAAACCAGACATTTACTTGTCCCAGCTCCACAAGAGGCCTCTGGCTTGTAAACCCCCCCCCTGTGTCCACCCGTCAGGGGGGAAAAAGGGGTGATGGAGGAAGGGAAGAAAGGCTTGAAGAAGAAGAAGCAAATGTTTGAAGAGGTTGGAGAAAACGCCCCTCTAATCGTTAAGTGCTGCTCGTAAATTATTCATCGGCTGGTAAGAGAAGCACAAATCCATTCCGGGAGAGGGCAGAGGGTAGGAAAACACGCTTGAGCTGAGCCCAGCACAAACTCCAGCCTAAGGTTGGGAACCTCACCCAGCAGAAACCAACCCCAAAAACCTGTGCGACCCAAGAGAGGGTTGGAATGGCCCAGCACAAACCTCCAGGGAAGCTTTTCTTCCCCCCAAAGGGATGATCCCATCTCTGCTAATATTCCTGATGGCTTTGTTTCCCTTGCTCTCCCCCCCCCCCTTTTTTTTTTTTGGAGCAGGACCTCCAAAAGCCGCAGGGTAGGGATGAGGATCCGGGTTTGATCAACCCGAGGGGAGCAGGGAAGAAGTGACAAGGGCTGTGATCAGGCGAGTAACTCCCACCCCCACCCCCCTCCTTCCCCCAGACCCCGCAGCCGGGATTGGGGGGGGCTGTCATGTCCCAGCCCCCTCCCTCACACACGCTCCATTAGTGAGGGTGTCAGCCCTGATTCCCGGGGCTGCCAGGAGATGGTTTTTCCGAGGCTTTCCGAGCAAATCCCCAGCCATGCCATGCAAGCCGAGTGAAAAGAACTCGTGCTTTCAAGCCTTGGGGGGGAAGCAAGGGAAAGAAAACGGCTGTCGAAGGTTGGGGGGAGAAGGGAGAGTGGAAAATAATCCGCCCAGCGTTTCTTTTGAGTGTCTTTAGCTAGAAAAAGGGCAGGGCAGGGTGTGTCCTGGGTTTGTGTGAACGTTCTGCATCCTCCCCAGCTCCTATTGCCCCTCTCAGGGTTTCAAATGGGATGCTGGAAGCATCCTTGAACCCACTTCCCACCCTCCCTGACTTTATCCCCTGTCAAACGTTCTGGGGGGGGGAAAGGGAGAGTGGAAAATAATCCGACCAGCTTTTCTTTTGAGTGTATTTAGCCAGAAAAAGGGCAGGGCAGGGTGTGTCCTGGGTTTGTGTGAACGTTCTGCATCCTCCCCAGCTCCTATTGCCCCTCTCAGGGTTTCAATTGAACCCACTTCCCACCCTCCCTGACTTTATCCCCTGTCAAAGGTTGGGGGGGGGAAAGGGAGAGTGGAAAATAATCCAACCAGCATCTATTTTGAGTGTCTTTAGCCAGAAAAAGGGCAGGGCAGGGTGTGTCCTGGGTCTGTGTGAACCTTTTGCATCCTCCCCAGCTCCTGTTGCCCCTCTCAGGGTTTCAAATGGGATGCTGGAAACATCCTTGAACCCACTTTCCACCCTCCCCGACTTTATCCCCTGTCAAAGGTAGGGGGGAGGAAAGGGAGAGTGGAAAATAATCTGACCAGCATCTATTTTGAGTGTCTTTAGCCAGAAAAAGGGCAGGGCAGGGTGTGTCCTGGGTTCGTGTGAACCTTTTGCATCCTCCCCAGCTCCTGTTGCCCCTCTCAGGGTTTCAATTGAACCCACTTCCCACCCTCCCCGACTTTATCCCCTGTCAAAGGTTGGGGGGGGGAAAGGGAGAGTGGAA
This sequence comes from Apus apus, assembly GCF_020740795.1. Classification (NCBI taxonomy): domain Eukaryota; kingdom Metazoa; phylum Chordata; class Aves; order Apodiformes; family Apodidae; genus Apus; species Apus apus. The sequence continues at coordinate 2,150,354 of NC_067291.1, read as the reverse complement.
AATAATCCAACCAGCATCTATTTTGAGTGTCTTTAGCCAGAAAAAGGGCAGGGCAGGGTGTGTCCTGGGTCTGTGTGAACCTTTTGCATCCTCCCCAGCTCCTATTGCCCCTCTCAGGGTTTCAAATGGGATGCTGGAAGCATCCTTGAACCCACTTTCCACCCTCCCCGACTTTATCCCCTGTCAAAGGTAGGGGGGAGGAAAGGGAGAGTGGAAAATAATCTGACCAGCATCTATTTTGAGTATCTTTAGCCAGAAAAAGGGCAGGGCAGGGTGTGTCCTGGGTCTGTGTGAACCTTTTGCATCCTCCCCAGCTCCTATTGCCCCTCTCAGGGTTTCAATTGAACCCACTTCCCACCCTCCCCGACTTTATCCCCTGTCAAAGGTTGGGGGGGGGGAAAGGGAGAGTGGAAAATAATCTGACCAGCATCTATTTTGAGTATCTTTAGCCAGGAAAAGGGCAGGGCAGGGTGTGTCCTGGGTCTGTGTGAACCTTTTGCATCCTTCCCAGCTCCTATTGCCCCTCTCAGGGTTTCAATTGAACCCACTTCCCACCCTCCCCGACTTTATCCCCTGTCAAAGGTTGGGGGGGGGGGAAAGGGCAGTGGAAAATAATCCCACCAGCGTTTCTTTTGAGTGTCTTTAGCTAGAAAAAGGGCAGGGCAGGGTGTGTCCTGGGTTTGTGTGAACGTTCTGCATCCTCCCCAGCTCCTATTGCCCCTCTCAGGGTTTCAGTTGAACCCACTTCCCACCCTCCCCGACTTTATCCCCTGTCAAACGTTCTGGGGGGGGGGAAAGGGAGAGTGGAAAATAATCTGACCAGCAATGCTTTTGCGTGTCTTTAGCCAGAAAAAGGGCAGGGCAGGGTGTGTCCTGGGTTTGTGTGAACATTCTGCATCCTCCCCAGCTCCTATTGCCCCTCTCAGGGTTTCAAATGGGATGCTGGAAGCATCCTTGAACCCACTTCCCACCCTCCCTGACTTCATCCACACTGGGATGCTCTAGTGAGGGCACAGAGAACTGGATTTGGGACTGCTCTGGGGTGTAGGCACCAGGGAACAGCAAAACCAGGGCTGCAAGTGCATTGTAGTGGTTCCAGAGCCAGATTCTGCACGGGTCAGAGGGGTGTTGAGGTTGCTCTGGAGCCCTGGGACAACTGAAGGCACCAATTTTGGCCCTTGCATCCTCATTGCACTCAAACTGTGCTGTGGTACGTGTCCCATGACAGGTTTCTATTAGGCTGGGCATAAAGCAGCCCCTATGGAAAGGGAAGCAATAAAGCTCAGTGGATTGGAGGAATTAAAACAGCTGGAGGACAAAAAAAAAAATATAGCTTTTCTGTATTTTTATGGTTTGGGAGGGTTTTTTTTTTATTGCTAATTTTCTTCCTGCTTTGCAGCCTGAATTGCAGGGAGAGGGGCTGGGTTGAAAGTGGGGTTTGAGCAGGAAAATAATGGAGCTTTTTGGGCAGCACTGAGCCCCTCCACCCCTTCCCTCCCAGCTATTTAATAAGCAGAATTGAGGTTTAATGACCTGTTATTTTTAAAGCCAGATGGCTTAAAGTACAGGAAGGTATTAGGGCCATGGAGGCTGGGTTTGAATTCATTCAAGGGCTCCATTTAGCAGTACAAAGGGCTGGAGAAGGAGAACAGCTGCCTTTTTTGTTGTTGTTGTTGTTCCTGGACCCAAAAGGTAGGAGCTGGAGGTGCCTGGGGTCTTCAGCATAATGGGGTGGTAATAGGAGAGAATTTGCTAAATGGATTTGGGATTGAACAGTCAGATCCAAAGTGGGGCATCCAGGCTGCTCCAGTGAGCATCCTGGATGTTCCTTGCTGCAGGCAAGGTGATGGGAAACCAGGGCACCAGGGATGTGGGCACTGATGGAAAGGCTCCCTCTGTGGGCACAGCACAAGAAACCATTGGTATGACCAGGATCTGGTGAAAATCCACCCCTCCCAGCAGTGGAAGAGAGGTTAACATTGGGGTTGGAAGCCATTTTTTGGCCAACATGATGAGGGGTGGGCAGCCTTTGTGGGGGCTTGCAGGGTGATGGGTTGGCACCACCTCTCCTGGCTTCTTATCTGGCAGTAAAACTGGGGGCCCAGGGGCAAAGAGGGGACCACAGGACTGAGCTGCATGTCCCCTGTGTCCCCTTCCACATTCCCAGTATACCAGCAGGAGCAGCAGGATGGGGGAAGAGCTGTGGGTTGGACACTGAGCTTGCCTTTGCAAGGTGCAGGGGCAGAGGAGGGGGATCCCTGGGGTGAACCCACGCTGGACCAAGGCAAGGAGAAGGAGGTTAAGGAGTAGGAGGCAAAAGAGGGAGGAGGTAGAGGCAGATCAACCACACTGGAAATAACTGGTCCGTGCCCAGCCCAGCCCATCTCTCCCCTTCCCTGACAGGCAGGAGGTGGGTACCCGGGTCCTGCAGACACAAAGGGGTGCTCAAAGCCACCACAGCTGCTCCTGGCTTTGCTGCCTGCCAGATAAGGCACCTCAGGCACACGGGCAGCCCTGCCAGACCTGCTGCCAGACCCTCCGCCAGACGCTGCCCGGAGCAGTAATGTCATTTCCCTGCCCCTCATTTCCCTCGCCCAGCTCTGCACTCCCTCCCCCGGCCAGCCTGGCTTTTATAGACTCCCCCCTAATCTGGTTAGAGGGGGAAGTGGGAGCTAATGGGATGAAGGGCAGAGTCCACGCACTCCTGGCTGCTGCCTGCCATGGGCCAGGGTCACAGACAGGGACAAGCTGGAATGTGGGGACCTGCCTCGAGACCCTTCTCTTGAGGCCCCAGCACCCCCTGTTTCACCAGCTGGTACCTTGCCTGGAGAGCTGACCCAGCAGATCCTCACCCTCCCCCAGCACCCCCCCCCCCTCCCACCAATCCCCCCACACACACACCCCCTCCCAACCCCCTCGGGCAGGGTGCACTTCCCAAAAGGCTGGAGGCAGCAAAAGGGCCCTGGCTGGGCACGTCCCTGGGCTTGGCCTCGTTAGTGCAGCTAACGAGGGCACCCAGCAGCCCCCTCCCCTGCGGCTGGGTGGGGGGGGGGGGGGGGGGGGGGGGGGGGGGGGGGGGGAGGGGGGGGGAAGGGATATGACGAGGTGCCCAGAGCCCCTGTGCCCTTCCCCGGCGCTGCCTCATTAACACCATCAGCCTCACTGTCCCCTGGGCCGTCGAGTTGCATTCCTGCCCCCACCTCAGCCCAGATGCTCCTCCAGCATCAAAGCAGGGGGAGATCCAACCCCCCCCCACCCCCCCACCCCCCCCTCAGCCCCCTTCTCCCCCCCCCTCCCCGGGGAAGGACATCATGCAAAATGCAACAGTTTAGGCTTTGCCTGCAATTACAGCATCCAGCTGCTGCTTTATCCTCCCCCCCCCCCCCCCTCACCCCAGCCTTGGCCATCCCATCGTCACCCGGCGGAGAGAGCCCCTCGCCGGAGCCATCGTGCTCTTAATTCAATTAGCCCTGCCCTGAACGATCCCCTGGGATGGCTGGGCGGAAACCAACACGTTCTCCTTAACAAAGGCATTCTTCGCTACAGCTTTTTTTGGTGGTGGTTGGTTTTTCCTGCCTGGCTTTGCTCTCCCCCGGCTGAGGACGCTGCCCCCCTCCCCCCCCCCCCCCCCAAGATGCCTCTTGTCACCCACCGTGCCCTGAGGGTGATGGGTTTAGGTGGGCAAACAAGGGTTCCCTGCCAGCTGGGCCAAAAGCCCTCGGAGGCTTTGCCAGGGCACCAAGAAGGGTGGTCAGTAAGGAAGGCCCCCCCACACACACCAGATCCCCCAGACCCAGCAGCATCTGGGGTATCACAGCTCAGCATCAACCCCTTTTCCCCCCAGCTCCCCCCAAGCCAGCCCAGCACTGGAGCTTCCCTTAAAGAAGCCCAGGCTGGGTTGGGTTGGAAGGGACCTTCAAGATCATCTAGATCCAACCCCCCTGCATGGGCAGGGACACCTCCCACCAGCCCAGGTTGCTCCAAGCCCCATCCAACCTGCCCTTCAACACTGCCAGGGATGGGGCAGCCACAGCTTCCCTGGGCAACCTGGGCCAGGCTCTCCCCACCCTCACACTCCAGAATTCCCTCCTCATGTCTCACCTCAATCTAAATCTCCCCTCCAAGTGATGCTTCACAGGCCTCTCACCCCCTGCAACACCCTTTGGGGATAAAAACCCAATTCCAGTGCTCGTGGAGGACGAACCCACCGAGCCAACCTAAAGTCACGGGTGACACAGCAATTCCCACCTTCCCAACCAACTGCAAACCCATCTCCTTTGCCAGCTTTGATTGCCAGGCTGGCACAGTGACAATCTACACCCCAGCACGGTGACAATTTACGCCAGGCACTGATCTGCTTTGGCTTTTAAACGGCAGCAATTACATAAATTAGGGCTGTTTAAGCAACAAGCCTGTTCATTTATTTATTATTTTTTAGGTTTGTTTTTTTTTTTTTTCCCCTTGCCTGGAAAACCAAGAAGGACCAGCTTCTTTTCTTTCTTCAGAAGCTGTCCCTATGTGCCAGAACTTCCCCAGAGCCCACCTGGGGTGACGTGACCACAGCAAAGTGAGTGGCAGAGGTTTGAAGTTGACCTGGAAACGTCCCAGGGGCTGAACGAACGGGCTGAGCGAGGGGGAGGGAACCCCAAAACACGTGTAAGGCAGGGCAGGTTAACAAACAGGGGTGATGAATCCATCCCTTGGGAATCAAGAGGCCTCTGGGGGTGTGTTTGCCAGCCCTGGCTGGGGGTTCAGCTCTCCCTGGGCACACCCTGCTGCCCTCGCACGTGGCTTTTACCCGTGGCTGTCGCAGGGGCAACCTCCTCTTTCCTGGGGCAAGACACCGAATTTGGGGTGGGCAAGCTGAATGAAGGGAAAGCTGGAGCCCTGCCTTGAGCCACCAGCCCCTCCGGAGGTGGATCAAGTCGGGAGGCAGGTTTTCCTGCAGCAGTTTGGCAGTGACAGCTGATAATTTGCTAGGACGGCAGCGTTTTGCTGAAGTCTTGGATTTCTTTGTCTCCTCGAGATGATCAAAGGCTTTTGTTCTCCTTTGGGCTGGAGAAGGAGAGCGTGGGGGGATGAAGGCAGGGGGGGAGAAAAGCTGGGTGGGGGTAAATCTAGAGGTCTCAGTGCCTTTCCTGGGGGGCTGCAACCCTTGTGGACCTTTCCCTGGGATAACACGACTCCTGTTTGCTCATCCCTGGTGTCGAGGCTCTTAGCTTTTAATTCAGCAGCTGCTCCCAGACCTTTTCCCTGTGGCTACTCCAGGTTTTGAGACCCTGCAGAGCTACTGGGGGACGAGTCCTGTTTCTGAGGAGTCCCTACTCCCTAGAAAACTCTGGCTCTTGAGGACATTTTCCCAGCACAGAGGGTCAATACAACCACCTGAAGCCAAGTTCTGGAGCTTGCAGAGCCCTGGGAGAAGCTGGAGAAATCCCCACAGAGGCAAAGGAGCAGCAGGCATTTACACCCAGCTCCAAGTGTCCTGGGGAGCACAGATGGCCCAGGGTTTATTTAGCTGTTGCTTGTTATAAAAAGCCCAGACAATCTAGGTTATGCATTTCTAGCTCTTCTACATGGAAAAAAAATATCCCAAGAACAGACAGAGGTGCTGGGGCTCTGAGGACAACCCTGGTACAAAGCCTCACTGGGTCAGTACAGATCCTGTATTGACCATCCTTGCCTCTTAGCCCACATTTGGCCCTTTCCTGCTGTCCCAAAGCCCAGCTCAGGACGAATCCATGTGCTGAAGACTTGGAAATCCAGCCTTCAGGCACCACAAGAAGCTCCCAAAGTGGGAGAGCTCCCCTGCCTTCAGGTTTTAGGGTGCTGGGCATCACAGCCAGCCAGCTAGGGCATCTTCCTCAGAAAATCCTGACCTCCAGGCAAGAAACCTGCCCTCAGCCTGCTCAGCAGCAGCTCACTCACTGGTTTGCTTCTCTCCAGGTCCAGCTGCCCAGGGATGAATGAACCAGATGCAGAGCCCAAGGCTGGCTCTGCCTCTCCTGCTTTTCATTTCCACTCCCAGCTCCTACATATATTAAGGAAGGCAGGGCTGGAGGGGGGGGGGGGGGGGGGGGGGGGGGGGGGGGGGGAAGGGAGAGGTTGGGGAAGAGGGGGAAAAAAACCCCCGACCCCAACCCTCCCAGCTCCCAGCTCAAAACAATAATCAGCTAAATGAATTCCGCAGCATTTTCCCGCATGACTGCGAGTGATAATTTAGTGCAGCAGCCAGCTGGAAGCAAAAGGATTAATTCTGCACTTAGTGACACCCATGTGAATAATTCATCACACGCAGACCCCTTTTTGCTGACCCCCCTTGGGCAAGCACTCCAAAGCCTCCCACCAGCAGGGCCCTGGCCCATCACTGCTCCCCCAGGGACAAGGGGGAAGCAGTCGCAGCATCCAGGCCCCAAATTCACTTTATAGAGGGGATTTTTTTTTGGGGGGGGGGCAGGTGGGAGCAGAAGCTGGTGGTTAATGTCATCAGATCCATCAGGTTGGTGGTCACATCCTGGCTTGGTCCCAGAGCCAAGGGCTAGCAGGGTTTCTGTCCTTCCCCGGGATGCAAAGCAGCCCAGTTCCCTCCCTGCTGGGACGTCCCCAGGGAACCCGGATGCTGAAGGATGAAGACAGCTGGACATTTGTCACCGTGGTTAACCAGCCTGGCCTTTCTCCACATGGAGACAGCAAACAGCCTGTTCCAAGCAACCTGCTTGTGCTTTGCCTCCAGCTGGGATTGCCCAGGGATACGAGCAGGTGCCAAAAGCCCCGGGAAAGCGACGGATGCGGGAGGGCGGGAATGATGCTGTGATCCAGAGCTTTGGGACAACAGGTACCAGGGCTAAAAGCCAGATCCAACACAACTGCTCCCTGCCCGAGAGATTTGGAGAGAGGGTGCCAGGCCTAGAGAGCCAACTTCTGCCCCATCTCCAGCCCTCCCTCCCTCGGGATTCGCCGGCCCCGGTGTCTCACCTCTGATGGGAGGAGCTGCAGGCAGAGCCCCACGGTCGGGCTGGCCCCACTGGTGGTTTTCAGGTGGGTGCCCTGGGGAGGGAAAGCAAGGGTCACACAGCATGCCCTGGCTTCAGGGTTTCCTCCAGGTCTCTCGGTGGCTTTGGCATCACCCAGATGCCACCCATAGGCCTGGGGCTGCAGTTCGGAGCAGGGATCCCAGCTTCCCATGGGATGTTTGGGAGCTCTGCACCAGGCTGCCCAGCCAAGAGGGGAGATCCCAGCAGCTGCAGGTGCCATCCCCTAGTGATGCCACGAGGGTGCCAGCCCGTCCAGGCTTCCCCACAGCCCCCAGCTCACCTGCACAGCCAGGCCATCCACCTGCATCCTGCCCTTCCGTGCCACCAGCGCCCGGAAAACACGGCTGGTGAGGGGCAGCACCGAGTATCCCATGGGAATGAGGGTGCCTGCAGCCTCCCATACTGGGGAAGGGATGAGAAGCTGAGGGCACAGCAGCCCAGGCCCTGTCCCCAGCCAAACCCAGGGAGGAGGGAGAACATCCCTGGTGGGGCCCCCAGACTCACTGGCTTTGTGTGGATAATATTCGATCACCAGGGCTGTGTCTTCAGAGAAGATGGTGACCAGGTCTCGGCCTTGGAAGAGGAAAGAAGTGTCCCAGGTTGGCTGCTCTGAGGGCCCAGCTGGTCGGGACATCTTAGGAGACAACAGGAAAATTATCCTTCAGACAGCTTCTCTCTCTAGAGGTAAATAAGCAGGAGGGAGAGGAAAGGCCGGGGGGAGAGAAAAGCACAACCTCTGCAGCTGAATCCCCCTAATCCCAGTTGCTTAAACTGGTTTTCACTGGGGTCTCTGAGCTCAGCTGCTTCTCTCTAGCTAATCCCTGCCCCCCTCTTGGAGCCAGAGGAGGAAAACAGCACATGGGCCAACCACCCTGTGCTTAAAAACCTGGTGGGAAGAGCGTGGAGGGCGAGCTGTGCTGGCTCCAGGGTGAGTGTACCCGGTGGAGGAGGCAGTGAATGGGCTTCCAGAGTCCGTGGGTGCCACAAAACCCTTTCCAAAGCACCAGCTCCCTGTTGCCTGCCAGCAAACAGCACGTTTAGCCCTGGAGGTGTGGTGGGGAAGGGCTTGGGGCCATCCCTGCTGGCAGTTGCTCCCTCCCACCTTCCAAAAGCCCCCCCGCATCACTCCAAAGCTTCCCGGCTGCTCAGCGCCCAGGAATTATCCACAGCAGCTCCTCTTTCCTGCTGCTCCTCCAGCCCTGCTGCTCCTCCAGCCCCTGGACCAGCCTGGTCCAGGGGGGAGGAGATGCCGACCAGTTTGCTGCATCAGCACATTTCTGCTGGGCGGGAGGAGGAGCCAGGGGTGTGTTTGTGTGTGAGTGGATGGTGGGGGGGTTTCTATCTCCGTTCCCCCTGGGGGTGCTAATGGGTAGGAGGCACCTCGGGGAGCCCCAGTGGTGCATTACCCAGCCCTGGGGCTGTTAGCAAGGAGAGGGAGGGCTGGGATGCTCTGGAGCCCTGGGATGCTCTGGAGGCCTGGGATGCTCCAGTGCCCCCAAACCACCTCCCTTCTGGGCTGAACTGGGCAGCTCTGTCAGTGCTGGCTCAGCACCAGGCTGGATCTCTTGGCTGGGAATTTGTCAGGGGCTCCCCAGCATCTGTTGGGATTTTTAGCTGGGATGCAGCTTGTTTGGACTGCAGGGAGCCCAGTCTGTGCTTGTCAATCCCTAGGGAAAACGTGCAGGGAGCAGGGCAGCTCCCAGCAGCCGGATCCAGCTCAGCACCCTCTTCTTGCCCAGTGCTCACTGCCTGCATCCCAGCCTCAGAAAGCCCAAACCAGAGGGCAAAATATCTCCTAAAACCCCTCCAAATCTTGCTTCCAGTTCCTTCTCTTGGCGCCAACCTGGGCAAAGCCCTGCAAGAGGTTGTGGTTTGAGCCTCAGCAGGGAAGGGGAAAGTCTAAATGCGGGAGCATATTGTTCATTTGACCCCAATTGTCCGAGGTCTTGAGCCCACATGGCTCCTCTCACTGGGCCAGGGATGGGACACGATGTTCCTGATTTCCCCCTAAATCTGGGGGGGGCTGGGAGGGCCAGGAGCACTTGGCAGGGCCAGGCTGTGTCCCTCTGGCTCAGTGGGACAGATGGATGCCCCGTGCCCGGGGCGTCGGAGCCGATGCACTGATTCGAGCAGACACCTTGGCACCAAAACCACCTCTGCCAAGGGCCACCTGGAGACACCCAACAAAAGGGATGGAGAGGAGGAGGAGGAGGAGGAGGAAAGAGACACCTTCATCCTCTTTGGCTGCCCCAGCTCATCTCCCAAAGGCTGGTTCAAAGGCAGCACTGTTGGCACGAGGGGAGACGTAGCATCTCTCCTGCCTTCCCGAGGGATGGGGCCATCCCCTCGTGGCTGCCTGTCTGGAGGCTGCAGACCCCAAACGAGAGCAAGAAGCTCCAGAGAAGTGGGTTAAGCTGGAAGGTCCCCAAGGGAAAGCCCCCCAAAAGGAGATTTCTCTTAGAGATTTCTCTTAGAGGGGGACCAGCCCCAGGATGGCTTGAGCTTGGTGCTGGGAGGCCAGACACGGGGTGGCTTTTCTGTAGGAGGCACAGGCTGGTGCCCATCCTGCCAGTTTGCCATTGCCACCAGCGTGTCCAAGTCCATCCCTTTGGGTGAGAAAGGGGCTGCTGACCCAAAGAGAGCACCCAAAGAGAGCACCCAAGGGGAACACTCAGTGCTCCTGCCAGCGGCTCCACGCAGCTCTTGGCTAACTCACGGCCAGGGCGACCAGCTCTCCAGGAACTCTGGCTGGGCAGGGAAGGGTTAAGCAGCTGGGACACCCTGGGTAAGAGGGGTTTGGGCAGTGCCCTGCTGAAGGTGAACCCGAGCACCACTGTGTGCAGACACTGATGGGAGCCGACAGGCGAGAGGACGCGCTGGGCTGGCGGAATTATCGGATGCGACCGGCCTGTGCCAGCGGGGGCAAACCATTAACCTCTGGAACTGGAGCAGCAACACCCCTCCTCTTCCTCCTCTTCTTCCTCCTCTTCCTCCCCCTAACCTTCCCTCCCAGGCACTGCTGGGCGTTAGGGGCTCCCCCTTCCTGGGAACGAGCAGGTGGGGAAACTGAGGCAGGAGAGAGGGGAGGGGGGTTCTGGGCCCTGGCCGTGCGTCCCCCACCATGGCCAAGGACAGTCAGAGCCATGTGGAGGTGGAGAGGAGAGGAGGAGGAGGAGGAGACAACATGCAGGGAGGCCAGATGGCAGGGTTTAATCACTGGTGCTCCTGCAGCTCCGTGGAGGAAAGACGCTGTGGGAGCAACGGGATTTCTTTCCTAATATCTACTCCAGAGTCAGAGTGGGCAACCTGCACCCCCAACCTACTTGCCCTGGTGGGGCTGGGGGTGCTGCTCAGGGGTGTAGACCCAAAGCAGAGGGTGTCCCCCCCCCCCCACCTGTCACCTGCCAAGAGCGATGTGGAGGGTGGTGAGAAAACAGCCATTATTGTAATGAATGAAACACGCTAGTGATTTTTATGAGAATTCCCTGCCTGGTGGGTGACTTGGTATCTGCTCGGCCCCCTCTACCTAATATTTTATGGATGTGCCCCCTGGAGGTGTTGATACAGGGTGTTACACTCCCAGATGATAACAATTCCATGCCTGGGAGGGAGGAGGGGGGGGGGGTGGATGCAGACAGAGAAGCTCCCTGACCCATCGCCAGGGCACATCGAGGACCAGCTGGACCCACCACTTCAGGGCAGCTGGACACCTGCCCTCCCCATGATTTCAGCTGGCAGTTTGGGGAGGAGAAGGGAGGGAGCAGCTCTGGTTTTGGGGGGTGGTTTCATCACGCCTCCTCTCTGCCCCAGCACCCCTCCAGTCTCCTGCCTCTCCCTCCCTGCTCCTTTTTGGCAGGGTTTGGGAACAAAAGCAGCGCCCTCCTCCCGGTGCCTCGTGTGTTTCCTTGGCAACAGCTATTTGGAAGCTCCTGCAGCTTCAGGAGCTCTCCTGGTGGCACTTGAGGCCCGGGCAGGAGAAGGTCTCTGCCTTTAAGAGGCAACACTTGAGCCAGAGGGGAAAAAAAATGAAGGATAAAGGCAGAAATGAGGAGCTGCTTGTGGGTTTCTGCAGGTTCGGGAGCTTTGAGGTTCACAAGGTGGCTTTGCTGCTGAAGCTTCTCCTTTATCCAGGGTGTCTGGGTCTTCTGCTGAAGGAGCAGGGCCCTGGGTATCCCTGGGAATGGGTTTGTTCCATACCTGTGGGCAGCCAGTGTTGGCAGCTGGGGTGATGCTGAAAGCTGCTGCTGGAGGGTCTGGGAAGGTGATGGTGGTGGGGCTGACGCCTGGCCAGGCCATGGGATGCTTCTCCATGAGGTGCCTGAGGTGGGGGGGGGGGGGTGGATGGAAAAGGGGAGTCAGGTCCTGGCAAGGCAAGCAGGGGCAGAGGGGATGATGGCACCCTCAGGTTGTCCCCAGGCCCAGCACCTCATGTTCACCAGCAGCTCCCCAGCACGGCCATCACTCACTTGTACTCCTGCATCTTGGTCACCACTCTGGCCACGGCCACCAGGACCCCCGGGGGGTTGGCCAAGGGGGCTGACAACCCCTGCAGCAGCACCTGGGAGGTATTGGGGGGACATAGTGAGGGCTCAGCAAATAGGGGCGGGGTGGGGATGGAGGTAAAACCTGCATCAGTGACCCCCAGGGCAGGAGACAAGATGCAGCATCCGAGCCGAGATGCTCTTGTCCATCCTAGACCTTGTCCAGCTCCTGTCCCCAAGGCCACCTCTCACCTCCAGGGCCAGGTGGCTGAATCCAGGGCAGGGAGGGAGGAAGCTCCTTTTGCGGGTGATGGTGACGTGCAGGACTGTCCCCACGGGGTCCTGTGGCCTGGGCTGTTTGTGGAGGAGACCAAAGCATGGGAGGAAGAAAGGTGGAGGCCACCAAAGGTCGGTGCTGGGCACCCAAACAGCCAAATCACTGGCAATAAAGCCCCAACTGATCATTAAAACTCACTGTCCCCCCCCCAACCCTGCTCCCCGAGCCTTCCCAGAAAAGATCAATATAATAAATCCTCCTGCATTTAAATCTTTAATGACTCCCAATCCCTGAGCAGGGAAGAGGAAACTCATTTCTGCCAGCCAGAGCAAAGAGGAGGCTGACCTGGGGGTAGTGGTGAGTGAATTTGCCAGGTCTCAGCTGGACAAGGAGCTATCAAGCCAAGTCCCTGGGACTGTGGACGTGTTGGCAGAGAGAAATCCCCACCCAGGGGCTTGGGAAACATCTTCTTTCCAGGGCTGGCTACCCACCTTAATGAATGGCCTGTTTAATGGACCCTTTAACCTATGGCTGCTGGAGGACACAGCCTGGTCTTGCATCTCCTTCCCCAGGAAGTGAAAGCACTTCCCAACGTGCAACCCCACGAGTTTGTTTGTTTTTTTTCCCTCCACCTTTTCCCATCAGGGATGAAAAAAACCCCACCAAGCCCAGCACAAGGCCTGCCTTGTTCCCACCTCCTGGGAAGCCCGAGCAGCGTTTTGCTCACAAGCCTCTTTCAGCACTTCCTCCCACTTGCCAAAGGCAGGTTTCCCACCAGGATTACAACGTTACACAAGGCTCCCTTTGCCCACAGCTCCCAGCTACAGCTGGGGGTGGAAATCAAGAGTTAGCAGCAGGAATAAGCAGCAGGATGGAAGGGCAGGAGCTGTACCTACCAACACCAGCCTGCAGTGGTGGGGCTGGAAGGGCTGGAGGTGCCTCACTGGCAGCTGGAATGTCCCCAGGGCCTCTTTGGTGGCTTGGTCTGCCAGGGTGAGAGTCAGGGCTGGAAGGGAGAAGGTGGGCCATCAGGGTGAGCAGGGCCAGCAGCAGGATTTGGGGAAGGGGAAGGCAGGGGAAGGGACGGGTGAGAGGTTTGGGGAAGGTCTGGGTGAGGAAGGGACAGAGGTGATGGGAACATCAACTCCCCCTTCAGCAGCCCCTTCCCCTGGCAGGTGATGGTGGGGTGGGCAGGACTGCACCCTCCTGGCTTGATAGACACCCCCCTGCATCCCGAGGAGCCACCGAGAGCACTTTCCCAGCAGAAGTCAAACCACCAAGCAGCTGGCACCAACACAGCCCAAATTCCCAGTGAAGAAACTGGGATTTCCCACCGACCCCCATAATCCCCCTCCCTGCCTCCAGCCCAACCCTGCTCAGCTGCAAGGGCTCCATCCTGCCCTGAGCTCTTCCTGCCCCAGAACACCTCTGGGGTTGTGTCCCCATCTGTCCCCCCAGCAGGACAGGGTCACCCCCCGGGTGCTGGCACCTCCAGAGCTCCCCTCCCAGCAAAGCTGCAATTCAAGGGGACAAGCTGGAGCAGGAGCCTCTTATCAAAAAAAAAAATAAACAGGAGGTGATGGAAGGGAACCCCCCCTCTCTTTCTGCTGCCATCAAGACTTGGCCTCCCCTTCCCCCAGCCTGATGACTGTGATGCCACAGGTTGTGCCTGTCCCCAGAATGGAGACAGTGGACCAGGCAAGTGGATGGACCACACTTTCCCTGGCCTTTTCAAGCAAGTGCTGGCTTCCTAGGGACAGTTTGGCTTTTCTCCCAGCCCCTGGTGGAAAAAAAAAGCCACCAGGGAACATGTTTTGGGGTTGAGTGAGAGATGAGTGGCTTCTCTCTTGGTCATCACCGGTGATAGATCATGCTCAGTCAGTCCCATCGATGGAGTTTCTGGGCAAGAAGAGGATGGGAACCACATTTCTGGGCAAGAAAAGGTGTGAGCTGCACCTGGAGATGACAGCTCTGGTCTGAACCTGTGGGAGATGAAGATCTCGGAACATCTGGGAACATCAAGGGGATGGTGGGAGGTGGAGGAGCAGGGCTGGAGGTCCCGTTGGGTCTCCCTGCTTCTCTCCCAGTACCACACGGTCCACAAAGTACATGAAAAGCTCCTCAGTTTCATGAAGGTGGGAGCCAAATGGGACTTGGCGTGATGTGAAGGTTGGCTTCCATCATTTATTTTGCAAGGCTCTGATTAGAGTCAGATCCCAGCCCCTAATGCCAGGAGTTCTCCTGCAATTCCAGCCTCGGCAGCCCTTTGGCATCAAGATGTGGGTCCTACACAAGGTGTTGGGGGTGGGAAAGGGAAAGATTTGGGGTGTTCCCCCTCCTCCCCCCCAGTGCCAATTCCCACGGGATGCTCTGGAGGATGCCTGGAGCTCAGCAATGTCACCTGCAGCCCCGTATCTGGGGACAGGTCCCTCCTGATCCCACCCTGAAGATGAACCAGCAGGGCTTGGGGCACAGGTTGTCCCCAACGAAGGGGACACCCACTGCTGCTGGGGGTTCTTCAGAGCACAAATCAACCCTCTGAAGTGACAAGACTCGTGTCCCAGTCCCCAGCATCCACGTCCCCATCTCCCTCTGGTGCTCCCACCTGCCCTCCCCACGTCTTCAGCATCCATCTCCACCGTCAGCTCCTCCCCCCAGCTGGGTGAGTGGGTGGGCACCCAGGATGGACGTGTGGTCTCTGCTTTCTGCTCATCCCCTCTGCTGGTCTTACTGGGAGGAAAAAGGAGGCAAAACAGGCCAGTTACTGGGAGAGGAAGGGATGAGCACTGACCCAGCTCAGTGCAGCTAATGGCAGCCAGCCCACCCTTAGCCAAGGGGTGAGGGGCTGCACTGGGCGGGGGGGGGGGCTGCACTGAGGGGTGGTTTGGCTGCTGGATTCTACCCCAGTGGTGGGGTCTAAAGCCCCTGTTATCCCAAAAGCTGTTCCAGACCCTAGGGGCTAATTATCCAGCTGTATTGATGAAGGGACAGGGAGGAGGCTGCTGGGAAGGGAGAGAGAAGATTGAATGTTAATGACCCCCATCATTAAACCCATCACAGAACGAGGCTGAGCAATAATTAGAGTGGTGTTGGCAGCTACAGCCCTGGGTAATTCTTCTCCTGGGCTGGTGCAAGGCCATCACCACCACCAACCACCTCTTGCAGGGCTGTTCCTTCCACTTTGATCAACAGATCATCAATTCATCACGAGCTGATGCCCCTCACCCCATGAAGGGGGCTGGGAGATCTTTTAGAGGGTCTGCCCTGCCCAGAGAGACACTTGGTGTTATCTCAGGAGGGTAAGAAGGTTGTGGCAGGGTCCCACCACCTGATGACCTGGTGGCTTCAAGCATCCTCCCTCCCCGACTGGAGAGTGAGGGGAAAAGGTGACCTGGCATCAGGCCAAGGTGACACTGATGTCCCCAGCCCTGGCAAAGGGTTGCTGTGGATGTGAAGATGATACATGGCCCAGAGCTGGTTCCTCCTGGAAAGCTCTTGCTGGAGCAGAGCCAACGTGGCTCTTAGGGAGAGGTTCCCGGTGACAGAGAGCAGATGGTGGCACTTGGCCACCTCCTGGGAGGTGGAGACCCTCTCTCTGAGGGCAAGAAGAGGATAAAGGTCCTTCCAGCTGCAGCCTGAGCAGCAGGCAGTGGTGGAACCAAGCAGGTTCACCCTAGAGCCAGATGGGAGGATGCTCCGTGCCCACGAGACCTCGACCCCATCTTGGTGTTAGGGAGACAGGTCGAATGGACCCTCAGCTGTGTCTCCTGCTCCCCTTCCTTCTCCCACCCTTCTCCTTCCCCACTGGAGAAGCCCAGTGGGGCTGGGTGGGAATCAGCAGTGGGCTGGCAGTGTTCTGGAGGGGCTGGAGGCAAATCAGCTCTCCAGTAATGAGCTCTGTGGGGGATTGCTCTGCCAGCAACGTGCTCTGAGTCCGAATGAAGCCAGACCTGGGCTGGGGGGGGGGGAGGTTGGGTGGGAGGAGGAGGAAAAAAGAGGAGGAGGAGGGTGAGAACCTGCTGCTCTGGGCCCTCTTCATTATCGACTCGCCTGAGGATGAGAGAGCATTCAAACAGAGCTGTGAAGTGGGGAGGGGGAGGAACAAAACCCCCCACTTCACACAGGGGGATGTGCTTCCAAATCAAAGGCTGGGGGGCAGCAGGCACAGCAGAGATGGTTTGATGTCTCCTCCTCAGCCCAGAGCCAGCAGAGGGGCAGGAGGTGGCATCTCCTGTGAGCAGGAGATGCCCAGGAGCTAAGTGCCATGGGGCAGGACACAGCCAGGATGGCTGAGGGATGCTGATCTAGTGGGAGGTGTCCCTGTCCGTGGGGTGGGGGGGTTGAAAGTAGATGATCTTGAAGGTCCCTTCCAACCCAAACCAGTCTATCATCCTGTGCTCCCATGCTGGACCTCCAGGGCAGGCCCTTGCTGTGCAGGTCAGGAGAGACCCAGAGGAGAGCTGAAGACAGATGTCCCAGGGGGTTATTCTACACCAACACCTGGGCTGTGGTGCTGGGGGACACCATCACACTGCCACCCTGCTGCCTGTGACCCCTTGGGTGCCCAGCAAAGGGCTTGGCAGGGCCCTGCCCAGCCCTTGGAAGTATTTATTTCTCCAGTGTTAGAAGTTACCATCTCTCCAGGGTGAGCTGTGGCTCAGAGGCTGATGTGGGCCCATCTTCCAAAGGGAAGATCAACCCTGCAGGACCCAAACCCAGAGGTGTGACCTCCACTGCAGCTGCAGGATGTGACCCCAGGGATGGTGACAGTTGCCACTGCCCCTCTGTGCTCAGTGCTGAGCATTTGCTCTGGGGAAATACTCCCTGTGCCAAGGTTCAGAACGAGAGAGGAATGATTCTCATTTCCCTCTTCCCTTTGAGAAGCCACCTTTTCCCTTTGCTCCTGAGCCTCTGTCCCTGGGACAGGCCACCTCCATCCCACCCTCACCCGAGGTGGGAGGTTGGGGTGAGGAGGGGATCCCCAGAGACCCCTCTGGATCACGTTTCTTGCACCCCCTCACTCTGGGCTTAGCAGCTGAGCCCCTGGTTTATCTGGGGGTTCAGCACTGCCCTGTTTTCCTTGTGGGAACACCCTAACCCCTTCCCAGGTGGAGCACCCCATCTGCACTAGGACCTGGTGCACCCTCAAGTGAGGGGGACACGGGAGCCCCCATCCCCCAGGCTGGTTTGTTCAGCAAGTGACCTTGAGTTTTCTTCTCTCAGCTCTGAAAGAGCAGAAAGGGAGAAGAAGCAAGAGGCTCTTCCACCCACCCAGAGCACTCGAGGGGCAGGGGAAGCTGGAGGGAGCCGGGTGCTTTGTGCTGTTAATTGCAAACACTCCTGGCTCCAAGGTCATCCCTGCACAAGGCCAGACAGTGGATCCAGGAGCAGGAGGGAGGGAAAAGAAGATGCAGAGCAAACCCCCCCAGCTGTCTCTGGAGCAGGGAGGGGGAGATTTGCTCAACTTTTGGAGGATGAGGAGAAAAGCCAAACCCAGGGCCCTGGAGCAGAAGAGGAGGCACATTCTCTCCAGAGCAGGGATGAGTCCAAACCCATGCCTGGGTGGGCTCTTTTGCTTCTCAAGGTCTATCAGATTCCCCCTGCCAAGCCTTTCCCTCCCTGGCCCTGTGCACTGAGGGCTGGAAGTGATGCTCAGATCTCTGGAGCGTGGTGGGATGCTGAGGCAGGGCAGGAGCAACAGGGCTGGTGGGAGTGGTGTTGCTCCCCTCCTCCCATCCCACCCCTGACTTTTGGGGGTTGATGCTCTGGGTCAGGGTTCAGGTGGTAGCCAGGCATTTCGGGGGGGGGGTACCAGCTGCCACCATCTCCCCACTGGTGCCTCCACCTACCTCTTCTCCTTCCTGTCAGTAACAAACCCACCCCTTAACTGCAACGTGTTCCTCGCCTTGGAGAGCAACCGCCCTGCGAAACAATAACTGATTCCCTTCTGCCTTGGCTCCCTCACTATGGTTACTAAAAGGCCCCTCATGTGTCCTGCATCCCTAATACCACCCTCCCCTCCATCACTCCCCCCGTTGCCATGGCAATGCGGTGATGGAGCAGCACCAGAATGTGAAGGGAGATGCAACAATCCCACGCCCCCCTCGTGCGTCGCCTTTCGGATATCGATGTTCCCATCTCCTGAGATTATCTGAGTGTAATTGGTTTATGGAAATAGAGACAACTCCTGGCTGTGGAGTTACTCAGGCTGAGCAGGGTCCTCGGCACGGGGGGAGATGGGGGGGAAAGAGCTGGTGGGGTGATGGAGGGGGTGGCAACCCAGTCCTGCTGACCGCTAGCCAGCCCCAGCTGCCCCCAGGCCCCTGAGCCACGTCCCAGCTGCCCAGGGACCCCCCAGGATGGCCAAGTTGGCTGAGTCTGGGCAGCCCTCAGGTTGCCCTTCAGCCTGGAGCTCAGGGTTCTGCACTGCCCAGGGAGCAACAGTTTGCTCCACACGCTTTCAGGGAGTTTCCCCATCGGATGAGCCCTGGCCCTGCTTTCCCCACCCCCTGGCATCCCTCGGCTACCAGCCCACCCGCCACCGTGTGCCAGAGCCACCACCAGCTACTTTCTCCCCATTTTTCCAGGGAAGCAGTGCTGAAGCCTCCCTGGACGAGCTCTTTGGGGTGGCAGGCTCACCCTGCAGCAGCACTGAGCAGAGCAGCCTCCCTCTTTAACACAGACCAAAGCAGGACCAGCTAATTGAGTCCCCCGGCACATGCATAATGCACGAGCAGTCAAGTTCTCCTTCCCCAGGCATCCTGGTTTATTTATTAAAGCCCTCTTTTATTTACTGCTCCCCCCCCACCCCAAGGCCCAGGCAGCCTTACCCTCTGGATTCTTTAACACCATTTTACACTTTCAACATCAGGCAGGTTTTCTTCCTGACGTCCCAGCTCCCTCCTTTCCCCATCCCAGCCAGGAAGCCCGGCTGCTCTCCCCGTTCCCAGCAGCTCATGGAGCTGATGCTTGTGTCTGTCACCACTAAAGGGGTTTCCTTCCTCCCTGGGGCTTGCAGAGAGCTAAGAACAGGGTGACAAATCTTAAACTGCCCCATGGTGTCCCCTCTGCAGATGCTGGGTACTCACACGATGACATAGGGCCACGGCACCCGGCCCTCCCGTGTGGCTGGCAGGTTGGTGGCACCGTGGAGGGTGACAGTGATGGCTTCTTTCCCCACCTGGGCCACATGCCCCCTGCCAGCCCCCCCTGCAGGCCTGGGTTCCTCTCTCCCAGCAGGGGACTCGGATACCTGTCAGGAGGAAGCGAGGATGTCAAGGTGAGGAGCGGCTGGCGAAGCTTCAGGCATGTCCTTGTCACCCAACCTCGTTCCCGTGGCCCCAGTGCTGAGAGCCCAGGTGGGGGAGACCATGTCCCCAGCACATCCCCATCACCCACACTTGTTCCCACAACCCCTGCTTGATGCTGAAAGCCTGGATGGAGGAGAACAAGTTGGGGAGATGGTGTTCTCAGCACATCTCCGTTGCCCAAGCTGGTCCTCAAGACCTCTGCTTGATGCTGTGAGCCCAGATGGAGGAGAACAAGTTGGGGAGATGATGTCCCTGGCACATCCCCATCACAGCTCCCTCCTCCCTGTCCCCAGGGCCCAGCTGCAGAGCTGCACCAGGGATGTCACCAGCCCATGGCAGGGCCACAACAGGTGCCAGGCTTGGCAGGAGGATGTGCAGCAGCAGGGAAACATCCTGCATGGGGGGAAACCAGCCCAGCATCCCTACTAGTGTGGGCCCAACTCCACCATGCTCCAACCAGGGACCCAGAAGCAGGTCACCAAGACCAGGATTAACCACCTCAAGCACCTCCACATCCCTCAGACCTGCCAACAACACATCCCTGCCCTCCCCCTGCTCTCCCTTCTTGCCAGCCTGGGCAATTTCCAGGGACTTCCCAGGAACTGGGATCTCAGCCTAACCCAGGAGGAAAAGTGAGGGGTGTGAGGCAGCCCCTCCTGCTTCCCACAGCTCATTAATTCCCACCAGCTGATGTGAGAAGAGCAGCAAGAGCCACAAGCTGCCACTCCTGTGCCCATCACACCCCACCCGAGTGACAGACGCTGTCCCGTGTGTGTGTGTGTCCCCCCAGCTCCAGCCTCTCCCACCATCCCTAGAAGCTTTAACTCGCTTCACATCGCACCGAGCTGTGCCTACAAGGGGTTAAACCCCCCAGCCCTCCCCCCCCCCCCCCAACCCCTGCACCGCTTCAGACCCTGGCAAACAAACCCTGCCCGCATCCTTCCGACCTCCTGGGGTGGAAGCAGAGAGCTCCAGCCCAGCAACCAACCCTGGGGGCTTCTCAAAGCCGCTGCCTTCAAATCCCCTCCGACGCCTGGTTCTGCCTCCAAACTGCTCAGCGAGGGGCTGGTTCACCCTGAACCCCCCTTCCTTGTCACTCCCCATCCCCCCCCTCTGGCCATCAGGGGCTTGGCAGCAGGGGGGGGGTGACCCACTGCCCTGGGGGAGAACCACCCCGAACCTGAGGATCACCTGTGGGATGGAAACCTGTTTCACCAACAGACTGGGGGAAAAAAAAAATCAGCTTTCCCCATTAACCCCCCATTACCCTTTTTTTCCTGTCAGCTCAGGAATCAGCTGGAACTTGGGGGCTGGGGACCAGCTCAGCACTCAAGGAGCAGAACCCCACCCCAGATCTTTATTGACATGCTCCAGTTCCCTCTTTTATTTGTATTTTTTTGGCCGTTTTCCTGCCTTGTCCCCGTTTCCTTTCGCATCCCTGACTCCCCAAGCAGGTTTCTTTTTGCACATCTCCTCCTACCCACCACTTCTATTTCCATCTCCCTGGAAAACCGAGGAGGTTTGACTGCTAGCGAGGATCCCAGCAGGGTAATTAGTGAGGGGGTTGAACAGAAAATTCCCCAGCACTTCAGCGAAGTAAAACACAGCAGGAGAACAAAACATCTTCAAAATAGCAAGTGTGAACAATGCCAGGCTTCTCAGGCAACCGGTACCCAAAAAACTCAGCAAGGCTGTGATTAACTATCAAAAAAACCACCAAAACCCACAAAAAAACCAACCCCCACCTCAGTCACTGTTCAAAGCCAGGAAGAAATCGGGTTTTTCTTCCAGGGATGAGGGTGCCTGAGGCTCCAGGTAGAGCTCCTGCTTGGTTTTTTTTTTGGCTCTTTCACTCGGTGGGAAGCAAAAACTTCTCCAAGCTCTCAGGCAGGAGTTTGCAACCTGTGGCTCGCTGAACCAGAGGGGAAAATCAAGTCCCCGTGTCCCCCAGGGTCTCAGCTGGGGACACCTGCTGCCTTAAACATTCTCAGGTGCTTTGGAGCATCACTGACTCCCGCAGAGCATCTTGAGCTCCTCACCCCATCCCAGGCAGCACCTCCACCCCCCCCAGGGCCCCCCTTAAAACATCCTTAACGACGATTATTAATTATTCCCGCTGCAACGCTGCCAGGAGGTTGATTAACGGTGCCTGAGCTGCCACCATCATCCTAATTTGTTTTTCTATCAACTCTTTTCTCATCCGGGAAGAAGCACCGGGGCTGGGGCAGCTCCTCCACAGCAGAGCTCAGCCAAGATTAAATTGCTTCTGGCTGCGGGCTGACAAGACATAAATAGCCTCAAGAGCCCAGCGTTTAGTTCAGGGAGGACAGCCCGGGCTGGGAGCCAGCAGGGACCTCCAGGCACCAAGACTAGGACCCTCCTGGTCCTTCAAAGCAAGGACAAGCCCTCCCAGCTAAAGCCAGGAGCAGGGATCTGCTCCTCGACGGTGGGAGCCCCGAGCTTTTTCCCCCCTGCTCCCGGCAATTTATGAGCAGCTGTTGGGAATGTGTCAGTTTTACCCTCCTCTGGAGACTTCATAAAACAATAGGAGGCTCCAGGAGTGAAGATGGACTGGGCTTGGTGGGAGTTTTTCCTCCGTGATGTCTCCCCAGGCTCCTTTCAAGCCTCCTTACGGCAGTTAAACACCGACAAACTGCTTCTCCTCCCCCCCAACCCCCCTCCCCGGCAGCCGAGAGGAGGGGAAAGAGGGACACTTGGCTCGAAACAAGCAGCAGGACCAGCTCCCCAGGTTGCAGCCTCAGCCCTGTCTTACCTCGGGGTTGAAGAGGAGGGAGGGCTGGATCGTGGGCAGGATATCCCAGAGCCAGGCCAGCCTGAGGGTGCTGCGTCCCTTGGGACATTCCAGCAGATCCAGACGCCTCTCAGGGCAGGACCTCAGGGCTCAGGGATGATAAGAGCTCCTGGTACAACCTGGAGCATCACCAGCAGCCAGGTAAGGGCAAACTGGCTCCCTGATGGGCAGCGAGACAACAAGCACCTCTGGGCACAGGGGAGCCAGGGTGAGGGAGGGGGTGGGGGGAGGATTTTACACACCATCAGGCAGGAAAACGGGGTAAAAGATGGGTTTGTGGGGCACGAGAAGCCCAGCAAGGACTCGGGGGCTGATGGGTGAGCGGGTGTAGCTGCTCCTCCCAGACCAGCCTTCTCCTGACATGACTCCCAAGGGACAGCTGAACATCCCGAATCCAGGGGGTTCTGAGGGTGCAAGCTGGCTGAGCTGTGCCTTGCTGGCCCCACGTCCCCAGGCTCCACACAGGCCCCCTGCACACCCCAGGGGTGTGTCACGGCCTCACATCCCCCACCTCTCGTGGGTTGGCAGCAACTCCCCGAGCATCCCGGCTCCCGGGCTGTCTGCTCCCCTCTCCAAAGCGACCCCAGCCTGAGCTCTAATCAGATTTCAGGCTGTGAAATCTCATTTGAAGCTCTATTAATGCAGAGCTGGCATGACACAGGCCCCGGCCTGTCTCCAGTGAGTGAAACAAGGAAAGCAATCTAGCTGGGGAAAAAAAATGCAGCTCCCGGAACAAGCTCGGGAGAGTCGACCCAATGCAATTATAGTTAAAAGGAAAATTAAAACAGTGTCAGCCTTTGTCTTCCTCCCCCTCGTGGGACAGCAGCACTGAGCTGCTCCAACAGGCATCCCCAGCACCCTGGTCCTTCTAGAAGGGGTGCAATTCCAAGAGGATGCTGTCCCTCCAAAGGCCACGATCGCCCTGCGTGGGCTGCTCCGTGGGTTGCTGGGGCAGCACTGGGAGGTGTTGTCCTGCTGGCTTCTCTTTATCCCTCCGAGTTGGAGACCCCCCTCTCGGAGCTGCTTGGTGTGGGATGGGAGGAGGGCACAGCCCCCCTGTGCTCTCACCCCCCACAACGAGCACCTGGGAGAACAACCTGGAGGTTGTTCTTGCCCGACAACGTGGAGGAGGGCGAGCAAGGCAAGGCACCACCACCAGCTTCCCAAAGGAAAGGAGCCAGCAAGCACATGCTTCCCATTTCCAGGAGCCAGCCAACGGATCCTCCTCTCCTGCAAAGGCTCCAGACTCTGGCAAAGAGCAGCTCAAAACACCCAGCCCTGCCACAACCAACCAGCTGGTCGCAGAGCTCCAGCTCCACCCCAGGCTGGCTCCCGAAGCAAACCCCGGCCAATTCCAAGGGGTATTTCCCAACGCTTTCCCCCCCCCGACAGGTTCAAACCACCCTCCGAAGAAAAACGGTTCAAAACCTTCAGCAAAACCCTCAGCCAAACAAAAGCAAGAGGAAGAAAAGCCAGGCAGGAAAGCAAACACTGGCTTATTCCTCCTTTCATCTCGCCAGCCTCGACCCTCCCGGCTGCTCCAAGATCCCCAAGACACCATCACTCTGCTGCCATTTCCAAGGCCAGGGGATTATTATTTATTAGCCTTATTATTTCCCTCAGATTTGGGCTGAGCTTGATGTATTTCTTCTTCTCATTGTTATTTTTAAACCAGTTGTTTCCTGGAGGGGACCCTGCGGGAGCTCATTAGACATCACAGGGTGATTCCAGGGTGCTGGAAGGCAAAATTCTCTCCCCCTTCCCAGGAGATCAGGGAATCCCTTTGGGCTAAAAAAACCACAACAAATTGCCAAATTCATTTTTCCTTCCGTTTCTGGAGCAAACTCCCAATCCACCTGTCAAATCATGGAATGGGCCAGCAGCCCAACACCTCCTCCATTAGGAGGGTTTGACACTCTCTCTGTTCCAGGGCAATTTCCTCCCTTCCCCGCCTCTTCGAATGCAGCAATTTTCTCTTTTTAACCCCATTTGCTTTTCTCATCAAGGCAGTTAGCTGACACTTAAAGGGACGTGATGGCTTCAAATTGCAGGAATTAGAGCAGCAGCTCCTCCAGCTCGAGCTGCTTGTGCTTTACAGACGAGCAGCTTGGAGGAAAAGGGAAAAAAAAAGAACCTCTTGAGGATCTGTCTTCTCCATCGGAGAAGATTTTTGTCACCGTTTTAGCCGAGAAGACATGAATTGCCTCCCCTGCACCAGCTCATTTCCATGGCAGATCTCTACCCGGACAGGGAGAATGGGACTTTTGGAGCCTTGATGCCTCAGCACCCTCCTGTTCCGACAGGATATACCCCATTCCTTGCAAAGCTTCAGCAAACCCAAACATTTTCACGCCGAAAACTCGGCTGATTCACTCCCCAGAGCTGCTCGAGCAGCACCTCAAAGCCTCAGTTTGCCTCAGGTCCTCTTGCTGCTGGTTCCCTCGGGCAGGGAGTGGGTGCTGATCAAGGGATGCTGAGAGGCAGGGGGCAGGGATGTCAAGCCTGCTCCTCCCCAGGCTGACAGCTTCTCAAAGCCCTACAAATTGCTCGTCAGAACCGTGTTATTCATCTCACCCTCCACCCCAGGGGCCAGCCCTGCTGGAAAAGTTTGGTTTTCAGCCTCACTGGGTTTTTCAGTCAGTCGAGGCAGCTCCAGCCCCTCACCCCGGTGTCAGGGCTGGGGAGAAGGGCTGGACCCCTGCCAGCCTCCTTTGTGATGGCTGCTGTCATCGGGATGAGTGATGGATGAGGTGGCCGGGGGGACAGACAGGAGACACACGCCATCCATCACCCCCTCACAGAGACCTCTGCCCCAGCCCAGCTGCTTCTGGGGATGGGGAGACAGGAGCTTTCAGCCACCGTCATTGCTCAGCCAGACCAGGCACATCCCAAGGGCATCTGCTTCCCAGTGCAAGCATCTGAATCCCAGTGCAAGCATCTGAACCCTGGCATGAGTGTCTGCATCCCACTGAGAGCATCTGAAGCTGAGTGTGAGCATCTGCATCCCAGTGCAAACATCTGCATCCCAGTGAGAGCATCTGCATCCTGGTGTGAGCATCTGCATCCCAGTGCAAACATCTGCATCCCAGTGAGAGCATCTGCGTCCTGGTGTGAGCATCTGCATCCCAGTGCAAACATCTGCATCCCAGTGAGAGCATCTGCATCCTGGTGTGAGCATCTGCATCCTGGTGTGAGCATCTGCATCCCAGTGCAAGCACCTGAATCCTGGTGTGAGCACCTGCATCCCAGTGTGAACTCCTGAATCCCAGCACAAGCACCTGCATCCCAGTGTGAGCATCTGCATCCCAGTGTGAATTCCTGAATCCCAGTGCAAACTCCTGAATCCCAGTGCAAACTCCTGAATCCCAGTGCAAACTCCTGAATCCCAGTGCGAACTCCTGAATCCCAGTGTGAACTCCTGAATCCCAGTGTGAGCACCTGAATCCCAGTGTGAGCACCTGAATCCCAGTGCAAGCACCTGCATCCCAGTGTGAACTCCTGAATCCCAGTGCAAACTCCTGAATCCCAGTGTGAGCACCTGAATCCCAGCACAAGCATCTGCATCCCTGCACAAGCATCTGCATCCCTGCACAAGCACCTGCATCCCAGTGTGAACCTCTGAATCCCAGAACAAGCATCTGCATCCCAGCACAAGCACCTGCATCCCAGTGTGAACGGCTGAATCCCAGTGCAAGCACCTGAATCCCAGTGCAAACTCCTGAATCCCAGTGTGAGCACCTGAATCCCAGTGTGAGCACCTGAATCCCAGTGTGAGCACCCGCATCCCAGTGCAAACTCCTGAATCCCAGTGCAAACTCCTGAATCCCAGTGTGAACTCCTGAATCCCAGTGTGAGCACCTGAATCCCAGCACAAGCATCTGCATCCCTGCACAAGCACCTGCATCCCAGTGTGAACCTCTGAATCCCAGAACAAGCATCTGCATCCCAGCACAAGCACCTGCATCCCAGCATGAGCATCTGCACCCCAGCCTGGGCACCCCTGCCCTGCCCCTGCAGCCCTGCTCTCCCTACCACTGCAGATGGACAGGAATGCAGTGGCTCAGCCCCAAAACCAGCCTCCAGCCCCTCTGCACAGCCAGATGCTGACACCCCCCCCCCTCCCAAAAAAGGAGCCCAGCTCCCCCAGAGCCCTGTGCACCCTGCAATGCGTGGG
Organism: Apus apus; assembly: GCF_020740795.1. Classification (NCBI taxonomy): domain Eukaryota; kingdom Metazoa; phylum Chordata; class Aves; order Apodiformes; family Apodidae; genus Apus; species Apus apus. The sequence continues at coordinate 2,124,266 of NC_067291.1, read as the reverse complement.
TGCTTGGGGAGGCACAGCTTCACTTTTGGGATCCTGCTGAAAAAAACCAAAGAGGAGCCATATTCCTGGGGAACTTCCTTGCTCCTCCCTGGGATTTGTGCTACCCTGAGGCACTTTGCCCTCTCTCATCCTGGGCAGACTTTTGTTAGAGAAGCTGTTTAGCAAAGCCATTTGTTTGCCACCAAGATTTCCTCCTCCCCTGGCAGCCTCAGCTTGCTGTCTGGGGCCTGGGGGGGCTCGTTGCCAGCTGCTCCCAGGAGGCTGGAAACTCACCCTCTTCCTTGGTCTTCCAGTGCCAAGGAGAGCTCCAAAAGCTGGCTCCTTCCCCCAGCCCCATGGAGACCTGCTGGAAGCCAAACAGGGTCTGTTCCTTGGGGAAGGGGAATGAATTCTGGGGCTGATTTCCCTTTACAGCACCAGGTGCCTTGCTGTGAAGCTCCCGAGGGCCACCACAAGCCCTGTTCTCTTTCCCTCCATCCCCACCCCTGGGCTGGCAGCTCCAAGGCTCAGCCTCAGCCATCATCCATCTTATTGACCTGCTTGGTGCTGTGCCCAGGTCCTGGGACAACCAGGGAGCCTCTGGCTCTGCAACACGAGCGAGGCATTAAAAGAGCCAAGCGGAGCCTCCTGCTCCGTGCCTGGGAATACATTAGCTGCAGGTTGCTGGGAGATGAGAAAAATCATTATCCCCCCCCCCCTGCCTTGGCCTTTCGGGGGGAGCTCAGCACCCATCCATCACCCCCAGAGTCCTGCAGATGAGATGCTCAGCACGGAGGCAGTGTCAAGGAGCTGGGGTCCCGCTGGGATGAGCCCCCGTGGCTTGGCTGTTTGGGAAAGCCAAGCAGATGGATGGGATAGCAGGTTGGTCAGGCAGCAGCCCTGCAATGGCATCTCTCAGCCTTCTGAATGTACCCCTCTCCACGCCCCAGCTCTCAGACCTGAGTCCTGCCTGAATTTGGGAAGACACTCTGGCTCTCAAGCTGCGGGTTGGGGTTCACCTTCCCCCGGCCACAGCAGGATCGACACACAAGGTGCTCGAGTTTGGACCCTCAAGAGCAAAACCGACTCCAGACCGAGAAGGAACTCTCATGGCTTCAACCTGTTCCAGGATGCGGAATCCCAGGAGTGTTTCTGGAGACTGAAACTCCCTCCCAGCTCCACCTGCTCCTTCCCCACAGCCCAGCCCAGCTCACCCACCACAGCTCAACCACCTCCCAGCACGTTTTCCGTCACTCCAGCCCTCCCGGGAGGGTGGGGAGCCAACATCCCCCCACCTCCCAGCATTGAACTTCTAAATAAAACCCATCCTGGCAAACACGTGCCTGGTGACATCAGCAGCAGGTGATTTATTGCATTCCCTAGGGGGGCCCAGGAGCAAAATTGCATTTGTTAATGCTTCTCCTTACGCCCCCCGGCCCGGCTCCGCGTCCCGCTCCGCGCCCCAGCTGATTGCTATCGATCTCCTTGGCTTTTCTACAGCTCCAAAGAGTTTCTGTCTAGACATTTGCTGAGCAAACTCAATCAGCCTTCGCTAATGAACGTCCCTGGCCAGTCCATTTTAGTTTGGTTTTGGCTGAGGGAGGTGAAGTCAGAGCTCAAACCCAGAGAGGCCAAGCGAGGAGCCGCTCCAGGGCTTGCCGTGCTTCCCTGTCCTGCCTGCAGTGCTGGGGCTGAGCAGCTGGGTGGGGGCTCCAGCCCCCTCAACTCCTGTAAAACACACCCCCAGCTGGTGCTTCACAGCCAGTAGCAGCAGTTTATCCTGCTCCAGGGCAAGAGGGGAGGCAGGAAGGTGGCCTGCAGCACCACAGCACAGGGAGAAGGATGCCAGACCCGCAGCCGTGCCAGGGTCCAGGGTTTAGGACATCCTGATGGCACAAGCTACCAGCTGGGGAGTCCCTTGTCACCTCCCCACGCCAGCAGCCTGTAGCTGGGGGGGCTGAGGAAGGGCTGGCAGCCCCATCCCTGAGCCAGCAGAGTCTGCTGGGTGGCCCAGAAGCTGCAGAAGACATTGTCATCACACCTCCAGCTCTCCCAGCTGGAGGACATCGGTGGGGACGGGGACTCTCTGGAAGGAGAAGAGAACCCAGAAGATGCCTGGGGAGGGTTCATAAGATCAAGCCCATCTCCGTGGTGCTGTGACCCTGCTTTCTGAAGCAATGTTTGTGCAGGTGGAGCAGCCACCTCTGAGAGCAGCCCTGACAACATCTTCATCACCAGACCTGTTATTCTTCTGGCGAGTTGCAGGAAACGGAGTCCCTGGGGTAAGGGTTGTCTTTTTTTCCCCCCCCCCCTCTTTATTTGGACAGCTTTTAGAATAACTAAGGCCAGAGAAATGCAGCCCCTCTGGCTGGGTTAGCCCTGCCCTACGGTCCCTGCAGCTTTTAGAAGGGCAGATTTGAGCTGCCAGATGCAATATTTCAGACCTGTCAGGCCCAGATGCCCTTAGTTGGCATCTTAAAAGCTCCTAGGTGACACCCGGGGACAGCCAGCCTGCAGGGGTGCCTTTGGGTGCTAGAAATGCCAAGTTTGATGCCCTGTTCCCACCTCCCCACTGCCAGGCTGGGGATGTGATGGCCTGGGAGTGGTGCTGGTAGCCAAGCTGAGCTGGGGACAGGTGGCTGCGTGCCCTCAAACCCCTCCAGCTCCTCTCCAGCACCACCAAGTTCCAGCAGGCAGCTGCTGGGAGTGATGGTCTTTTGTTATTCATTTAGGGTGGTGTCTTCTCCACCCTCTGCACTCACCTGCACCAGCGAGGAGGCCAGGTCTGGGCTGGAGCCTGGAGAGAAGAGGTGGAAGCTGCTGCAGCTCAGCGCTCGCCTTGGGGCAGGCAGCGAGGAAGAGGAGGAGGAGGAGGAGGAGGAAGGACGTTCCTCTGCTGACTCACCCGGGAGCTCCGGGGAGGAGCTGAGCGCAGGGTCAGCCCGAAGTCTCTGAGGGTGAGAGAAGGGGTTTGACAGCCCAGCTTTGGACACCAGCACCCCTTTCCCAGTCCCCCCCAGTGTCCCCGGTCCCATCTCCCTCCACATCCCAAGGAGATGCCTCCCAAGGAGGTTGTGGAGTCTCCTTCACTGGAGACATTCAAAACCCACCTGGATGCATTCCTATGTGATGTACTCTAGGTGACCCTGCTCTGGCAGGGGGGTTGGACTAGATGATCTTTCGAGGTCCCTTCCAACCCCTAGGATTCTATGATTCTATGCCTCCAGGTCCCAGCTCCATCCTCTAACACTTGGGCTCACCCTTCGAGGGCAGAACTTTCCCAAAATACAAAACCCCCAAACCTAAACCAGCCCTGACCTTTCAAGTCAGAGACTGACTCCCTGGGGGTCCCTGGGGGTCCCTAACTCTGGTGGCAGGCAGGGGACAGGCACAAGGCTTCTATCCAGCCATGCTGGGGAAGGAAGGAGGGGAAACTGAGGCAGGGCTGCCCCCCTTCCCCAAGACACATGGCAAAGTTATAAACACCTCTCTCTGGATGCCTTAATTCCATGTGGGCTCATGTAGCCACCCCAGAACCAATTCCTGTCCCAAGCAGCCTGGGCTGCTCATATTTCCCTGGAGCACAGGAACCCCCAAACCCCCCCCAAACCCCCCCAAAACCGGGCACCCCTACCTGGGGGGAGCGGGCACGACCCTCGGGGGGCAGCGAGTGATAAGCAGACTCAGGCGTCGGCAGCGAGCGGCTGAGGGCAGGGATGGCCAGGGATGATGAAGATGCTGGGGCAGTGCCAGCCCCTCTGCGGTCCCTCTGGGTGCCGGGGGACAGCGGAAGGGGGGGGGAGAGCGGAGGGGGTGGCCGGTGCTCATGCAGGGAGGCGGTGAAAGCCAGACGGCCGCAGTGCATGGCAGGCTGCTCGCTGCCCGCCCGCAGCAAAGCCAGCACCGAGCTGTAGCGGTACCAGTCCTCGTCCCGCCCTGCTGAGAGCTTCATTCGGGGCTGGTCGGGGCGGGGGTAGATGGCAAAGTAAGCTTCTCCCACCCGTCTGCTCCTCTTCGCCCTCTCTGCTCTCGCCGGGAACCGCAGGACCTCGAGGTGGAGCCGCACGTCGTGGTTCTTGTCGTTCTTGCAGAAACCTGGAGGGGGGGGGGGGGGTGTGAAGTTTGGTTTGGGAGGGCTGGTGGATCCCGGAGGATCTCCTGGGCACAGCCACCAGCAGCCCTGGTTAGCTCTGCTCTGGGAACACCAGCACATCAGAGAATCGCAGGCTGGTTTGGGTTGGAAGGGACCTTCAAGATCATCCAGATCCAACCCCCCGCATGGGCAGGGACACCTCCCACCAGCCCAGGTTGCTCCAAGCCCCATCCAACCTGCCCTTCAACACTGCCAGGGATGGGGCAGCCACAGCTTCCCTGGGCAACCTGGGCCAGGCTCTCACCACCCTCACACTCCAGAATTCCCTCCTCATGTCTCACCTCAATCTCCCCTCTTCCAGTTTTCATCCCTTCCCCCTTGTCCTCTCCCTCCCTGCCCTTGTCCCAAGCCCCTCCCCAGCTTTCCTTAACATTGATAAGGCCACTTCAATACTGTCTTTGGGATATATCACCTGTGGTTTGTACCAACTGACCAGCTATAAATGGGTTATCCAGCCTGGATACACCCAGGTCTTGGCTGGAGGTGTTTGCACCCTTGGTGATGTTGGCCCCAAGCTCCAGAGGCTGGACCTGCCCCATCCACCCCGCTGAGCTCAACCAGCTTTGACTCCAGTTCAGGGCTTTGCTGTGGGGTGCAACCCTGAGCCTGGGATGTGGATCTGCAACCTGGAGCCAAGCTGCAGAGCCCTGCTCCCGGGTCACCTCTGCCACCAGCCCGTCCCCGTGGCGTCCAGCCTCCTACCTCTGGGCAGGGTAAAGGTGAATTTCCTCCTCTGGAAGGAGTAGATCTGGTCAAGGTTACCCTGTTGGATGATGTCAGTGGTGCAGGTGCTGCTCTGGATGACTTCCCCTCTGCCCACCCGGAGCTGGACGCCGGCCCCGGAGCCCTGGAGCAGCGGGTTCTCCACCGTGAGCCGCAGGCAGTAGCGACCCCGCTGGTTGAACTGGGCGCTCACCACCTCAAACTCAAAATCCAGGGTCTTCTCCTCAGCCCGCAGCCGGGAGTGCTGCAGGGGGGTGTGAGGTTCCCCTGCTCCTCCAGCCATGGGGACAGAGGTGGGATGTGGAGGGGACAACTCCTTGATTGCAGGGGTCTTGTGGTTCTCTGCCCCAGAGCAAGGGCTGGGGAAAGATTCTGAGCTGAGCCAGCTCTGCTGCCACTCTCCCTGTCTCCTGTTGGCTTCACACCTCTGTCAGCAGCTTTCCAAGAACTTCCCATCCCTGCAAGAACATCCTCGGGGACTGAGGGGAGATGCTGAGAACTTTTCCTGCCCCTTGTGCCACACCAAGGACAGGGGATTGGAACTCCAGTTTGTTTGCTGGGAACCCAGGCAACTAAATGCAAAGCACTGGCTGCCTCCCAGCACCCAGCCTGGGATATCCAGGGTGATGCCCAGAGAGGCAACACAGAGGGGTGTGGGTAGGTGTGCTGGGGTGGGTGCTGAGCCCTTGGCTTTGGGAGGTTCACCACCAAAGGGTTTGGATCCAGATCTGCTCTTTCCCATACAGGAGCATGTGTTTCTACTGGTGCAACTGGAGCTGAGCTCCCTGCCTGCTAAACCTGCTGCCCAGCCAGCTGAGCATCCAGACTTTAGTCCCACCACAGTTATTTCGGGACCCAGCTCAAGGGGTTTTTGGTGGTCTGGGGTGGGCAGGGAGGTGGAAAGACACCAGCTGATCCTTGCCAGGAGCCCCTGTCAGATCTCGTTCCCAACTTGCTGCTGACAATAGCACGTTCCCACAGCTTGCAGGATATTTCCAGTGAAACGTGAGCCGGAGCCGGGCGAGCAGATGGCCCTTCTCTGAGACAGCTCCATGTGAAAAGCCACATTCCAGGCTCTTCACGCTGGTGCAAGCTTGAAACAACAGGGTTATCCTCAGGGGGGGAAAGTGGGTTGGGGGATAAAACAGCATCTGAGAGCCTAGGGCACCAGGCTTTTGCTTTTTGTTGTTGTTTTCTAGGATGGTCCCACGGGAGCAGCCCAGGGACCTGCAAGGCAGCCAGGCAAGATCACTGCCTCCAAGAATCCCTCTGGAAGTGGGCCACGGATGGACTCACTCAGCCTAAAACCTGGTCTCTCACAGCTCCTTGCTGGTTAAAATACAGGTTGGAGTCTTGTCTTGAGGTACTGATCCCTGACACAGCCTTGGTTGCTGTGTCCGACCTCCTGCCCCGCTGAGGATGCTGTGGAGGTCAGGATGAGGACAGGAGGCCAAGGGCTGGTAACTCTGAGGTTTTTGGGCTCTGAGCTGGGGTTAAAACGGGTTTCAAGTGCTCTGTGGGATGCTAAGCTTCGAGTTGGAGAAATGGAGGCTGGGGGGGTGGGGTCATTCCCCTGCCAGTCAGGGCTGCCGGGAAGAGCGCTCATGTCTCCAGGCTGCTGGGATGTGCTGATGGTTGGGTTGCTGGAGAGGGTTGAGAGCATAAATGCTTTTAATGCTGTTGGGGAGTTGGCAGCTCTTTCCCGTGATGGCTGGAGACCACTTGGTGCTCCCAAAGCAGAGCAAGGTGGTTTTACCCAGCCAAGAGCCCAGGGATGGCTTGGATTGAGGGTGTGATGCTGCTCCGAGCTGCTCCACCAACAAAACCCTGGCAATCTGAGCTGCTGAACCCCCTGGGGATGTCACTGTCCTGCTTACCTGTGCAGCTGGGACCCACTCCAGCCCCCCCTGTGCCTCAGGGGGACCCTGTGCTGGGCTCTGCATCCCTGGGCACCAGAGCAGGAGGAACCCTTGGGGTCAGACTGGTGTCTGTGGGCAGGATCACACCCTGGTTTTCAGCTCCTGAACGCATCTGAAAAATTGCCTCTGCCTCAATTAAAACCCTGCTGGGCTCTAATGGGGGGAAATGGGAGCCAGTTCTGCCTGCTTATCCTTAACTAGCCTCTTTCATTTCCTCTCCCCCCCCCCCCCCCTCTTGTGCAAACACATTACAGAACTGCTGCTAATTACAGCATCATCAGGGATTAATTTTCCCACACTCTGACCTAAGGCACCATTCTTCACGCAGTGTTGATTCTCCCCCTCTACTTGTGAGATCCCACCTGGAGCACTGTGGCCAGTTCTGGAGCCCCCAACACATGAAGCTCCTGGAGAGAGTCCAGAGGAGGCCACAGAGATGATGGGGGGGCTGGAGCAGCTCTGCTCTGGAGCCAGGCTGGGAGAGTTGGGGTGTTCAGCCTGGAGAAGAGAAGGCTCCAGGGAGACCTTAGAGCACCTTCCAGTGCCTGAAGGGGCTCCAGGAAAGCTGGGGAGGGGCTTGGGACAAGGGCAGGGAGGGAGAGGACAAGGGGGAAGGGATGAAAACTGGAAGAAGGGAGATTGAGGTGAGACATGAGGAGGGAATTCTGGAGTGTGAGGGTGGGGAGAGCCTGGCCCAGGTTGCCCAGGGAAGCTGTGGCTGCCCCATCCCTGGCAGTGTTGAAGGGCAGGTTGGATGGGGCTTGGAGCAACCTGGGCTGGTGGGAGGTGTCCCTGCCCATCCAGGGGGGGTTGGGACTGAATGATCTTGAAGGTCCCTTCCAACCCAAACCAGTCCATGATTTTTCCCATCAGACCACACACAGCAGGGCTGGCAGGTGCCATGTCCATCATATTATCATGCCACCAGGCACAGCCAAACCTGGGACTGACACCCTTCCGTGTCCCCCCCCAAACTAAATACCAGTTTCCACACCTCTCCTGGGGATGAGGTTGATTCACTGGATGCAGAGAGGTCTCTATTTTGGCAGCCTGTGTGTTCTGTTCCATAAAATAAAAGGTGGCTGGAGCTCTGCCCGTGTGAGGGGCTCAAGGTTTGGGTCTGAAAAGCTGTGTACTGGTGATGAGAGCTGGGGGGTTTGGCCAAAAGTGGGTTCCTGCTGCCCTTAGCTCTGCTTTTCCAAGTAAAAGTCCTAAGGGAAGGATTCCCCATGGCTGCAGTGGGAGGCAGGGACCTGCTTGTGTCTTCTGGGTCATCCTCTGAGCCTCCATCCTCCAGCTCCTCATCCAGTGGCACGAGATCCAGTGGCACGAGATCCAGTGCATGAAAGGAGAAGACACTTCTTCTCCAGGAGGAGAACAAGGATTTAGGATAGACCTTGTCGTGTGGGGCCCCTTCCCCTCCCTGTTGGCCTTTTCCTGGTCCCTCAGCTCTGCCTGGGAAACCACCAGCAGCATTTCTCATTTCAAAACAGTTCCAGGGAGAAGCTGGGGCAGGCTGGGGGGGGGGGGGGGAGAACCAACCAACCAACCACCAACCAACCCTTTCAGGGCATTTTGTTCAGCTTTGCCCCAATTAGCTAAAAATTAAGCTAAATCTTCAACCCTGATTCATTTTCCTTTGCTTCCACTTGCTGTCACGTGTGGGGGGGGTGGGGGTGGGGGGTGGGGGTGATGGCCGGGCAGGATCTGGCCACCTCCAAGGGGCTGCAGGGAGGATGCTGTGGTGCTGCAACCAGCCCAGAGCTGCTTGTCCCCAACCCCAGACACTCGTCCCCGAGCCTGCAGCAAACCCAAAGCTTGGGGTTTCCCTGTTCCCACCCCTCTCCGGGTCGTGGGGGGGGGGGGGGAAGGGGCAAAACCAACTCAACCTGCAAGGTCTGGGCAAAGGATCAGGTGCAACTGATTTCCACCGGGTTTACTCCAGGAGGAAGCAGAGGTGTTTGCATCCCCTGGGAGGGATCTCACAGCAACATCTGGTTCTCCGGGCTACCCTCCCCCCCTCCCAAAATCTCAGCACGGGGAGGCAGAGGGAGCAGCAACAACCCCAGCTGAGCCCCGGGGAAGGAAAAGTGGGGGGGGGGGGGGGTTGGTTCCAAGCTGCCTCCTGGCTCGAAAAACCCTGCTCGCATCAAAGGGAGAGCCGAGCACGGGGGTTGGTTGCTTTTAATTTCCTTAAACCCCAGGGTGGCCCCCAGCCAAGGCCTCCTCGAGATGGAGGGGATAAAGTTCCCTGAGCCAGCCGGGCCAGCTCCGCTCCAGCTTTTTCCGCTGCTCTGAACTTTGCCTCGCAGCTCCGGTGGCCGCCGCCGTGCGGGACCAGCCCCGCAGATGCTTTAAACCCGGCTCCGCAAAGTCGAGCTCCCCCCTCAACCCCCCCCTCATCCTCCTCTCCCCCCCTCCTCCCCCCACCCCCCCCCTCTCGGGTACCTTGCAAGGAGCTCCCTGCTTGGCAGAAGGTAACTTCGCTTTCCCCTTCCCCTCTTTTTTCCTCTTGCTGGGGGGGCTCAAACGGGGCTTCATCACCCCCCCCTCCACCCCCGGGGGGGGTTGGTTGCGGGGTTGGAGGTCCCCGCTTGTGCCCTTGGGGTGGGGACACATCCTGCCCTTTTTTGGGGGGGGGTTCCCAGCCCTTGAAGCAAAGATTTCCCCGGGGGCTTGGGGGGGGGATGTGTGTCCTGGGAGATGTTGGCTTCTTCCCACCCCCCCTTCCCCCCCAGCAGGAGTTTTGGGGTGCTCTGCCCCTACACCCCCTCCCCCCCCCCCCAATCCCAGTTCCCTGGATGGGGATACGACTTTATCAACGGGGTTTTGGTGCCATCCCGCAAACTCCTGGAAACTTTTTTCCCTTTCCCTGCGGGAAGGAAGGAAGCGTTGGGGGGGGGGGGGACGGGGGGGGCTTGTTTCACAGCAGGTGCTTTGCTTTGAAACGTGGGAGCTGGAGACGGGGGTGAGGGGGGGGAACCAGGAGCTTAAAAATCCCCCTCAACAACCTCCCGGCTTTAAACGTTTCAGCTGCTTTTGCTTTTAAAATGCAAACAACAACAAATAGGGGGTGGGGGGGTGTTTCTTCAGCTTGGGGGGATGTGTTTATGGGCTGGCAGGGGTTGGGAAGAGCTGGAGAGGTTCCTGAGCTTCCCCAGCCCAACCCCCCGGGGGTTGGGAGTGGGGGTACGGGAGGGGTTTTGGGGGGGGGGGTGTCGATTGGGCTGAGTAATTGTGTCTGAGCAGGGAGGGGGGGGGGGAAGGATGAAAAAACTTCCTCCGGAACTTGCCCTGCTCCAGGCAGGGGTTTTCCCGAGGGGCTGGGAGAGCCGTGGGTTGCTGGGGAGGGGGGGGGAACCGCGAGCTCACCGGCCAAGGGGTTGCCCTCCTCGCCTCACCAGTGTGATGAGTTCAGCGTCCTCAGTCGCCTGGGGGCTGAGTCTGTCCCGGGCTCAGGGTGGGCAGTGACTTCTCGGTGGTCCCAGCCCCGCCCCCCCCCCCCCTCAGGGCTGGGTGGTTTGGGGTGGGTCCCCAGGGCAAATCTGGGGGGGTTTGTGGGCAGGGTGGGATCTTCCCGTTGACAAAAGTTCTGCTTCTCCAGAAAGATGAGCACCACCAGCCCCCAGGGCTGGGGAAAACGACTGGCCTGGGTATCTTTTGGTGCTTGGAGGATTGCAAAGCCACGGGTGGAGGGGAAGGATGGGACCAACTTGTCCCCTCGTCCCTCCTGGCTGAGCACAAGTGGCTGCAGTTCCACCTCCCTCATCTCCTTCTGGGGCTGGGTGGGCTTTGAGGGGGGGGGGTTGAAGGTGGATGGTTTGGTTTGGGCTGGGCTTTGCTTCTCTGAGCATCAGCTAAGAAGGAGCCATCCCATCAGCTGGGCCACCAGCTCCTCTCCTTGCTGCTGCCCTCAGAGACCAGCCTGGTGCCACCTGGCTTGGCAAGGACCAGCCCGGAGCCCACCAGCCTGCCTCCTGTTTGGCCACTGAACGAGAGGACACCCTGCTTAACCAACTCCTCTTTAGCTGGCCCAAGGGCTCCCTGAACCACCATGAAACAAGATCTTTATCATTTTTATTAAAAGCTGCACAGAAGGCATCACCATTAGGGTGGAGGGGAGGAAGGGGGGTAATTCCTTTACGGTTCCCTCCTCAACCCCCCCCCCCCTCCCCAGTTTAATTCATAGTAGTGGGATGCAAAAGCTCCCCAGAGAGTGATGGATAGTGGGAAATGAAGACTAGGAAGGAGCTTTATTGAGCCCATCAATCTCAGGCCAGGCTGCTGTGATCAAAGGCCCAGCCTGTTCCTCAGAGGTTACTCAGAGGAGCAAAGCGATCGGGTTTCGGGAAGCGCCGGGCACGGGAGGGTTGGGACCTCCTGGCTCAGCCCTGGCCACAGCAGCCAGCACCCGTGGAGCAGGGTGGAGAGCAGTGGCCTTGCCCTGGCTGGAGGTGTTGATCCTGAGGAGGGTTTTGGCACTTTTCTCCTCTGGGACAGCAGGGTTTGCAGCCTGGGTGGGAATAGGGGGGGTGAACTCTTCCCTGGGACCTGGTGGAGGAGGAGGAATCTCGTCAGGTGTTTCTCCCCAGATGGAATGTCCACCTGCCTTGCCTTCCACAGGCAAGGTCTCTGCTCCAGCACAGCACCAGCCCTGCTGGCCAGGGCTATAGGAGACCCTCTGAGGGGGTCTTTGGATGTCCCCATGTCACGTCGTCACTCATCTGGCATTCTGCTGCCATGGCTTGCCTGGTGGTGTCCAGCAGGTGGACTGGAGGATCTGGAACACCTTCTGATTTCTCCAGACACTTGTTTCTTGAGGATGATGACCAAAATGTTGCCACCCAGCTTGACGGACCACAAGAGGGGACTTTCCCCTGGAGTGGGAGAGCAACCATCTTGTGAAGATGAGTGAGCTGGGCTGGAGGATTTGCAGATGACCTGCTGCTGGGACAATGTTGACCCAGCTTGGTCCCATAGCTGGACAGAGATGGCCAGCAAAGCCCTAGGGCCTAGGTGTAGGTGACACTCTGAGCAGGGACATGCTGGAAGGGGAGCTGACACACCACCCGGGGAGCTTGTCAGCTTCACCCCTTGCTGTTGCTGCCCAGTTCCAGGGTGGCTTTTGGGGCTGGTCCTTCCTCTGAACACTGCTTGGCAGGGGAAGTAGCATCCCCAGAAGAATGCTGCCCCATGCTGGGGCTGCCATGGCTCACTTTACCTACCTAAAACCCAACCCCAACTTCTCTGGGGGCCTTTGGTGACCCCATGAGAAGGGAAAGGGGCTCCCAGACCTGTGTGTGTGCACAGCCATGAACTTTCCAGGCTCCTTCTACCTTTTTATGGAGTGCTGCATTCCTGGGAGGTGAGGTCAGAGCTGCTTCCCAGTGCAGGGGAAACCAAGGGATGGCTGGAGAGTCGATGCCTTGAGGTTGGGACACGTGCTGGGTGGGCTGAGGATGGGCTCTGGGGTCTGCCTGTGTGGGATGCTCATGAGATGGTCCATATTTCCTCTGCTGGAGGAGGAGCAAGATGGTGGTGGCAACCTGATGTGTTCCAAACGGGCAGGAGCATGGAACCAGCTATCTGGCAGAGTTTGGGTCCTCTGGAAAGTGAGGTGAAGGTGCCAGGTCTCATGTCCTGACCTCGAGGGAGTCCTTGGAGGGGACCCAAAACCTCCTCTGGGGGTGTGACATCCAGCAGAGGAGCATCAGGCCGTGGTGGCAGGTGCCAGTTGTCTGGCCAGAGGCAAGGCTGCCTGTGGAGCCACAGCCCTGGCTTGGGGAACCTCTTTGAAGCTGTGTCCATCACAGTCCCTGGTGAACACCAGCTGTACAAACAGCCAAGCTGCTGGCTCACTCATCCACGGCCTCCCCCACCCCCTCAGGGCCACCAAGCAGCCCTTGAGGTTTGCTGACACCCCTGAGCCGTGGGATGAGGTGTCCTCAGCTGGTTCCTGGGGCTTTGGGGGCTGCACTGAGCAGATCTGGGGACACCTTTGGGCGCTGCCTTTCCCATAGCAACCTGAGCTCTGGGCCCTGGGTGGAGGGCGTGGGGCTGCCTGGGCCAAAGTCATCAAAAAAAGAAGGGGGAGAAAGGAGAAAAAGGAGAGTTTGTTGGGTCTGGCACCAGGGCAGGTCCTTCCTCCTTCTGCTTGCTGCAGGGGGAGAGGAGCTGAGGTGTCCTCCTGGGGCTGGGGGAGGCTGGAAGCTGCCCAGGGCACCCGGTGGCGAGGAAGGCTGGAGGGGACCCGTGTCACAGACTCCCCAGGCAGGCTGAGATCCCAGCCCAGATGCCACCAGAGCCTGAAACTTGACCCTTGTGCTGGTTTTGTGGGGTTTTTTTTCGAGTCAAAACCTCTTGCCCAACCCAAACAAAGGCTCTATCAGCGGGGGATGATGAGGTGTGCCCTGAGAGCTCCAGTGGTGCAGGGGGGGGTTTGTCCATCCCTTCTCCCTCCCTCTGAGCCCAGATAAAAGCTGGAGCCTTGGAGGCTGAGCTGGATTTGGAAAGCTCCTTGTCCAGCCCAACTGGGGGAGCTGAGAAGATAAAACCTCCGGGCTCGGGCGCCTCCAACCCTGCCTTTCCCAGAGCCCAGGAGGATCCACCTTGGGAAACTTCTGCCTCTCAGCATCTCTCTCCAGCCCACAGAGAGGAGGGAGGAGGTGGCCATGGCAGCCAACGGCTCTGCTGGGACACAAGATGCTCTGCTGGACAACAGCTTTCTGGGTGCTGATGACCTGTCCGACTGGTACATCTACGAAACCTTGGAACCTGCCACCTCGCAGGAAGAGTAAGTGTCCCCCCCCTTTTGTCCCTGCTGGGGTCACCCTGGGCAGCCTCCAACCCAGTCGCTCTCTCCCCTGTCTGCAGAGCAAGGTCCTCCAAGCAGCAGAGCCAGGGTTTTCCCCTGGGGGTGGTGAAAAAGGCTGGGTTTGGCCACCCAAAAGTGCTTCGTCTCTTGAGGGTGCTTCTGGCAAGAGCTGAGCCCCTCTGGCCTTGCATGGATGTCTGGTTGCCTGCTTCCTCCCCCCAAACTGGTGGCCCAGTATGTCTTGTGAAGCCTGTTCCCTCTCCATCCGTGAAGTTCTGCTCCTTAGCTGAGTGTGGTCCCAAGATCAGGGCTGTGTTTGCCCCAGGAACAGGAGCCCGGGCTCCAGCCTCCCAGCAAGGTCCTCACACCGTGGTCCCCTACCTGAGTGCCCTTCACCAGGGCTATAGGGAGGGGAAACTGAGGCACAGAGTGACATGGGGACTTAAAGGTGTCCCGTGAGGCTCAAAAATGGGTGTCCCAAGGCCCATCCATCAGCATCTATTGTCCCTCTGTTGACTCTGAGGTGGGGTTTTATGCCACTCAGTTGACTGATACCTAATCTTGAGGGCAAGAAGGAGGAGATCCCAGTGGTGACCAACCCAAAGGCTTCCTCCTTCTCCTTCATTTTCCCTGTTGCAAAACAGCCTTTGAAATCTCCTCGCCCAGCCCTGCTTTCCCCAGCTGAACCCCCACCCAAACCTCTGCTAGAAACCTTTGGGGTGTCCTCTTGGGTGTCCTCCTTCCAGCAGCCAGGGGAGGGATGGAGGCAGCACCAGAGGGTTTGCTCCTCTGACAACTCCCAGGTGCTCTGCAAGTAGATGCTGAAGCCCTGGTGATGCCAGAAGGGGTTTTGGTGCTTCTCAGTCCCGTGGGTGGGTGCCTTGGGACTCAGGAGCCTGGATAGTTGGGGACAGCAGGAACTTCCTGGTCTATCCAAGACCAGCTTTTGGCAAAGTCAAAAAGGAAAAGGATGCTAAGAAGTAAAAAAAAGGCAGCAATCAGAGCGTTGCTAATGGCAACCAGTCCTAGAAAGCCTTCTCTGGCAGGTTGGTGACAGCCTTGGACGTCTGATCCCAGGGAAACCCTGATGCCACCAGGGGAGCCTTCCCTGCAGCCCTGCTCCCTGGGCTCCAGCCTGCAGCTGCTCTCCTGCTCTGCTCCACCCCAGGGGTTTGGGAGGGCAGGAGGACTCATCTGGGGTCCCCCTGCCAGTTATGGGGCTCAGAGGGTTTTTTCCCTGCGAGTTCTGGGGCTCAGGGGGTTCCCTCCACGAGTTACGGGGCTCAGGGGCTTCCTCCTGTAAGTTTTGGGGATCAGGGGGTTCCTGCTGTAAGTTACGGGGCTCAAGGGGTTCCTTCTGTGAGTTACAGGACTCAAGGGCTTCCTCCTGTAAGTTATGGGGCTCAGGGGGTTCCTCCTGTTAGTTAGAGGGCTCAGGGGGTTCCTCCTGTAAGTTTTGGGGCTCAGGGGGTTCCCTCTGCAACTTATCAGGCTCAGGGTGATCCTCCTGTAAGTTACAGGGCTCAGGGGGTTCCTTCTGTGAGTTATCAGGATCAGGGGGTTCCTTCTGTGAGTTATGGGGCTCAGGGGGGTTCTTCCTGTAAGTTTTGGGGATCAGGGGGTTCCTTCTGTAAGTTACATGGTTCAGGGGGTTCCTTCTGTGAGTTATCAGGCTCAGGGGGTTCCTTCTGTGAGTTATGGGGCTCAGGGGGGTTACTCCTGTGAGTTATGGGGCTCAGGGGGGTTCTTCCTGTAAGTTTTGGGGATCAGGGGGGTTCCTCCTGTAAGTTACAGGGTTCAGGGGGTTCCTTCTGTGAGTTATGGGGCTCAGGGGGGTTCTTCCTGTAAGTTTTGGGGATCAGGGGGTTCCTTCTGTGAGTTATGGGGCTCAAGGGGGTTACTCCTGTGAGTTATGGGGCTCAGAGGCTTCCTCCTGTAAGTTTTGGGGATCAGGAGGTTCCTCCTGTAAGTTACAGGGTTCAGGGGGTTCCTCCTGTAAGTTACAGGGTTCAGGGGGTTCCTTCTGTGAGTTATGGGGCTCAGGGGGTTCCTTCCCCCTGCCAGTTATGGGGCTCAGAGGGTTCAGCCCCCCAGCCCAGGGACTTGCTGCCCAGTGTGGGCTGGAGGTGGCTGGACATGGTGGGGTCTGGCCTCGGGCAGAGGAGCAGGGCTGCAAAAGCAGAGCTCAAGGGGTAGGATGGAGGCCAGAGAGCAAATCCATGAAGCAAAGCCTGGCACATCTGCTTGGCTGGCCAGGGGATGTGGCTCTGGGCTCCTCACCAACCCGGCAGAGCCATCAGCTCCATCATTCCCCAGCTCTGGGGCTGGTCCCTCTCCCATCCCTCTCCCTTTCCCGAGGAGAAAAGCCTTGGAACCCACTCCAAAGGGTCTCGAGCTTCTCAGCTGCCATGAAATGAGCCCAGTGCCTTAGGAAGCAAAGGGAGCTGCTGCTCTCCAGGCTGCACCCCTGGAAAAGAGGGAGCTGGAACAGATGTGGGTGTAGAAAGGATAAAGGAGGGGGGTTCATCCTTCATTGCTGGTCCCCTTGGCATCCCTGTACGTGCAGGGAGGTGGCCCAGCCCCAGGGGGGATCAGCTCAGGGCCACCCCAGCTGTTATCTGGCTCCCTGGAGCACCAAGTTGTCTCGTGAGGGTGATTTCATCCCTGCCTATCGAGGGGTTGGGCAGCCCAGCTCTTCCCTGGTTTGCCTCTCCCCAGCCTCACACCGAGACCTCCACCACCTCCACAGACCTGGGCATCACCCCAGCATCTTCACTTTGCCCCCTTGGGACTAAAGACACCCAGACATGAGGTGTTTTGTGTTTTTTTTCCCCCCCACCCCCATTCTTCCTAGCATGTTCCCCACCGTGATCCCAGACTGTGACCCCACCATTTCTCCCAGGCTTTATCACACCTGCATGGCTCCCATCTCTGTAAGTACCTGCTGAGGACCACGGGGTGGGCTACCTGCCCCAGCTTTGCACGTTTGCTGTCCCCCAGCTCAGGTCATCCCCACCTACTCCCAAACAACAGGTCTGGGCTCTTCAACTTGAGCTGGAACGAAGTTTTGGGTTGGGCTGCTCCACCAAGGGACCTGCCCAGCTCCAGACTTGGTTTCATCCTTGAGAAAGGCTTTGGTTGATGGTTGGTTTTCCCCCAGTTATGGTCACCTCTGGGGGCCTTTAGATCCCAGAACTCATCAGAGGAGGTTGAGAAGTGCCTGTCCCTGCTTCAGCCGGGGCTGGATTTAGGGTGTTGGATGGAGATGGTGTCTCTGTGGAGGTTCCCATGGTGGAGCAGTGTGTCTGAGCATCTCCCCCCCCT
Organism: Apus apus; assembly: GCF_020740795.1. Classification (NCBI taxonomy): domain Eukaryota; kingdom Metazoa; phylum Chordata; class Aves; order Apodiformes; family Apodidae; genus Apus; species Apus apus. The sequence continues at coordinate 2,107,354 of NC_067291.1, read as the reverse complement.
TCCCCCCCTCCAAGTCCCCATGTATTTATTCTTCCCTCGATGGGGTTTCTGGCAGCTGGTGGTGCTGGCAGGCTTGTCCTTGCTGGTGAAACGCAGACGTCTCCACCGAAGCTGCTGGAACGGTGTCCCAGGACTGCTCAGGTACCCTCACCCTGCCCCCCCTGCCCCCAGGGTCCCCCTGCAGCCAGGTGGGCAAGGCCGTGCTGATCCCATCCCAGCTGGCAGGGCTTAAACCAGCTCCAGGGGTGGAGGGCAGCGGGGACAGGGTGCCCAGCGTGGGGCTCATCCCTCCCTTGGCTTGCAGCCCAGCCAACTTCCTGGAGGAGGAGGGCAACCAAGGGCTGGTGGCCGCCGTGTTTGGCCTCTTGTTCTCCTCCCTCTGCATTCTGGTCTTGGACAAGGACCCTCTGCCCCTCATGGCCCCCTCCTCCCAGAGCACCCGGGGTAAGGCGAGCACCCTCCTGGCCCCGTGGGCTCCTCCCCAGCTTTGGGTGGCACCCTCAGCAGCCTGTTCCCCCTGGTCCATCCTGCCTCCTCTCGCCCGTTTTGTTCTTCCCTCCTCTCTTCCCACCACCCCATCTAGAGTACTGGAAGATCCTGGCTTTGCTCTACTACCCTGCCTTCTACTACCCCCTGGTTGCCTGTGCCACCATCAGGCACAGGGTCAGCTACCTGCTGGGCTGCCTGCTGTCCTGGTGTCACTGCACCATCCACATCTGGCAGAAGGTGGATTGTCCCCAGTCACCCAAGGTACCTGTCCCACCACCCAGAGAAGGACCAGGGAGGCCAGTGCTGCCCGGGGTTGGAGGTGGCTTTCTCATCTCCTCCTTGAAGTGGCATTAAGGTGTCACCTGCCCAGGGTGAGACCACCCCCACCTCAAGGCTGTGGTGGCCTGGGGGGTGACATCTCTGCTTCTCCCCAGATCTACAAGTACTACTCCACCCTCTCTTACGTCCCCATCATCCTCTGCCTTGTGCTCCTAAGCCTTTGGTATCCAGCCCTACTCATCAGGAGCTTCACCACGCAGGAGGAGACCTTGGATAAGGAGGTAATGAAGATCCGGGGGGCAACTGGAGGGGTGGTGACATGGGGGGAACCCCTGGAGGGACCTACATGGTTTTGGGGGTGGCATGGGCTGGATCATGGCTCTCTCGCCCTGCGGCCCAACTGCCTGCCTGGGGAACTGGGAGAACTGGGGGATGTGTTCCCCCCTTTGCTCTGGCACCAGGAGCTCTCTGGTGGCACGGGTCCTGGCTCTGTTTATCTCCCTGGATTTGGAGAGGGAGTGAAAAAAAATCCATCTTTGGAGTAAACTCCTTAGTACAAGAGGATTAAGGCATCAATGCTTCCCATTCAGGCTGGGACTGGGGTCACCTTGTTTTCCCAATAGGCTGGATAATCCCCTGGCCCTTTGGGAAATGAGGGGCTTTGTTGGGAAGAGAGGCCAAAAGAAAACAACCCAACGAGCTTGTCAGCCCAAGGATGGACTGAAGTGACCCCCAGGCTCTTGCTGGGAAGCGGCTGGAGGGAATGAGGGTTTCAGCACTGGTCCTACTGGTGTGGCTGGGTTGGGGCTGCTTTGTTGTTGGGAACGAGGCAGATTGCTTTCCACCCTGGTGGTGCCAGAAGGTTTGCTGCCAGCATCACTGCAACATGTTGATGATCCAGATGGGAGATGGGAGCCCATCACCCACACCCCGTTGGGAGGGGTGCTGTGGGGCAGGGTGCTGGCAAGGGGTGGGAAGCAGGGCAAGGAGATGGCTGCCAGGTGGGGTGCAGATGCTCTGGCCACCCCAAAAACAAAAGGCAGGCAACTCCTCCTGCCTCACCCTGGGCTCCAACCAGGCCACTCACTGCTGCTCTCCTTAAGGTGACAGGGAGAGGTTATTACAAGAAGTACCTCAAGGCCATCCTGTCCAAACGCCCTGGGAAGGGGAGGTAAGGATGGCACCTTCCTGTGCCAGCCCTGCCTGCACAGGGGGGCCAGAGCAGGTCCCTGCTCCTGAGGGATGTCCCTTTTCACCCTCCCCTTTCTCCTCCAGCTCCACAAAGATAGAAGAGAACCTCCTCTCCAGGGTCCAGACCTATTTACGTTCCTACATCTACACTCCTGAGGAAGGTGGGTGGTGGGCAGGAGCGGGCTGGGCTGGGGGGTGGGCAGCAGCTCGATGGACATGCTGGCCCCCTGCTCCCTTTGGGGACACCAAACGCTTCTCTGGGCTCCTGCCCCTAAAAGGACCTGTCCCACAGCAGCTGCTGGCCCTGCCACACCTCGATGTCACTCTGGGGTGGGGAGATGGAACCTCCCAACCTCACAGGGTGGGGGCCGAGGCAGGGAGGTTCAGGCATGGGCTGTGCTGGTGTTCCAGCCTGGTGTTTGAGAAGGGAGTGGGATCCAGGAGAAGTGGGTCACATCCCTCACAGCCCAGGAATTCCTCCTCACCTCCTCTGCCCCTACAAGCAGCAGGGACTGCCCCAAGGGAGGTGGCACCCCAAGGGAGGTGGCACCCCAAGGGAGGTGGCACCCCAAGGGTGGCCACCCAGCAGGCACCCAGTGCCAGAGGGCTTTTGGGAAAGGAGGATCACCAGGAAGGAAGGGCTTTTGGGAAAGGAGGATCACCAGGAAGGAAATCCAAACCCAGGCAAAAGACTGAGAAACCTCTCCCAGCTGCACATCCCTGTGGGATTGACCTGGGGAAATCCCAGTTAACGTTTGGCCACCCTGTTCCTCTGCTCCCCACTGGGTGACTGCTTTGGCTGCTGGGTTGGGTGGAGCTGCAGCCCCCTCTTCTCTTCTCCCCCACTCCCCCATCCCCCCCTCCTCTCTGATGCACCCCTCTGCTCCTGCATCCCAGGTTTCCGGATCCCCCTGAAGCTCCTCCTGTCCTTCACCACGGCCCTGATTGCTGTCTACCAGGTGAAGCTGGTGGGGAACCACCAAGCAGCTCCCTCTCCCTGCCTCCTTGGCTGCCTCCTCTGGAGGCAGAGGAGCCCAGAATTCCTTGCCAAGCCACAATTTGGGCCCCAGGGATGGTATTAACGTGCCTCGAGGTATTACCATCCCTCGGCTGAGCTGCAGGAACCAAGCCATGTGTGCTTCCAGGGCTCAGGCAGCCTTAAGTCCTTAAACCAAGGTGGTGGCTTGGTGGTGGGATGTCGTGAGCAGGGCCTCACGTGGCCCTGCTCCCTCCCAGGTGGCCCTGCTGCTCCTGGTGGCCGTTGTCCCCACCATCCAGATCGTGCGGGCGGGGATGACCAAGGACATCGTGGTGTTGTTGGTCCAGTTTGGCTTGGTGCCCTCAGAGAACCCAGCAGTCCCAGGTGACATGGAGAAGGAGCTCAGCACCGTCAAGTACTACCTGTGGTCGCTGGAAGGTGGGTTCCCAGCCAGATCCTGCATCCCTAGGTGACTTTTTGGGTGGATTTTTAGAGCTGAGCAGAGAGGGAAGGTCGGGGGAAAGCGGCCGGTGATGGAGCCGCTTCCAGGAGGGCTTCAAAACTGGAGAGGCAGACATGAAAAGGAGACCGCGGGAGCCGTGCCAGGCATCTCCGTGGCCGAGCCAAGGAGGAGAGGGAGGGGAGAGAGGCAGGGAGAGCGGCAGGGAGAGCAGCAGCCCCGCAGATGCTGCCCTCCGGCTGCCGCCTCGGATATGTGCTGGAATCGAGCAGATGGTCCCGGCCCCCCCCCCGCCAGGAGGATGGGAAGCCCTTGGCTGAGGAGCTGCAGGGCTGGCAGGGGTACCCTCCTCCCCACACCTCGGGGTGCCACCAGCCAAAGGGAAGCCCTTCTGATGGCTTGTCCAGAGTCCCCCAAGTTCCTCTTGGTTTCCTGACATCTCCAGCCCGACCTTCCCTCCACGTCTTGCTTTCCCACCCCGGCCCCCCAGCATCCTCCTGTTCTGAGAGCACCTGCCCAGGCCCTCTCGGGAGCACTGCCTGCTTATCCCAGCTTGCTCAAGGATTCTTCCAGCCTAACTCCTTCCATTCCCCTTGCCTGCTTGGCTCCCCAGCTCATGCCCTCTTGGGAGATGGAGAAAGATCTCCCCGCATCACAAAGAGAACAGGGCGAGAAACCGAGGCACGGGGTTCTGGGGAGGCTCACACCCCCAGAACTCAGCCCTCCACCATGCTCCTGAGCTACACCTGGCCACAGCACCCCGTGCTGGGGCTTGGCCACAGCCCTGACCCCACCATCTCCCCCCCTGCTCCTCCCCAGTCTGCTACATCTGCTCGCTGGTGCTCTGCTGCCTGCTGACCTGTGCCGTGCTGCTGCGGACCCTGGGCTTGCACAGGTATGGTCCCCTGGCTCCTCTGGCCTTCACCCTGGCTCCCAGCTGGGATGCAGCTGGTTGGTTTGCTTTTTTTGCCCCTCTCCAGGAACAACCTGAAGACCCTTTACCAAGGGGCAGTGCTGGATGTTTTCTACAAAGCCCACATCCTCCGCCCATCCCGACAAGCCATCGTCAGCTGGATGAGCTTTGCTGCTTTCCAAACAGCTTTTGCCTGCCTGGGTAAAGGGGGGGAAGGGGGAACAGGGAGGGGCTTGGATGTGGAGGACCCCCCCCCCCCTTTGCAGAACCCACCCTGGCTTGGAGCATCTCTGCCCCCCTTTTTTGTGTTTGGTTTTGGCCAAGGGATGGCGGGAAGGTTTTCATTCCTCTTTCCCCCCAGCACAATCTGTCCTTCTTGGGGGGGGGGGACCGTGCTGAGCACCAAATGGTGTGGGTGTGTGTGAGGGGGGAGGGGTGGGATGAGTCGTTTTGGCTCAAACCCAAAGATTTTGATGGGAGAAGCTCTCCGTGCAAAGGACTGTCTGTCTCCTCCGGTCCTGGGTGCTCCTCCTCCCTGGGCATCTTCCCCAGGGTGTCCCTGGGGGTGGGTGGGGGGGCTGGCCACCCCCTGGCTGGGTGGAGGGTGTCGAAGGGGGGTAGAAATCCTCATCCCACCGTGGTCTGGAGCCACGTTAAGGGCCTCTCAGCCCTGTGGGAGGTGACTCTGGGCAGCGTGTCTGTGGTGATGCATCTACCACACCCAACCGTGGCAGGGCCCCAGGGCTGCACAGGAGAGGCAAGCTGAAGTGCCCAGGGGGTGATGGAGGGACAGGAGAGACCACCAGGTCTGTTGGTGACCTGCCCTTGGGAAAGGGGACCTATTTTTCTGGCAGATCACAGAGATGAGTGTGGAGGTAGGAGCTGGGGAGCACCCTGGGAGCTGCTGGCACCCTTTGCCAGCAGGGAGCAGCTTTCCTTCTGCCACCCAGTGCTCCCTGCATCCCTGGCAGAACCAGGTGCACCCTGCTGTGCTTCCCAGGACCTACCCCTGCCTTCAAAACCTTGGCTTTCAGGTCATTAAAGCTGAGCAGGAGAGGTGAAACAGCAGGAACTGCAGCTGCTGCTGCTTCTCCGGGTGTGATTTACGATTAGGGATCAGAGCTCAGGCTGATTTTTCTGAGGAGACATCCCAGGTCCAGGCCTGAGTGCTGCCTCTTCTCGGCAGGGATAATGTGGGAAGAGATAAGAGAGGCTGAGCTGGTCACTCCATCCCACACGGAGCCTTGTGTGTGGAGCAGGGGAGGCAGGGAAGGAGCTGGGAGGCTTTTGATGGGATGAAAAATGAAAGGTGTCCTCAGCAACGAGCACAGGTTTGGGGAGTGAGACCAAGAACCTCTTGGCCACCCTCCCCTGCCCCTGCTTCCCTCCCTTGTCTCCATCCCAGGCCTCCTCATCCAGCAAGTGATTTTCTTCATCTGCTCGGTGGCCTTCACCTTCCTCATCGTCATCCCTCTCCAGGCTGGCACCAACACCTACCTCTTCCAAGTCATCCAGAACATGTGGTGAGCACCCACAGCCCCCCGGGGAGGGACAGAAGACCCCAGAGGGGGCTGTGGCCTTGGCACCTTCAGGGGAAGCTCTCCCCTGGGCTCTGTCAGCTTCTCTGGAGGTTTCTGCTGCCTGGGATGGTGCCTCGTGCTTGAGACACCCCCCCACCCTGGTGTCCAACCTGCCTCTTCTCTTCCACCCAGGCCCTTCTGGTTGACCCTGGTTGTTGCTGTCATCGTGCAAAATGTGGCAGCTCACTACCAGTTCCTGGAGCAGCATGCTCTCCAGAAGGAGCTCACCAACAGGTTAGGGGGCCATGGGGGCCTTTGGGGCAGAGCTGGCCCTCCTGAGGTCCAGGACCCAGGGACTGTGTTGGGTTTGCACCTGCCCCTGATGTCGTGGCTTCCTCTACTTCTTGAGCTCCAGGGGGAAGCCCTGTGGGTTGGAGGGTTTCAGGTGGCTCCGTGCTCCCAGAGAGGTCTCCTTAGATGCTTCAGAAGGCCACAGTCCATTTACAGCCCTGATCTCAGTGGGGTAGAAGCTAGTAAGGTGTGTACCCTGCCCCACCACCCCTATTTGTGAGCCTTGGAGGAAGCCCAGATCCCTCAGGAAGGGCTGGATCCCTCAGATGCTGCCAGAGGTTGTGGTCCCTTGTTCCTCCACGGTGTCACTGCCTAAACTACCTCCTGAGGCTGAAGACCAGGGTGACAGGTGGAGCTTGGTGTCCTGCTCTGTCCAACCAGGGCACTTTCAGCACCTCCATCACTTGCCCAGCGTTGCAGGGAGGTTGCTGTAGGCTGTCCTGACCTCCATGGGACCTGGTCTCCCAGACGTCCCCCATCTCCAGCCCCCAGACTTATGCCTTGGCTGCTGCTCAAGCTTTCCAGGAGAAATGGAGGCCCTACACGTGCTGGAGGCCAAGCTCTGAAGCCCTGAGGTCACACGGGGCTGTCTGCTCTCTGAGAGCCTGGGAGGGTGTTTGCTTCTCTCCGTGGGATGGAGACACCTCAGCCAGGGACCGTGTCTGCTGAGGAGGGAGGGAGGAAGGGTGGGAGGCTTGTTTTGGCAGGTTCCTCTGGCAGGGAAGGGCTGTGCTTCCTGTCCCTTGGCCTTGGTGTTCCTCACTCCTCCTCCTCCACCCGCAGGAGAGCTCTCTACATAGTCACCTACTTGCTCTTCCCCATCAACGTCCTGGTGGGTGTCCTGGCCGGGGTGTGGAGGATGATCATCTCTGCTCTTTACAACGCCATCCACTTCTGCCAGCTGGACATCAGCCTGCTGAACCGGGGCGTGGAGACCTTCGACCCGGGTAGGGAACTGCTGGCAGGGTCTCTCTGCAGGACCTTCTGGAGGATGGAAGCCCTTCTCCCACCACTGAGCTCCCAGGGGACATGGCCAGGGGCTCTTCCATCACCTGGAGCTGATGGTGGCTTCAAACCACCTGGGTTCAGAAGCAGGCAGGGGGGACAAGTGGAGCAAGTGGCTCCTCCTGATGCCCTCTTGATCCTGCTTTTCCACCCCAAGGGGGGGTGAGGCCCTTTTGGGGTCCCCCGAGCTCCACCAGTGGCCAGACCCTGTCCCCACGGGTGGTGGACCTTCATCTCTCCTGTGCTAAAGGCAAGAGGAGGAGAGCTCAGCCCTTCCATCTGCTTTTCCTGCTGGGATTGCAGGAGAGGAGCTCATTCCAGGCTCTGGGGAGTGGAGATGGAACCTCTCCTTTACTCCAGGGCAGGATGGAGGTGGGAACCACGAAGTCTGTGCCCCCACAATGTGTTTACTCTGGGCTGTGTTCCCCCCAGGTTACCACACTTACTGCCACTACCTGAAAATCGAGGTCAGCCAGTCCCACCCAGTGATGAAAGCTTTTTGCCTGCTGCTCCTCCAGCCAGCCAGGCCCGAGGGGACACCAGGGCTGAGGGCCACCAACGTGGAAGAAGGTGAGACCTCCCCACCCCCAGCCAGGGCTGGAGGCACAGCCACCATGGGGTGGCTCTGGGGTCTCCTCCTGGGGGGTTCTGGCTGCTTCTCGAGAGAAGCCATTGGAGGTTGTGGCTCTGCCACCCTGGGCAGGGTGCCACCTCCTCTTTGGTGTGTCCCCCCCTCCCTCCCAAGGGCTCCATCCCCTTCCTCTGCCCGTGCGAGGATGGGCTTACGGGGCTCCTCTGCTTGCAGAGGCCACCTGGGCAACCCCAGGGAGGGGCAGCTGGGGCTGAAGACCCTCCCCTTTCCCATCTCCTTCCAGGCATCCAGCTGCTGCAGCCCAAGAAGGCAGGTGCCAGCAGAGCCAGGTTCAGGCAGAGCCGTGCCCGCTGGGGCCTGGCCTACACCCTCCTCAACAACCCCTCGCTCACCGCCTGCCGCAAAACTGTCCTCTCCAACCCCACGGCCAACGGCGCCCAGCTCAGCCCCCCCCAGCCCTGACCTCCAGGAGAAGCCCCCCTCCCCACACCTCTCCCTGCCTCCCCGTGCACCTTCCCGGCCCGGCCCTGTCTCCCGTCGACCCTCCTCCTGCTCTGGCAGGGGTTTTGGGGCTCTTCTCGCCCCTCTCCAGCCTCCAGTTCCCCCTCCGGAGGTGACAGAGGCTGGTTTGTAGCTCTAGACCCAAGCTGAGCCAACACCCAGGTCCAGAGGTGAAGACACGGCCAAGGTCAAACTCCGAGCTCCACCTGGATGGAGAGAGGCTGCTGAGCCAAGCCCGACCTTTCAGGCCTCCCCGAAACCACCTCCTTCGGTGCCACTCCTGCCACGAGCCCACCAGTTCTCAGCAGTCGCCTCCCCCTCCCCCCTGGCCAGCCAGGCAGAAGCCCCCAGCACCAGGGCAGGAAGGACAGGGGCAGCAGATGTGACTTTGTGGGTGTGGAGGGATCCTCAAGCAGCCGGGGCACGAGGAGCTGCCCCCACCCCAACCTGGCCTCCCCATGGAGAAGGTCCCTGCTGCCAACCCCGTCCCCAGCTTCTCCCTTTCAGGTCTGAGCCTGGCTCTCCTCGGGCGCTCCACCCAACCCCAGGACTTTTGTGTCCCTCCCCCAGGGCTGTGGAGGCTAGAGAAGATCCACCTGCTCTGCTCTGGGGCCGAGAGCTTGCAGAGCCAGTTGCGTTTCTGCTCCTCTCCGCTCTTGTCCCTCTGGTCCTTCTTCCTGCCACCCCCTGTGTTGGTTTGAGCCAGGGGTTCCCCAGGGCTGGTGACCCTGGGGGTGAGCTGGGCTTGAATCCCTAGAGAGCAGTTTGACACCTCACTTGGGTGGGCCAAGTTGGGGGAAGAATAATAAACCACATACCTCGTTCCTACCCTCGGGCTGTGCTTGGTCTCTCACCCCCCCCTCCCAAATACCCAGGACCTGGCAGGAGGGACACGAGGACCACCAGAACCGTCTCTCCTGGTGATGGTTGGGACTGACCTTGCTCTGTGGAGTGGAGGCTTGGCAGGAGATCTGCTTGACCTGAGGGTGATGGACCCAAACCTGTGATTTCCCAACCCCAACTTAGGGACATGTTAAAGCAAAGCTGATCAGTTTGGCCCCTAAACTCCAGCTCCCATGAAGGATGGGGACTGAGACAGGACATTTGGTGGCTAAAGCACCAAAAGTAGGTGTCCAGGCCGTTCCTGGATTACCCTTGATGTGTCCCTTGAAACCAAAGCCTACCTTTGGAGGCTGATAGGATGCCTGGCATCATCCCACCATTGCAGGCAGGACCTGTGGCAGGTTGTACTGGTGCCTCCTTCTTCTTCTTGACACCACCTCGAAGCTTTGGGACTTCACAGCCCACCCTGCCTGGAGCAGGGCTGTGGTGCCATCCCCTCTGCCCCAGGGGGTCAGTGGGGTTGAGCCCCTCACCCTAGGGATCTCCTCAGAGCTCAGCAGACCTGCTTGCTTGTTGCAGGCTTCCAAGGAACCCTTCTGGCTGGGTTGCTGGTGGTGTGGGGGTGGTGGCACCAGGAGGCAGCCCAGGCTCCTTTTCTTTTTCAAGACAACAGGAACCCAAGGTGCAATTCCTGCCGTTTTCCCAGCTTGGGGCTTGGCTGGGGTTTGGATGGCTGAGCTGTGCTGGATGTCCTGTGTGTAGGGGCTGAAGAGATGTCTTAAAGCACAGGCTGGGCCTTTCACTTCCAGCCCATCCCAACCCATCTCCGGGCTCCCAGGCTCTGGGGTTTTGAAGGCAGCTTTGGTGTAATCCCTGACATCTTTCCCAGCTCTGGGCCATGGGTGGAGCTGGATTTCAGCAGCTGTTTACACAGCTCTGCCCAAGGCTTCCAGGAGATGGCTGGGGTGAGATGGAGGGGGTTGCTGACAGCCCTGGGAGGAAGACAGGAGGTGGCTTCACGGATTTGCTTGTTTTCTTTCCCTCCTTTGACGTAAGCAGGGCGGCCTGGGGGTGAACTGAGCTCCTGTTCTTCATGGTGGCTTCTCACCTCCTCCCTAACCCTCCAGCATCAGCCTGGCCATGGGTTAGCTCTGCCCCTGAGCATCTGCAGCCCTCCCCACCCAGCCCTGAGCTGCTGGGGAGGTGGTTCAGGGAGTCAGCCTGGCTGGAAACAGCTCTGAACATAAAAAAGGCTCAGATGGGGAGACCTCAGAGTGGTCTTCCAGTGCCTGAAGGGGCTCCAGGAAAGCTGGGGAGGGGCTTGGGACAAGGGCAGGGAAGGAGAGGACAAGGGGGGATGGATGAAAACTGGAAGAGGGAGATTGAGGTGAGACATGAGGAGGGAATTCTGGAGTGTGAGGGTGGTGAGAGCCTGGCCCAGGTTGCCCAGGGAAGCTGTGGCTGCCCCATCCCTGGCAGTGTTGAAGGGCAGGTTGGATGGGGCTTGGAGCAGCCTGGGCTGGTGGGAGGTGTCCCTGCCCATGCAGGGGGTTGGATCTAGGTGATCTTGAAGGTCCCTTCTGACCCAACCCAGCCTGGGATTCTATGAAATTCAGGTCTGGGTCAGGCTGTGACTTTGCACAGGTGAGGGACAGACAGAAGCTGCTGGTGGGGGTTGTGGCATCCCAGACGTGCTCTGGTGGTGAGCAGGGTGGTGATGCTGAGTGTGGTGTCACCTGCAGCACCCAGCCCAGGAGCTGCCTGGCAGGGTGCCCTGTTTGTTACGAAGAAGAGCAACCCAATTAGCCCAAATCACTTCCCATAGCAACTCTGAGTAAACTCGGCAGATGTGGAGCAGTTCATCTCCCCGGTGACAGAACAGCCACACGTTGGCAAAGCTGAGGGAGCAGCAGCTTTGTGGGGTGAGCAGAGCCTTTCAGGCCTGGCTTTTAAGGGCAATGAGAGTTTAAATCTTCTTTTTTACCCTTATCCCAAGCTCCAAACCCTGCTCCCAGCTGGGGCTGCAGGAATGAGCTCCCAACACCCGGGCAGGCAGAGAGGGGAGGAGCCCGTCGGGGCTGGGATCGATGTTCAAAGTTGTGTCCTAGGAAGTGAAACCAAAACTCTCCTTGGGGCTGTGATGTTTTTCCTCCTCTCTGCCCGTAATGGGAAAAATATGTGCCTGGTTGTCAGCATTAAGGCTGTTCTTGCTGGCTGGTTTGGGCTGTTTCTGCCTTGGGACCCCCATGGAGACCTCGGCACCGTAGCCAGGCAGTGTTGGACGTGGCAGCTCCTTGGCTGATCCTCTCCTTGCCCTCCTGGCTGGACACTGGTTCAGGAGAGCTAGAGCAGAGGCCCAAGGCTCTGGCACAGCTGGTTTTGCTGTCTCTGCCTTCCCCTGCCTGCTGCTGGCAGTGATGGGCGGATTTTGGGGTACCCTGTCAATGTATCCTCCCTCTGGGGTCATGATCATGAGGCCTGCAGGAAAGCTGGGGAGGGGCTTGGGACAAGGGCTTGTAGGGAGAGGACAAGAGGGAAGGGATGAAAACTGGAAGAGGGAGATTGAGGTGAGACATGAGGAGGGAATTCTGGAGTGTGAGGGTGGGGAGAGCCTGGCCCAGGTTGCCCAGGGAAGCTGTGGCTGCCCCATCCCTGGCAGTGTTGAAGGGCAGGTTGGATGGGGCTTGGAGCAACCTGGGCTGGTGGGAGGTGTCCCTGCCCATGCAGGGGGGTGGATCTGGGTGATCTTGAAGGTCCCTTCCAACCCAACCCAGCCTGGGATTCTTTAAGGGAAGCTCCAGTGCTGGGCTGGCTTGGGGGGAGCTGGGGGGAAAAGGGGGTTGGTGTGGAACTGTGGGACCCCAGGTGCTGCTGGGTCTGGGGGATCTGGGGGGGAGGGAGGGGGCACAAAAACAGCACACACCAGCTGGTTTAAAAAAAAAAACAAAGAAAAAAAGGTATTTATTGTGCTTGGGACTCTGCTGTCCATGCAGCTTGAGTGACAAGGCGAGGGGAGCTGTGGCAGAAGGCACGAGGGCTGGACTGCCCATGCCTTGGGGTGGGGGAGAAGGAGATGTTCAGCCCCCCCTCTCCCCCCCACTGGGAGACAGCAGGTCCCCCAGCCCCCTGGGGAAGCAGAGGGTGGGCTATATGTCCTGCCTGGGAATGCTAAAGCACTTAAGGAATGTGTTTATGGCTTACAGGTCAGCTCAGCTTCTCTCTCAGGCAACTGGGTTTTCCCAGTCTTTCTTCCTCCCGTTCCATCACGCAGCCCCAGGTTGGTTTCCCATCAGAAGGGGGTGGTGGGAAATGATTTTGGTGTCTCTGGGCTCAATCCCTCCCCAAAGGGGTGGGAGCAAGTGCAGCTCGGTGGGTCCAGCCCAGCCGAGCAGGCTTTGGTGGTGGAAGGGAAGGAGAGGGGGGAACAAACGTGCTGCAGAAGGTCTGGGAGAGGGACTGAGGGTGGCAGGGCCCCATCCTGCCACATGCAGAGAGGGTGCAGGCACCCTGGGACCTCCCAGCACCCAGCCACCGGGAGCCCTTTGTGCTCCTGCAGGGATGAAGCCCATGGAAAAGCTTCTCCTGCTCCCCAAAATGGCCTGATCCAAACCTGTGACCCCATCCAACGTGTCCTACCCTACCCAGCCTGCTTACAAAGCACCACCAGCCCTCTGTCCCCCAAAGCCACGAGGTCTGGGAAGCCAGGATCCCCGTGTCCAGGCTGTTCCTTCACTCTCAGACTGGTCCTTCTGTCCTTGGTGCTCCTCATGAGGCTGGTGGTAGGATGCACCCAGCCAGCCAAGGGCCTGGGCTCTGCTGATGGTGGGGTTGTCTTCTTTGGTGCTGCTGGACTGTTGGGACCCTCTTTGCAAGAGATCCCCTCCCTGGTGGTGGCTGGCTGCTGTGGGTGGTGGGGGGCTCAGTGGTGGCTCTGAGGATGGGTGAAGGTCACCCTGTTGAGGGTGGACTTCAGGCCTGCAGCCACACTTGGGTCTCAGAAGGAAGATAAACCAGGAGGTGGCAGCTTTGGACACCTGGAGAACGACAGCCCACTGTGGATCTTCTCTGCATCACCTGAGCTTGTTGGAAGCTCTCAACTGATGGATCCCAGCTCTGAGCCCCACCTTGAGGAGGGCTCCAACCACCAGCCTTGGGCCTGGATCTCCTGACCACTCACAGCTCCCAGAAGCTCAGCAAAGGCATGGCACTAACGTGAAGATAAATGCTACAGAAAGAGGGGGAGCCCCCCCGAGGCAGGGTTTCCTTCTCCCCGCTTTAACAGCAGAGCACCATGCCCCAAGCCAGCAGGAGGGTCCCCAGCTGGACCTGGGGCACCACTGCTCCAGCCCTGCTCTTCGACTCCCTCGGCACGTGGTAAACGATCACCAGCTTTTCTCCAGCACTGGAGGAATCCATTTCATCCCCCTTGTAGCAGCTCTGCCCCCCAAAGTGGCTGGCATGGGGGTCATCTCGAAGCAGGTCTTCAGCTGGGTTCTCCGAGCCAGCCAAGGCCACGTTGACCGAGACGTCCCTCGTGCCCACGTCGTTGACAGCGAGGCAGGTGTAGGTGCCTTCATCTTCCTTCCTGAAGTTGGGGATGGCCATGGTGCCATTCTTGAAGACCAAGAAGCGCTCTTGGCTCTGCTTGACGTTCCCGTCCCTGGCCACGTTGGGCCCGCTGATCTCGACGCGGCGGCTGGAGGTCTGGATCTTCCACCTGATCTCTGGCAGGGGGCTTCCTGCCACGCTGCAGTGCAGGGTCAAGGTCAGGCCATCGTACATCACCGTGTTGTCCAGGTTGGAGAGGTAGGTGAGCTGCACCGAGGGGGCGACGCAGTGGTGGTCGGGGATGTCCGTCACCGCCCTGCCCTTCAGCCTGCCGGGAGCCACACACAGGGTGGAGCCCCCCTTGGTGATGGAGACAGAGGTGTTCTCAGTCCACTTCTTCAGCCAGAAGACCTTGCAGGAGCAGTTGAAGGGGTTGTTGAAGATCTGCAGCTGGGACAAGGAAGGGAGGTTGTCAAAGGTGCCCTCAGCCAGGGTGGTCAACTCGTTGTCGTTGAGCCAGAGGGAGCGCAGGTCCTTCAGGGAGTGGAAAGCATCCCTGGGCAGCCCGGCCAGGCGGTTGTTGCTCATCTTCAGGATCTGCAGACCACTCAGGTTACGGAGGTCCTGCCAGGGGAAGTCTGCAATCTTGTTGTGGCTCAGGTCCAGGTTCTTCAGGTGAACCAACAAGGCGAAAGTCCCCGGCTCCACCAGCCCGATTTGGTTGTAGCCCAACCACAGCGACTGCACTTCTGGGACCTCCAGGAAGGAGCCCTGTCCCAACCAGCCAATCCTGTTGGCTGACAAGGTGAGGATGGTCACGTTGGAGGACAACCCTTCAGGTACCTCCTGGAGATCCTTGTAGGCGCACTCAGCCAACAGCCGCCCGTTCTTCTTGGTGGAGCAGGAGCAGGGGCTGGGACAGGCCAGGCAGGGCCCCAGGAGCATGGCCAGCCCCAGGCAGCACAGCAGGGGCCTCATCCTTCCTCCTGGGAAGGGAGATGGGATGGGGGGAATGAACAGAACAGCTCTGGCCAAGATAGGGATCTGCTTTGTCCTGCCAAGTGCTAAGAGGAAGCAGCAGAAGAACGAAGCATCCATGTGTTTCTCCCCAGCACTTCAGCTGGAAAAGGCAGTTTGAAATATTCCCTAATCCCTGGGAAGAGCTGAGCCTTCCACTGCTCCTGGCAGTGGGGAACTTCCCCCTAAATCCTTTCCCCCCCCAGTTAAAAAAAGGCCTCTTTTTGATCTCTGCCAAAATTCACACCCCCCACCCCCCGGGGGGATGCTGTTTCCCCCAGGGTTTGGGTTGAAAAGTGGGAGCTGGGGGGGGGTTCAGAATTCCCTTTGTTTCTGAAACCACAGCTCTTGCACAACCAGCCTCGACCCCTTATCCCCTAAACCATCCAGTTGCTGGGATTTTTTTCACCAGGCCTCAAAACCAACACCCCCCCCACACACCCCCCACCCCCCCCCCCACCCCCCAGCTCCACGTTTTTCCATGTCATGGAAAAAAACCAGCTTCTCCAGTGCTTTTTTCTCAGCAAGAGAGTGTGGGGTCCCTGGCTGCTGGAAGACTCGAGAGGGAAATATTTCAGAGCTAACTCCTTCCTCCCTCCCTTCCTTCTTTGCCTTCCAAAGGGGCCTGTGCCTGCTGGGATCCTGGGGTCTGGAATCTTGTGTCCCACCAGGGAAGAGGTTAACTGCAGCTCTGCAAGGAGCTGGCAGCAAGACCCCTTTGTCTCTGCAAGCAAGTTTTGCTGCTCCTGCCAGTCCCCAACCCTGTCATTTAGAGCAGGGGGTGGGGGGGGGGGGGGTGTGATATTTTGTTGGCAAAGAAAAGGAACAAGCCCTGCACAACGGCTGGGGGAGGAGGCTCCGTGGGACAAAAGCTGAACTGGGGGGGGGGGAGGTTAAAGGGGACACCAGGGGTCCTGTCCTGCAGGGATAACCCACTGGGATAGCCCACAGGGATAACCCCGGGGCTGGGGTTCAAGTGTTGGGGGGGGATCCCCGAGGGGTCTGGGGGTGATGGAGAGGTGGGTGCCCAGCAATGTTTTTTGGGGGGGGGGGGTTTCCCCTTGCCTGATGCATTTCAAGCCCCTGGCTGGTGGGTTTTTGGGGTGCTCCCCATCTGTCCCGGCGTAGGGGACAGCTCCCCCATCACCCCCACCCCACCGCGGGATGCAAGGGGGGGGGGGGGGGAGCAAGCAGAGCTGGAAACGCACCCCCAAAAAAGGGCTCCTGCCCGGGGGAGGGGGGGGGTGTCATGTTCCCGAGTCCCTTGAGCTGCCCGAGCACCCCTCCCCTCCCATGCAGCCCCCCAATCCATCCCGGGGGTGCCGTTACCTCTTCCCGCCGCCCCTCGCAGCCCCGCGGCCGGGGGGGCCGGGGCAGCCCGGGGGGGGGGGGTGTGAGCAGGGCCGGCTCCGCATACCAGAGCCGTGAATAACCAACCAGTCCTCCCTCCTTTCCTCCTTCCTTCCTTCCCTCCCTCCCTCCCTCCCTCTCTCCCTCTCCGGATCGACCAGCCCCGCTGCCCCCCCCCCCCTCCCCCCCCTTAGCCCCCCACTCGCCTTCCCCGGGCCCTCCTGCCCCTTCACCGGCAGTTTCGGGGGGATGGAGCCGGGTCTCCTTCGCTTTTCTGGTGGGGGACGGGATGGGGGGGGAGTGGGAAATCGGACTGACCGCTTCCCTCGGCCCTCGTCGGGCTTCTCCTCCCCTTCCTCGTCCCCCCGGGCCTTTTTGTTTTCCATGGCACCGACCCACTCCCACTGTCGGAAAAGGGCTGGGGGGGTGGGGGCCCTTCCTCCGCCCACCCCCCCCCCCCCTCCCCGGAGCTGGAGCCCGCCCCCCCAGTTCCCCGCCGCCTCTGGAACCGGGGGAACGTCTAAAACTTCTGCCCCCCCCTTCCCGGGGGGTCCTCCTCAGCCCCACATCTCAAGGTCCATCCCGTCCCACCACCCCCCCCCCCCTTGTAGGGGACATCTGGGGGACAGGGAGAAGGGTGAGCGGCTTCTGGAGGCTGCGGGTCGGTGAGTTGGCTCTGAGAGGGGGGGGGAGGGGGGAGTGGGAGGCTTTGGGGTCTCGGAGGTGGCAGGACACCCCCTTGTAGGGCTGTGTGGGGCTGGGGTAGGGGGTGGGTGCCCAGAGGCTGCTGGTATCAGGGTGGCAAGAGGAAAAAGGAGGAGCCATGGTCATCCAGGGAGGTCACCCTGGAAGAAACCGCTGATGAAACCTTTTAAAAGGAGCTCGTGGGGTGTCCATCCTGCAGCCACCATCCTCCAGCAGGGTCACCCGGGCAGAGGTGGGCTTCGGGGACCGGGATTCTGGGCGGGTCTTGGCTCCTTGCCCTCCCCATCCCATCCACTGGCCAAACTGGGTTGGAAACCCACCTTCTGGTGGGGCTGGGGTTGGAGGCAGCAGGGGTGGAACGGCTCTTGGGAGCAGCGGGGGGGGCTGCAGAGGTGCCAGGACCTCCAGCCCGGTCAGCAAAGCAGACCCCGAGCAAGACGAAGGTGAGAAGGAGGCTGGAGCTGGAGCCTCCAGGGAGAACTTCAGGCCTGTGTGACCCAGACAAGGCTCAGCCTTCACACTTCGTGCTGCAGCAGCCGCCGCTGGGGCCGGGCTGTGGACGGGTTTGGGAGTAAAAATAGCGCCGTGCCAAGGGGAAGCGGGGGGGGTAGGGGGGGTGGGTGGAATCTAGAGCAGGTCATGGGGTGGGCTCGCCACCTGGCTGCTGCAGGTTTACTCCAGGAGGGTCAGGACCTGCTTTGCAAGGCGTTTGTGGGGGCTGTGGCTGCCCCTCTTGGGTGTGATGCTCACACGGGCAGGGCCAGCGTGGGGGTTACCTCCTAAATCCCCCTCCCCGCGGGTTGACACGACTGTGCCCGTCACCCCGGAGCAGGGCAGGCTGACTCTGGCTGGAGGAGGGTGGTCCATCAGCCCTCGGTGCTGTGAACAGCTGCAGAGCCCATCTGGGAGGGCTTTAGGGGGGGCTCTGAAGTGGTGGAGGAGGAAGAGCAGGGTTGGCTGCAGAGGACCAGCCTTCATTCTGCCCAGTCCCACCCAGCAAGCAGGGAGAGATGCTGCTCTGATCACCTCTGCAGGGACCCCGGGGTCCATCCGTGCCCCCACAGAGGCACGACCCCTTCAGCTGGTGGGGACTGTCCTGCTGCCAGCGACCACAGCACGGGGGGACACGGGGATGCCCTTTTCCCCTGGAATTTTTGATCTGGGATAAGAGATCATTCGGGGATGGGGTGGTGGTGGGGAGGGGGCAGTGGGCACAAAAGCTTCTCTGTTGTGGCGCTGACCTGGGCAAAGGGTGTCAGACACCTTCCCGCAGTTTAGGTGACCCCATAAACCTTTGGCAGCCCGGGCTGCCTGGGCACAAGCCTGTCACCATCACGCGTGGGCATGTCCCACTCAACCCGGGGCTGGTGGAGGCTCTGCAGAAGGCTTAACGCCTTAGGAAGGACCGAGCCACCCTTCGGGGAGGCTTTAACCCTTTCCAAGAGAAAAAAAAAACAATCTTTCCAGAAGAAACCCTTTCCACCCCCATCCCCGGACATGGAGAGGGGGTTGGGAAGATGCAAAACTCCATCCCTGACCCATTCTCGTGCCTTTTGGGCACCGGGTGCTAATTAAAGCCTTCCTGAAAAGGAGCAAATCTCCGAGTAATCCAACGTCGGGAGGTAGCTCATCACGACGAGATTCCCTGTAGATACGTTAGGCGGGGAAATCTATTACTCCCTAATTAAACGGAGGCAGGAATGATTGTTCTTTTTCTATTCCTTACATGTTTCTAAGCGTGAAACTCAATTAGAAAGTGTAGCCGCAGAAGGGGATTTGTTCTACAAGGGGGAGTCTCTGCTTGGCACGGGGGGGGGGTTAAAAAGCTGGAGCAAGCACCTGGGCTGAGCGGGAGTGGCTGTAAATTCCCGGGATTTGGGGGATTTGGGTGGGCACCCCCCTGGCCGCCCCCTCTTTGCCTGGCGATTTGCTTTGTCTGCCTCCCCCGCTTTCTCCGTGCGGTGGGAGAAAGAGGCAGAGGCTGGATTTAAAATAGCAACCGGTCCCCTGGGGTGTGGAGAAACGGGTGTTGGCTTTATTTTTTTTTTTGGGGGGGGGGAGGAGGGTGGGAAGGCTGCGTTTAGGGAGGGCGAAGGGTACCGGTGTGAGCCACCCGTGGGTGCTGGTGGGAGGGTGACAGCAGGGAGGGGATGTGGCTCCGGAGCTGCGGATAAGAGAAGCAATCAAAGGCAGCCTTAAATCTTCGCCCTGGGATTGTGGGTTTAAATCATCAGCGGGACGAGAGGAGAGAGTTCCCGGCCTGGCTGGGGAGGGGGGTGTAAATCCACCTGCTTAGCACCCAAGGGGTTGGGAAAGCTCGGGGTCCGTGGTGACACTAACCCTGCCCAGGCAGCTCCGTCGTGTGCCCAGGCAGGGAGTTGAGGGCGACAGGGAGCCGGGATGTGGTGGTGGGTGCAGGCACAGGGCGTGGGCAGGAGCGTGTGTGCACGGGGAAAGAACATGAGTGTGCAAGGGAAAGAACATGCATGTGCACGGAGCAAAAACATGCGTGTGCACGGGGAAAGAACATGCGTGTGCACGGGGAAAGAACATGAGTGTGCAAGGGGAAAGAACATGAGTGTGCACGGGGAAAGAACATGCGTGTGCACGGAGCAAGAACATGCGTGTGCACGGGGAAAGAACATGCGCGTGCAAGGAGCAAAAACATGAGTGTGCAAAGGGAAAGAACATGCGTGTGCAAGGAGCAAGAACACGAGTATGCACGAAGCAAGAACGTGCGTGTGCACGGGGAAAGAACATGCGTGTGCACAGAGCAAGAACACGCGTGTGCACGGGGAAAGAACATGCGTGTGCAAGGAGCAAAAACATGAGTGTGCAAGGGGAAAGAACATGCGTGTGCACGGAGCAAGAACACGCGTGTGCACGGAGCAAGAACGTGCATGTGCACGGGGAAAGAACATGCGTGTGCACAGAGCAAGAACACGCGTGTGCACGGGGAAAGAACATGCGTGTGCAAGGAGCAAAAACATGAGTGTGCAAGGGGAAAGAACATGCGTGTGCACAGAGCAAGAACATGCATGTGCACGGGGAAAGAATATGCTTGTGCACGGAGCAAGAACATGAGTGTGCAAGGGGAAAGAACATGCATGTGCACGGGGAAAGAACATGCGTGTGCACGGGGAAAAAACGTGTGTGCTCAGAGCAAGAACACGCGTGTGCACGGGGAAAGAACGTGTGTGCACGGAGCAAGAACACGCGTATGCACGGAGCAAGAACATGAGTGTGCAAGGGGAAAGAACATGCATGTGCACGGGGAAAAAACGTGTGTGCTCGGAGCAAGAACATGCGTGTGCACGGAGCAAGAACATGCGTGTGCACGGGGAAAGAACACGCGTGTGCACAGGGGCAGCCTGGGCGTGTGTCTGTAGAGACATGAAGCACCCAGAGGGCCTGGACACGCTGCGTGCAAATCTTGTGCGTGTATCCTCACGGGAGGTGTGTGTGAGGATCAGGGTGTGTGTGAGGATCAGGCTGTGTGTGTGTGTGTGTGTGTGTGTGTCCTGGGGGAATATATTGCTTGCGTTTATCCACAGGGTGAGTTCACAGAGCAGGGGATAAATTTGGTTTGTTGTGTTTTCGTCCATCCGTGTCTTTATGTACATGCATGTTGTGTGCATGGGCTGTGGGCACAAGAAATGTGTGTGCACAGGGAGCAAATATTGGTGTCTGGCGTGTGTGGATATGGAACATGAGCGTGCACAAGACAAATATGTAGGTATAGACTGTCTCTCTCTGTCTGAATTATATATAATATGCATATACTTAAGTACAGAAATAGAATATATATGCTGTACGCCTGGGTGGTATTTGGGTAAATAGACACTTTATATGTTTTTACCTATTTTACTTTAAAGACTTTATTTTATATATCTTATATATTTTATATATAAAATATATTTTTATATGTTATATATTTTATACATTTTATACATTTTATATATGTTATATATTTTATATATTTTTATATATCTTAATATAAATATCTTCATGTAAATGTATAAATAAATAAATAGGTTTCTGGAAATATAGCTGGGTATTTATAGTGTGTGTGCGTGCTTTGCCTGTAGCTGCAGGGATGCGTCTCTGCGCCGTCTCCCACCCCCTCGGGGTAACGCCGGCAGTGCCGGGCTGAACCGGGGGCTGTACCGGGGGCTGTACCGGGAGCTGTACCGGGGGCTGTACCGGCAACTGTACCCGGCTGTACTGGGAGCTGTACCGGGAGCTTTACCGGGAGCTGTACAGGACTGTACCGGGGGCTGTACCGGGAGCTGTACCCGGCTGTACCGGGAGCTGTACTGGGAGCTGTACACGGCTGTACCGGGAGCTGTACCGGGCTGTACCGGGAACTGTACTGGGAGCTGTACACGGCTGTGCCGGGCTGTACTGTACCGGGGGCTGTACCCGGCTGTACTCGGAGCTGTACCGGGAGCTGTCCGGGGGCTGTACCGGAGGCTGTACCGGGAGCTGTACCCGGCTGTACTGGGAGCTGTACCGGGAGCTTTACCGGGAGCTGTACCCGGCTGTACTCGGAGCTGTACCGGGAGCTGTCCGGGGGCTGTACCGGAGGCTGTACCGGGAGCTGTACCCGGCTGTACTGGGAGCTGTACCGGGAGCTGTCCGGGGGCTGTACCGGAGGCTGTACCGGGAGCTGTACCCGGCTGTACTGGGAGCTGTACCGGGAGCTTTACCGGGAGCTGTACCCGGCTGTACTGGGAGCTGTACCGGGAGCTTTACCGGGAGCTGTACCCGGCTGTACCGGGAGCTGTACCGGGGGCTGTACCGGGAACTGTACCCGGCTGTACTGGGAGCTGTACCGGGAGCTTTACCGGGAACTGTACCGGGAACTGTACCGGGAACTGTACCCAGCTGTACTGGGAGCTGTACCGGGCTGTAACGGGGGCTGTACTGGGAACTGTACCGGGCTGTACCGGGGGCTGTACAGGGCAGACCCCGGGGGCACCGGGCGCAACGTCTCCCTCGTTCCCACCAAGCACCAACCCGGTTTTACTTTCAATCCCTTTTATTGACTCTTTCACAGACAGAAGCTCGCAGAAAGGTGCCCGCGGCTCTCGCCGGCTCCCGGGGGGACCGGAGTAGGGGGGGTGAGGGGGTGATGGTGGCGACCCTCCGCCTCCCGGGGCCGGGCCGTCCCCCCCCCCGCCAGCAGCACGGGCACGACTACGGCACAGACACTTGGCTACAAGCTACTCTACCCAACACACATCGAGGGGCCCCGCCGGACCGGGGGAAGAAACGGGAGGGTGGAGGGGGTGGGGGGGTTTCTGGCAGCCCCCGCTTTCCCGGGGAGAGCCTCGGGCATCCTCGGTACCCACCGGGCAACGGGGAGGGGATGGCACCGGAGAGCCGCAGCACCCGGCGGGGAACGGAGGGCGGGGAGCGGGGAGCCCTGGCACCCACCGGGGGAAACGGGGATGCACCGGAGCGGGAAGGGAGCCAGCCGGGAAGCGGCGGGGATCCACGGGGAAGCGGAGGGGACTCACCGGGGAACAGCAGGCTCGGCAGGACCGGCCGGGGCCCGATCCGTTTCCAAGAAAAAAATAAATAAAAAGGGCTTAAGATACTAAAAAAAAAACAAAACAAAACCCGACAAATTGTTCTCTTCTTTTTTTCGTTCTTTTCCTCTAAGGGGAAGGAAACCACGGGGAGAGAGAAGGGCAGAAGCGGGAGGGGAACCGGGAATCGTTGCGATGTTCCCGCCGGGAGCGAGCACCGCCGGGACCCAAACGGCAACGAAATCGTGGGAGAAACGTCCCGCTCGCACCCAGCATCCTGGGGGGCAAGTCCCTTCCCCGGGGACCTGCCGCCTGAGGGAGGAGGAGGAGGAGGAGGAGGAGGAAGGTCAGGCTGGCGCCGCTGAGGATGCTCCGGTTTATTTCTGGGACGAAAACCAGCGGGGGTGCCCGGAGAGGTGGGAGGGAGCCCGGGAAGGGTGTGGGGGGAGGGAGGGTGGGGACCGTGGGGCCGGAGGGGGTGCGGGGAGGCTCAGCGGGGACGCTGCCGGTAGTTGCCGTTGATCTCCTGGGAGATGGTGACAGCCTCGGCGCCCAGCGGCAGCTTGTCGCTGTACTCGGAGCGGACCTCGAACTCCTCGCCGTTGGCTTTGGATTGCGACTCCACCATGGAGCTGGCAGCCACGCTCTCCTCCCTCTCCAGCTCCGCAGCCCCTTCGGCTTCTCTCCTCCTCCTCCTCCTCCTCCCGCTTCCTTCCTCGTCCTCCTCATCGTCATCATCTTCTTCCTCGGCCTCCCCTTCCCCCGCCTCGCTGGGGTTGTAGTTCTTCTCAGACTCTAGGTAGGAGGCGCGGGGGTCGAAGTCGGCTGCCATGTGCTTCTCCATCTGGTCCGGGTTCTGGGCCTTCATGATGAGCTTGTAGGTCTTCCCGTGGTACTTGGAGAGGAGGTGGCACCACGTGGCCCCCATCAGGGGTAAGGTGGCCAGCACCAGCAAGAAAATGCTCACGACCACGATGATGATGAGAGAAGGGATCTCTTTTTTGGTGGTGAAGACCACTTGGACCTGGCAGTCCTCCCCCAGGTAGGTGAGGCACACCGAGTAGTTGGTGCCGGGGTTCAAGCCCTGGAACCAGTACGAGTTCACCCCTTCCTCGATCTTGGACCACTGGACCAAGGCGTGGCCCTGGCTGCTCTCCTGGCACAGGTAGAGCATCCTGAGGTGGACCTTCTCGGGCTGCATGTAGGTAGGTGTGAGTTGCACCCGGGCATCACGTTCTGACACGTCTAAGGCAATCACCCCCAGGTCAAACGTGTGCTGCTTGAAGTCCCCGCTCTGGTTGAAGGCGTGGTTAGAGATGTACTTGCTGGTTTGTGTGGAGCCACACTTCTTCTCAAAGGGAGGAAGCTGGAAAGGGACTTGCTCATCTCCCGTGGACTCTGTCCCGCTCGCTGAGGGTGGCTGGCTCTGCCGGGTGGGACCGAGGAGTTTGTTCCTCTCATCTGGCATCAGCACGCTGTTCTTCGCTCCCTTGGCCCCAGGCTTCTTGTCACCTGGCTGTGCTTTGCCCCCCAGTGGGTCCCTCCCAGGCTGCAGTGGGTACTTCTGGGTGCCAGCCACAGCCACGTTGACCGAGGTCTGGTTGCTCCCCACTTCGTTGGTGGCCAGGCAGGAATAGGTGCCTTCTTCCCTCTTGCTGAGGTGGGGAATCACTAACGTGCCGTTCTTGAAGACCAAGAAGCGCTCGGGGTCCTGTTTGGGGAGGTCTTTCCCAGGGGTCTCCTTTGGGCTCCCATCGAGCTCCAGGGTTTGGCTGGAGGTGCGGATCTTCCAGCTCACTTCGGGAGGTGGAGTACCCGTCACAGCACAGTGCAGTGTCAGGGTGAAGCCATCAAAGAGCTCCGTGGTGTCCAGGTTGGGGTAGTAGGTGAGCTGCACGGTAGGTGAGGTGCACTGCACATCTGGGACCTTCCCCACTGGCACCCCCCGGAGCTGCTCCGGGAGGGCACAAGTGATGGAGTCCTTCTCAGGGATGGAGATGAGCGTGCTGTCCATCCACTTCTTCAACCACTGGAGCTTGCAGGAGCAGTCAAAGGGGTTGTTGTAGATCTGCAGGTGGGAGAGGGAACTAAGCGAGTTGAAGATCCCCTCTGCAAGGGAGGTGAACTTGTTGTTGTTGATGCGGAGGGACAGGAGGTCCTTCAGGGTGTGGAAAGCTCCCTGAGGCACCAGGGCCATGTGGTTATTGTTCATCTTGAGCAGCTGGAGAGCGCTGAGGTTGTAGAGGTCCTGCCAGGGGAAGTCCACAATCTGGTTGTGGCTGATGTCGAGGTTTTTCAGCTGCACCAGGATGGCGAAGGTACCGGGCTCGATGGAGCGGATCTCGTTGTGGGCCAACCAGAGGGAAGTCACCTGGGTCACCTCCACGAAGGAACGCTGCAGCAACGAGGTGATCTTGTTGGCCGAGAGGCTGAGGGTGGTCACGTTGGAGGGCAACCCCGTGGGCACCTCTTGAAGGTCCTTGTAGGCGCAGTCGGCGAACTGGTGGGCGTACTTGTCCACGCAGGCGCAGGGCTCGGGGCACGCCCGGGCCAGGCCCAGCAGGGCCACCAGCCACAGGGGCAGCAGCGGGGCCATCTCCCCCTGCCAGGGGACAGAGGGGGTTCTCAGGGCTCCTGCTCCAGGTCCCCACCCCGAGAGGTGGCAGCGGGGCTGTGCCCCATTGTCTGTGCCTGCTCCCCCACCCCGCAGCCACCCCCTCGCCCCTTCTCATCCCCTCTTCTCTCTTCCCTTCCTCTCATCCCTGCTTCTCATCCCCTCTTCTCTCTTCCCTTCCTCTCATCCCTGCTTCTCATCCCCTCTTCTCTCTTCCCTTCCTCGCATCCCTGCTTCTCATCCCCTCTTCTCTCTTCCCTTCCTCTCATCCCTGCTTCTCATCCCCTCTTCTCTCTTCCCTTCCTCTCATCCCTGCTTCTCATCCCCTTTTCTCTCTTCCCTTCCTCTCATCCTTGCTTCTCATCCTCTCTTCTCTCTTCCCTTCCTCTCATCCCTGCTTCTCATCCCCTCTTCTCTCTTCCCTTCCTCTCCCGTTTTCTTCCCTTTCCCCTCCACTCTTCCCACCCTTCTGTCTCTTTCTCTTCTCTTATTCATGTTTTTACTTCCCTCCCCACCCCCAAATAATTAATTAAACCTCGTCTCCTTTCTTCTCTGCTTTAATTTCGCCTTTCCCTGTTACTTCTTTCGCTTTTGTTGTTTTCCTTTCCTCCTTCTCTTCTCCTTCCAGCCTATTCTCTCTTCTCCTCACTTTTCTCCTTCCCTTCTCCGTCTCTCCCTCCTTCTCTATTTTCTCTATTTTTCCTCTCTCCCCTCACATTCCCCCCCCCCCCCCTTCCCATCCCCGCACCGGCGGTGACCCCCGCACCTTACCCGCTCCTAAGTGGCGTTGAGCAACGCGCAGCCCTTCTCCTCTTCCTCACCGATCCTCCGCATCCTCCTCCCCAAGCCCCGTCCCTGCGGCACGGAGGAACCTCCGCAGACGGGGTCGGACACGACGGTGAGGGGCGCTAGCGAAGAGCCGAGGTTTTGGGGGACACCCACACCCCCCCACCACCACCACCACCCCCCTTCACCCCTACCCCCGCACCTCTCCGGGCTGAGCTGCGGAGCGGCGCGGGGCCGTGCGGGCACTGGGTTGCCGAGGAGAGAAGGAGGGAGGAATTAGCATTTCTGCCAGCCTCCCCCTCCGCGCTGCTGCCCCCTCCCTCCTCGCCACCCCTTTCCCATCCCACCCACCCACCCACCCAGCAGCCTCCGGCGGGGACGGAGCCGCCCTGCTTCCCGGGGCGGGCACGACAATCCCACCCCCGGCCAACAAAAAGCGATGACAACATGCCCAAAAGAAAATAAACCCATCCTAAAAGCCCTCCCCGCCGAGCAAAGGGAACAACTCACCCGTACCGGGGAGCAGCCATCATTCCAGTTCCGCCCCCCCCCCCCAACCCTGCCATCTCTCCCGGTGTCCCCCCCCTCGGAGGACCCGGGATTCCGTCGGGGCAGCCACGGGGCCGCAGCCGTTCGGGACGCGGTTGTGGAAGGAGAAGCGGGGCTCGGGAACCAGCCTAACCCTCTTGGTGCCCCCCCCCCCGCCCCCCCAAACCGGTGCTGAAACCTCCCCCCTCCGCCCCAGCCCGGGGTCGCCGCGGGTGCCGCCGGCCCAGCCCGTCCCGTCGAGGCGGGTCCCCCGGGGTGCTCCGAGCTTTGGAGTATTCGAACCGAGATGCGCGGGGGGGGGGAGGAGGGAAGGGGAGTGGAAACGGGGCGGGGAGGGCACCGGGGCTTCCCGGGACGGGGCAGCTCACCCTCATCTTCCTCCTGAAGGTTTCAGCCCCCCGGAGAGGCGCGGAACCCCCTCCTCCCCTCCGAGGTTTCGACTCCACGTGGAGGTTTGTTCTCCCACCCGTCCCCCCCGTCCCCCCCCCCCCGACCCTTTCCCTCTTCTCTCCCCCCTCCACGAGAAACCCGGGAAATCAATTGATTTTGTGAGCGGGCTCGGATCGATTCCTGCTCCCCCCATCCCCCCCCTGCCCCGCATCCCTGCATCTCCCTCCCCTCCCCGCCGGGATTTTTTGCCGGGGGGGCCAGGAGGGACCCCGGGTGGGTTCGAACGGCTCAGCCTCGTCCTCCCCATGGCCCCAACCCCGACTCTGTCGCGACAGCGACCCCGCCTAGACCCGGCCCTGCCGTGACCTCCCGCCGCGGGGGCTGGGGGCGTCCCGGGGGGCTCCGGGGCTGTGGACCCCCGAGGGCCCTGGGGTGGGGGGGGATGTCGCCTCCTCCCTGCTTGTTGGCAGGCAGAGTCACCAGTCGCCCGGTCGCCTCTCCCTGGGGGGGGGGGGTCCGAGGTCGAGGGGTGGGCGTGTTCTCTCAAGGACGAGGTGGGGATGGGAGGTGATGGTTGAGGGGGTGGGGGGGGTGGGGGGCAGCTGCGTGACAGCAAAACGCCAGCTCTAATCCTCGCTGCCACCATCTCCATCCTCTCAGGAACTGCATCCAAAGCCCCCCCCCCCAGGTTGATGTTCCCTGCCCGGGGACCACCTCGAGCCAAAGCTGTTGCCCTCAGACGTGCCTCAGTTTCCCTGCAGCCCTGAGGGCTGGGGGGGGGGCTGACCCCCGTGGGGTGGGTGAGGTGTGGGGGTGATGTGTGGCCACCAAAAAGCCTCCCCCCGTTTCTATGGGAGTGAGCCGAGGCTGCCCCCCCCCCCCCAGTGGCACAACGTGGCCACCTCCAGTGGCTGTCACCAGGCTCCCTGGCACAGCTCAGGCCCAAGGCAGTTGACATCCCTCAGAAAAGCCCTGGCCCAGGGGACCATCCTGAGCTAGGCCACCTCACTCTGGGGGGGCTGCAGGGGTCTGCAGGGTGGGGGGGGATATCAAGCAGGCATCACTTCCAAGCCGGCTCAGATGCCTGTTCCCAGTCTCTCTTCCCACTGGAGCAGAGGTGGAACAAGCCCTGGTGTTCTCAGCATCTTCAGGGCTGTGACTCAGTCCCTTCTTGGCCCCACGGCTGGCTGGTGGCCCAAACATGCCCTCAGCCTGGCCAGGACACTGGCCCAAGCACTAGCCATTGGCAGCTCAAGGAATTACAGCATGGAACACTTGGAGTTGTGGTTTAGAGGCATTTTTTTTTCCTCCCTGGTTTGCTCCCTCTCTGCTCACCCACGGGCTGGGAACCTCTCCCCAGTCCCACAGCAGGGAGTTCAGAGGGCAGCAGGGCAGCACCCCGGAGGGCTCAGCATCTCCAGGCAGGCCAGATGGGTGCCCACACTGCTCCTCACCCCTCACTGCTGCCTCAGGGCATGGCATGTCCCAGGTTCTCCCTGCTGCTGTGGGAGCTGCAGGACCATGGGGCAGCCCTCCTTGGGTATTGCAGGAGGTTAAAAATGCCACAAGGACGTGGCCAACGTGGAGAAGAGGTTTGTGTTCTGGCTTGGCTGGCCTCCACCACACCACCCTGAGTTCTTCCCAAGATTCATCACACAAGAGGAAAAGATCCAAGTGTCCTAGATATGGTGGCAGGATTTCAGGAGCAGTGGAAGCTAGAAATGGGTCAGGGGACGAGGCACGTGGTACTGGATGGATAACCCAGCCCTCCTGCTCCTCAGGGCCAGGTCCTAACCTACACACTGTGGAGGACATCGTACCATGAAGTGGCATAGCAGGTGTTCCACCATCCATCTACTTCTCCATTCATCCCTCCCTAGAGGTTCACTTGTGGGGTTTGTCTCGTCAGTGCCTCAGTTTCCCATGGGCTGAGAGCAGGGAATAACGACTGGGATCTCTGGTGGCTTCTCAGTCTCCTCAGATGAGAGCTCCAAGGGAGGATGGTTGAGGATGAAAGCATGGATAGATGGATGGATGGATGGATGGATGGATGGATGGATGGATGGATGGATGGATGGATGGATGAGTGGATGGATGGATGGATGGATGGATGGATGGATGGATGGATGGATGGATGGATGGATGGATGGATGGATGGGAGAGCCAGCTCTGGAGCAGTCAGACTCAGCCCCAGGCACCCCAAGGCTCACCTGTGGCAAGCAGAATGTGGGCTGGGGGCCAGGTCCACAGCTGACACTGCCCATGGGACCACATCTCCCACCAGCACAGGTGGGGGCAGCCTCCCAGCTGCAGGAATCACCAGATCACCACTGTGGTCAAGGAGGGTTTGCTGCTCTACACCACTTATCTCCAGCTGGTGCCTGGAGGAGGAGCCTTCACCATGCCAGCCAGGACATTGTCTATTCAAAGAGAAGAAGACAGAGCCTCCAGTTTGGGCTCTCCTGGCTTCCAGCTTTAAGCCAGCACCTCCAAGTTCACCAAGCCACCACCCTGGGACTACCCCATGGGTTCTCCTTCCATCTAGGCAAGGTTTCCCTCATCTTTGCCTCCAAATATTCAACACTCCTGCCCCTCCCCACCCTTATTCTTGACGGACCTTGGAACCCAAACCCCTCCAGATGTTCTCAGCTGAGGTTTTACTCAAAAGAAAACCCAGCCAACCTTTCCTAGGTTCACTGGGCTGGCTCCTTGGATTCCCACCAGCCAACCTGAGCCATCTCCCAGGCCCTAATCAAATGCAGAGGAACTGCCCTTTGGCTCTAATTAGTTTTGCCTGATTGTTGGGGGAAGAAATCCATTTTCATAACCAGAAAGGATTTATGCTGCTCCTTCTTGCTCACTCCCCCCCCCCACCTTCCTGAGTCCCAAAGCACTTTGCCTGGAGCTACCAGGGAGTCATTTTATGAATGGTTTAGATTGAGCAATGCATTATTAATAACAGCCAATCAAGCAAGCAGCACATTATAGATCATTTCAGGAGATTCGCTTAATTCACTGTAGTTATTTATTGCTCTCAAGAAAAAAACAACCCCAACCCAACCATCAGAGAGACTCTTGACTCTTTAGACCTCTTGGCTTGGGGGGTTTCCTGGGCCTGGATGTGGGGGGGGACCCAGCAGTGTTGCACCAACCCTGCGAGGGTGCAGAAGCTGGTGGGATCTTTGGGAGGTCCTCACCTCGCAGGTGTGAGGAGCACTTTTCTCCAGGGCTGGGGTTTGGTGGCTGCTGTTCTGCCGTGTGTCCCCCCCCCCTCGATGCCCGATCCTTTTCCAGCTTGACGGCAGCTTAGGGCAAAGCAACAGCTCGTCTGGCTCCCGCAAACCCACTGACTTGGCTATTGTTGGCCAAGGTTTTGATGAGGCGGGTGACAGGAGCCAGATGGGCTCTGCTCTCCTCCGCCTGGGCCCCATCTAGAGGCTGCTCCTGTGTCAGACACCAGGGAAGCCGCTGGGGGGGAGGGAGGGAGGTGACATTCGGTGACAAGCAAAAGCCCTTATGGGGTGGTTCCTTTGGGATCCCTGCCTAGAACCTCCTCCTGGAGGGTGCCGGGTCTGTCCTGATTCCAGAAGGACTTCAAGCCCCAGGGAAGGCAGCAGGTCCCCTTGCTTAATCCCACACGACCCCCTCCTCCCCCCCCCCTCCAGGAGGTCACAGCTCTGGGAACACTTCTTACTCCCAGCTGGGGGTCCCAGAAGATGGGGGGGGGGGGTGTTCACGTTTCCCCCCCCCCCAATGGATGCTCCCTCCTCATCCTCTCTAGGATCCTTCAACCCTTCCTTCAACCCTCTTCACCCACTTCCAGCCCCCCAGAGGACCTATTCACCCCCCCACACACACATACACACCCAAATACAGCAGATCAGACCCCCCGGTGATGGTCGCAGGTCCGGAGAGCCCACGGGTGGGCTCCAGGGATGCGTGTGCCTGCGGGACGCGTGGAGGGGGGGGGGGGGGGAAGGATGTTGGCACGAGTGGGTCCCCAGCCCTGGCCCGTGTGCTGCTGTACACAGAGGACACCTGGTGGCCTGTGTCCCTCACTGCCTTGTCGCAGCCAGCCCTGCCTGGGGACACCGCTGCCACCCTCTGCCTGGCGAGGAGGGACGTGTCCGGGCTGCGGGGGTTTGCGGGACACACACGCACGCACACACGCACACGCACACGCACAAGGTACCTGCTACTGCCCCGGCAGGGTGAATTATCTCCCTGTCCCACCCGGCTGGGAAAAGGAGGGGTGGGGACAGCATCACAGAATCCCAGAATCCCAGGGGTTGGAAGGGACCTGGAAAGATCCCCCAGCCCAACCCCCCTGCCAGAGCAGGGGCACCCAGAGCACATCACACAGGAATGTGTCCAGGGGGGTTTGAATGTCTCCAGAGATGGAGACTCCACAGCCTCTCTGGGCAGCCTGGCCCAGGGCTCTGTCACTCTCACAGGAAAGAAGTTCTCCCTGATGTTCACATGAAACCTCCTGTGCTCCAGTTTGCACCCACTGCCCCTTGTCCTATCACTGGACATCATTGAAAAAAGCTTAACTCCATCTTCCTGACACTCACCCTTTACATATTTGTAAACACTGATGAGGTGGCCCCTCAGTCTCCTCTTCTCCAAGCTCAAGAGCCCCAGCTCCCTCAGCCTTTCCTCACCAGGGAGATGTTCCACTCCCTTCATCATCTCTGTGGCTCTGCCCTGGACCCTGTCCTTCTGGAACTGAGGGGCCCAGAACTGGACACAACATTCCAGATGTGGCCTCACCAAGGCAGAACAGAGGGGGAGGAGAACCTCCCTTGACCTACTAACCACACCCTTTCTAACCCACCCCAGGATCCATTGGCCACAAGGGCACATTGCTGGCTCATGGTCATCCTCCTGTCCACCAGGACCCCCAGGTCCCTTTCCCCTACCCTGCTCTCCAGCAGCTCAGCCCCCAACCTGTCCTGCTCCACGGGCTTGTTCATCCCCAGATGCAAAACTCTACACTTGCCCTTGTTGAACTTCATCAGGTTTCTCCCCGCCCAACTCTCCAGCCTGTCCAGGTCTCTCTGAATGGCAGCACAGCCCTCTGGTGTGTCAGCCCAAGAAGTGACACTGGCTGTTGGTACCTCATTTATTTGATAAGGGTATTCATCTGATTGGCTGGTTTCTTCCCTCTAGAGTGTCCTGGACCTTTTCAGCCCCCGTGTTGGGAGCAGAGGGGGCTCTGAGAATCCCATGTGGGGCCACGCTGGGCATTCCCTGGCCCGCTGAAGCTGAGACCTGGCCAGCTCAGCTCATGGCACAGTTGCCTTCACAACCTCTTTCACCCTCCAGAGGATGAGGTTGCGACGGGCCAGGGTCTTGGCTGCCTTCCTGGTGAGCAGCTTCTCGTGCACCAAGGGCAGCAGCATGGTGTAGCTCTGCAGGTTGCAGTGGGTCAGCATTGTCCCCACCTCGGGCTGGGCAGGGAGCTCCAGGGCCCACCACAGCTCCTGCAAGGCTTTGGCCGTGGCCAACGTGCTGCAAGAGTTGAGCTGCTGCCCCAGGTGCTCTTGCAGCAGGTTCTTCAGCTTGTAGGAAGGGGCTCCAGGCCGTTTTTCCTTGATCAAGGACAACATATCCATGTAACCATGCACCATGTGGCAGAAGTCCACTTTCCTGCCCGTGGCATCCAGGGCTTTAAAGAGAGCGGGCAGCTCCAGTGCCCAGAAGTTATAGGTGACAAGGACAGGCCTGGGGATTGAGGAGAGGTACCAGAGGAGGTTCTGCATCCCCACCTCCATGGTGACACCCTGGGAGAGCAGCACCAGCACCGACTCAGGGCTCTGAATCAGCATCTTGAAGGTGTTCTCACCATTGGTCGCTGCCACCTCCGTGATGCGTTGGGCTGCAGAGGGGAAAGGACCAGGCTGGAGTCAGTATTTGGGGGTGACCCTCTCTGCCCCCCCCCAGCCCTCTGTGCCCAGGAAAGGCAAATGCTCACTTTTCTGGTCAACCTTCAAGCTGAGGAACACCAAGGTGCTCAGCTCCCACCTGTCGTCCCAGGGGCTGGTGGGGCCAGTGCTGTGGTGGGGTGAGGTGCCACTCCTGGACCACGTTGGGCTGGAGGGCTTCTTGCTGTCCTTGGGCTTGCTGGAGGCCTGCAAGAGAGTGGAGAAGGGAACCAAGTCCCATCTGCCTGCTTGGACCTGGCTGGGAAGGCATGAGGAGCACCCTTGGGTGCATCATTGGCCACGGGCAAGGACCTCGTTGTGTGTGATGACGTGAAAACCACAGGGCTTGATGTCCTGGTGCTGCCAGGGCTGGGCTGGGGGTGTGTTGTGTCTCAGGAGAGGGGTGGCCATGGGGGGGGGAGCCCTGCTGAGAGCCCAAAAGCAAGGTGTGGGTCAAGTGAGCACGAGCAGAGCCCTGAGTGCAGCTCCTCCTAAGCACGGGGTGGGATGGGGGCAACGTGCAGATCCAGAG